>NC_140499.1:62176617-62886617 GCF_964271855.1 Acomys minous
AGGACCAGGAGTCCAGTACTCATTGTCATCTTTAACCCACAAAACACACACTAGGGGGGCTGGAGAGATGGCTCAGTGGTTAAGAGCACTGGCTGCTCTTCCAGAGGTCCTGAGTTCAATTCCCAGCAACCACACGGTGGCTCACAACCATCTGTAATGAAATCTGGTGCCCTCTTTTGGTGTACATGCAGGCAAAACACTGTGTATATATGATAAATAAATCTTCACACACACACACACACACACACACACACACACTAGGCTCCATCCCTACATCTCACCTTTAGCCCACATGAGCATGTGCTCTCCCTTCCCTAGCCCCGTCCAGACTCTTGATCCCGGGGCCCAGGGTGTGCTGGTGTTACTCCCTGCAGCCTCGCCAGCCCTGCCTTCTCCCTGGGCCAGGGCCAGGTAAGGACTCCCCAGTGTCTAGGCAAGGGTTAGACTGCCAATACGCCATCCAGCTGGGAATTTTCTCCTATCTCTGACCTTTCTGTCCCAATGGGCAATTCTCTTTCTTTTTCTCTCTTTGTAGACCAGCCTGCCTTCCGACCCATAGAGATCCGCCTGTCTCTGCCTCCCGAATGCTGGGATTAAAGGCGTGTAGCCACCGCAGCCCAGGGACATTCTCCAGGTCCCTGTCCCCACAGACGGCCACTCAGGGACAATCAACGCCAAGGCCTCGGCTTATCATTGCCTCTCCTGACCCTGTCCTCGGGATCGACTCCCCGGCTACCTCGATCTTGTTTCTCGGTGCTGCCATACCAACAGATGTGGGATCCGGTGCACACACCACTGGGAGCTGTCTCCTGGACCGCCCCTCTCCATCTCTGGTCTTCGTGTGGTAGTGGGATGTCTGCCAGGCTCCGGCTGCACAGATGCAAGAGCCTGTCTCTGTTTCTCTCTTGTGAAGATGACGACAGAAATGACCATAGACCAGGGCCTGCCTCCCACAGCAGCCGGTGGGAAGGCACTGCTCACACCAAAGCTGACAGGCCCAGCAGCTAATCTTCCATGCTTCCCCACTGTGGAGCAGTCACTGGAAAGCCCATCTCAGAGCCTGGAGAGGTAGGTGCTGAGGCCAGCTCTTGGCTGAGGCAGGGGGACGGTGATGTACAGACATACATGCAAGCAAAACACAATATACATAAAGTAAGTCTAATTAAAAAAATATTTTGTAATTAAAAAAGTAATTTTTTTTGTAACTCTATGTTGACTCATTGAATAGAGTTCTAGACTAGACCCTGAGAATCTTAGAGTTCAAGAAGCCATTTCTTTCTGGTTGGTTGGTTGGTTGGTTTTGGGTTTTTTGAGACAGGATTTCTCTGTGTAGCCTTGGCTGTCCTAGACTCGCTTTGGAGACCAGGCTGGCCTCGAACTCACAGAGATCCGCCTGCCTCTGCCTCCCGAGTGCTGTGATTAAAGGCATGCGCCACCTCGATCCGCAAATGCTTTCTTTTTTAAAGGCTTCTTCTGTATCTCCTACCTTTGCATTGTGGATCTGAGCATCCCACGTGTCTTCCAGCACTCCCAACGATTGAGAAAGAATGCCTGCTTTTGCAAGGGGCTTTGGTTGCGCAGGCGTTGCGTCCTGCACAGGCCGTGACGATCTGATCGGTCGGAGCACGCAGAGTCCTGGGCTCTGTTGGCCTGGAAGCTGAATTAACCGTGTATGATGGTCACTCTTGGTCGCTCAGCAGACGTGTTCAGACTCCCAATGTAGGAAAATATGACCTTGAACTTCTGATCGCCAAGCCTCTGTCTCCCATATGGGGGGGCACAGACCCCAGGGCCCCCTGAAGGGTGGGTACCAAGCTCATCCCAGGCCCCAAGGATGGCTAATCTGGACTGTCAGCTGGACCAGATGTAGAATGGCCTGGGAGAAGCACCTCTTGGCGTGGCTGTGAGGACGGGGCATTTCCAGAAAGGAGGAGCCACGCTAAGCTGTGGCAGCAGCATCCCAAGACATCCCACACGGGATGATCCCAGGTTGAATGAAACGGAGAAATCCTTCTTGTTCCTTCCTGGCTGTTCTCTCTGCTTCCTGGCTAAGGTTACAAAGTGACCAGCCGCCTCACACTCCTGTCGCCATGCCTCCCACACTCCGGCAGACTGTACCTTCAAACCGGGGCCAAAGGGAGAGGAAAAAAAAAGAAAAGCCCTTCTTTCTGGGCGTGGCGGTTCGAGGCCAGCCTGGTTTACAAGTGAGTCCAGGACAGGCAGGCCTATTACACAGCCTTACACAAAAAGAAAAAGAAAATCTCTTCTTTTCTTTCTTCTGAGTGCTTTTTTGTCAGGCCTTGGTGACAGCAGTGAAAACAGTAACTGATGTGCTATAATTCTCAGAACTAGATTTAGCATTGGGTTATGTGTTGCATTACAGTTTTGTGTGCCCCTGTGTTTCGCTGGGCAGGAGTGAGCAGTGTTCAGATTTGTTTGCTGCCTGCAGCCAACTACTGCGGTCCACCATGAATTGTCTCTGTCCAGGTGTAAGATATCAGTAAACAGATTTATTCTCACAGCCTAAGATCATTTACATCTCAAAGTAGACCAACAGGAAAAGCTAATCTTTTTCATATAATTATTCTTTTTTTTTTTTTTTTTTTTTTTTTTGGTTTTTTGAGACAGGGTTTCTCTGTGTAACCTTGGCTGTCCTGGACTCGCTTTGTAGACCAGGCTGGCCTCAAACTCACAGTGATCTGCCTGCCTCTGCCTCCCAAGTGCTGGCATTAAAGACGTGTACCACCATGCCCAGCATAATTCTTAAGAGGATAGTTCATGTCAGGTGGTGGTGGCATACACCTTTAATCCTAATACTCAAGAGGCAGAGGCAGGTGGATCTCTGTGAGTTCAAGGCTAGTCTGGTCCACAAAGGGAGTCTAGGACAGCCAGGGCTCCACAGAGAAACCCTGTCTTGAAAAAACAAAACAAAAGACAAAAACAAAAAAGAAAATAGTTCATAATCATTAGATAAATATTGAATAATCCGGATTCCATACAGGCTGATTTGTTACTGTATTTAAAGTGATAGTGTGACATTCGCCCAAATAATGTATTTGAAATAAACAATTTCTTTATTCTTCTGCAATAAAGTTAAACTTAACTGCTTAACTAATTTAACTTTATTGGAATAGTCTTGAACTCCTGATCGGCAGATGTTTGTATTTTGATACAAAATTAAGGTTATATTTTTAGTTGGGCAGAGGTGGTACACACCTTTAATCCTGATACTCAGGGAGGGAGAGGCAGGCGAATTTCTGTAAGTTCGAGCCCAGCCTGGTCTACAGAATGAGTCCAGGACAGGCAAGGGCTACACAGAGAAACCCTTTCTCAAAAACAAAAAAACAAAAACAAAACAAACAAACAAAAAAGACAAAACCCAACAAAACAAAACCACAGTATAAAAAGGTTATATTTTTGTTACAACATACCATGAATCAACTCTTTTTAAACTATTGTTCCAGCGGGGCAGTGGTGGCGCATGCCTTTAGTCCCAGCACTCGGGAGGCAGAGGCAGATGGATTGCTGTGAGTTCAAGGCCAACCTGGTCTACATAGGCTGTATAGCCAAGACTATACAGAGAAACCCTGTCTCAGAAAAAAAAAATTTTTTTTTCCAATGTGATCCTTAAAAATGCAATGTGAAATTCTAGTCCTTTCGAAAGCTACTATTAAGGATACTATTAAGCTACTATTAACTGTTAAGGATAATTAAGAAATGTAAGTTAATAGTCAATCAAACTTGTGGCTTTTGTTAGGTACTAGTTTAGTTAACCACAGATGTTTTCTAAGTTAATTAGACAGTAAAGTAGCTAGAGACAAGCAAGTCGCCTGTTCAGATATACTGAGATAAACAGACAGTTTTCAAAAACCCCAGAGATCTATAGAATGTGGCGTTTAAAGATACTTTACTAATTGAAGACTTTCCTGACAATGAGACATGTCAGTCCCTGGCAGCATTCCATCCTACTTCAAAGAAGATGACGGTGAGAACACGAGATTTGCTTTATATGTGGCAAGCTAGCCGCTGGGCAAGGAAACGTCCCTGCCTCAACTGCAGACAGAATACTTGACAGACTGGATAAAGGAAAGCCAACCGCCAAGATCTGCAAGGACAAAGCCTACCGCAAGTCCTTCATAATTCCTGCTCCGCTGGGAAAAACACCTGTCAGAGATTCTGGGTCAGCAGGCCTAAGAGATGGATGCTACCATGTTGCAGAGGATTCTTGGGTGACTGTCCAGGCTGCCATCAGTCTCTGTCAGTTTCTATAGTTTTGGAAGCTGCTTGCTCTACACTTCCTGTTTATTTGGATAATATTTATCCTTCTCAGGTCTCTAACGGGATTGAAGACTAGATAGTAATAGTACCACAATTAAGCTTAAGTGGTTTAGGATGTAAGAAGTTGTTTTAAGGTCTAAAAAGATGATTTTAGGTTGATGAATGCAACTTTGGACTCACCAAGATAGGATAGATAATAGAGTGCTTTCTCCAAAGTTGCCGAATACATGTGAACTGGTTTATCAATTTTGTAGCGCTGGCTGTCTTGGACACACTTTGTAGACCAGGCTGGCCTTGAACTCACAGAGATCCACCTGCTTCTGCCCCCCAAGTGCTGGGATTAAAAACATGCACCACCACGCCCAGCTAAATATTTTTTTTCTCACAAATAAAGTATTACTTGTTTTGTTTTGTTTTTGGACACAGCTTTACCATATAGCTGGGGTTGGCTCCAACTGACTACAACCCTTCTCCTCACACCCAGGGCTTTTCTTTTTTCTTTTCTTTTTTTTGGGGGGGGGGTAGTTCAAGACAGGGTTTCTCTATGTAACCCTGGCTGTCCTGGACTCACTTTGTAGATCAGGCTGGCCTCGAACACACAGAGATCCACCTGCCTCTGACTCCCAGAGTGGTGGGATTAAAGGCGTGTCCTACCACACACAGCGCACCCAGGGCTTTTAATATGCCTGACAAGTGTTGTTTCCTAAAACTACACCACCAGCCTCAATATATCTGATTTTCTTCTCAATTTTTTTCATTCTTTTCTCCTCCCTGTGTGTGTGTATATATGCATGTGCACGGGTGTGTGTGCGCACATGTGGGTGTGCATCTGTGCCTGTGCATGTGTATGCGCACACGCCTGCATGTGTGTGTGTGTGTGTGTGTGTATTTGTGTGTGTACATGCCATAGTTGATGTGTAGAAGAAAGAAGGAAACTTGTGAGGATTGGCTCTCCTTGTATCCGTGGATTCTGGGGGTCACAGTCAGCCCCTTTGGCCTAGCAGCAAGGGTCTCCACTCACTGAGCCGTCTCTCCAGCCCAATCAGTCTACTTTTTATAAGCCTTATCATTAAGAACATAATCATCCCTGGGTCATGGTGGTGCACGTCTATAATCCAGCACTTTGGGAGGCAGAAGCAAGCAGATCTCTGAGTTCAAGGCCAGCTTGTTCTACAAAGTGAGCTTCAGGACGGCCAGGGCTACACAGAGAAACCCTGTCTCAAAAAAAAAAAAAAAAAAGCAAAGAAAAGAAAAGAAAGAAAGAAAGAAAGAAAGAAGGAAAAGAAAAGAAAAAAAGTCCATGGAGATGGAGCAATGTTTCAATGATTAGGAGCATTTTTTGTTCTGGCAGAGGACTGGGGTTCACTTCCCAGCACCCACTTGGTGGCTCAAAATCATCCGTAACTCCAGATCCAGGAGATGTGACTAATGTATCTAGTACACCAACATGCATGCAGGCAAAACATCCATACTCATAATATATATGTATGTATATATGTATGTAAGAAGATAACCCAGCTGAGTATGGCACCTCACCCTGTAATCTGCACACTTGGGGGGCAAAGGCAAGATTTCCTCACATTGGAAGTCAGCCTGAACTGGAGAGAGACTCTGCTTCCCAAAAAAACCAGTCTAGGCTGAGGGTGCAGTCCAATGGAGAGGATTGTCCAGTGTGTGTAAGATCTGTGTCTGATCCCTTAGAACACACTCACACAAACAAAGAAAGTTCTACCCTATCCACAGATTCACTTCTCACAGTTTCTGTGGCCTGAACTCTGCCTTGGCCCAAAAATACTAAATAGAAAATTCCAAGAATAAATAATAACCTTTTTTTTTTTTTTTGAGGAAAGGTTTCTCTGTGTCGCCTTGGCTGTTCTGGAACTCACTCTGTAGACCAGGCTGGCCTTGAACTCAGAGATCTACCTTCCTCTGCCTCCCACGTGCTGGGATTAAAGGTGTGCACCACCACTGCTCAGGCAACAAATAACTCTTGAGTATTAAATAAAATGAATCTCTCTGTCTCTTGCCACCCATTCTGATTAAGAACCGCCCTTGTGTGGAACGGATCCCAGCTGCGTACTAACCACCCTGCTACAGCACGTACTTTCAAAGAGGCCAGAGCTCAAACCTCAGGCAACATCCTGGGGCTCTGTCTCTTCAGTCACTTCATCTCCTCACGGGGAGATGGACTCACAAGAAGATGAGTAAGTACACTGTCAGGAGACAGCTTCGGCGGGTTTTTTTTGTTGTTGTTTTGTTGTGTTTTTTGTTTTTTTGAGACAGGGTCTATCTGTGCAGCCTTGGCTGTCCTAGACTCACATTGTAGACCAGGCTGGCGTGGAACTCACAGCAATCCGCCTGCCTCTGCCTTCCGAGTGCAGGGGTTAAAGCCTTGTTGGGCCCAGCTATGGCTCAGCTAAGCCTGATGACATGTGAGGTTCATGGCTGGATCCCACAAGGTGGGAAAGAACAGGCTCTTTCGAGTTTTTCCTGGCCTGTGAAGAAGGCACACGTCTTAGGGCTTTCCTGCTGTGAGGAAACACCACGACAAAGCCATGGCTTCTTATAAAGAAGAACATCTCACTGGTGCTGCTTTCAGAGCGGAAGTCCATGTTGTCCTGACAGAGAGCATGGCAGCACCCATGGTGCTGGAGGAGCTGAGAGTGCTACTTTTTTTTCCCCCCTTGAGAAAGGGTTTCTCTGTGTAGCCTTGGCCATCCTGCACTCACTTTGTAGACCAGGCTGGCCTCGAACTCACAGCGATCCGCCTGCCTCTGCCTCCCAAGTGCTGGAATTAAAGGCCTGTGCCACCTCCACCCGGCTTGAGTTCTTCATCTTGATCCACAGGCAGCAGAGGTGGACTGTGTGACATTGGCCAGGCTTGAGCATAGATGAGACCTCAAAGCCAGCCCCACAGTGACACGCTTTCCCCAACGAGGCTACACCTATTCTTTCTTGTTTAATTAATTAATTTATTTATTTATTTTTGGTTTTTTGAGACAGGGTTTCTCTGTGTACTCCTGGCTGTCCTGGGTTCCCCTTGTAGAAACAAGCTGGCCTCAAACACAGAGAGCTCTGCCTGCCTCTGCCTCCTGAGTGCTGGGATTAAAGGCGCGTGCCACCACGCCCAGCCGTAAGCAGCACTCTCTGTTTCTCTTCCTGTCTCCAGATTCCAATCTTGAGTTCCTAGCTCAGTTTGCCCTGAGGAGCTGTAACCTGCAGCTCCTCCTCCCGGAGTTACTTGCTTGTGCTACTTGGGTTCCTAATTCATAGGTTAAACTGTCTCATCAGTAGAGAAAAACACATACAGGATGGACTTTTAGGCATCTGTGAGGTCTCAGTACCTATGAGGTCTCAGTACCTAAGAGGTCTCAGTACCTACAAGGTCTCAGTACCTAAGAGGTCTCAGTACCTAAGAGGTCTCAGTACCTACGAGGTCTCAGTACCTATGAGGTCTCAGTACCTATGAGGTCTCAGTACCTATGAGGTCTCAGTACCTAAGAGGTCTCAGTACTCTGGCTTAAGAGAGACGGCTGTAACAAAGCCCCTGTGTTACCATATAGGCTGCAGGGATGAAGATGAAATGGTCCTAGCCAAAGCCAGTACTGCTTGTACCATCAAAGCTGCCGTGGCCTCCACGGCTACTGGTTCTGATGAAGTCACTGGCTGTCACCTCGCAGGGTATTACACTACATTCTGGCTCTTGTTGCCAAAACACAGGACCCCAAACCCTTGCCACCGTTGATTCCTTCAGGCCTGGGACCCCAACACGGTCACTGTGCTCCTGGACACCAACTGCCATTGCCTCTGTGGCACCTGTGCTGAGGACACACTTCCCTGCCGCCATCACCACCACAGATGCTTTGGTCAAGGTTGTGAGCACAAGAACACCACAAGCAAAAGGAGATGAAAGCATGTCTCCCATCACGACTTCCACCATCAGGGCTAAAGAGGAAGTCAGCTGGGGAGACTCAAGGGGAACTTGCTCACAGGCTCCCAGTTCCCGCCTCGCACCACAGCAAAGACAGCAAAGACGAGCTTGGCAGCTTGGCGCTCTGGCCCTCATTCTCCACCCGAGCAGGTCCTGAGGCGCCCAGACCACAGCACTGTTCTGACTGCTTCTGTGGGGCTTTTGGGGATGTGCACCCATGAGTCAGGAGGAGAGAAGCCGCTCTTGCTGCTTCCAACCCCTGGAAGGCCTCAGCACTGCAGGAAGCTGAGCCCCTCCCAAGGAAGAAGGAATTGTTCCTGCCTGTCACCTTAGACAAAGACTCCTTCCACTGCTGTCAGCCTTGAAAGCTCAGGAGCTTTTTCAGGGTCTCAAGCCTGATGTCCTCAGACAGGGACTGTCTGTCTTCATGGCGCGGGTCTCTGGGCCGCCTGGAATCACGCCGCCTGTGTCCTGTGCTGTGCTGCTGACTCAGCCTAGAGACATCTGGGCTTAGCCTCTGAAATCAGATAAGCCAATTTATTGAGCTCTTGTGTGAACGTGTGTGTGTGTGTGTGTGTGTGTGTGTGTGTGTGTGTGTGTATGTCTGTGTGTGTCTGTATGTGTGTGTGTCTGTGTGTGTGTGTCTATGTCTGTGTCTGCATGTGTATGTATGTGTGTGTGTCTGTGTGTGTCTGTCTGTGTATGTGTGTGTGTCTTGTGTGTGTCTGTGTGTCTTGTGTGTGTGTGTGTCTTGTGTGTGCATGTGTCTGTGAGTGTGTGTGTCTGTGTGTGTGTAATGTTTCTCTGCAGAACCTAGACCAACCGCAGAAATCGAGGTAGGGACAGAAAGGCCATTGCAAAAGTTTCAGATTTTAGAGATTACTATTCGGCTTGCAATGGCAGAGTCTGAGTGGAGCTGAGGTAGGGACAGGTTGAAAGAGACTGTTCCCGTGGGCAGCAGTGGGGAGAGGAGACAGAAAGACTCTGAGCAGAAGCAGCAGCATGAGCAAAAAGGATTCTGGGAGTGTGGACAACTATTCCATCTTTTCCGGACAGCACTCTGCGGCCACCTGTCTAGTCACCACACTCGCAGCAGTGGCAAAGGGACCCAGCACCTGGAAAACTGTCCAACTGTTGTGTGGTAATTCACCTAAGCAGTGAGTGGAGGCCCGCATTCCTTCCCCACAACTGTGATAAAACAAAGAAAACTATTATGGGTATTTCTAGCTAAGGGGACGTACTGCCATTGGCCACAGCTTCACTTCCTGCAGCTTCTGTTGCCTGGAAAAAGTGCTAAAAGGGAAATTCCAAGAATGAAGAATTCTTGGGCTGGAGAGATGGCTCAGCAGTTAAGCACTGCCTGCTCTTCCAAAGGCCCTGACTTTGATTCCCAGCAGCTACATGGTGGCTCCCAACCATCTATACTGGGCTCTGATGCCATCTTCTGTCACCCACAAGTACTCATTTTTTGTTTGTTTGTTTGTTTTTTGTTTTTTGTTTTTCGAGACAGGGTTTCTCTGTGTAGCCTTGGCTGTCCTGGACTCACTTTGTAGACCAGGCTGGCCTCGAACTCACAGTGACCCACCTGCCTCTGCCTCCCGAGTGCTGGGATTAAAGGCGCGCGCCACCACCGCCCGGCTCATTTATATAAACTAAATAAATAAGTCTTTAAAGAAAAGAATGAAGAAGTAGGGCGTGGTGGCACGAGCCTTTAATCCCAGCATCGGGAAGCAGAGGCAGGTGAATCCACCAATTCACTCAGTCAAGCACATGTGGAAACCAAAGACTGATATCAGAATGTCTTCCACAATCACGGTTTCCTTTGCATTTTGTTTTGTTTATTTGTTTGGCTGGTTGATTTGGTTTTTCAAGACAGGGTTTCTCTGTGTAGCCTTGGCTGTCCTGGACTTGCTTTGTAGACCAGGCTGGACTCAAACTCAAAGAGATCCACCTGCCTCTGCCTCCTGAGTGCTGGGATTAAAGGCGTGTGCCACCACGCCTGTCTGCTTTTGCTGTTGTTGAGACAGGGACTTGTAATGTTTCCCTGGCTAGCCTGAACTCAATATGCAGACTAGGCTGGCCTGGAATACACAGAGAATCACCTGCCCTGCTCCCAAGGGCAGAAATGAAAGGCATGAGCCACCTTAGCTGGCCCTCCTTCTCAGTTTTGAGGCATGGTCTCTCATTGAACCTGGAACTCGCCACGGAGCCATCTCTCCTGCTTCATGTAACTTCTATGATGATAGAATGTTCTTCTTCTTTTTTTTATTTTTTATTCTTTGGTGTTTCTTTTTTTTATTTTTAAATTTTATTTTATTAATTTATTCTTATTACATCTCAATGGTTATCCCATCCCTTGTATCCTCCCATTCCTCCCTCCCTCCCTCCCATTTTCCCCTTACTCCCCTCCCCTATGACTGTGACTGAGGGGGACCTCCTCCCCCTTTATATGCTCATAGGGTATCAAGTCTCTTCTTGGTTTTTTGGTCTTGCCTTTTTCAAGACAAGATTTCTCTGTGTAGCCTTAGCTGTCCTGGACTCACTTTCTAGTGGTATGCCCAAATTTTGAGAGGCTCCCCGAACAGACCACCCGAAAGCCGAGTCCAATTGCAGTGGCAAGGAAGTCTTTATTGCAGGGTCTAACCTGGGCCACCCCTCCTATGCACTGGCACAGCAGATGCAGGGGAGTGGCCTCGAGTCTCAATTGAGAGGAGTTTGTATAAGTTTTAGACAAAGAAATGAGCTTTACAGTATATGATTGGATGACATTTGGGCAGAAAAGCTGCAAGCAGAAAGTTACAAGCCTTAGCATTTCATAGTTGGGTAATAGGTGTAGGGGCAAGTTGGCCTATAGAAAAGATTGGCTGAAGTTATCATGGGGGCATTAGGAACTTTGGCCTGACTTCTCCTAATTGGTTGTTGCTATGTGACAGACCACCTGCTGGTCAGCTTGACTAGCAGCGAGTAGATTTGGATTTCCTAAGGGGAGCTGATTGTGTTGCTAGGGAATATTTTTCTGTTTAGACTAGTTTGCGGTTTTTCTGGATCTGAGTTCAGCCCTTGGAGAGGTTTAACACAAAATGGAGTACCTTTATTTCAAAATGGAGATACCTGGTCCTTACATTTCCCCTCTCCTGGTGACTGGAGAATCTCAACCGTGGGCCTCTGTGCTCTCTGGGTTTCATAACTGACTAGGTCTACATTTTGTAGGGGTTGGTAACCACCAGTTGGGTGATACCTAGTTTTTCTTCTACAAATTGTATTATCTCATTTAGGATACAAGGCCCAAAGGTGAGAAGGAGAAATAGAATGAACAAAGGACCCAAAACCATGGATATCAAGGTGGTTATCTGTGGATAGGAATTGAACCGTGATTCAAACCATCATTAATGTGGCTTTGGACAAACATAATCTAAAGTCTATCAAATAAGGGGCACAAAGCATTATTTGGAGAAACAGAACCAAGGATCCATTTGTCCTTTATGCTAGAGTCCTTTTGTTTTTAAGTAGCATTCAGTATTAGGTGGGATAACGGAGGCTGTAGTCTCTTCTGTAGCTCCTTCAAGCTGACATTACGACATTGTTATCACATGACCCAGGAAGGCTGAAAAGCTGGTCAAAGGCTAGGTAGTGGGGCACCTATCAGAGCATCTGCTTAGCCAATCTAGTTGAAGAGACAGGGAGCGGTCATGTCTGCAGGGCTGGTTAACATCAGCCTCCAGCCGGTCCAGATCTCAGCAGCTCGTAATCTACAGGTGATTTCTGGATGAAGTCTGTTAGCCAGGTAAAATATCTGCTAAGACAAATATAGGGACAGAACTAAATTTTTTCTAGCATTTGAAGGAGGTGAAGAATCCGGAAGCCAGGGAAAATCTCCATTTTCAGAAAGAGGTGGGTGCGCTTACCTGGAGCTCGCTTGGCCTGTGGCAGGTGGATCCAGTTCTTATGACTTTTTGCTTTTCTGAGGCTTATCCAGGTTTTAGCTTCCGAAGGAAGAAAATTAATATTACAGTTGTAAAAGACAGCAGCAGTAGACTCATACCTTTGAGACCCAGTAAAAGCATTAACAATTTTTTTTCTCAATTTCAGTAGCCTTGATATACGGACTGGACAGACTTGTTTTTAGCATAATAAGAAGCATCCTTTAAAAAAAAAGAAGAAGAAGAAGAAGAAGAAGAAGAAGAAGAAGAAGAAGCATCCTTAAGTCTATACTCAAAAATAAAAAGTCTATACTCAGACATCAAAGGGAAGTTAGGATCTTGAGCTTGTGACAGATAAATAGGCAGTCAGTGTGTCACCAGGTATCAGAACACTATTGATCTCATTTTTATAGGCCTCGAGTCATTTTGTAGCTCTACAACTTGTACCTTAAAACTTTTCCTAACATCCTGTAACCTTCATCACTTGCACTTCCCATTTAAACAGTTTCTTAGACCATCAAATACTTTCTTCATTACCGACTTTTAAATATCCCCTTAGGCCTTCTAGCATTTGTAGAACACCTTCTCAGGCCTTCTAATATTTTAGATTCTCCTAACTTAAACGTTCACATCATCAGAACTTACATATGCTTCATATTATTCTTTCTTTCTCCAGTTATTCACCAAGAGACACATGCAGTTGGTTCCTGGGAGCAGTCATCCAAATGAAGGATTAGTAAAAAGTGACACGAAAATCCGTTTACCTTTTAACATGAAGCCTGTGAGGCAGGCAAACTTGGCTGTCTTTTTAAATAAGAGAAGAGGCCTGGTACCTCGCAGTGTTAACTAGCTAGCGAGTTGCCTGATGAACTAACAGGGGCTCTAATTGTCGTCCAGTGGTCAAGCTACCCTTAGCTTAGCCGTCAATGTGATCAGAGACCTGAGAAGGAAAAATTGTAACCTAGATTAATCTCTATATCAATTAAAATGACAGCGATGACCAGCCAGTCTGCCACCAAGACAGCTGTCTCACCAGGCTCCTGTGGCTTCCTGGTATCATGTGCAAAGGCAGTCTGGCCATCAGGCACTGAAGACGAGAGGCCCTTTCTGTGGAAGTAGAACACGAGAGACTGACCTCACCTCGTTTTCAACAACTTGGGACAATAACTCTCCATGTGTCCAGCTTGTTGTCCACAGTCCATGCCGGGCCTAGCAGTGGGGGAAGCATTGGGGGAGTTTTGCCCAGTGGTTAGAAAACCACAATCCAGCCGTGTAGTCACCTGCCAAGCCAAAAGGCTTCTCAGAGACCTTAGGAAGTTACCGCTAGTATATGGTAATCTCTATCCTAATTAGTTTAAATATTTTTAATACTATACTCAGCAGATTCTGACAAGCTTGAGGGCCAGCATATCTAAGCTGAATCCTTGTCTATCTTTACCTGTCTGTTGTACAATACATCTTACAAACATAAGACTGGATGTCGTGACTTACAATCTGCAGATCAGTGTCTGCCTATAGGATAATCTGTCTATTTTTAGTATATCTGGATTGTTTACATTGACTGATTAATTTGGAAAACGCCCATGGTTAACTGAGCCAGCACCTAGTTAAACCATAAGTTGTGATTACCCTAAACAGTTTGTCATAGTAGCTCTTAAAAGGATTAGAACTTCACATGCCATTTTTAGGAATTACATATAATACCTTAAAAGAGTTGATATATAGTATGCTGTAGTCAAAATATAATCTACCTTAACTGACAGCTGACCATCAATTTGTATCTCCCAGGTATACGTAATAATGTAGTTATTTACCTCTGTTTAATTTTGAGACAAACATAAGAAGCCAAATAAATCCCATCCTGACAATCACTCATGACCATAAACATAGGCAAAGAGCCTTTAAGAATACAATCATTGATGAAGCAACCGATAACCTGCACATGTCAATTACTTTTAACAGTTACCAATAAGATGGCAACCGTTGGATTGGAGCTCCTTTACTTCAGCATCGAGATCTCTAAATGTAGGGGCTGGAAACTTTTCTGACTCCCACATGGCATGTCATTATAGAATCCAACGGTTTTCTTAAAAGAAAATTTATCATTGTTACTACATACTTAACTCATAATTTGCAGAGGTTTCTTTTAAGTCACTAGTACTTTGTATTGACTGTAAATGGCATAATTAATTCAAATGGTTCTTCTTACATGTGTTTAAGACTGAAGTCATAGAGTAAAACCATATTTTTAGAAGCCAAAACCAGACATTTAACAGTGTCACTGAGCCATCTCTCCAGCCCAATCAGTCTACTTTTTATAAGTCTTATCATTAAGAAAATAATCATCCCTGGACCATGGTGGTGCACGTCTATAATCCAGCACTTTGGGAACAGAAGCAGACAGATCTCTGAGTTCAAGGCCAGCCTGTTCTACAGAGTGAGTTTCAGGACGGCCAGGGATACACAGAGAAACTCTGTCTCCAAAAAGATGGGGCGGGGCCTCAGAGGTTAATAGTACTGATTGCTCTTCCAAAAGACCTGGGTTCAATTTTAGCAACCACATGGCAGCCCACAACTGTCTGTAACTCCAAAATCTGACACCCTAACACAGATATACATGCAGGCAAAACACCAATGTATATAAAATAAAAATAAATAAAAATTTAAGAGAAAAAGGAAAAAATCCTTGGAGATGGAGAGATGTCTCAATGATTAGGAGCATTTTTTGTTCTTGCAGAGGACTGGGGTTCACTTCCCAGCACCCACTCGGTGACTCAAAATCAACCGTAACTCCAGATCCAGGAGATGTGACTCATGTATCTAGTACATTAACCTGCATCCATACTCACAAAATAAAAATATTTTTTAAAGTGTAAAAGGATAATAACCCAGCTGAGTATGGCACCTCATCCTGTAATCTGCACACTTCGGGGGCAAAGGCAAGATTTCCTCACATTGGAAGTCAGCCTGAACTGCAGAGAGACTCTGCTTCCCAAAAAACCAGTCTAGGCTGAGAGTGCAGTCCAATGGAGAGGATTGTCCAGTGTGTGTAAGATCTGGATCTGATCCCTTAGAACACACTCACACAAACAAAGAAAGTTCTACCCTATCCACAGATTTACTTCTCACAGTTTCTGTGGCCTGAACTCTGCCTTGGCCCAAAAATACTAAACGGAAAATTCCAAGAATAAATAATTTTTGTTTTGTTTTGTGGCAAGGTTTCTCTGTGTCGCCTTGGCTGTTCTGGAACTCACTCTGTAGAACAGGCTGGCCTTGAACTCAGAGATCTACCTTCGTCTGCCTCCCACGTGCTGGGATTAAAGGTGTGCACCACCACTGCTCAGGCAACAAATAACTCTTGAGTATTAAATAAAATGAATCTCTCCGTCTCTCGCCATCCATTCTGATTAAGAACCGCCCTTGTGTGGAACGGATCCCAGCTGCGTACTCACCACCCTGCTACAGCACGTACTTTCAAAGAGGCCAGAGCTCAAACCTCAGGCAACATCCTGGGGCTCTGTCTCTTCAGTCACTTCATCTCCTCACGCGGAGATGGACTCACAAGAAGATGAGTAAGTACACTGTCAGGAGACAGCTTCGGTGGTTTTGGGGTTTTTGGGTTTGGTTTGGTTTGGTTTTGGTTTTTCAAGACAGGGTCTGTCTATGTAGCCCTGGCTGTCCTGGACTCATTTTGTAGATCAGGCTGGCCTCGAACACACAGAGATCCACCTGCCTCTGCCTCCCAGAGTGGTGGGATTAAAGGCGTGCGCCACCGCACACAGCGCACCAGGGCTTTTAATATGCCAGACAAGTGTTGTTTCCTAAAACTACACCACCAGCCTCAATATATCTGATTTTCTTCTCAATTTTTTTCATTCTTTTCTCCTCCCTGTGTGTGTGTATATATATGCATGTGCACGGGTGTGTGTGCGCACATGTGGGTGTGCATCTGTGCCTGTGCATGTGTATGCGCACACGCCTGCATGTGTGTGTGTGTGTGTGTGTGTGTGTATTTGTGTGTGTACATGCCATAGTTGATGTGTAGAAGAAAGAAGGAAACTTGTGAGGATTGGCTCTCCTTGTATCCGTGGATTCTGGGGGTCACAGTCAGCCCCTTTGGCCTAGCAGCAAGGGTCTCCACTCACTGAGCCGTCTCTCCAGCCCAATCAGTCTACTTTTTATAAGCCTTATCATTAAGAACATAATCATCCCTGGGTCATGGTGGTGCACATCTATAATCTAGCACTTTGGGAGGCAGAAGCAAGCAGATCTCTGAGTACAAGGCCAGCTTGTTCTACAAAGTGAGTTTCAGGACGGCCAGGGCTACACAGAGAAACCCTGTCTCAAAAAAAAAAGAAAAGAAAAGAAAGAAAGAAAGAAAGAAAGAAAGAAAGAAAGAAAGAAAAGAAAAGGAAAAAAAATCCATGGAGATGGAGCAATGTTTCAATGATTAGGAGCATTTTTTGTTCTGGCAGAGGACTGGGGTTCACTTCCCAGCACCCACTTGGTGGCTCAAAATCATCCGTAACTCCAGATCCAGGAGATGTGACTCATGTATCTAGTACACCAACCTGCATGCAGGCAAAACATCCATACTATATATATATATATATATATATATATATATATATATATATATATGTGTGTGTGTGTGTGTGTGTGTGTGTGTGTGTGTGTGTGTGTGTATGTATATGTATGTATATATGTATGTAAGAAGATAACCCAGCTGAGTATGGCACCTCACCCTGTAATCTGCACACTTGGGGGGCAAAGGCAAGATTTTCTCACATTGGAAGTCAGCCTGAACTGCAGAGAGACTCTGCTTCCCAAAAAACCAGTCTAGGCTGAGGGTGCAGTCCAATGGAGAGGATTGTCCAGTGTGTGTAAGATCTGGATCTGATCCCTTAGAACACACTCACACAAACAAAGAAAGTTCTACCCAATCCACAGATTTACTTCTCACAGTTTCTGTGGCCTGAACTCTGCCTTGGCCCAAAAATACTAAACGGAAAATTCCAAGAATAAATAATACCTTTTTTTTTTTTTTTGAGGAAAAGTTTCTATGTGTCGCCTCGGATGTTCTGGAACTCACTCTGTAGACCAGGCTGGCCTTGAACTCAGAGATCTACCTTCGTCTGCCTCCCACGTGCTGGGATTAAAGGTGTGCACCACCACTGCTCAGGCAACAAATAACTCTTGAGTATTAAATAAAATGAATCTCTCCGTCTCTCGCCATCCATTCTGATTAAGAACTGCCCTTGTGTGGAACGGATCCCAGCTGCGTACTCACCACCCTGCTACAGCACGTACTTTCAAAGAGGCCAGAGCTCAAACCTCAGGCAACATCCTGGGGCTCTGTCTCTTCAGTCACTTTATCTCCTCACGGGGAGATGGACTCACAAGAAGATGAGTAAGTACACTGTCAGGAGACAGCTTCGGTGGTTTTGGGGTTTTTGGGTTTGGTTTGGTTTGGTTTTGGTTTTTCAAGACAGGGTCTGTCTATGTAGCCTTGGCTGACCTGGACTCACATTGTAGACCAGGCTGGCGTGGAACTCACAGCAATCCACCTGCCTCTGCCTCCTGAGTGCTGGGATTAAAGGCACGTGCCACCACGCCCAGCTGTAAGCAGCACTCTCTGCTTCTCTTCCTGTCTCCAGATTCCAACCTTGAGTTCCTAGCTCAGTTTGCCCTGAGGAGCTGTAACCTGCAGCTTCTCCTCCCTGAGTTACCTCCTTGTGCTACTTGGATTCCTAATTCATAGGTTAAACTGTCTCATGAGTATCTATGTAGAGAAAAACACATACAGGATGGACTTTTAGGCATCTGTGAGGTCTCAGTACCTATGAGGTCTCAGTACCTATGAAGTCTCAGTACCTATGAGGTCTCAGTACCTATGAGGTCTCAGTACCTACGAGGTCTCAGTACCTATGAGGTCTCAGTACCTACGAGGTCTCAGTACCTAAGAGGTCTCAGTACTCTGGCTTAAGAGAGACGGCTGTAACAAAGCCCCTGTGTTACCATATAGACTGCAGGGATGAAGATGAAATGGTCCTAGCCAAAGCCAGTACTGCTTGTACCATCAAAGCTGCCGTGGCCTCCACGGCTACTGGTTCTGATGAAGTCACTGGCTGTCACCTCGCAGGGTATTACACTACATTCTGGCTCTTGTTGCCAAAACACAGGACCCCAAACCCCTGCCACCGTTGATTCCTTCAGGCCTGGGACCCCAACACGGTCACTGTGCTCCTGGACACCAACTGCCATTGCCTCTGTGGCACCTGTGCTGAGGACACACTTCCCTGCCGCCATCACCACCACAGATGCTTTGGTCAAGGTTGTGAGCACAAGAACACCACAAGCAAAAGGAGATGAAAGCATGTCTCCCATCACGACTTCCACCATCAGGGCTAAAGAGGAAGTCAGCTGGGGAGACTCAAGGGGAACTTGCTCACAGGCTCCCAGTTCCCGCCTCGCACCACAGCAAAGACAGCAAAGACGAGCTTGGCAGCTTGGCGCTCTGGCCCTCATTCTCCACCCGAGCAGGTCCTGAGGCGCCCAGACCACAGCACTGTTCTGACTGCTTCTGTGGGGCTTTTGGGGATGTGCACCCATGAGTCAGGAGGAGAGAAGCCGCTCTTGCTGCTTCCAACCCCTGGAAGGCCTCAGCACTGCAGGAAGCTGAGCCCCTCCCAAGGAAGAAGGAATTGTTCCTGCCTGTCACCTTAGACAAAGACTCCTTCCACTGCTGACAGCCTTGAAAGCTCAGGAGCTTTTTCAGGGTCTCAAGCCTGATGTCCTCAGACAGGGACTGTCTGTCTTCATGGCGCGGGTCTCTGGGCCGCCTGGAATCACACCGCCTGTGTCCTATGCTGTGCTGCTGACTCAGCCTAGAGACATCTGGGCTTAGCCTCTGAAATCAGATAAGCCAATTTATTGAGCTCTTGTGTGAACGTGTGTGTGTATGTCTGTGCGTGTCTGTATGTGTGTGTGTGTGTATGTCTGTGTCTGCATGTGTATGTATGTGTGTGTGTCTGTCTGTGTATGTGTGTGTGTCTTGTGTGTGCGTGTGTCTGTGAGTATGTGTGTCTGTGTGTGTATAATGTTTCTCTACAGAACCTAGACCAACCCCAGGAATTGAGGTAGGGATAGAAAGGCCATTGCAAAAGTTTCAGATTTTAGAGATTGCTATTCAGCTTGCAATGGCAGAGTCTGAGTGGAGCTGAGGTAGGGACAGGTTGAAAGAGACTGTTCCCGTGGGCAGCAGTGGGGAGAGGAGACAGAAAGACTCTGAGCAGAAGCAGCAGCATGAGCAAAAAGGATTCTGGGAGTGTGGACAACTATTCCATCTTTTCTGGACAGCACTCTGTGTCCACCCGTCTAGTCACCACACTCGCAGCAGTGGCAAAGGGACCCAGCACCTGGGAAACTGTCCAACTGTTGTGTGGTAATTCACCTAAGCAGTGAGTGGAGGCCCGCATTCCTTCCCCACAACTGTGATAAAACAAAGAAAACTATTACGGGTATTTCTAGCTAAGGGGACGTACTGCCATTGGCCACAGCTTCACTTCCTGCAGCTTCTGTTGCCTGGAAAAAGTGCTAAAAGGGAAATTCCAAGAATGAAGAATTCTTGGGCTGGAGAGATGGCTCAGCAGTTAAGCACTGCCTGCTCTTCCAAAGGCCCTGACTTTGATTCCCAGCAGCTACATGGTGGCTCCCAACCATCTATACTAGCATCTGATGCTGGCTTCTGGGACCCAGGAGTACTCATATGTATAAACTAAAATATAAGTCTTTTTTTTTTTTTTTTTTTTTTTTTTTTTTTTTTGGTTTTTTGAGACAAGGTTTCTCTGTGTAGCCTTGGCTGTCCTAGACTCGCTTTGTAGACCAGGCTGGCCTCGAACTCACAGCGATCCGCCTGCCTCTGCCTCCCGAGTGCTGGGATTAAAGGCGTGCGCCACCACGCCCGGCCTAAAATATAAGTCTTTTAAAACAAAGAACGAAAAAGCTGGGCATGGTGGCGCACACCTTTAATCCCAGCATTCAGAAGACAGAGGCAGGTGGATTGCTGTGAGTTAGCGGCCAGTCTTGTCTACAAAGGGAGTCCAGGACAGCTGAGGATAATACAGAGAGACCCTAAAAAAAATACATAAATAAATAAAATAAAAATCCCAACACTCTGGAAGCAGAGGCAGATGAATCCACCAATTCACTCAGTCAAGCACATGTGGAAACCAAAGACTGATATCAGAATGTCTTCCACAACCACGGTTTCCTTTGCTTTTTGTTTTGTTTATTTGTTTGGCTGGTTGGTTTGGTTTTTCAAGACAGGGTTTCTCTGTGTAGCCTTGGCTGTCCTGGACTTGCTTTGTA
This sequence comes from Acomys minous, assembly GCF_964271855.1. Classification (NCBI taxonomy): domain Eukaryota; kingdom Metazoa; phylum Chordata; class Mammalia; order Rodentia; family Muridae; genus Acomys; species Acomys minous. Next base: position 62,197,117 of record NC_140499.1, read on the forward strand.
GACTACGCTGGACTCAAATTTAAAGAGATCCACCTGCCTCTGCCTCTCAAGTGCTGGGATCACAGTCCTGGGCCACCAAGGCTGTCTGCTTTTGCTGGTTTTGAGACAGGGACTTGTAATGTTTCCCTGGCTAGCCTGAACTCAATATGCAGACTAGGCTGGCCCGGAATACACAGAGAATCACCTGCCTTGGTTCCAAGTGCCTTGAACTCACAGCAATCCCCCTGCCTCTGCCTGCCGAGTGCTGAGATGAAAGGCTTGTGCCACCACGCCCGACCTATAATGTTTTCATTGCTTCATTTCATTTTTTTTATAATTATTAATCTCTCACTGTCAGGAGCAATGGAGAGACGCAGGGCGACCCTCCTAAGGGTTTCCCACTGGTGAAGCCAGTTTCGCTACTATCACAAGAAGAATGTCACGATGAGCCAGAGGGAAGCAAGGCTAGTGTGTGAGCTGACGGTAACAGGCAGTCAGCGTTGACCGTGAGGAAGACTGTGGTTCTTAGAATAAAGAGAAAGGAGCAGGGAAGGGTGGAAGGAGCCGGAGGTAGACAGGGACATTGTATGAGGGGCCTCTAGGAGGACAGAGCTGATAGAATGACTCTAGATACAGTTATAGGAAGGGAATTTACTCAAGTGGCTTACAGGCTGCAGTCCAGCTAGGCCAACAATGCCTCGCTGCCAGCAGAGAGTCTGAGAGTCCAGTAAGTTCTCAGTCCACGGTCTACGCCAGTATCCTGAAGACGTAGGCTCCAATGCCAGTGATGAGGTGGGCTAGCCCTGGAGGTTGAGAGCAAACAGGCAGAGAGCCAACGTTTCCTCCTTTTGTGTCCCGTGTATAGGCTGTCCCCAGAAGTGGCCCAGGTTAACGGGGAGTCTCTTCTCCCTCCAGTCACTACTGCTGGGGAGAGTGGAAGGGATGTTACCTTTTCAGAGGTGACCTTGCACTGTGGCCACTCACACCAGCAATATTTTTAAAGCCACTACTCTGCTATGCCTGTCCGGGGTATCCAGGATGAGGCCAGGTGCAGCTGCACTTCGAAGGGTAAACCCGCAGAGAGGCCCACACCCTAAAGCTCTCAGAGGAGCGCATCCTCTGGTGCACTGGATTGGGTGTGAAACAATGGTGCGCATGCACTGACTCACGGTAGCTGGTTCTGTACGACATGCACCCACACTGCACACCGCCCGTCCCCTACGCAGGGAGCATCTGCCGTGCCAACCTACATCGGGACTGTCTTCCACTGTTGGGAGAAAGGGCAAGTTCAGGGACGCTTTCATTTGTGAAATAAACTCAATCATCACTATTATTATTATTATTATTATTATTATTATTATTATTATTATTAATGAGCCAGGCGGTAGTGGCACATGCCTGTGATCCCAGCACTCGGGAGGCAGAAGCAGGCAGATGGATGTGTGTTTGAGACCAGACTGGTCTACAAAGCAAGTCCAAGGCAGCAGGGCATGGTGGTGCATGCCTTTAATCCCAGCACTAGGGAGGCAGAGGAAGGCAGATTGCTGTGAGTTGAAGGCCAGCCGGGTCTAAAAATGAGTTCAGGATAGCCAAGGCTAACACGGAGAAACCCTGTTTTGATAAACAAACAAACAAACAAACAAACAAAAAGCTCAAAGCTATACTAGGCAAAATTGGAAGCCCCTCCCAAGTCCAATCTGGTGTTGTTTTGTTTTGTTGTTTAGGTCTCTGGGAAATGAACCTGAGGCCTTGGCCTTGCGTATGCTGTGAAAGTGCCTTACCACTGAGCCACAAACTCAGGCCCCCTAGACTTTATTTGAGGGGGAGGTGTTTTGTTTCTTGAGACAGAGTCTGACTATGCAGCCCTGGCTGGTTTAGAACACCCTATGTAGACCAGGCTAGCCTTGTATTCCTGATCCTGCCTCTGTCTCCTGAGTTCTGGGATTACAGACCAGTGACAAGCCCAGTGTTTATGTGTTGCAGGGAGGGGTATGGTTATATATTTCTCTTAATCATTTTACGTCATCCCATCACAACCTGAAACGTTTTGTTTTGTTTTGTTTGTTGTTGTTGTTGTTTTGAGACAGGGTTTCTCTGTGTAACGCTGGCTGTCCTGGACTCTCTTTGTAGACCAGGCTGGCCTCGAACTCATAGTGATCCGCCTGCCTCCGCCTCCCACGTGCTGGAATTAAAGGCGTGCGCCACCAAGGCTGGCGAAACTTTTTTTCTTTCTCCTCCTTCTCCCTCTCCCCTTCCCTCAGTGCTGAGAATGGAATTCTAGGCTTAGTGCATATTAGAAAAGCGCTCTACCAGGGAGCTATGGCGCCTCTTCTTTGCCACACCTCAGCCAGCCTTCACCCAAGGCTAGACTCTGAGACTGTGTGCCCAGACAGCCAGTACCCATGCTCAGGGCCTCTGCGGCCTGGACGCGTAGCAACCACAGGAGTCAGACACAGATGCTTCTGAGTGGGGCTGACCTGAACCTCCGGACTAGGGTGGGGCTGTGCAGGGGCAGGGCTGCCTCGCAGTGCCACATGCGAGGGGGAGGGGGGGCGGGAGGATGAGAAGAGTCCGGGAATCAAACTGGGGAAACCAGAGCCACGGACCTCCCACCCCTGCAGCACTGCAGGTGGACAACCAGCTGCCCACTTCTTCCTGTTCCACCAGCCACCCGGCGCCAGGCCAGCAGCTCCCCCCGCCCACGGCTTGCCTAGGGGTTGCCCAGAAGCCCTGCAGTGTGGCAGAGGGAGGGACAGGTCGGTTCCTTCCACCAGCAGCCACCTCTTCACCTTCTGATCTTAATCTCACCTCCTCCGGGGATATTGAGTAAACCTAGCAATTTTGCCCCTTATCTCTGTCCTGCAGAGGCCTGGGAGACAAAAGAGAGGCCTTTCCTAAGGTCTCAAGCCTCTCTGGCTTTCCCCAGCATCAGCTTGAGAGAGGCTTTTGGGAGTGGGTGCCAGATCCACAGCCAAAGCGGAGAGCGAGCCCAGGTTGGAGGTTCCCAACCGGCTCCTCCCCCGCCCCCTGACCTCAGGGAAGAATGCAGAAAACAAGAATAATTATGGGAGCCAGAAGAGTAGAGGACACCTGGGGGACATGGCTCTGGGAACCAACAAAGCAGAGCTCACAGGAGCGCCCTCCCAGAGGCTGAAGTGGCCACCAAGAAGGGTGCTGTGTTAGGCCCACTGCATATATGCTATGGTTGTCGGTTTGACGGTTTGGGGGACTCGACTGTGGGAGTGGAGGTGTCCTATACTCTTTAGCCTGTTCTTGGGACCCTTTTCTTCCTACTGGGGTGCCTCGGCCAGCCTTGATGCGAGGGTTTGTATCTACTTGTGCGGCATTCAGCCGATCACACTGGGAGCCTAACGCTAACCCTAACCTTAACCTACCACACCCGGCTTCCCTTAAGATTTATTATGTATATAGTGCTCTGCCTGCATGTACGCCTGCAGGCCAGAAGAGGGCACCAGATCTCATTACAGATGGCTGTGAGCCACCATGTGGTTGCTGGGAATTGAACTCAGTCCTGACCTCAGGAAGAGCAGCCAGTGCTCTTAACCGCTGAGCCATCTCTCCAGCCCTAAGAGTGCCATCTTTAGGACAGAAATGTGTTAGTGGGTCTGTATCAATGAGATAGTGGTGTAGGAATTGTCACAATGATTTCTGCAAAGTAGGGGACAGGAGTGCTGAGGGGAGAGTGGGAAGCGTGAGGAGGAGGAGGGGAGGAAGCGGGAGAACGGAGAATGAGCGCCACTGTTGCGTGGGGGGGGGGGGAAGCGTGCGCGAACACAGGGGGGCGGGGCTTCCTCTGCCCACCGTGGGGGGGTGCCTCTCCTTTGACAATGCACGGTCCCACCTTAGAAGCGGGATGGGAAAGCGGGAAGGGCTCAGAGGAAAGAAGCAAATAACTGACGCACTGAAGGCTGAAGGAGGAGGGACGCTACAGCCCATGAGGTCAAGACCAGCCCAGCAGCACTGTAAGACCCTTTCAAAACAAAGGCGCTCGTCAGAGAGCTCCCTGGGTCAGAGTTTGTGTTCTGCAGGCTTGAGGGCCTGAGTTTATATCCCCAGCACTGACAGAAGTGTGTGTGTGTGTGTGTGTGTGTGTGTGTGTGTGTGTGTGTGTAACAAAATAAGGAAGATAAAAGGAAGTGCTTGGAAGGGGGAGGGGAGGGGGAGGTCCGCCGAGAACAGTAGTAAAAAGCAGAGCAACCACAGGATACAGAATCTAATCACATTCTAGACTTGAAACTTCAGAGATGGAAACCATTCTAGGGCAGGGTGGTGCCCAGGCAGGCGTGCGCATTTGATTGTTTGAGATGAATGTTGCAGAGAGGCCAGCCTCCGCTACAGGGTAGGACCCACCTCTCCCCTCCCTCCCTCCCCCTCCCTCAAAAAATATATACGCAAAAATAAAATAATGACCAATAGTTACACAGCTGTCGCTGAAGAACAGTGCACAGGTCACACAAAGGAGGCACCCACTGGCTCTGAGGCCATGGCAGGACAAGACGCTAAGGACCTGGTGGACATCAGCTTCCACAAAGGACCTGGAGACCGCGGTGCGGCTGAGGCAAGGAGAGAAGGCAGCAGCATCCTGGAGCCAGCTCACAGGAAGCAAGCCTACACCAAGGAGGGAAAACAGGTGCTGAGGTACACAGTTCAAGGTCACCTTGGTCTATTCAGGGAGTTCCAGGGCAGCCTGGGTTATATGGTAGGAACCTATCTCAACAAACAAAAGCCAGGTATGGCGGTTTATGCCTGTAATCCCAGTACTTGGGAGGCCAAGTGGGAGGGTCACAAATTCAAGATCAGCTTAGATACCCTCACCAAAAAAAGAGAAAAAAAAAGGAAGGGGAAGATTCTCTCCGTGCCTGCCTGACCCGCCTCTGTCCTGGAAAACCTCACCACAGGTTGGTAAGAGGCCTCAAGGGACAGGAAGAATAGGTAGAGGTGAGGGCCCCCATTGGTCATGGGAAGAGTATTAGCCTTAGCGGTAGGGGTTACAGAGGAAGGGGAGGGAATAAGGCCTGGTGCCCTCTGAGCGACCTAAAGCTTTGGGCCTGGGTAGGCTGGTCCCATTTGGAGGCAGGCACAGGTCTCTAATCCCAGCACTCAGCAGGCAGAGGCAGGTAGCTAGATGTCCTTGAATTCAAGGTCAGCCTGGGTCTCTAATCCCAGCACTCAGCAGGCAGAGACAGGTAGCTAGATGTCCTTGAATTCAAGGTCAGCCCGTCTGTATAAAACCACCATAGCTGAAAACAAAACAAACAAACAAAAAGCAAAGGACCCAGGGAGTTCCCAGGTCTGTGGTGCTCTTCTTGCCCTGGACTATTTGTAACATCTCTCTGTTTTGCCAAAGTGGTCTCAAACTCAAGGCACTCCTCCTGCCTCAGCTGCCTTTCTTTCCCCTCTTGAGGGAGGGGGTACTCTTCATGTCTTCCCTCTGGGTGGAACATTTGCTTGGAACTCCTGAGGAGCAAGAGGAGCAGGGAGGAGGAGCAAGGAGGAAGAGGAGGAGCAAAGGGAGGAGGAGAAGCAGGGGGAGGAGCAGGGGGAGGAAGAGGAGCAGAAGGAGGAGCAGGAGTGGGAAGAGGTGCAGGAGGAGGAGCAGGGGAGGAGCAGAGGGAGGAGGAGGGGGAGGAGTAGCAGGAGCAGGAAGATAAGCACTGCCTCAGGGCAAAGATAGATTTGCACTGACCTGGGCTGGGTCCTGTGGCAGGTCAGAGTGCCCAGCCCCCTGGCCTACCGCATCAGTCTGAAGTCATGGTCTAGAAGGCTTCATTGGGGTCACTGATATTCACTTGAGAAGCCAGGAAGCTATGAGGCTACAAGATTCTCTCAGAGGAAGAGAAACGTAAGGAGGGGGAGATTAAAAATAAAAACCTTGAGAACACGTCTGTGAATGCCTGCCATCCCGGCTACTCTGAGGCCAAGGCAGGAAGAGTGACAGTCCAAGACAGACGTGAGCACAAGGCAAGCATAAGGGTTATCTGGGAAATTTGGTAAGATTCTATCTCAAAATAAAAATGTTTTAGAAGTAAAAAGGAAGATTGGGGGCTGTGGATTCGGCTTGGCTGACTGTCTTGTCTAGCAGGCACGAAGCCCTGGGTGTCCCCACACATTAACCGGTCATGGTGGCATGGCCTATATTTTAGCACTGGGGAAGTAGAGGCAGGACAAAGTTCAGTGTCATCATATACCCTAGGCTGGGTACGTGAGATCCTGTTGGGTTTGTTCTTTAAAATATGGTGGTTAATACAGAAACTCCCAATTGGCTAACATGTCAAGACTGACAGACAGGTGGACGGCTCTAAGGAGGACATCTGTTATCACCCCCTCCAGGCCTCAGGGAACATGAAGGGTGGGCAAAGAGAACCAAGAATCTAGGCTGGGGGATGGCTCAGCGGTTACTGCTGCTCTTCCAGAGGATCTGATTTCAGTTCCCTGCACCCACACTCTCTCACAGTCACCTTAACTGTAGTCCCAGAAGATCCAACGTCTCTGTAGTCCCCAGGCCCTTGCGCTCATATGGATGTGTGCAAGATAAAATTTTAGACCTCTTCCCCCCCCCCCCAGACAGGGTTTCTCTGTGTAGCCTTGGCTGTCCTAGACTCAGTTTGTAGACCAGGTTGGCCTCAAACTCACAGTGATCCACCTGCCTCTGCCTCCCGAGTGCTGGGATTAAAGGCGTGTGCGCGCGGCTAGACCTCTCTTAAAGATAAATAAAATAAGTGAGCACTTCCCTGCCTTGCTGAGAACCTTGGTTCAGTCATCCTTGGTACAAGAGAAATAACACTTTAAAATGTCAAGCAGGTAACATGTCTGGCACGCATACAGAACACATTGGCCTGTGTTTAGAACAGCAGTAAGCCAAGGTCCTAAGTGTCATGTGGCCACTGGCTAATCACAGACCCGTGTTTGCCGTCTCAGCACTGTGCACGGTCCACTGAAACTGAGGACACTGGAGCGTACAGAGCTGCTGCCCCCACAGGGTCAGCCTCCACCCAGATTCACCCACAAAACCCCACTGGCGGATCTGTGTCTGTGCTTTTACCCTTGGTCTTGTCTAAACATCAAAAAAGAGACAAATTACCCACCTCTCAGAAATTGGAATTTTATAAAAAGGCATTTCTTTTATATCCATAAAATGATATAATTTTTGCAATTATAGAAATGTCATAAATTATACAGAATGTTCCTTAATTACAGCTCAATGCAACGTGGTACTTTCCTCCCTCCCTAAAAAAATGAGAGAGAACCAAAAAATAATATATATATAGCTATATATATATAATATGTATTTATATAATATAGACAAACCAAATATGAAAAAAATCATTTCCTCTTTGGTATAAAAATCACTTTCCTCTTAAGAGACACACAGACAGACATGATACTGGGCTTGTAAACTGCGTGGCCAAAAGGGGCTCCCCGACGTCTCCCACCTCCTCCTCCCCACACTGGCAGCCCACCTCCGGCTCTTTTGAGGCTCCTATATGGAACATTCAGCTTCTTGTGCCCCGACTCCAAGCTCCACACTATCCCCACCCCCACCCCCTTACTCTGCTGCTACCAAACAAGGGGAAGGGATTCTTCTGGAAGCTGACAAGGTAGCGGTACCCGACTCAGGAAGCCAGGCCGTGAAGAGAGCCCAGAGGTGTCCTGTCCAGACCAAGCAAGCGGTCTCCCGGCTGAACGGGTTTCACCCACCTCCTACCACTTGCTGAAGGCTTAGCCAGAAGAGAGAGGGCCCTATTACTGGGCCAAAGCAGCTGTGGCTAGCTTCACTTTCAGTTCCACCTCGGGGTAGGTAGAAAAAGCACCGGATTTGGGGGGGGGGGGCGGGGGGGTGAGGGAGTGGGAAGCGAGTATCCTAAGGAATTGGGGACTCAACTTAAAATCCCAAAAAATCCCCTGTCTCAGCACTTCACACTCAGCTTTACCTCACCGAGAATGATGGGGCCACTATCCGGGCTCCAGCCCAGCACCAGGACTTAGGAAATCCGAGAACCCGCATGTGCGCCCTGGGGAGGCCACAGCACAGGTGAGGAAGAAGCCAGGCCCACTCTTCTTTCCACTTTCCCAACCTCCTCTCACAGTTCTTCCCTATCTGGTAGCTTCTGTATACCCCGTAAGGACATTGGTACCCTAAAGGTGACGCATGAGACGTGGCCCCTCCCAGGCTGCTCCACCAGGGAGGGCATCCCAGTGTGTGCCAGTCTCCTCTTCCCAGGAGAGTTAAGACACTAACCGCAACATAAACTCACACGAAAGCTTCCTCCACTTACCAAAGTTAAAAAAAAAAAAAAAAAAAAGACAGAACCGAACAACACAAACATAAACCAAGAGGGCACGCGATGATGTGAGGGGCTTGTAGGCCCCAGCAGGTCTCTGGCTTCCCGGCGTGATACATTCTTGTGTAATTCTGGAACAGGGGCGCAACGGCCCCGCTGGGGAATAGGAGTAGAAAAATACGGAGATTGCCGTCTCCCTGTGGACTCCAGGCAGGGCAGGGGTGGACCCAATCTCATAGGGGTTTTCCATGTGTTTTGGTTCCACATCCGGCCCCTCACTGCGGGGCCCCTATCTGAGGCCCGAACCCCTGCTCTGCCCCTGGGGCCCACTCTCTCCACTTCTACAAACTGGTGAGACCCGCAGGGCAGTTCACCAGGCAGGAGGCAGGCTGCACGGAGGGAGGACCAGCAGTTTCCAGCCGCTGGCTGGCCCCGTGAGCTCCGGTCCCTGGCAGAGGGGGGTCCCAGCCCAGCTCTTCAGGCCTTGAGGGGCTTCTCAGCTCCAGCACTGGGGCTGTTGGCACTGTCACTTTTCTTCCTGCGCAGGCTCTCGATCCAGCTGGAGCTGGAGCGCGAGCTGAAGCTGGAGAGGGCCAGGGAGCTGAGGCGCATGTTCTTGCCAGACATAATGAGCTCCCCAAACCCTTCCTGGTGCGAGAAGGCATAGCCCGAGCGCCGGGAGCCGGTGCGGCCCACCCGCCGCATGCAGCGGTGTTGCGCCTTCTGCTTCTTCCTCACCAGCTGGGTGTAGCGGACCTGAGGAGGGCACAGGGAAGGAGAGTCCTTCAGTGTCCGCTCACAACCTCAGGCACCGCCATGGTGTGCAAGGACCCAGAGTACCATGGCGGGTCAACACAGGACTGTCTGTAGCCTTGTGCCGCATGAGCCCCCAGAGTCCCGCAGCCCAGACAAAGCTCTACAGCACCCAAGCAAGAAGAGGCTTTTCCTGCCACATTGCAGCTGCCCCCCAAGGCCTACCGCCAGCTCTGCCGGGCTTCTCACCGTGTCGGAGAGATCCGGCTTCAGGCTAAGCCTGAGGAAGCGGAAGGCAACCACAGGCATGATGCAGACCGCCGTGGTGAGCACGATGGTGAGCCACACGGTGGGCTGGGCCAGGGTGTTCTGGGCATTCCCTGGGGGACAGGAGTCACGAAGTTGACAGAGGGGATCGTCTCACTTCCCCACTGCTACTTTTCTGATGGTTCCACGTCCTCAAACTCAAAACCCAAGCCATCTTTAACTTCTTTCTTTTTGTCTGCCACCCAAATATGCTTATCTCCAAATCTGTCTGTGGTCTCAAAGAATCTCCAGGCTAATGTGGTCCACGTGATGAACTGTTTCCTCTACCCCAGATGTGCTCTGTGCCTTTTCAAGCTAGGGAAGTACCAGCACTCAACTAGGCTGAAACTACAACGCCCACCTCACTCCCTTCTCTTCTTCACACTCACAATCTAATCTGTTGGCTCCATTTTCTAAAAATCTAAACAATTCCAAGAGCCCACGGTCCTACTTAGCTCACTGATTGAGGTCCTAAACAATCCAAATACGGTAACACTGGCCCTTTAAAAAACAAAAACCAGCTGGGTACGATGCGATCGCAGCACTCAGAGGCAGACAGATCTCTGTGAGTTTGAGGCCAGCCTGTTCTACAAAGTGATCCCAGGACAGCCAAGGCTACACAGGGAAGACATGTCTTGGAAAACCAAAAAATAAAAAATAAAAAAAAACTGGCTTATGTACTTCCTGCTCAAACTCTCCAGTGGAGCCAAGGCCTCTGTGCATGGTAAACAAGCATTCTGCTGAGTTTTGCCCCCAAACACATAATCCTCTTTTCTACACACCCCTTTTCCTTGAGACAGCCACTTGTGTAGTCCAGGCTACTCAGAAACCTACTATGCAGCACAGAAGGGCCTTGGGCTCCTGACCCGTCTGCCTCCAACTGTCGAGTGCTGGGATTAGAGGCATGTGGCCGCCTATGTATTTTCTAAAGCAATCTTGTGAAAAGGACGAAAACAACTAACAAGCAAAAGAAGACAACCGTTTGATGTCATGTGATTCCTTTCCCGAAGTAAGTGTAGACATCTGGCAAGGCACGCTTGGTGGCCTGGCAGTCGGCGACCTCCCCTCCCACTTCCCCAGGCCTCTTGCCCAACAGTAGCTAAGAGCCCAGGGTTCCTACACACCCCTGGCTTTGCTCACTAACAGTAGTCTCTACGGGACCGTGACGCCTGCCACCTCTGATTCCCGTGGATCCTGACCTTCCACAGCCAGGCGATGCTATTTATTCATTACCCTCACGGACGCAGACGCTCCTCGGCAGCAGGGCCTGGGTCAGCTACCCCTCCGTATTACATGTACCTTTGCAAAGTACCTGGCGCGTAAAGTGTTGGTAAGTGCTAGCCATCTACCCTGTTGTTGCTAGAGCAGATGCAGCTCATTGCTGACTAAAAAAGATGCCACAGATACTTACCCACAAACCGGAACTGGTTAGGGAACATGTCAAAGAGCCCGTCACTGTGCATGGCAAAGAGGATGGCAAAGTAAACGGCGAGGCTGCCCCAGATGAAGAAGTGGTTGATGGCTGTCCAATAGCCTGTATCCAGCCCAATCTGCAAGAAAAAATGTAGTGATGGCAGGTGGGAGTACCCCCCAAAACAGAGATGTGATGCTGAGGCAGCCCTGGGGATGGAACACTCCCTCCTTCCGGAGAGGCAGCCTCGTACCTGTACACTGACCACAATGACCAGCGACGTGGCCACGGTGACTGCGAAGGACTGGTAGTCTGCCAGCTGGGTGCCATCGTCGCGCGTGGCCTCCGCGAACACCCCATAGGGGATAAAGAACATGAGCACGGAGGTGTAGATGCCCTGGGCAATGCAGATGAAGAACTCTCGCTTGTTGAATAGGAGGTTCAACTGGCCCGGCTCGTACAGTTTAGGGTACTCCATGCTTCGCTGCTCCGGGACATCCTGTGGAGGTGGGGCCCCAGAAGCTGCCACACTGATGCTCCTCAGTCAAGGGCAGGCAGGCACTGCTCCCTGGCTCTCCCTTTCTAATGTCTTAGAAAACAGACCCAGGCTCGAGCTAGGTTCTCCCGATCTATGTGTGTTGAGCAGTGCAGGGCCACCCGGCATGGGGGCGCGGTCCCACCCCTGCTGTGGTGGCACACCACCTTTCACAGCAGTATTCTCCCCTGCCGGGCTGACCACTGACCTTCTGCCTACCTGGTCAAAGACCCCCATGGCCAGGACTGGGAGGGACGTGTACACGATGTTATACAGGGTGATAAAATACTGGTCGTATACAGTCTGGAAGAGAACAGGCAGGAAGGAGGGAATCAACCTTCAGGCACAGGAAGAGAGCGTCACGCCACCACGCGGCCTATCAGCCCCCCTCAGGTCCTGAGAGCAACACTCTCCCAACAAACACTTGCTTTTTAGGTTGTTTATTATATCAAGACACGGTTTCCTATGTAGTTAGGGTGGACCCTATGTGGCCCAAACCGACCTCGAATTTTTTGTTTTGTATTGTTTTTCAAGATAAGGTTTCACTGTGTATTCTTAGCTGGCCTGAACTCATTTTGCAGAACAGGCTGGCCTCAAACTCAGAGATCTGCCTCCCAAGTGGTGGGATTAAAGGCTGTGCCATTGCGTGAGCCTGACGTCAAACTTTCAATCCCCTGTCTCTACTTCCTGAATATTGGGATGAGTGTGCACAGCCAATGCCCAGATTCAGCGTGGTGAAGGCTGATGCAGGCCGAGTGCTGCTACACAGTAAATAAGAGGTCAGCCTGGGGGCTGGGGAGAGGGCTCAGCTGCAAAGAACACTGGCTGTTCTTTCAGAGGCCGTGAGTTCAATTCCCAGCAACCACATAGTAAGTAGCTCAGGACCACCTATAAAGGGATCTGATGCCCTCTTCTGGTATGTAGGTGTACATGCAGGCAGAGTACTCCTATATTTAAAAAATACATTAGAAGGGGCTGGAGAGATGGCTCAGTGGTTAAGAGCACTGACTGCTCTTCTAGAGGTCCTGAGCTCAATCCCCAGCAACCACATGGTGGCTCACAACCATCCACAATGAGATCTGGGCACTGTATACATAATAAATAAATATTTTCTAAAGAATTGAAAAAAGATTTATTTTTTCCATTTTTTTAAAAAAGGCCAGCCTGTGTTACATGAAACCACAACTCCCTCCTGCCCCCCATAAGAAAGAAAGAGTAAAAAGAAATACCAACATCAAGACAGACATAAGGTCTCATCAGGTCTATGAGTGAGGTGTGAGAATGTGCCCGTCTGGGGGCACGTGTGTGCCACGGTGTGCTGGGGTGCATGAAGATCAAACAACAACACTGGGTGTCGGGCCTTCCTACAGGCAGAGGCTGCATCTGACTTCTACACGGACTCTAGGGATCTGAACTCAAGCCTTCGCGATTATGCAACAAGCACCAGGCTCTCCCCACCTCCCTTCCGGAGTTTCTGGATATGTACAGAGAGGAGTAGAAACACTTGCTACCTGGGCTGAGAAGCCGCAGAAGAAGCCAAACCAGAAGTGGACCATGGTGAACGCGAAGTTCTTATAGAAGAAATAGCAGAGGAACTTGCACATGCGCAGGTAGGACCAGCGCCCGTGCACCAGCAGGAGGCGTTGCAGAAACTTGAACTGGGAAAAGGAATAATCGGAAGCCAGGACGGCCTGGATCCCTTCCTGCCCGCTGATGCCCACACCAATGTGAGCAGCTGCAGAGACAAAAGGTGACGTGAAGGTGAGGACGACCATATACATCAGATCCTACCAGTTATAGCCTGGCTCATTCCTCCAACCCAGTTATAGCCCCGCCCCACTCACTCCTCCCACCCGGGTATAGCCCCACCCCTCACTCCTCCCACCGGTATAGCCCCGCCCCTCACCCCTTCCACCCAGGTACAGCCCCGCCCCACTCACTCCTCCCACCCAGCTATAGCCCCGCCCCTCATTTCTCCAACCCAGTTATAGCCCCTCCCACCCAAGTATAGCCCCGCCCCTCGCTCCTCCCACTCAGTTATGGCCCCGCCCCTCATTTCTCCAACCCAGTTATAGCCCCGCCCCTCACCCCTCCCACCCAGGTATAGCCCCGCCCCTCACTCCTCCCACCCAGGTACATCCCCGCCCCACTCACTCCTCCCACCCAGTTACAGATCCCACCCGTGTGTCACTCCTCCCTGGTCCTGCCACCTGAGAACACAGCTGCCCAGTCCACACTCACTTTTAATCATGCTGACATCATTGGCCCCATCCCCAATGGCAAGTGTCACTGCCTTCTTGTACTTCTTAACTAGTTCCACCACTTGTGCCTTCTGCAAGGGTGTCACCCGGCAGCAGATGACAGCTTTGCAGGCACATGCTGTCTCCAGAAACTCTAGCTCCATGTCAGCCTCCAAGGCATGGGCCTGAATCACAGAGAAACAAGAAGAGTCACGGTCTTCCCAGGAGCCGCCTCAGCTCTTCCGGTCCCTTGATGTTCACGACCCTCCCTCCCTCAAGTCAAGGGATGTTGAGAGCAAGAGAAGACTCAAGGCCACACTGAGAGAACGCATAACCAGTGTCCAGAGGTACCTCTGCCAACAGGGAACAGAGGAGCTATGGCAAACACTCCACAAGGCCTGAGCATCCCCCTGCCTGGTAGCCTGCTCCGAGCTAGGGACGGCAAGCATTACCAGGCTGTGGCCATTGATGACCAGGGCGTACTCCCCAGCAACAGCCTCCAGGACAGATGTGAGCTTTGAAGAAGAAAGGTTCTCCTGGTAGGTGAAGCCGTTGCCCACAGTGTGGGATGAATCCACCATCTTCTTTCGTGCTTTCCTGTGAGGGCAGGGAAGAAACTATGTTGTGTGCAGGGGGCCGGGGTGGGGGGATGATGGAGGGGCCCCAGGACTGCAGCAGGGAAGAAGGATCCAGCCTGCCAGTCCTGGGCACAGTTCAGGGCATCTGCACCTCGCTTACCTGAGTTCCTCTCGCACCTCCAGGACAGTGTGGCCTGTGACTATGAACACCTCCGTCATGTCATCAGTCAGCATCTTACAGGAGTAGCCAATGTTCACAGCTGTCTCTGCCAAGAGAGCAAAGGTGCTGAGGCAGGGATCCACCAGGGTCGGTCAGCGCGCTTTCCCACCTGGTGGCCCAGCGCCACACCATGTGCCACTGCGAGGCGCTCTCACCTACCCCTGTGCCACCGCTCCTGCCTTGCTAGGCGCTCTCACCTACCCGTGTGCCACCGCTCCTGCCTTGCGAGGCGCTCTCACCTACCCGTGTGCCACCGCTCCTGCCTTGCGAGGCGCTCTCACCTACCCGTGTGCCACCGCTCCTGCCTTGCTAGGCGCTCTCACCTACCCCTGTGCCACTGCTCCTGCCTTGCTAGGCGCTCTCACCTACCCGTGTGCCACCGCTCCTGCCTTGCCAGGCGCTCTCACCTACCCGTGTGCCACCGCTCCTGCCTTGCTAGGCGCTCTCACCTTGCTTATCTCCAGTTAGCACCCAGATCTTGATGTTGGCCAGGGTGAGGAGGGCAATGGTCTCTGGAACTCCCTGCTGAAGCTTATCCTCGATGGCTGTGGCACCCAGCAGCTGAAAATACCAACAGGGCTACTGAGGAGAGCTGTGGGCGCTACACCCTCGGGCCCCACCCTCAGCCTGCCCTGCCCTGTCCGTACCATCATATCTGTTTCAGCCTCTTCGTAGATGCTGGCCAGCCTGTCCTCTCGGCTGTCCTGGGCTAGGCTGGCCTGGAGGCGTCTCCTGGCCCACTCCTCGTAGTAGTCTTCATCCAGGTCTTTGTAGGCCAGCACCAGGGTCCTCAGCCCGTCCCCTGCGTACTCCTGGGAGAAGAGTTGGGAAAATCAAATGAGTTCTAGAAATTCTAAAATATTAGAAAACACAGCGCCATGCATGGTGGTGCACGCCTTTAATCCCAGCACTTGGGAGGCAGAGGCAGGTGGATTGCCGTGAGTTGGAGGCCAGCCTGGTCTACAAAGCAAGTCTAGGACAGCTACACAGAGACCTTGTCTTGAAAAACAAACAAACAAAACAAAACAAACACAAAAACAAAAACAAAACATAGCAAGAGGACTGCAACTCAAATCTCAACAGATAGCTCAAATAATCTTTGGTTGCATTTTTAAAAAACATTTAACATTACTTTGTTATGTGTGACACATGCAGAGGACCGTGGGGGTTGGCTATATCCTCCCACCATATGGGCTCTGGGATCCAACTAATGTCATCAAGATCAGCCTCAAGCGCCTTTATGTGATGAGCCATTTTGATGACCGTCCTGGCTGGTCTGTAGAGACAAGGTCTCATGCAGCTCAGACTAGCCCCACTCTTGATCTTCCTGATTCCATGTGCCAAATACTGAGATCACAGGCATAATGCAACACCAGGCCTGGCTGATTTAGTAGTTCTCACCACAGACAAAAAGAAACTACAGGGACCTTAAATGTAAGCCAGGCGGTGGCAGTGCACACCTTTAATCCCAGCACTTGGGAGGCAAAGGCAGGCAGATCTCTAAGTTTAAGGCCAGCCTGGTCTACAGAGTTAATTCCAGGACAGCCAAGGCTGTTACACAGAGAAACCCTGTCTCAAAAGACAAAAACAAAAACAAAAGATCTGAAATGTATTCAATAGCACAAAATAAAAAACCACCAAAAAGCCTTGGCTGTCCTGGACTCACTTTGTAGACCAGACTGGCCTCGAACTCACAGCGATCTGCCTGCCTCTGCCTCCCGAGTGCTGGGATTAAAGGAGTGCGCCACCACGCCTGGCTACACTTTTATTTTTAAAAGGATAACATGGGGCTGGAGAGATGGCTCAGCAGTTAAGAGATGCTCTTGCAGAGGACCTGGGTTCAATCCCCAGCAACCCAACAGAAGTTCACAACTGTCGGTAACTCCAGTTCTGGGGATCTGACATCCACACACAGATACGAATACACGTAAAACACCAATGCACATAAAATAAAGATGAATAAATCATTAAAAAAAAAAAAGGACAACATGCCCTTGCCCTGCCAGGATGCCCCAGGCCGTCACACCTACATTCAGGTGGTCAGTGGTGCTGTTGAGCAGCTCCTGGGCAGAAGGGTGGAGTCTGTCGAGCAGGATTGTGTCAGCCCCTTTGCAGTAGAGCCGGATCTTCCCCTCAGGATTCCGCACTGTGAATGGCAAAAGGGAGGAACGTGCCAGAAATTTTCAGATGGAATCCAAACTAAATATATCAACCAGAGCCCCCCTCTCCCCCCCCCCCCACCGCCCCAGCACGCCTTCCGGACCCAGGGCCCCAAGTCTCCTCAGCTCCCCGGGACTGGCCTCACCTATGACTGACATCCGCTTGCGGATGTTGTTGAAGTCCAGGATGGCCAGCAGCTGGTAGGTGATGGCCGTGCCCAGCTCATGGACAGTGATTGTCTTAGGGGTACGAGAGCGGAACACAAAACCAAAGTTCCTGGCTGCAGTGACCAGAGCCCCCTCATCTGGAGACTGAGCTTTGTAGAACAGCTCTCCTGGTGGGGAAAAGGAGTGTGCAGGGCAGTCAGTGGCCACTGCCTCGCCGTGAAGCCCCAGGGCGGCAGCACGGCAGAGCAGCAGTGCCCAGGAGCTCCTCAGCTCACCTTCGTTCTTTTCTTCGGACATGACAGTGTGACACAAGGAAAGGAGACGGAAGAACTCATGTGTGTGAGGGTCCCCCATCTTGACAGCCTCTAAGAGGCTTGGGTCCCAAAACAAGAACTTTTTGTCAGCCAGAGGATTGAAGGAGAAGTCAACAGGCTCTGGTCTCTGGAACAGACAAGGAGACTGTGAGCTGCCCGGCCACACCCCAGGAAGTTCACGCTCCAGCCGCCCGCCTCTTCCCACCTCTTCGTAGGAGCCCCAACACTTTGGGCCTCAAAAGTCTAGCCAGGCTTTTTATTTACATTTTTTATTTATTTTTTCCCTTATTTTTGAAATAGGACCTCATCAGCCGGGCATGGTGGCGCACGCCTTTAATCCCAGCACTCGGGAGGCAGAGGCAGGCGGATCGCTGTGAGTTCAAGGCCAGCCTGGTCTACAAAGCGAGTCCAAGACAGCCAAGGATACAAAGAGAAACCCTGTCTCAAAAAACCAAAAAAAAAAAAAAAAAGAAAAGAAAAAAGAAATAGGACCTCAATATGTAGCCTGGGATGATCTAGAATTCTCTATATAAGCCAAGCTTGCAGGTGCACACCGAACCTCACCCAGCAATTCCCCTGCCTCTACAGTTCTCCTTTAAACACCCACTTCTCCGAGATCTTCCACTTCCTGCCCAGATGGCACACTGTTCCCATCCATGCCAGCCTTTGCTGGCCAGGTGCCCAGGCTGTGTCGGACTGACATAAACAATATTCAAGGAGACTGGATCTTACCTCTCCCAACTCAGCCTTGTGTCCCAAGACGTCAAACACATCACCTACATGTACCCAAACAAAAGGAAAGATGACGTCAGCGCTTCGACTCTCCAGAGCAGCACAGGAAGAGCCTCTAGTGCAGACCCCACAGGTATGTGGTGCCCGCAGGCCTACTCATCCTGTAGATGCCACCCACGTTCATCCTGCAGGTACCCGGGATCCCAGAATCCAGGAACCTGGGCACAAGTGGCCTAGAGCCCATTGCTCACCATGTCACCCCAGCCACCTGCCAGCTCTCCCCACAAGGGCAGTTCTCTGCCTGCCTCTGCCAGCACCCCAGACCTGCTGGGCGCCTGGCACCTTCCAGGCCCAGAAAGCAGATAAAGCCTTACACCCTGGCCATAAAGGCTAGGTTAGTACAAAAACAAAAACAAAACAAAAAACAACAAAAAACCCCAGTTACTGCAGGGTCACACACCCGGCCCCAACCCATAGTGTCAAGATCACTATGACAGGGCCACACCAGAAAGACTGCAGGTACATTCTGGAGACTCACAAGGGCCCCTTGCAGCAACAAGGAAAGCTGTACTTCACTGGGCAGCCAAGGTACGGCCTGGCTGGGATGCCAGTGCCCTGGGGCTCGCTTCAGAAAACCGAGGCATTCCCCTGGAGCGAGAGCTGGGATCACGGCAAGGAAAGGATTCTCAGAACACTCCCTGGCACGGATACAGCCTTCCAAGGCCCTTCACACCCCAACAGGAAAGACACAAAACCCAGTGTCCGGACAACTAAGTTCCGCTGTCCTTCCAGGCAAGGTGTAAGCCCCAGCCCCCAGCAGCCAGCCTCACCATAGCTGTGGCCGTTGATGGAACACTTGTTGAACACCATGATGTTCTGCGTGAGGGTGCCTGTCTTATCAGAGAAGATGTACTCCACCTGGCCCAGCTCCTCGTTCAGCGTGGTGGTCCGGGCCTCGGCAGGCGTCCGCTTCTTCATGCAGAACATCTTCTTGTCCCAGTTGATAAAGTAGCTGTGGCCCAAACGGATGACTTCCACACTGCAACAGGTAGAAGGAGCTGAGGCCCCGGGCGGCAGGGAGGGGAGATGTCCCACCCACGCGGGCCTTGGCTGCAGGCATGTGGCCTGGGGAGAAACAGGAACATGGAGGAGACGCCTGGACACAGGAGCCTGGCTGGGAAGGGGGCAGGGAAGCCTGCAGGCACAGCTCCGTGTACCACCGACAGAGGAGCTCCCCGACCCGACCCTCCTGACGCTCTCCACACAGAAAGGCGCAAAGGCTCTGGGCAGGCAGGACAGAAGGCACAGGTGGAGAAGGAAGAGGGGCCGCACACAAGGCACTCGGCCAGTTCTTACCTCAGGACTAGATACAGAAACCATGCAGAGAAAAATAAGGAAAAATAAAAAATGCAAGAGGGAAGGGAGAGAAAAGAGAAAAATAATGAGAGTGCTGTGCATGTTGCAGCAACACAGAGCCAGCTCCAAATGCTCACGCTGGGGAAAAGCCCAAGAGGCTCCGGGGCCCCGTCATCCCTCATGGCCCAGCACAGGTGAAGGCTTTGCTTCCACACTGGGAAGCCGAGGCCTAGGGAACGTGGGAGTGACACCACATGACAAGAGCATGGGGCTTTCAGCTAACCGTTGCCTTTAGGACCTAGGCTGTTAACATTCCCAGAAAGCAACCCTGCCTTTGGGTCCAGGATGGCCAGGCTGTGGGCCACACATCTGGAAGCCTACTTCAACTTGACTGCGGCCCCATCAGGATCCTGTCACTAGGTGGAAAAGTGAGGTACCTAGGAATGCTGTCACAGCCTTTCCCCAGGCAGCCAATCAGCCCACTCCCACCCTTTCCCCAAACGTGAATGCTGATGTAACTCAGGAAAAATCGCTCTCAGGCAGCTCCCAAGGGCTCCAAGTGAACTTAAAGACAGAGCAGGTACAGTAAAGCACAAAAGTGGGAAAACAAGATGAGGTCGTAATCAAGAAAGCATTCAAGGGGCTGGAGAGATGGCTCAGAGGTTAAGAACACTGGCTGCTCTCCCAGAGGTCCTGAGTTCAATTCCCAGCAACCACATGGTGGCTCACAATCATCTGTAATGTCCTCTTCTGGCCTACAGGTGTACATGCAAATAGAGCACTCATATACATAAAATAAACATTTTTAAGAAAGAAAGAAAGAAAGAAAGAAAGAAAGAAAGAAAGAAAGAAAGAAAAGAAAAGAAAAGATTTAAGTAACAGCCTAGTGATTGAGACAATGCTAGGCGCAGTACCCCATGTTCGCAAGGGAATTCGTTGGTGCTGCTGCAGTTGGTTTTGGAGGTTGGGTGAGGTGAGGGCAGAGCCTTGTTTTGGGGTCAAGGCTGACCTCAAGTTTGTGGCAGTCCGCCTACCTCAGCTTTCTCCCCTACTGTGAATACAGGCGAAAGGTACTGGGCCAGGCTGACATGGTAATTTAATGTTTTACATGTACTCTCTAATTCAGCGCTTTCCTTACGAAGGAAGGGGCACGGGGATCATATATGAAGACAGCATGTGAAACCCTCGGTGACTGTGGGCTAGCCTGAGGTCACGTGGCTAACAGTAGGCAGCAGTCCACCCAGAACCTCCACGCCCTCCTTCCTGCTCTGGAAGCCCAACCTGTACGTGCAGAGCGCATCACTTTCTCAGCCATCATCAGGAGGGCGGGACTAGTGAGGAGAGCTGAGCACAAGCCGGGGCATTTCCATTAGCCAACGATGAAGGCTAGAAGGAGTTCTGGGGCTGTGTCAGGACTTCCATCAGATGCTGCGGGCTAAGCCTGCTGACAGACCTGCAATCCCAGCACTGGAGAGGCCGAGGCAGGAGGAGCGCCAGCGCCAGGAGATTGATTCAGTGACTGAGTCAAAAGCAAGAAGTCACCGGCTCCCTTATCTCAAACGCAAGGTGCAAGGCGCTGTGATTAGAAACTCTTCTGGGCCCTCTCCCCGCTCTCCCGTCCCCTCCTTCCTTTGTCCTCACTGGCCTCTGCTTGTCCTGCGCGTATTGCACACCACAGCCGGCCAACGACCGCCGAAGCATTCCTAAAGACTGTCTGTTCTTCAGGTGGTTGCGAGAACCATTCCTGCAGGCCCACAGACAAAGACCGAAGGCCCTTAGCAGCCCAGACCGCCCCCCACCCCACCCCACCCCCCGGCCCTGGCCCTACATCATTCCCAGCTTCTCATCTGCCTGCGGTCTCTGTCCTTGTTTCTGGCCTCCTCTTCCTCTTCCTCCCCCTCCTCCTCCCTGGCCCCACCCTCACCCACCCCACGCTGCCATCTCCTCATCTAAGAAGTTTTCCTAACTAACTGCTCAGAGAACCTGGCACCTATCACATGCCACCTCAGCCAACCTGCTACTCTGAAGGCAGAGGCAACCTACATAATTCAGAAGACTCAAGGTAGAGCAACTTGTATTTTGTGACTTAAGGCAACCAATGGCTATCTTTGCACACACTTCCCAGAGCAGGCATGCAATAGCATGTGGTGCTGAATAAATCAACAGATTTATCGCTATCTATACCCACTATATATATGCACAATATTCACTATAGAAGAGATTGTTTTGTTTTTGTTTTTTTGAGACAAGGTCTCTCTGTGTAGCCTTGGCTGTCCTGGGCTCACTTTGTAGACCAGGCTGGCCTCAAACTCACAGAGATCCACCTGCCTCTGCCTCCCAAGTGCTGGGATTACAGGTGTGCATCACTACCCGACAACAATATCTACTATACTCCAGATGCTAGGAGACTTTGATAGAAAAACAGACAGGTAACATAAAACAGTCACAGTATGGAAAACGCCCATATTCCCTTTCAAGGGAGTCATCTTCCTGGAAGAGCAGGCAGAGAGCGCACTCACCTGACGTACAGTGAGATGGGCACAACGGTGTTGAGGATGATGATGTAGGACCAGAAGGAGAGGAAGCCGGAGAAGAAGGCACTGTCCACAGCCTCATCCCAGGGCAGGTAGACCTGGAAGCGCGTCCCCACTTCGTGCTCCCAGATGGCATTACCAATGGCCAGGATCACCCCCATGCACACCAGGAACCCAAAAATCTGAGAAGGAAAGAAACACACAGATGAGGCTGGGGCCTGGAGAGCTCTCAAGGCCTCCTGCTCCCTGAAGGCTCAAGCATTGCTACACTCTGCTACTGAAAGGGACCAGGACGGGTGGCAGCTCTGCCACTGTAGCGTGCGGCCGTCTCTCTGTGCATGTTCTCACCCCTGTGACAGAGAAGTGGGAGGGTGAGGCTGGAGTAAGCTACTTCTGACACGATTAAAAGCTTACTGTAGGGCTGGAGAGATGGCTCAGCAGTTAAGAGCACTGGCTGCTCTTCCAGAGGTCCTGAGTTCAATTCCCAGCAACCACATTGGTGGCTCACAGCCATCTATAATGAGATCTGGTGCCCTCTTGTGGCCTGCAGGGGTACACACAGGCAGAAACTGTACATAATAATAAATAAATAAATCTTTTTTTTTTTTTAGAAGCTTACTGTAACTGACCTATCTATCTGCCTGTGCTAACCCACAGAAAGCCAACAGAATGTACGTATTGTACAGAATGCCTTTTTTCCCCCTCTTGGGATTTAAACCCAGAGCCCCCTCCATGGTAGGCAATCTACTACTGAGTTACACCCTAAGGCCTTTCTTCACTTTTTTGTTTGGAGACAAGGCTGACTTCAAACCTGTAGCAATCATCCTGCCTGGCCTCCCAAACTCTGAGATTATAGGTATGAGCCACCAGGGAGGATCCCGAGTCCAAGGCCAGTCAAGGCACAGATCAAGACTTTATCTGAGCCAGAAAGAGGGCAGGGCGGGAACAATGGAGACCACTGTCTGGTCTCCACCAACTGCTTCCGGAACAGTCTGAGGCTGAGGCTCTGAACAGCAGACGCCATCCCGCTCAGCGGCCACCAGGGGGCGAGAAGAGCATCTGAGTGCAAAATTACCCTTCTTCAGCCTGGGTTTTTGCAAACCCTGTAAGGCTAAGGTAGAAAACTCAGAAGGGGTACAAAAAGGGGAGGGGAAAACCCAACAAGGAAATCCAATTCTAGACAAACAGGATGATGCCTCAGGGACTACCAGAGCGGCACACAACTTTCCCCTTGGGATCCTTCATCCTTAGAAGTTGGGGCAAGACCCTGCTAACTATCTTCCCCATGGAAATTTCCCCCTTAACTCTGACTCCATCTCTAAGAAGGGCCTCCTTGTCCCCAGCAAAAGCTAACAGATGACACGCATATTGAGACGCCGTCATAACTGAGAGCACAGAAGTGGTGGTTTATTTTAGCTTTCTTTTTTTTTTTTTTTTTTGTTTTGTTTTGTTTTGTTTTTCGAGACAGGGTTTCTCTGTGTAGCCTTGGCTGTCCTGGAACCACTTTATAGACCAGGCTGGCCTTGAACTCACAGCAATCCGCCTGCCTCTGCCTCCCGAGTGCTGGGATTAAAGGCGTGCGCCACCACTGCCCAGCCCTATTTTAGCTTTCTTTAAGTTGGTGGTTTATACACGTCCCTAAGGCTTTAAAAAAAACAGTATCTGCAAGTCTGAAATAAACACAGCCCCCCCTACGCCACCCCCCCCCCCAGCAGCCAAGCCTGGCCACTGCCTGGAGAAGAGCCAACGGGGCGGAGGGCCCTGAGGGAGAGCGTCAGGGGGCTCACCCAGAGGACCAGCGTGTTCATCAGGCGGTCGATGCTCGTTCGCTTGAACTTTGTCCTGCCACTGTTCTGCATCAGCTTAGTATCAGGACCTCGAAAACAACGGGAAGCCAAATAAACAAATCTGAGGGCCGTCAGTCAGAGCAGAGGCCCTCGGCGGGCAAGAGGCTGTACCCAGGGACGGGGGTGCAGTGCCTCCCGTGTTCTGTCCGGAACCTGAGGGACGCCAGGAGGCTCACCGGCAAAGATGACGAGCCCGAAGCACCACTCGGTGTTCCTCAGCACACAGCCGCGCAGCAGCATGTTCTGGTTGCTCAGGGGGAATTTGTTCTCCTTCCAGTATAGGGTGCCGCTGAACTTGTCCAGCTTATTGTTGGGGGGCTCGCAGATGACTTCTCCTGGAAGAGAGACAAAGGGGCCACCGCTTAGGGTTCAGTCACGTAAGGAGACAGACACTGCAGAACAGGGCTGGAGAGATGGCTCAGCGGTTAAGAGCACTGGCTGCTCTTCCAGAGGTCCTGAGTTCAATTCCCAGCAACCACATGGTGGCTCACAACCATTTATAATGTGATCTGATGCCCTCTTCTTGTGTGGAGGTGTACATGCAGGCAGAGCACTGTATACATAATAAATAAATAAATAAAAATTTTTTTGTTTGATTGTTTGGTTGGTTGGTTTGTTTTTTGAGACAGAGTTTCTCTGTGCAGCCTTGGCTGTCCTGGACTCGCTTTGTAGACCAGGCTGGCCTCGAACTCACAGTGATCCACATGCCTCTGCCTCCTGAGTGCTGGGATTAAAGGAGTGCACCACCACCGCCCGGCATAAATCTTTTTTTTTTTTTAAGTATACACACTTAAACTTCAAGTGATACATGCATGTGGGTGCCAGAAGTCACCACAAGGCATTTTCCTCTATCATTCTCACTTTATTTCTCTATTACACTTGTGTGTATGTGTGCATTGTGTACATGCACAAACACATGCATGTAAAGCATGTGCCAGGGTGCACATGTGGGGGTCATAGGGTACTTTGCAGAATTTTCTTCCCACGTCATGAGTCCCAGGGATTCAATTCAAGTAGTTAGGCAAACGCCCTTATCGGCTGAGCCATCTAACCAGCCTCTACTTTATTGTTTGGGATAGGGCTCTTACTGAGCCTGGCGCTCACAGACTGGCCAACCTAAATGCCCTGCAACGCCTAAGAATCCTCCTGTGCCTGCCTCCTGGCACTGCGATTACAGCTGTGCTTCCCCGGATGGCTTTCCATGGGTGCTGGGTACCTGGGCTCAGGCCCTCAGGCTTGTCCTGTAAGGACAACTGATCCATCTCCTCCGCTCTGAAAACTCACAACCTTGAGGCCACACACACAGAACAGGTCGCAACCCTTTTACGATAAGCATCACTGAAACAGAAGGGCAAATGGCCTCGGGGTGGCTGAACAGCGCCAGCCTATGGCACACTCAGTAAAGAGGACAAGGCGAAACCCTTGCATGTCGTGCGATAAGCTGCTCCTCATGAGTGGGCGTGCCAGTGTAACACCCACAGTCCCAGCAGTCCTAGAGCAGAGGCTGGCAGATCTCTGTGGGTTCCAGGCCAACCAGGACTACACAGCGAGACTACCACAAAACAAATACATAGACAAAAAGCTTAGGATGTAGCACTTGAGAGGCAGAGGCAGGCGGATAGCTGTGAGTTCGAGGCCAGCCTGGTCTACAAAGTGAGTCCAGGACAGCCAAGGCTACACAGAGAAAACCTGTCTAGAAAAACCAAAAAAAGAAAAAAGCTTAGGATGTATTTAACAGGCAAAAAGGGTAAGCACTAAGACAGCCCTCACGTAGGCTTACGAATCCGTGTGGGAACCGTCAGCTAACACGGCTACAGGAGGAGGGCGGAACTGGAGAGGGAGAGAGAGCGCCCTGGCTTCTCACACACACAGCTACACAGGCTGGTTTGTCATGAGGAACAAAGCCAACGTTCTGAGTGGATAAGCCACAGGCGCCCTTGAAATGACCATAGGTGCAAAAGCCAATGGCACCCCGGGCGCTCCAGACCTGTCCTTCCAACTGCATGATCACAACCGGAAGCCAAAAGAAAAGACGCAGTCTGGACCTGAAGCCCGGGCGCCCTCTCCACCCAAGCTGCGCCAGGACCACTCACCATCAAACTTGGCCAGCTTGCTGATGTCCCCCAGCTCAGAGGTAACTGGAATTGCCTGGCGCACCTTCATGTTGGTCTCTCTGGAAGAACAAGCCAATGCCCTTGAGTCCTGGCCTCTCCCCCAGCAGCTGGGATCAATCCTCGGGCACCTGACCCCCAACAGCTTGGCCTAGCAAAAGTTTGACATGTCTTTCTTCCTTTTTTTTTTTTTCCTTTCTTTTTCTTTGAAGACTTATTATTTATACAGTGCTCTGCCAGCATGTGTGCCTTCAGTCCAGAAGAGGGCACCAGATCTCATTATAGATGGTTGTGAGCCACCATGTAGATGCTGGGAACTAAACTCAAGACCTTTGGAAAATCAGACAGTGCTCTTAACCTCTGAGCCCCCAATATATCTTTCTTACTCCACAACCTCTGAGCCCCCAGCATATCTTTCTTACTCCACAATTTTCTAAAAGGTGCAGACCCCAGTCCTGGGAACCTCCTTAAAAAAAAAACAAAAACCTTTCTCCACTGAAGATACACGCAGAAAGCTGCCAGCACGTCACTCACCCATCCAGTTCCGCAGTCTCTATGTAACACAGGCCATGGGGCTCGCTGCTGGAAAGGAGGAGGAGGTCCGCCTACACAGAAAGCCCAATAAGGAGTCGCATCCACAGACCCTGGCCTTGGTGGGCTCTTAGTGGGGTCACCCTCCAGCAAAGCAGACGAGGTTTTCTTTTGTTTGGGGCTGTTCTGAGATGGTCTCCACTATAAAGTCCTGTTTGGTCTGAAATTCATTATGGAGGCCAGGCTGGCCTTGAATTCAGACGTCTACCTGCCTTGGCCTCCGCTCTGTTCTGGGATTAAAGGCTCATGCCACTATGGTTGGCGTAGAGGTGTACTCTTTTTGTTTTGAATTTGAAAAGTATGAGACACTAGTCCCGGCCACGTCAGCGTGACACAGAAGCCCACCGGCTGGGAGAGTCTCTTTCATGATTGCTAAGAGGCAACAGAAAGCCAGGGAGGAATTGGCCCTTTCTACGAAAGAGGAACACTGCAGACAGAGAAGGAACCTCGTCTCTTACCGCCACAAACTGGTTATTTTCTAGCTTGATAATATCACCAACGCAGACATTCATCCACTGCTCTTGTTGGAGGCTGTGGCACAGAGAAGACGGTAGGGGCCGTCAGTAACTACAGGCATTCCCATGGGAACCTCCTTCCTCCCCAGAGCCCTGGTTCCAACAGTCACTCACACTCCGTTGATCAGCACCTGAGAATGGCGGTTATTCACCTGGTTATCACTCTTGTGGCGGAACTGAAAGAGAACTAAGAAAAGTAAGACACCTCTCCACACGCACCGGTGGATCTCAGAGCAGCCTCGGAACACGCTGCATATACCTGTCCACAGACCAACTCTACCCCCATGGCCCTGCCTAGCCCTCACCCTAGGGACTACACAGATCTAGCTGGACCATAAAGAACATCAACGTGCCGGGCAACTGGTGACGCACGCTCAGGAGGCAGAGGCAGGTGGATCTCTATGAGTTTGAAGCCAGCCTGGTCTACAAAGTGAGTCCAGGACAGCCAAGGCTACACAGAGAAACCCTGTCTCAAAAAACCAACTAACCAACCAACCAAACAAACAACAACAAAAATCAAAGTTACTGAGGACATGTGCTGAATAAAGCGGCCCGGGGAGGGGCCGCAGCAGGCAGGGAAAGCAGAAGATAAACAACTCACGTAGTCATCTGTGGCATCCTTAACTGCTGTGATGGTGAGGACAAGGACCAAAGGCACGATGGTGGTGAACCAAGACAGGGACGAGATCTGGGGGATCAACTGAAAAGAGCAGAGAGGCGACGTGCTCCTGAGGCCCCAGGCCAGGGGCGCCCCGACCCTTCCTCTTCTCTGGCTTTATTCAGCCTTGTGAGTTACAGAAGGCAGAAGAGAGAGGTCACTTACCTGCAGAATGAGAAGGAACAGGAAGTAGGTGTTGGCAACTTCCTGGAACTGCTCAAAGAGGTTGACAGGCAGGAAGGTGAGAATATTGTACTTGGAGGTCTTGATGCAGTTACTCTACGGAAACAGGAAGGGGGGGTAAACAAGGCGCCCGTCACCCCAACCTACAGGCGGGTGGGGGGGGGCTCCCTCTTCCATCTTTGTACCTTCCCAAACCTTCTTCTCGCATACACCCCACCCCCTGCCAGCAAGCGGAGGTGTGGGACGGGAGGGGGACACGGGGGGGAGGGGAAGAAAGCGTTCCCAGGACAATGCATTCGTCCTCTATTCATTTTGCTTCGGTGACAGAAAGTCTGAAAAGTTCGGGCCAGCAGCAGCTGGAAAGTGGCCAAAGACGTCGTTCTGCCTCCCGCAAGCACCTTTCCCGGTCAGCCACCCCAGCCTCAGGCCCGCACCCTCCAACGCTCTTCCCTTCCGGCTCTGTTAGAGGCGACACTTACAGCATACTGGAATTTCTCGTTGTAGTCACGGTCGTTAGCCCGTGCCCTCCGCTCTTCTTCTGCAATGGAACAAGGGGAGGCACAGCCGGTCAGGAGGAGTGAGCCAAGTCAGGTCAGCCTCTGTGAGTGAGGGTCCCGCCCAGCAACTGCTTCTTTCCACAGATCACAGCTCTGGTGTCATTAAACTCTTCGCTCTAGCCCACAGTTGCCGACCGCTTAGGCCGCATGGCCCTGCACGCTACTCTCCCACTTCCCTTTTTGAGACAAAGTCTCAGTGTGTGGTGCAGGCTGAGCCTCCATCCTCCCCAGCTTTCCAAGGGCTGTGTTACCACTTTTGGAGGTGACACCCTGAGCACAGGACGCGTCCTCTGTTTCTAACTATCAACAGTCAAGGTGCCCGCTGGAAGCTCTCAGGTCCCTCCCCTACCGCTTGCATCCCCAGGTCCCTTTACTGTTGTTAGTAACACATCCATCACCATAATCGAGAGGTAGTGGCTGAAGGCACAAAGCTCCCTTGCTTGTGGAGACCACTGCAAACCTACGCATGGCACCGCTCTCACCCTCATCTCACACAGGAGCATGGTGGGCGGTGCCAAGGCAGAGGGTCACAGTGCCCTGGAAGCGCCCTGCGGCAGCATCCCAGGCCCACGTGCAGTGTCTCTAAAGGAGCCTCTTGTCACATGTCACCGAGAGCAGCTTCTGACTGGTGGACAATGACATCATCCTATTGCAAAGCTCATCCTCAAGTGTGGGGGTGTGTCAGAGATGTGGGTCATGCAGACTGAGCAGAAATGCAGAGAGGGTGAGGCGAGACTGCAATATCTACCAGTTAGAGACATTTCCCTTAAAAGGAATGTCACGGTTAATGACTCTCACCCAGCTGCACTTAACCTAAACCCTGCAGACTCCAGGCTGCAGGTGCCAACTCCAGGGCCAAGGATATATGAGGCATGCTACGAAAGCTTCCCTCTTCAGACTTAAAAGGGAGTAGTAACTTGGTTACGCAGTAAGCTTGCCACCTTACATCTGACAGAATCCCAGACCTCCTCCCCCAACAAGCACAAAGCACTAACAAACCCCCAAGCACAGAGTCCCCAGACAAATGAGCCTATTTGGCACCCAGAAATTTCCCTCAGAGGGTCCCCTTTCCTACTGAGACCCTAATCACCAAGGACCATGCAAAGGAAGAAGGGTCCCAAACCCCATACCGCACCCCCAAGAGCCTAGAGAGGGAGGGATGCTGAGGACAAGGGAACTCGGAGGTCAGAGAGGGCAAATCACGGATGACTGAGAGCTGCTAGACTCTGCCTCCCGTTCGTTACCTGTCCCCCAAGAGGGCTTCTTCTGGCTCCAAGACGGAGGCGCCCCGGCCCGGGCCCACTTTTCGGGCATCTCCTTGGGGACCGTCATGATCCCGTTTTAAGAAGGCGCACTGTCTGTCCTTGGCCTCAGCGGCGCCTACGGGGCGGCCCCCCGGGGAGGCGCAAGAGCTGCGGCCGTGCAGAGGGGAGCCCCGGCCGCTGGGCGTGCGCGCCACCCGCAGCCCAAGCCATCCTCACGGCCACCTGCGCCTGGGACCACCAGCTCTGCAGGAGCTCCACTCTCGAATCTCAGGACAGAGGCGGGCAGTCGAGCTCCGAGTGGCGGGGACCCGGTGCCCACGCCCCAGGCTCCGCCCCACCGGCTCCCACTGCAGAGCCGAAGCCTGCCAGCGCCGCGTAGGCGAAAGCCAGCGCACGGCTCCGCCCCCTCCCCCAGCCAATGCGGGAGAGCCGACCGCCCGCGTTGTCCAGGGCAACGGCTTTCATCCCACACGCCCCCCTCCTTCCGCGGGAAACTGAGGAGGACTTGGGTGGGTAGGCAAAGGAGGCCAGAGCCCAAGAGCCCAGGGCAAAGAGTAGGACCTGCAGGTGCTTCTGAGTAAGGGGCTGGTGATTAACAGGGCTGGGAACTAGCCCAAGGATGAAAGGAAGAATTTGGTTTCTTAGGCTACCCGCTCAGGACGCCATGAGGCCTTAATCCCCTTTTTCTCAGACCCTTACTAGTCGGTCCTCTTCCCTAGGCTCCCTAAGTCGTAACAAAAGCCACTTTCATCATGGTCCCAGAAAACCACTTCTTGCCTCTCTTACCTGGGGGGCGCTTTTTTGCACACAGTGCCATCTCACCCAGCAAGGTTCCAGCAATCCCATGGGAGACCCTGCAAGAAAGCGAGAGACAGACGCGCGCTGTTGAGAATTCCTCCTTCCCCTCACCAGACCCCTTCTGAAGATTATCCCAGCTCTGCCCCCTGCCCTCCCCACCACCTCCAACTCCACTAACACTCATCTTCCTGCCCTGACATGGATACCTGAGAGAAATGTGGGGTCTTCCCCCTGGCCGGGACACATGAGGGGGCTGAGAATTTACAAAAGCCAAAAGCCTCCAGGGAAGGGCCTCGGAGAGACCAGATAAGGCATCCACCTGAGAAACAGTGGATGTCTGCGTGCCCTCCTGGTCGCTATGGATCCTGCCTGTACTAGAAAGCAGCATTTCCCCTACTAGGGTTGGGTGGAGATCTCATGGGCCAGGAAACACCTGGCAGGGCATCAGGAAAGAGGGTGGGGGGATGTTCCACCCTTCTAAAAAGCCCATAATTCCCCCACCCCCACTTTCATTACTGGGCCTTCCATTACCACCTCCACCCCACTCCCTGCAGGGAGGTGGGGGGCCACTCATCAGAAAGGAGGCCACCACTTCCTGCAGACAGTCCCCAAACCACTTCCTCTCAATCTTGTCCAGCCACCCCCCTGGGGCCATCAGAGAGGTCTTCCCAAACCTGCTGTGGAGTCACCTGTCTTTGTCACCTAAGTCTAGTGCAGTCAGTCAGTAAGACACTAGGTGGCTCATGCCTTTAATCCCAGCACTCGGGAGGCAGAGGCAGGCAGATCGCTGTGAGTTCGAGGCCAGCCTGGTCTACAAAGTTAGTCCAGGACAGCCAAGACTACACAGAGAAACCCTGTCTTGAAAAACAAAAACAAAAAACAAACAAAAAAGACAGTAGGTGCGGGCTCAGAGAGCATCTGCTTCCCCCTGTTTCCCATGTACTTTCTCCTAAAAAGGTGTAAGTCCAGGCCACAGGAAACTCCTCTTCCTTTAGCTGGAAAGCCTTCCCCCCCTCTGAGTTCCCCTGCCTCCAGCCTGTCAACCCCAAGAGACACTAATTGCCTGTCTGCTCAATCTCTATAATTACTGACTCTGGTCCGGGCCCAGGCATCCACACCAATTCTCCCTTCAACAACACACACTCCCTCCTTGACCTCAGAGCAGACAGTCCTGAGGGGAACAAGTCCTTTTCGCGCCTGGCTCTTCACAAGTGTGGCAAGCAAGAGCGCTGCCCCCCCCCCTTTGGCTCAGGAAGAAAACCTCATGCACATTTTGGCGATGCCAAACCCTCTTCCAGGGCCCCAGCCAGGGTCTCCACCCAATCTAGAGAGTGTGAGTCATGGGAGGGTGGGGTGTGGAGCCAGAGGTTAAAGGAGAGGATGCAGGGTGGGCAGTGCTGGCTCCTACCCAGCCCCACCCCAGCGGGAGCCCTACGTTCGGGGTCCTCCTTTGAAAGAGTTGGCAGTGAAGCTAGCTGACCATCCAAAGTCAAGTCTGGACACGGATCAGGAAAGTTCGTTTACCTCTAAGACCCCGAGGAGTCTGAAAACAAGTTTGGCCCCAATCCTCGAGGAGGAGGGGGTGGGGGGGGGCGCAGTAATAGAAATCACTGGCGACACGGTGTCCTTCTCAGGATATCCTGGGTTTTCTAAACCGGTTAGGCCCATCAGCCACGTCGCCTTGCCCCGTCACCCTACCCCAGCCCCCTCTGCAGCCACATCTGGGATAAAAATAGCCAGCCCTGGGAAGGAGGCAACGCTCCACGGAGAAAAAGAGCTCCTCCTCTGAGTCTGGCCTCCGCTCCTTTCCAACCAAAAGTCTTTACATAGGAAGCTAGCAGGTCGGCGAGACACGAGAAAACAGTAACACCCGGGGCCACCTTCCTTCTCGCGCCAAGGACAGTATCCACTGCACAGCCCTGAGCTCCCAAAGCTCACAGCCCTGGCATTCTTGCTTTTCCTGGGGCACAGAGACCTCCACCTTCGCGGGACAAATCCTATCCGCCCCAAACTGCCTCTCCCGGCACCCAAAGAAGGCTGGGGACCGGGGTTACTCCTCGCACCCCAACTCTCCGCACGCCTCTTCAGCACCCCATCCTCCCGGCCTGCGCACAAGCGACCCACTCTCTCCATCCTGGGGAACCTTTCCAGCCTTCCACAGCCGGCCCTCCCGGTCCACACCCCCGGCCCCGCGACGGCGCCTCACCTTAGCGCGCGGCGCTCGGTGCTCCGCCCGGCCGCCCCGTCCGGTCCATGCCGGGGGCTGGGGCGGGGGCGCTCGGCTCCGCTGCCCGCAGGCTCCCGCCCCCCAGCAGCACCCGGGTTCTCCCCCTCGGGGCCCCGGCCCGCTACTTTGTGTCAGTTTCGGCCGCGGGGCGGAAGTGACGGCGGCGGCCGCGGGCGGGGGGCGGGAGGGGTTTTGGGGATGTGAGGGGCGCGGCGTGCGCCATCTTGGTGCGGAGGGGAGGGTCCCACGCTCCAGCCCCGGGCACGCAGGCGTTCGGCGAGGCTGGAGAACGCCGGGGTGCTGTTTCTTTATTTCGGAAGCCAGCAACCGAGGGACCATCTGGCGGGAGGAGCCTGATGCGGGAGAAGCGATGAAGCCCCATACCTCGCTTCTCTCTCTAGCCCGAGTCTCGGCTCTGCCTTCCCTCCTCGCTCTGGCTCATCTCATGGCTTTTCACCCTCCTGAAAAGGCACAGCTATGCATTGAGTGGGTTTTGGCTTGTGCCTCAGTTTCTCTGCTTCGTTCTCCTGACGCTGAGAAGATGGCTCTGCCCCCTTACCACGCCTCCTGGATGGTACACCCGCGCGCGCACACAAACACACATACAAATACGCACACAAGCGCGCGCACACACATACAAATACGCACACAAGCGCGCGCGCACACACACACATACAAATACGCACACAAGCGCACACACACACACACACCCTCGAAGAACCAGCTGGGGTCGTTGGAGTATAAGGGAGGCGCCCCTGTCAGGCCAAAGGTAGGAAGCCCTGAGATTGCGCGAGCTGGCAGCCAGCAGATGGGAGGTAGCTCCGAGGCAGAGCACTCCCCTAGGCCCTGATATCCCTAGCACCGCCAAATTTAAGTGGTTTGGGTGTGTTTCGTGTAATTGTTGTTTTGAGACAGGGTCTCACTATGTAGCTCTGACAGGCCTGGAGCTCTCAGAGAGCCTAGTGCTAGGATTAAAGGCGTGCTCCTCCACTCCCAACTCAAAACTGAAATTGGGTTTTGTTGGGTTTTGTTGTGCTTGTTTGTTTAAAAGAATCATCCTTGTTGAGTGTGTTGGGTCACTGGCTGTACTCCCTTGGCTGAAGTCAAGGCCACTCTGGTCTACCTAGAAAGCTACAGGGCTACATGGAGGGACCTTGTCTTAAGGGGTTAAAAGGGAGGGAGGGAGGGAGGAGAAAGGAGTCAGAGCAGTGGAAACCAAGCCACTCCAGAAGCTCCCGGGCCCTACCCCTCAGGATGATAGGAGCCCCCCACCCCGCCGAGTAGAGAATCCTTCCAGCGGCCAGTGTGCAACGCCCTCTGGCGGCCGCTTTAAGGAACTACTTAGCTAGAGGCCCTAGGGTGAGAAGGCGAGTTTGGAGGAGGAAGAGCCGCCTGTTCTTTTTTTTTTTTTTTTAAGATTTATTTATTTATTATGTATACAGCATTCTGCCTGCACGCCAGAAGAGAGCACCAGATCTCGTTATAGATGGTTGTGAGCCACCATGTGGTTGCTGGGAATTGAACTCATGACCTCTGGAAGGGCAGTCAGTGCTCTTAACCTCTGAGCCATCTCCCTAGCCCAAGCCGCCTGTTCTTGTCCTCTGGAGGCATAGCGGGAGTGGGTAAACAGAAGTGTCCCTGGGTCAGGCATACTAGTACAGAGAATATCAGGCCTGCAAGCTGGCCAGCTTATGGTGCTCTTGGAGAGTGAGATAAGGTTTGTCGCCATCATCACAGCTCACACTCCAGCTGAGCTAGAGTTCCCGAGCCTGAAGCCTTGAACCGAGGAGCTGCCTTCACCTTTTAGAAATGGCCCCCACCGTAGGGACCACCACAGGCACCCACCACCAGCCATCATGACCAGCACGGGGGTGGGGGGACAAAAAGGAGATGTCAACGGTGGCTCTTCGACGCACCTCTCCCCGTGAGCTGGGAATGGTAAGGCGGGTCCCACACTACTTCCTGTCGTGACAGATCCCACAGTAGTTTGGGGGTCACATTTCATGAATGGGAAGCACTTAGGAAGAGACCCAAAGCAGAGCTTAGTCCAGCCTTGGGGAGTTAGCTGAGTAGGGCTCCTTGTATGGGTGGATGGATAGAGCCCAGGAAGCAGCATGCCCAGGGACACCTCTGTGTCCTTGAGAAGGGGTGGGGAGCAGGAGAGCTGTGGGGGATGGGCAGGGAGAGGTTGCCAGGAGAAGAAGGAGCACTAGTTTAAGAGGGCAAGAGAGAGCCGGGCGTGGTGGTGCACACCTTTAATCTCAGCACTCGGGAGGCAGAGGCGGGCAGATCGCTGTGAGTTTGAGGCCAGCCAAGGCTAACACAGAGAGACCCTGTCTCGAAAAACCAAAACAAACAAACAAACAAACAAAAGAGGGCAAGAGAGGCAGAGGCAGAGGCAGAGGCAGGCTGATCGATGTGAGTTCAAGGTCAGCCTGGTCTATAAAGCAAGTCCAGGACAGCCAAGGCTAATACAGAGACCCTATCTTGAAAAACAACAACAACAAAAAGCAAAAAAAAAAAAAAAAAAAAAAAAAAAAGAGGGCAAGAGAACCGTGTAAGTGGAAAGAGCTTGCTCTGGGCATGGTTGCCCGTGCAATCCCAGCTCGTGGAAGGCAGGAGGGGCTCTGTGGAGGAGGCCAGCCTGCTACACAGGGACAAGGCGATTGACAAGAAGTGAGTCGCAGACTGTACCGAGAGAAGCTGTCTCCTACTTGAACACTTCAGGGCCCAGCCAGCAGAGTGAGTGAGGGGCTGTGGGCCGGGCAGGGTTGAGTGGAAGGCCACAATCAACACCCACGGAAAGTCAGATGGTGAGGATCAGCGGTCCACAGCCACGGGGCCCCAGCCTGCAGCCACCCCTTTATTGTGTTTGTCTAGGATCGCTAACAGCCCCACAATCAGCACTCAGGTGCCCAGAACCATGGGTGCTTCATCGGCCCACCCTCGCTCAAAGGCTCCATGCCACTCACCACCTCAGTGCCCACTGTCCAGCAGACGCTGGCCATGCCAAGGTAGAACTAGCCCTCTATTCCACCCACAATCTGAACAATGGGTTGGGACCCCAACAAACAAGGCAAGGGTTGGGAGTAACCATGTCTTCCTCGCACACTCACCTGATCCAAGGAGCCATTGTTCAGGCGTTGACAGATGAGGTTGGTGAAGCTGACGGGAGCCGGGCAGTGCGCACGCCTGTCATCCCAGCACTTGGGAGGTAGGCAGAACTTCATGAATTTGAGGCCAGCTTCGTCTACAAAGGTAGTCCAGGACAGCCAGGGCTACGCAGAGAAACCCTGTCTCAAAATAAATAAAAATTTAAAAAAACATTAATTAATTTAAAAATCTTGGGGCTGGAGAGATGGCTCAGTGGTTAAGAGCACGGCCTGCTCTTCCAAAGGACCTGAGTTCAATTACCCGCACCCACATGGCAGCTCACAACTGTCTGTAACTCCAAGATCTGACACCCTCACGCCAATGCACATAAGTTAAAATTAAATAAAAAATATTTTTTAAAAAATTTAATTTAAAGCCGGGCGTGGTGGCACACGCCTTTAATCCCAGCACTCGGGAGGCAGAGGCAGGTGGATCACTGTGAGTTTGAGGCCAGCCTGGTCTACAAAGTGAGTCCAGGACAGTCAAGGCTACACAGAGAAACCCTGTCTCGAAAAACCAAAAAAAATTAAAAATTTAATTTAAAAATCTTCAACTCGCCATGTATGGTGTTGCATTCCTTTTATTTCAGCAGGGACAGATAGACCTCTGAATTTGAGGCCATCCTGGTCTAAATATCTAGGCCAGCCAGGGCTACATAGTGACACCCTTAGTGTGTGTTGACACCCTGTCTTTGTGTGTGTGTGTGTGTGTGTGTCTGGGGTTTCAGGATGGTATGGAGAAGAGAGCTCAAGACACGGTTTCTCTATGTAGTCCTGGCTGTCCTGGAACTTACAGAGACCCACCTGCCGTGGCCGCCACTATCACCACGTCAGCTGAAATTCTTTTCTGTATCAAAACCATGAATCCTGATTTGATCTCAGTCAGGGGCCATAAAAATTTGGGAAACGTCCTCATGCTGTTGAGAGTGACAGAGTGGAGCTGTGTCTCTTCTCCCTCACCACCCATAGGTCCTGTTCTACAGACGAAGATGCAGAGCCACGCCCCGGCATGCCCTCATGCTCACAGTGGCTAAGTGAATTCATATGTAGGTCTCCTCTCTGCCTGGGATTCTCCAGGGCCTCTCACGTGGAATGTACATCTCCCTGAGCTCC
Organism: Acomys minous; assembly: GCF_964271855.1. Taxonomy (NCBI): domain Eukaryota; kingdom Metazoa; phylum Chordata; class Mammalia; order Rodentia; family Muridae; genus Acomys; species Acomys minous. The sequence goes on from NC_140499.1 coordinate 62,233,722, forward strand.
TTGGGCACAAGGAGAACTGAAGAGGCATCCAGAGTCTGCACTGAAGACAATAGGCTTCAGTAATGATTGCTGGACTGAGTACAGGGCTGAGTCGGGGTCTTCCCAGGTAGCCCAGGCCAGCCTAGAACTCAAGATCAATTGAGCTGCCTCAGCCTCTTGAGTATTAAGATCATAGGTGTGTGGGGCTGGAGAGATGGCTCAGAGGTTAAGGACACTGACTGCTCCCCCAGAGGCCCTGAGTTCAATTCCCAGCAACTACATGGTGGCTATGATGTTGTCTGATGCCCTCTTCTGGCCTGCAGGTGTATGTGCAGCCAGAGCACTGCATACGCAATAATAAATAAATCTTAAAAGATCATGAGTGTAAACTAGTTAACAGCACTCCAAACATCCCCCCCCCTCAGAAGCAGTGTGCCTATGCCCTAGCTTCTGGCAATACTGGCTGCAGAGACCACACAACTACCTCCCACACTGGGCAGTGCCTTCCAAGCGAGGACTTTGCCTCACACGAGGTTCAATGTTTCCTCACCATAGTCTTTGGCCTCTCTTTTGGACTGGTTATGTATATCCTGTGCCACTGTATGTTGTAAGTATGTTATCTGCTTTTTTATTTAGATTTTACAGGTGATTACAGTTAAGAGATTGCTAGAAAAGCCGGGCATGATGGCACATGCCTTTAATCCTAGCACTTGGGTAGCAGAGGCCGGTGAATTCGAGGCCAGCCTGGTCTACAAAGTGAGTCCATGACAGCCAGGGCTACACAGAGAAACCCTGTCTGGGAAACAAACAAATGAAAGAGATTGTCATGAGACTCAGAGGAGACTTTGGACTTTTAAACAGTGTTGAGACTGTTATAGACCATGGGGACTTTTGAAGTGGAACTGAACACATGTTTGCATTGTGATCTGGCTCCAGGACTGTGGGGACCAGGGAATGGAATGTGGGTCTTTGAACGAGAGTGGCCCCTACAGGCTCATATTCGAATGCTCACCTACCAGGGAGTGTGGTGTTATATGAAAAGACTAGAAGGATTCAGAGGCGTGGCCTTGTTGGAGGAAGTGTGTCACTTTCAAAAGGCCAGGCCAGGCCAGGCCCCAGACATAATGATAACAAACGAACTCTTTGATACTTAAAACAAGCACAAAATTTAATGTTTTATATGTGTGTGTGTGTGTGTGTCCCGAGTGCTGGGACCAAAGGCGTGCGCCACCACGCCCGGCCCATAAATAAATCTTTTAAAAAAAATTTTAAAAAGAACCCTTCTTTTTAAAAAAAAAAAAAAACCCTCCAAAGGCCCTGGAGGGGCCTGCCATTCGGTTAAGATCCCTTTTCTTGGGGGCTAGAGAGATGGCTCAGCAGTTAAGAGCACTGACTGCTCTTCCAGAGGTCATGAGTTCAATTCCCAGCAACCACATGGTGGCTCACAACCATCTATAATGTGATCTGATACCCTCCTCTGGTCTGCAGATGTACATGCAGGCAGAGCTCTGTATACATAATAATAAATAAATAATCTTTCAAAATACAAGGGTGTGCCTCTTAGTGGCAGAGCACTTTATAAAAAAGAAAAAAGAAAAAGAAAGATCCTTTTTCTTAGGGCTGGAGAGATGGCTCAGTGGTTAAGAGCACTGGATGCTCTTGCAGAGGTCCTGAGTTCAATTCCCAGCAACCACATGGTGGCTCACAACCATCTGTAAATCTAGTTCCAGAGAATTCAGTGCCCTTTTCTGATCTCTGTGACCATCAGGCAAGCGGTGGACATACATATGTGAAGGAAAACATCTAGACATAGGGTTTTTTTTTTGGGGGGGGGGGAGTGTGGTTCAAGACAGGGTTTCTGTGTATAACAGTCATCGCTCTTCTGGAACTCAATTTGTAGACCAGGCTGGCCTCGAACTCACAGAGATCCACCTGCCTCTGCCTCTGGAATGCAGGGATTAAAGGTGTGCACCACCAATGCCCAGCTATCTTTGTTTTTTAAGACACAGTTTCTCTGTCTAGAACTCACTCTGTAGACCAGGCTGGCCTTGAACTCAGGGATTCTCCTGCCTCTGCCTCCTGAGTGCTGGGAGTAAAGAAAGACACGGGCCACACCACTCAGCTACACACACACAAAAAAATTTTTTTAAATATTTATTTATTGTATATGAGTGCTTTATTTGCAGAAGAGGGCATCAGATCACATTATAGATGGTTTTGAGCCACCATGTGGTTGCTGGGAATTGAACTCAGGACCTGTGGAAGAACAGGTAGTGCTCTTAACTACTGAGCCATCTCTCCAGCCCCACAAAAAAAAATTTTTTTAAAGACTCATTTATTTATTAAGTATACAGTGTTTTGCCTGCATGCATACCAAAAGAGGGCACCAGATCACATTATAGATGGTGGTGAGTCACCATGTGGTTGCTGGGAATTGAACTCAGGACCTTTGGAAGAGCAGGCAGTGTTCTTAACCTCTGAGCCATCTCTCCAGCCCACAAAAAATTTTTTAATTAAAAAAGAGCTCCTCTGGGTGGGGGGAAAATATATGTTCTCAGAATAGAAAAAAGAAAGAAAGAAAGAAGGAAGAAAAGAAAGAGAAAGAAAAAGTTGTTCCTCCTAGAAGAAGCTACAGGTCCAAACTATAGCTGTAAGAAAATAATCTCTGAGTATGTGGTATAAGAAAACATTAAAGAGACACATGTAGAGAGTCCATATGGGAACCTTTTGCAGCATAGGGAGCCACAGGGTTGGTTACATGGGCTCATCCTCAATGACAGCATTCAGTGTCCTTTTCCCCATGTCCAGGCTCAGCAGAGATGAGAGCAGTGGTGTCTAAGCAGATCCAGGGTGTGCCTTTCCGGTGGGCTGTGCCTGTGCCGCCGCTCTGTGGACACAGGGACAGCATGCAGCAGTGTACTTCACCAAGAGACCATCAACTCTCAGTCAGCATTCTCCTTCCGTCCCAGGTTGCAGCAACCCTCTGCGAAGGGCATGGACAGAGGGTGGAGGAGAATGTGAGAGGGCACAGCCTGGGCCATCAGGCAGCCGAGCCCGCTGCTAGGAGCACTGTCCCCACCACACCCACAGAGGCCTGCCTAAGTTGGGGACATGCTCCAGACGGACCATTCCTGGGGATATGCCTTGCAACACACAGAGTGGCTTCAGAGAGAGAAAAGAAAATTGCTCTTCCCTGAAGCTAATCAATGGAAAATTCCTAAAACTCTTCACCAACCCTCCAGGTCAAAGTAGGCCCACCAGATGGCACAACACTCTTTATAAGGAAACAAAATCTTTTTTTTTTCTTTTTAAAAAAATTATTTATTTACTTATTACTTATACAGTGCATGTAGGCCTGCAGGCCAGAAGAGGGCATTAGATTACATTATAGATGATTGTGAGCTGCCACCATGTGGTTGCTGGGAATTGAACTAAAGACCTCTAGAAGAGCAGTCAGTGCTCTTAACCACTGAACCATTTCTCCAGCCCCGGGGGGGGGGGGGAATCTTTTAAAGATCATTAGACATCTGGGCATGGTGGTTATGGTTTAAAAAATAAGAAAATAATGCCAGGCGTGGTGGCTCATGCCTTTAATCCCAGCACTCGGGAGGCAGAGGCTGGCGGATCACTGTGAGTTCGAGGCCAGCCTGGTCTACTAAGTGAGTCCAGGACAGCCAGGGCTACACAGAGAAACCCTGTCTCTAAAAACCTAATAATAATAATAATAATAATAATAATAATAATAATAATAATATGATAAGATAGTGAGATGCCAGGCCACAGATACTATGTTGTAGAGGAGTTTATTAAATGAGCATGGGGGGGAGAAGGAGAGGGGGACCTCAGAGAGACAGAGACAGAGAAAGGGGAGAGAGGGAGGAGAGAGGGGAGGAAGAGGGGCGAGGTAGGTCTGCCCTTTTATATAACCCTGGGCAGGGCCACGCCCCCGTGGCAGGTAAACCATGACATCACAGGTAGGCAGAAGGAAGCGGCGCACGCCTTTAATCCCAGCACTCGGGAGGCAGAGGCAGGTGGATCTCTGTGAGTTGAGGTCAGCATTGTCTGCAAAGTGAGTCCAGGACAGCCAAGGATACACAGAGAAACCCTGTCTCGAAAAAAACAACAACAATAACAACAAAAATAAAAATAAACAAAAGCAAACAACAACAATAACCTGGATACCATAGTCCTCTAGGTTGGGGTGCACAGAAGCTAATGAGAGCCTGATGGGACTTGTGAGAACACTAACCCTTCCTTCTGGACTGTTTCCCTACCCTCCTCTAAGTCAGGAATACCTGCCGCAGGCACTAAGCTTCAGCACATGTGAATAGCGCTCTTTCTTTTTATTTATTTTTTAAGATTTATTATTTATCATTATGCATACAGTGCTCTGCCTGCATGTACACCTGCAGGCCAGAAGAGGGCAGCAGATCTCATTACAGATGGCTGTGAGCCACCACATGGTTGCTGGGAATTGAGTTCAGGACCTGTGGAGGAGCAGCCAGCGCCCTTAACCTCTGAGCCGTCTCTCCAGCTCCGCTCTTTCTTTTCTTTTTCTTTTTTTGTTTTTGTTTTTGTTTTCGTTTTTTGTTTTGTTTTTTGAGACAAGGTTTCTCTGTGTAGCCTTGGCTGTCCTGGACTCCCTTTGTAGACCAGGCTGGCCTCAAACTCACAGCGATCCGCCTGCCTCTGCCTCCCGAGTGCTGGGATTTAAAGGCGTGCGCTACCATGCCCGGCTTCTGCTCTTTCTTTTAAACTCTTAATTTATTTGGGGTGTTTAAGCCTTAACCTCCCTCCCAACCCAACACAGGGGAGAAGGCTAGTGGGCAGAGGGGGCCCCTTTACTTCTCCCAGCTCCTTAGGGTCAGTTGGGCGCTTTCTGCCTGTGCTCCTGTCAACAGCAGACGCAGCCAGCACTCTCCTCCAGCCGCTGCACCCGGAAGTGTTTCTCTCCAGCTGTCTGCTCCAAACTGCTACATGCCACACACGAACACTGCAGGCCACCACAGGCGCTTTGTCTCTCCTTTATACCTCAGAGCTTTGGCCACACCCTCTCTGTGCTGCCCGAGGAAGGCTGTTACCAGCAGGCAAAAGCCACACCCCTAGGAGACAACAGGTGTGGACCAGCTAAAGCTCAAACTAAAATGCCACACTTGGGATTAGAACCAAAACGTATTTACATAACACAACTGAGATGACAAAGAAACCAAAACTTCCATCACACAGCCCCCTTTCTGTTCAAATACAGTTTTGTTAAATACAGTAAGAACAACTACTAGAATTATGAGGTAAGAATTACACCCACACATTTACAGTGTCAGCCTATTCACATTTGGCATCCTTGGGAAAAGTATTCCACTATCTGTCCTGTCCTGGAGAGTCCTAGGCGCTGTACCTAGATCGCTTTCTTAATCTACCAACCTAAAAGCATCTGTCTAGACCTGAAAACACCTTGTAGACCTAAAACACTGTCTTAGTTCCTAAACAACTAAACCTAGTTGTAGTAAGCCTGTGACTATCTAGTCTTCCACCCCATCAGAGACTTTAGAAGGAAATAATATTTATTACCTGAGGAAACATCGAGCGAGCAGCTTCCAGAACTACAGAAACGAGAGACAGCTGACTGCCTGGACAGTCACCAGAGGTTTCTCTGGGTCACTGGGGCATCCAGTCTCCAGCCTGCTGGCCCAGAGTGTCTGGCAGGCTTTTCTGTGAAGCAGGAATTTTGAAGGACTGACCACTTAGTCCCTGCAAAGTTGGGCAGTCAGTGTTCCTGCTTGTTCACAGTTTGCTCAGACAGCCTGCTACGGGCAGTCGAAGGACAGTTTCTGCGTTGTTTTCCCCCCTCCAGTGCCCAGCTTATTACCACATTTGTTTCTTTGATGCCTATCATCTTATTTGAAGTAGATTAGAGGTGGTGCCAGGAGCAGATGTGTCTCTGTCAGAAAGCCTTTATTATTACAATATTTTAAATGCCATGTTCCGCAGGTCTCTGAAGTGTCTGAAGACCACCCACTTACCTTCTGTTATAGACTGCATCATCATTTCTATCTACTTATCAATTATAGTATATTAGAGCAACATCGCTTGTTTGTAGCTATGTACTAACTGCTTAGCCTTGAAAACATACACAAGAGACTACTAATTTGTGTCTCCAATCATCCTGAACAGTTTGCAGTGGTTAACTTTCATAAGACTAGAACTCTACATCACATTTTCAAATGATGTACGATACATTAGGCAAGAGTTGAACAAAATAATCTTAAATTTCTACCAATATACAACAATCCATACCAATACATAATAGTTGAGACTAGTAGATTCAATAATCTACCTTTTATCCTATAATTCTATGTCCCTCCCTTTTCTCTCATCAGTCCCTTTCCCCTAACACCAGATAGGAGAAAGAGATAAGAGAAAAAGAAAGAGAGAAGAGAGAAGAAAGAAAAAGATCCCTGATTTTAACCTTTACTTTGTTTCTTCCCTTACCATGACAATTCATAACCCACCAAATAATCAAAAATGCCCACCCACCTTTTGGGAATAGGGGCCTTGTATTCTTAAAATTACTTCTTGCTGTCTGGGGGTAAAAACATCTTTGGGTAGCCTTTAAAAACTAGGATAGCTGGGCGTGGTGGTGCACACCTTTAATCCCAGCACTCAGAAGGCAGAGGCAGGTGGATCGCTGTGAGTTTGAGGCCAGCCTGGTCTACAAAGTGAGTCCAGGACAGTCAAGGCTACACAGTGAAACCCTGTCTCAAAACAAACAAACAAACAAACAAACAAACAAAACCAAAAAAACTAGGATAATGGCCAAGTGCTGGAAAAGCTAGCTGTATGTTTTCCTGTCCAGTCTCTGTTTTCTGTCTAGTCTCTTAAGTTTTCTGCTTAGTCTCTGGGACGAATCACTTGGGCTAGTCCTTTTGAATTTGACCTCCTGGAATCATTTAGTAGACCAGGCTAGCCTCAAACTCAACAGCGGTCCACTTGCCTCCACCTCTCAAATGCTGGGACTAAAGGACTGTACCACCATGCCCAGCTAAAGAATCTTTTTTTTTTATTTTTTTTTATTTTTAAAGATATATTTATTGTGTATACAGTGCTCTGCCTGCATGTATACCTGCAGGACAGAAGAGGGCATCAGACTGGATTGTAGATGGTTGTGAGCCACCATGTGGTTGCCCAGAATCAACTTTCAGGCTCACTGGTTAAGAGCACTATCTGCTCTTCGGACAACCCAGGCTCAATTGCCAGCACCCACAAACATACATGTGGGTAAAACACCAGCGCTTAAAATAAGTAAATAAATAAAGTACTTTAAAACATTTTAAAAAGAGTCAACTTTCAACTCCCACACCTTCCTGCTGTCTAAGTTTGGGCATACCTTGTTCAGCATCTGCCTTACATCAGCCTTCCTATCTGCCCTGAGCCCAGCTTGACTGATCCCCTTTTGGACAGCCAACAACAGGCAGAAATTTATCGAAATTATACTGCAAGAGAAAATTATTTTACAAAGACAAAGCATTTCAACCTTTTACAATATGAAAACATGGCTCAAATGAAGTGGCAGGTGTAGGTAAATAAACGATTACATAAAAAACCAAGATCCTTGGCACGGTGGGGCACACCTTTAATCCAGGACTTGGAGGAAGAAGTGGGTGGATCTCTGAGTTCGAGGCCAACCTGGTCTGCAGACAGAGTTCCAGGATAGCCTGGTCTACACAGAGAAACCCTGTCTCAAAAAACAAAAAATAACAATAACAAAAAACATGGTAAAAGTGAGGAAATAGTATCATCTTTACCTCTAATCTTTTTTTCTAATTTATTTTTATTTTATGTGCAGTGGTGTTTTAATTTATTTATTTTGGTTTTTCGAGACAGGGTTTCTCTGTGTAGCCTTGGTTGTCTTGGCCTCACTTTATAGGTCAGGCTGGCCTTGAACTCACAGCGATCCACCTGCCTCTGCCTCCGAGTGCTGGGATTAAAGGCGTGCGCCACCAACGCCTGGCTGCAGTGGTGTTTTTTACACATAAGAAATATAAAATTACTGTCTTCTCCTTTAGGAATCTTCTTTTTGTCGGTGTGGTCTTGTTGCCTTGCTCTTGAGTTTAGAGTGGAGAACTCACTGGTAGTGGGAGACTCACCTAACTCAATCTAGGTGACTGAGGCTCCTGGACCCAGTGCAGTATGTGTGTGTGTGCACATGCGAGAGAGAGAGAGAGAGAGAGAGAGAGAGAGAGAGAGAGAGAGAGAGAGAGAGAGAGAGAGAGAGAGAGAGAGCACTTCGTTTTTGTTGTTGTTGTTGTTGTTTTAGACAGGGTTTCTTTGTATATCCCTGGCTGTCCTGGAACTTGCTGGCCTCAAACTCACAGAGATCTGCCTGCCTCTGCCTCCCAAGACTGGCAGAGTTCGAGGCCAGGCTAGACTACAAAGCTAGTCCAGGACAGCCAAGGCTACACAAAAAAATCCTGTTTCAAAAAGAAGTGCTTCTAGAAGCTGTAAACATTCAGCCCTTGAAAGACTGATCTTCCTGCTGCTTGAGAGGCCTAAATTCATCCTTTTGTTTGTTTGTTTTTTCTAGACAGGGTTTCTCTGTGTAACAGTCCTGGCTGTCCTGGGCTCACTTTGTAGACCAGGCTAGCCTCGAACTCACAGCGATCCACCTGCCTCTGCCTCCCAAATGCTGGGATTAGAGGTGTGCGCCACCATGCCCCGCTCAGTATGTGTTCTTAACCTCTAAGCCATCTTTCCAGCCCCCTAAATTCATCTTTTAGTATCTCTTTTTTCTTCAATCTTCCCATACAACCCAAACATCTATAAATATAAAATTTAAATAATGAAAATGTTTTGATTGGGGGTGATACACCTTTAATCCCAGCACTCAGGAGGCAGAGGCAAGTGGATCTCTGCGAGTTCAAGGCGAACCTCAGTAACATGAGGCCTCAAAACACAAAACTCCAACTCAGGCTTTGTGTCACCTACAAAGCATTTGGGCGCAGCTTACTATATTTTCTTGTTAACTTTTCCCCATGAACAATTACAGTTATTTTGTATATGTGCATATGTGTGGGGTCAGAGGACAACTCATGGGAGCAGCTGTTTGTCCTCCTACCGTGTGGGCCCTTGGGACTGAACTCAGGTTGTCAGACTCAATGCTTTTGAGGCAGGGTTTCTGTGTGCCACATTGGCTGTCCTGGAACTCTTTGTAGACCAGCCTGGCCTCGAACTCAGAGATCTGCCTGCCTTTGATCCCCAAATGCTGGGATTAAAGGTGTGCACTACCCGCCCCCCTCCCCGGCTGAGTGCTCTTTTTGCTGAACTCTCACTGGATCGTTATATTAGTTTATTACATGACATTGAGTGTGTCATGGGCACATATGTGTCATAGTGAAAAGTCAGGAAACAGCTTATGGAAATTAGTCCTTTTCTACCATGTGAATGCTAAGGACAGAGCAAAGATGGTCAGGTACCTAGTGAGACAATTCAGCAGTTGCATTATAACATTTTCATACATTATTATAACATATTTCTAAAACCATAGAAATTTGTTTGCTCAACAAGTATTTTTGCTTTTTTATTTTTTGAGACAGGGTTTCTCTGTGTAGCCCTGACTCCTGGACTCACTTTGTAGACCAGGCTGTCCTCCAACTCACAGTGATCCACCTGCCTCTGCCTCTTGAATGCTGAGATTAAAGGCACGCACTACCATGCCCAGCAAAAAACTTTTTCTTTTGTTTTTTTTGGTTTTTCAAGACAGGGTTTCTTGGTGTAGCTTTGGCTGTCCTGGACTCATTGTAGACCAGGCTGGCCTCGAAACCACAGCAATCGGCCAGCCTCTGCCTCAAGTGCTGGGATTAAAGGCATATGCCACCATGCCTGGCTTTTTCTTTTCTTTCTTCTTCTTCTTTTTATTTTTAAAGGAGCTGTGGCAAAGCTTTATTCAAGGAAAACCTTCCTGGCTTACTTTTCACCCATCTGTTCTGGCATGCTTCTAACGCTATCAGAATCACCTGGGTGAGTGATAACCAGTGTGCATACTCTGTAGTATTTTCCACACGCTGTGCCCAATTCAATATTATTGCCTCTGTAGTGATGGACACCAGTTTTAGCCAACATGGCATAGTATTCTTTTTCGTTTATTTGTTTTTGAGACAGGGTTTCGCTGTGTAGTCCTGGCTGTCCTGGACTAGCTTTGTAGACCAGGCTGGCCTCAAACTCACAGCGACCCACCTGCCTCTGCCTCCCGAGTACTGGGATTAAAGGTGTGTGCCACCACCACCCGGCATCATGGCATAGTATTCTATTTCAGATTTCCTCAAAGCTGGGCAGTTGTTGGCGAGGAAAACCAATTTTACTTTGCCTTGTCTGATCATCCTCAGAGTCTGTTTGTATCCCAGGAAATACTTCTCACTTTTCATAACCAGCTGGAGCCCAGAGTTGATAGACTCCAGAGACTTTTTTGTCTTCGTGGCCACCGTCTTCCTGCCTTAAGTGCAGGACAATCTCCAACCAAGATCAGCAGCCAAGATGGCTGGACAGCGAGAAAAAAAGCTTTTTCTTATATATCTGATGATCTTTGGCTTAATTTATATTTATGACTGAAAAGCTCATTGGAAAAATTAATTGTATTCTTTTTTTTTTTTTTTTGATTTTTCAAGACAGGGTTTCTTTGTGTTGCCTTGACTGTCCTGGACTCACTTTGTAGACCAGGCTGGCCTCGAACTCACAGCGATCCACCTGCCTCTGCGTCCCGAGTGCTGGGATTAAAGGTGTGCGCCACCGCCGACCGGCAATTGTATTCTTATATAAATTTATAGGAGCAGAATAAGAAAATGGGAAGATATCATCTACTAAAGACAAGCATGACATTTATATTTTTGATAGGGTCTCACTAAGTAGGCCATGCTGGTCTCAAACTTGTAGTACTCTTCTTCCTGCCTGGGATTAAAGGTGGCACTACCACACCTGGCCCTAGCATATTTAAAAGTGATACACGAGGGTTGGAGAGATGGCTCCGCAGTTTAGAGCATTGACTACTCCCTCTTTCAAGGGCCTGGGTTCATTTCCTACCACCCATATGGTTGGCTCACAACTGCCTATAACTCCAGTGCCATGGAATCCCATGCCCACTTCTGACTTTCGCAGTGCACAAGGCATGCACATGGTACACATGCATTCATGTAGGCAAAATTCTTATATGCATAAAATAAAAACAATCTTTTTTAAAAAAGTGTGAAACAGGTTTAAAGTAGACAAGTGGATTAACTGTTGAATCAAAAGACCCCCGGTGTTGTTTGTATGTTTGCATGCAATTTTGTTTTTTGAGACGATCTCTCTATGTAGCTCAAGGCTGTCTCGGAACTAGCTATATAGATCAGGTTAGTCTCGAACTCAGAGATATGTGTGCCTCTCTGTCTCCCAAAAGCTGAGATTAAGGGCATGTACCAAAAATAAATAAATAAATAAATAAATAAATAAATAAATAAATAAATGTACCATCACATCCAGGTGAGATATTTATTTTATTTATTTATTTATTTATTTTAGGTTTTTCGAGACAGGGTCTCTCTGTGTAGCCTTGGCTGTCCTGGAGTCGCTTTGTAGACCAGGCTGGCCTCGAACTCACAGCGATCCGCCTGCCTCTGCCTCCTGAGTGCTGGGATTAAAGGGGTGCGCCACCACGCCCGGCTTCAGGTGAGATATTTATAAATACTTATATAATTAATATACTTTTTTCCACATGGGGAAAAATAAACTTGGTTTCTTGATTTATTCCATATATAAAGATCAAGCCCAGGGCAGGAGAGATGGCTCAGAGGTTAAGAGTGCTGCCTGCTCTTCCAGAGGTCCTGAGTTCAATTCCTAGCAACCATATGGTGGCTCACAACCATCTATAATGTGATCTGGTGCCCTCTTCTGACATGCAGATGTATGTGCAGGCAGAACACTGTATACTTAATAAATAAATAAATAAATATTAAAACAACAACAACAAAAAAAACCCTACTCAGATCTAGCCGATGGACAGGACATTCTCCACAGTTGTGTGGAGAGCAGGGACTGACTCGGACACGAACACTAGTGCCCATATTTGACCACTTCCCCTTGGTGGGGAGGCCTGGTGGCACTCAGAGAAAGAATAAGCAGGCTACCAAGATGAGACTTGATAGACTGTGACCATATCATGGGGGAGGAGGTCCCCCTTGGTCATAGACCTAAGGGAGGGGAATAGGGTGAAAGCGGGATGGAGGGGGGAATGGGAGGAGATAAGTGATGGGATAACATTTAAGTTGTAATCTGAATAAATTAATTAAATTATTAAATAAAAAAAGATCAAGTCCAGAATTTAAAAACCTAAAAAAGGAGCACAGTTAGCCAGTCAGTGGTGGCGCACGCCTTTAATTCCACCACTCAGGAGGCAGAGGCAGGTGGATCTTTGTGAGTTCCAGGCCAGCCTGGTCTACTGAGAAGAGTCCACACAGAGAAATCTTGTCTCAAAACCAAAACACAAACAAACAAACAAAAAACCTTACTTGCCTGAAGATTGCAAATTATCTCATGAATTATTCACTTAGTGGGCTTGTACTTAGGGAAGCAGTTATTGTACTTTTATAGAAATACCTTTTTTTGTAATCTGAAATATCCTTTTCTAGAAATGTTACTGGAATTATCTATTTCCTCGGTAACGAAATCCTTCTCTTTTTGTGTCTAACTCTCATTTATTAAGTTTTATTTTGGAAATGGAAAAAGCATTTTAAAAAATAATAATGATGGGGCTGGAGAGATGGCTCAGAGGTTAAGGACAATGTCTGCTCTTCCAGAGGTCCTGAGCTTAATTCCCAGCAACCATGCTGTGGCTCACAACCATCTATAATGTGACTTGGTGCCCTCTTCTGGCCTGGAGGTGTACATGCAGGCAGAGTACTGTATACATAATAATAAATAAATAAATATTTTTTAAAAATGAAGGGCTGGTGAGATGCCTTAATGTACAAAAACACATGCTGCCAAACCTAAACTTACCCTGTGGAGAAAACTGATTCCCATGTGCTGTTCTGACTCCCACCTGTGCGTACAACCCCTGGTGTACATACACAAAATAAAATCCCAAGCCAAGATAATTTTGTAAGTTCGGGATAGGTCTGGAATAAAAAAAAAACCTTGACAAAACCAAGACCTTTAGCATAAATAAAGGCTTTATTGGTCAATTTGGATAGATGACAGACTGGCAAATGCTTAATTAATTGTTTCAAACACTCAAGACCCTAGGATGACAGAAAAAGCTAAGCTTATTGGCAATGGGCAAGGGAAGGGAGTGGAAAGGCTTCTGAGGGTTAACAAAGCTAAGCTACCGGGACCGAAACCAACGTCCTAGGAGCAGATCCAGGATGGAAAAGGGATCGTCCAAAGCTGAAGATCTTTGAGAGTCTGGATCTAGGGAAGAAAGCCACACGTATCGACCCAGTAGACACCACAGAGAAGTATCAAACGTCCAACGGCAGGCATATCTTTTCTCCAAGGAGTTAATAGATGGGCCCTTTGAGTCACAGCCCCACCCCACCCCGACAGGGTTTCTCTGTGTAGCCCTGGCTGTTCTGGACTCACTTTGTAGACCAGGCTGGCCTCGAACTCACAGCAACCCGCCTGCCTCTGCCTCCCGAGAGCTGGGATTACAGGCTGCGCCACCACGCCCGGCAGTTAGGTCATACTCTTACCACTTCTGGAACTGTCAGGTGCTTCCTGATGGGTCACTGTGGTCTCTTGGCGGCCCTCACTGTCCACCACAGTGCGGTGCTCTTCCACTGTCTGCAAGGAGAAGTCCCAACTTACTCCTGACACCACTGCGCTGACTTGAGTAGTTTCTTATACAGGCTCATTTTTTCCAGAGCATTCTCTGGTCATTTTTTTTTCCTTGGTTTTTCAAGACAGTGTTTCTCTGTATATCCTTGGCTCCCCTGGAACTCATTCTGTAGTCTAGGCTGGCCTCAAAATAACAGAAATCCACCTGCCTCTGCCTCCTGGGTGCCCTGAGATTACTGGCATGCACCACTACTGCCCAGCTTCTTTGGCCAGTTTTTTGGCTTAGACTCGCTTTGTAGACCAGGCTAGCCTCAAACTCACATCGATCTGCCTGCGTCTCTAGCCAGTTTTTAAACTCCTCTCTCTCAACTCACCCCATCTGGCTTAGTGATCTTGGTCACAGAGATGCTCTTGAAATATGATTTGGGCTGAGGTTGAAGAAGTGGACCAAGACCTTCCTGGGAAACCTGGGAGTCAAGATCTGGACAGGCAGAGAGATGAAAAGCCAGGAGAATGGAAGGAAAAAAATAGGACAAGTGTGTCAGAAGAAACTTTGTGAGAACTTCAGCAAAATAAAGTGTGCCCTCCCTTTAGACTCACCATTGTCCTCTCTGGCTCTAGAATGGGGAGTCACAGGCCATGGATCATCCAACTGTAGAAGAAGCCACACACAGCTGACGAACCGACCCCAGATTCCTCTTAAGTTCCAAAACCCCAGAAATACTTCCATTTGGGCAGCCTGGGTTCACACACCTTCCTCCTTAGTTTTATGGACTTTACCAAAAAAGAATTTCTGAAATCCCCTGCAATCTGCCTGCCTCTGCCTCCCGAGAGCTGGAATTAAAGGCCACCATGCCCTGCAGATTCCCTGAAATTCTTTCCTACACTTTCAGTATCCTAACCAAGAATTGAAACTAGTTATCTAAAAAAAGAAGCTTAGGGTTGAAGAGATGGCTCTGAGGTTAAGAGCACTATCTGTTCTTCCAGGGGTCCTGAGTTCAATTCCCAGTAACCACACGGTGGCTCATAATCATCTATAATGAGGTCCTGGAGGTTGGGGATTTAGCTCAGTGGTAGAGTGCTTGCCTAGCAAGCACAAGGCCCTGGGTTCAGTCCTGAGCTCTGGGGGAGGGGGAAGGGAAGACAAAATATAATGAGGTCTGGTTTCCTCTTCTGGTGTGCAGGCCTATGTGTAAGCAGAACTGTATACATAACAAATAAATAAATCTTAAAAAAAAAAAAAAAAAAGCAAGGCCAGGCATGGTGGCGCATGCCTTTAATCCCAGCACTTGTGAGGCAGATGGCTTTGAGTTTGATGCCAGCCTGGTCTACAAAGTGAGTCCAGGACAGCCAAGGCTACACAGAGAAACCCTGTCTCAAAACAAAAAACAAAACAAAACAAAACAACAACAAAAAAGCAGAATGTTTCCACTTTCCCTTTGTAGTCTATTCTAGCTCCACAGGGCTGGAGAGACGGCTCAGAGGTGAAGAATGAAGAACACGTGCTGCTCTCCTAGAGGATCCAGCAGCTGAGAGGTCCAAGAGACTCAACGCCTCATCACCTGCACCCACATGGTACATACAAACTCACACAGGCGCACGTACACAAAATAAATCTTAAAAACAACAGGAAAAAAAACCAAAACAAAACCAAAAAACCAACAAATGCGCTGGGCATGGTGGCACTCACCTTTAATCCCAGCATTTAGGAGGCAGAGGCAGGCGGATCGCTCTGAGTTCAAGGCCAGCCTGGTCTACAAGTGAGTCTAGGACAGCCAAGGCTACACAGAGAAACCCTGTCTCAAAAAATCAAAACCAAACCAAACCAAACCAAACAAACAAAAAACCCAACAAATGTACACACAGTCAGGCAGATCCCTGAGTTTGAGGCCAGCATGGTCTACATAGCAAATTCCCGGTCAGCTGATGCTACAAAAAGACCCTGCCTCAAAATACATATATAAACAAACAAAATAGGAAGAGAGGGGAGGGGTTGCTCTTGTAGGAGACTGTAGTTTATAGGTCCCAGCAACAGCACGGTGCCTTACAAGCAGAGTAACTTGAATTCCATGGGATTCAAAGCCCTTTTGACCTCCGTGGGCACCAGGTACATGTGGTGCAGAGATATACAAGCAGGCAAAACACTCACAGATATAAAATAAAATAAAATAAATCTTAGGCTAGGTGTGGTGGCACACATTTTAATCCAGAGGCAGAGGCAGGCAGATCTCTAAATTTACATAGTGAGCTCCAAGTTTCAAAAGGAAAAGCCTAACAAAGAAGAAAATCGAGATAAATGCACTAATTAGCGGGGCTCAATTCTTAAGAGACTCCAATAAGGGTTCTAAGTCACTGCAGTTCAGGTGCAGCAGAGTACTTACCCTATGAAAAGGTCCCTGGGACCCCCAATCTGGAGCTGGTTTGGGGGATTCAGGTCTTGCATGACTCTCCAAGACCCCGTCAAAGAGCCTGGGCTGGTGACTATCTGGGTACTTAAGCATTGAGTCCCGTAGTGTCCGCCCCTCCCGCCGTCTTTCACCAGGGGTTTCTGACTCGGGACCTGGAAGTTCTGTAGAAAGTTGGTAAGTGATGCTGAAATAGGAAGGAACTTAAAACTCTAAATCTTTTTAAAATTAAATTTTGCATACTATCCATCGCCAAATACGTTGCAAGGTCTGTTATTTCACCCACGAACCCACTAGAAACCCACTGGCTGTCCCTCAGCGAAATCCACACACCAGGTGAGTGAGAAGGCAAGGTCCAGGGCCCCATGCCGCTGAAGATGCTATTGAAATCTCGTATTAGATCATCAAAGCCAAAGTTGCCGTGGAATCGCATCCCTCCTCCGGGGCTGAAGCTGAAATCGAATTCCTCCGGAGGATGAAAACTATCAAACCTATGGCTCTCACGACCCCACGTGCCTCTGTCTTCCTCCTCTTCGTCATCATCATCGTCATCATCTCGAGTCATCCCTCCAAAAAAAGGATCTCTGTGGCTGAGAGTGGAGGCAGATAAGCCACAAGATTTTAACACTGTCTAAACCATAAAATCAACCCAAAGGGCAGCAAGACGGGACAAGTGCAGGGGTCTCGGCAGCTGAAGAAAACACTGGAGAGCTGGCTTCCAAACACCACTGATAGGTCTATCAAGGTTTTGTACCGTTTCTAAGCCAACCCTCTCCGCACCTCCCAACACCTCTCAAGAGACCTCCCCCGCATGGTTTTCCCTCAGGGTCCCCCTGCCCACTACTAGTCACCCAAGGGCTCGCTCAGGTCCTCCTCCCCAGCCCCCATTGTCCTCTCTGCTCAGGTCCCTGTTGCATCACCTTAGCCTAGAGAAAGGTACCGTTTCTGTCCTCTTAACCACCGTTTTGGTTACTGGGGCGGGGTGTGTTTTCAAGGTTGAGATTTGTTTTCTCTCTCTGTACGAGTTGAAGGGGGCTGGAAAGGAAGGAGTCGAGCGTCCCCCCAAATGCCCCTCCCATCTGGCCAGCCCAGAACTACTCTCACCTCCGAGGTCTAGGAAAGCCGAAAAAGCCTCGGAAAAGATCAAAGAAGCTCATTCCCGACCGGCACTAGAAACTGTGAACTCCTGCAGCCCATGGACACAAGACCGCCAACTTGCGTACCCTATCGGACACAGCCAGGGTTCAGCATTCGCTGCCGGAAAGCAAGCCTACGACGCGGCATTGTCGTAAAAGAGCTCTAACCCGGAGGAGGAAGAGGCGGGGTTGACGGCGCTCTTCAGACACGAAGCATTTATACTCTACCTTTCAGTTTTGAAAGAGGATGGGCCTGCAGAACCCCCACAGTCCAAGGATCACATCTCTTCTAGGTGATTCTTCTTCCTGCGCATCTGACAGGCCCCAAAGGATGTTTCCGTTTCTCTCTGGATGGTCCCAGGTAGCCGCCAGAGGGAGCGGCCTGTCCGTAGGCCCATTTCACCCCAGGCTCAGAAGACACCCACTTTGTGTTTGTTTCTAGACTGATGTAGGTTACGTCCAACACTATAGGTTAGGCAAAATGTTGTACCAAGCTCCTATCAGCGCGATCTCCCTACTGCTGAATAAAGACACGGAGATACTAGGAATCTTTTCAGCTAGTAGGGAGTTAGTCATGGCCATAAAGAAGTTTTTTTGTTTTTGTTTTTTTTTTTGGCCATAAAGAATTTTTAAACTTTTGTTTTTCGACACAGTATTTCTTCATGTAGCCCTGGCTATTCAGGAACTCAATTTATAGGCCTAGGTGGTCACAAATAGACCCACTTGCCTCTGTCTCACAAATGCTGGGATTAAAGGCAGTTACCACCACAAGAAGTTTTTTGGCTTTTTGTTTTTTCGAGACAGGGTTTCTCTGCGTAACCTTGGCTGTCCTGGACTGGCTTTGTAGACCAGGCTGGCCTCGAACTCATAGAGATCCGCCTGTCTCTGCCTCCCAAGTGCTGGGATTAAAGGGGTGCGCCACCACACCCGGCTACCAGCTCCTTTTTTAAACCTTTAAAACAGATGGCAACCAAGGTAAGGTTTGTAGAGTAGGAAGGGAAGCTACTCAAGTGTCCAGGAAAGAACAAAGAATGTGCGGTTATGACATTAGATGGCGTACGTTTTAATCCCAGCACTAGGGAGGCACAGGCAGGCGGATCTGAGGCCAACCTGGTCCACACAGGAAGTTTCAGGCCAGCCACAGAGCTACACAGTGAAACCCTGACTCAAAGTAAACACAGCACCTCCCCACCCCAGCCAGGACACTTGCAGTTTTGGAAGGCTGAAACAAAGTCTCCTGAATCCTTGGCAATATGATGAGTCTCAGGCTCTTACAAAGAACAATGAAACTTCCTTTTTCGGACTTCAATCCAAGTCCAAAACCCCATGTCTTCACCCCAGATCTTGCTCTACCATTACTTGCCCAACATTGGGCATTTCTTTTGTTGTTTTTTGAGATAGGGTCTTTCTCTGTGTAGCCTTGGCTGTACTGGAGCTCACTTTGTAGACCAAGCTGGCCTCGAACTCAGAGACCCACCTGCCTCTGCTTACAGAGTGCTGGGATTAAAGGGGTGCACCAACCTGGCCCATTTCTGAGCCACATTAAACAGGCAGGGCAGGGTGTGGTGCTAAGTACTTATTACCTTAGCCCTCAAGAGATGGAGGCAGGCAGGCCTCTGAATTTGAGAGCAGCTTGGTCTCCATACCAAGTTCCCAGCCTGTCGGAGTTACACAGTGAGACCGTCGCAAAACCAAAGCTTAGGCAGTAAGAACTACTATAGTCTACTTCTGCAAAGGGAGAAGGGCCCTAAGCCTTTGTTTTGCCAGCCAACAGCTAACAATTGGCTTTGGGCTTCAGAATCCTTTAAATTGAAAGAATCCCAGTCTTTTTTTTTTTCCCTTCCCCTTTCCTTTTAAATGTCCTTAGCTCCTTCCCCCTTCACTTCCTGCAGATGACGAAGTTTCTAGAAGAAATGAAGATTTGTGATGGTTCTTTCCTGTCACAGAATGTGAAAGGGAATTTCCTTAAGGGCAAATACTAGCACATTAAGGTGAGAGTTCATAAAGGGCAAAGACTTCACTTTATTCCACAGCCTTCGAGCCTGCTACAAGAGGCCCCGTGGGTACGGGGCACTTAGTCACCAAGCTGGTCATCGACGAGAGTGAGGATATCCTAGACGGAGCAAGAATGGGCAGAGGCTGAAGGTAGAGTTTGTTTTTTTTTCTCCGTTTTTATATATATATGTATATATATATACAAGACACATTAATCCATTAAATTTGAGGACACAGTACAAAAAAAACCACTTCAACTAATTCATCTGACAATGCTGTTCATATTTATGACACCGTGTGTGTTTGTGTGTGTGTGTGTGTGTGTGTGTGTGTGTGTGTGTGTGTTTTGGTTTCCTAATAATAAAGGAGGAGACTTAGGGCTGTTGGGCTGATATATATTTGGGGGGTTTCACCCTCCCACCTCACCCATACACCACCAGGGTGAACAGGAAGAAGTGAAGGAAAGGCAGGCCCACAGCAAAGTTTCATAATCTTGAATGCAAAGAGGAAGGAGGAAGAGGAAAGGGGCGGGAGGAGAAAATACAAATCCTATAATACATACAACAGGGTGGGATGGCATAGGAATGGGACAGACATGAAGCTGAGGTGTGGGATGGGCCGCTGGGGGTGTGGAGCAGCGGAATCGCCCCACATTCTTTTCTCTCTTTGATGCTGTTTCCATAGTTTCCAGGCTGAGAAGCCCTCTCAGAAGATGGGACCGGGAGAAGAGGGTCAGGGCCTCAGTTGGCCCCCCAGCTGTAGCTGTTGTAGGCAGACTTGTTGGTCTGGGGCTTCTGCGGGATGGAGCTGGTCTGGCTACGTTGCCCGCTGCCCGTCTGCAGGGGGATGCGAGGGTTATGGGGGAGGAAAAAGGTGTCTAGTTAGTGGGATCAATCTGTAACGCCTTCAAGTGGAAATGTGCAAACAGTCATGCTCTCTCATTTCCTTTACTTAGAACCTACTATGAAGTTTACTTTTCAAGCACAGAAAATTTGGTCTACATAGCCTCTTTTCAAAGGTGACTTTTTTTTTAAACCTTAAAGTAGAGGAAAAATGAAAAGTGGACAAGCAAACTTTGGAGATAAGATGGTGAGTTGGTTCTATTCCTGTTCAGCTGTCTTCCCCACTATCCACTGTCCTGGTCTAAAAGGTCAACTGTGAGAATTCTGGCCTTTTCAAAGTGAGCGACAACACCCTCACTCATGCCCACAGATGCCCCAGTACAAAAGGTTATCTTTGGGGGCAAGAAAGCCCTGTTCTAGCTGCCCCACCACCTCCTTGGGGCTCTGAAGAGTCTCCTTACCACTCTTCAGAGCCACCCACCACCACACATTAGTTAATGTGAAACCAATTCAGACAAAGTAGGAAAGACCTGAGGCATCAGGCACCAGATGCTGCCCCAAGTATCTTTTCCATTCTGGTAACCAAGTGTTTTCCAGAGTTGGGGAAGGGTAAAAGGATAAAGAGGGTGTTGAGAGGGGAAGGAAGAGAGAGGATGGGGAGGCCAGAGAGCTTAGCATAGTGTTTCTGTTTGTGTATCCCGATTTGTGATTGGGTAGGCCTTTCAGTATGTGACGCTGTGGAGGTGCAATGGGACTAAAAGAGTTGGTTCAAGCATATTATTATTCAGTTTCATTACCTGCTCCTCCTGCTGGCGCTGGCAACAGAGAATCATCTGCAAATATGGTAGCTGAGGCAGAACCAGGATATATGGAAAATAAAGGGACAAACTTTTGACAATAGAACTCCACCGTTAGAAGGGAAAGCTGTAATGTCAGGGAAGGGAGAAGGCTGGGAGAGGTTAAAAGGGAAGGTGTGACCCAGGTCTGACAGGATGAGGGCAACTGTGCCATGGGAGGAGGAGGAAGAGGAGGAGAAAGGTACCAAAGGAACTGGACAAAGGATTGGTATCTGGCCCATTCTTTCATGTTTCCTTTGCTAACTGCTCATGTTATGTGCGCTTGTGTCTGTATGTGCTGCGTGCCCCTGGCTGGCACTGGTGAGGGCTGGGTGAAGGTGGTGGTAAGGAAGGTTAAGAAAAGGAAAAGGGAGGTAGTTTTAAGGGATAGGAAGGAAGAGGAAGGGAAAGGAGAGGCAGGGGAAGGGTTATTACCTGGCCGTCCTGCTGCAGGTGATGGTGAAGGATCTGAGAGTGTGGCTGCTGATGGGGGGTCAGAATATGCATAAAGGGGGCAGGTGGGTAGGCAGCAGCTGTGGCTGGATTCATGGGCCCTCCACTTCCTAGGGCTGAAGGCAAGTTGAAGGAGGCAGCAGGAGTACCGGAATGAAAACCTTGTTTCTCAAACGACTGCTATCCCAGGAGAACAGGAGGAGAAACAGTAAAAAAGGATCATCAAAAGAATCCTAGGACTTTCTGACCCAAACACCCTTATCCTCACAAAGTAGCATGTAGCATACCTCAAGTCAAATATTCAAAAATCTTAGTCCTAGCTCTGCGTTTTCAATGAGCTGTGATCCTGGGCAAATTAACTACTTAGTTTCAGATAGATCTCTGGAGTTTGAGACTAACCTGGTCTACCCAGTGAGTTCTAGGTCAACCAGGATTACAAAATGAAACCCTTTCTCAAAATAATTAAATAAATAAATAAAGATAATTCATGTGAATATAGGGACATTCCCTGACTAGTTTGGGCATTCCTGCCTCTGTAGTTTAGTATAAATTAAATCTCTCTCTCTCTCTCTCTCTCTCTCTCTCTCTCTCTCTCTCTCTCTCTCTCTCTAGAGATATATAGATATATATAGATATATATCCATCCATCCATCATTCTAAACAGTATTCTTGAGTATGCAAGGTGTTAAGACATAAAAATGACAAAAGACATTCCTGTAAATATATCATATGCCTTTAACAAATCCCTCATTATATTCCCACTGCTATGGACCTTCAAAGAATGAAATTAACTAGTTTCCCTTTGTTCCTATGTTTATTCTTTTGCAAAGTTACGAAAATGGTATATAATAAGTAGGTTGGTCAAGAGGCCAGGACAACATTACCACAGCTGTGCCTGACATTTCTCATTTCCCCCCTCAGAGCGCTAAAGTTAAAGTCTTAGAGAAACTGAAATCTAGAGACAACTCATTTTAGGAAACATAGGATAGGTCCCTGACACCTCTCCTGAGGGTTGTCCGAACTTCAATCCCACCGCTTTTTCGAGACAGGGTTTCTCTGTGTAGCGCTGGCTGTCCTGGACTCTCTTCTGAGGACCAGGCTGGCCCTTAACTCACAGCGACCTGCCTGCCGCTGCCTCTGAGTGCTGGGACTGATGGCGTGCTACCACCTCCTGCTTGACTCCACCTCTTCTATGCCCATCAATCTCTCTCACCCAGACCAGGCACCTACCTGGGTTTTGGAGTACACAGAACCCGAGATATCTGGCACGCCCGTATTACTGGATGTGACTGATACACCTACGGGAGGAGGAAACAGAGGATTAGCTCTGTCTGTTGTCAGCCTAGACTCTGTTCCTAGGACAAGTGATGTCTGCAACCTTCCTAGCCATAGCACTGCAAAGGAATTTTAGTATATATTTCCATGTTTGCATTAGTTCTGAGATGTCAGAATTCATGACAAATGCTGCCTAAGAGTTCTTTTACCCATTACAGATACTATGTGTGACCTGCTCTGAGGGGAGCAAGGATACAATAAACTTAGTGTTCACTGTGAATCACTCTCAACTCCACTTGGTTCTGCCCTTTAAGACTTGGGTCATTTGGCTCTTTCTGTTCTATAGACATTCTTGTGGTTCAAAATCCTTAGCACCACATTGTTAAAGTAGGACAGTCCCATGTGGTCCCCAGAGCACTCGTTGTTAGTCTCACTTCATGCCAGCCTCGTTTTTTTATGGTTCTAGGAATTCTAGGGTTATGTCCTTGTGACTTAAGGGGCTGACAAAAGATGAATTTCTAATTCTATATTTTTAGTGATGAGGCATGAGGAGGACATCGTAAGGGGTAGTCTCAGTCTATACGGAACATAAAGTCAATGTCATTTTCATTACTTCATGAAATAACAGCTTTAATTCATACCTAACTCATGGTTTCTGTAGAGAAATTCCCTACCCACCACAGTTTAAAGGAGTCTGTAGTAGTATAATCCATTTTAATTTGTTTTCAAGCGGAAATGAACTATTATACTCTTCTTTCCTGATGATATAGGTCAATGAATCAAAAAGACAGGAAAAACCATCAGATAACCTAGCATCTCACTAGAGACATTTTGAACAAAAATGTTAAAAGTAAATTATTTTAACTAGGAATTCCCAGCTGAAAAAAGACTTTATTAATGTAAAGATAAAAACAAAACCAGAAAAACTACATCCCTATACTCTTAGATTCTGGCTTCCAGAGGTACATTATTCTTTTGTTTTGTTTTGTTTTTTTACACTATTCTTTTATATGGGGAGCACTCTGATGGAGTTTTGTTTTGCCGTTTTCTGAGAAGCAACGTACTTAATGATAAAATTTCAAGGACTCCTCCACTCACTCACATTCAACAGTCTCCACACAAATTCCAGAACTCAAATTCTACCCAATCTTAGAACAAAGGCAGCCTTCAGGAGTTAAGTCCACAATCGCTTTAGAATCCTTCCATAGAAGTGGTTTTCTTTCCAGGTTTAAAGATTTGGTCAGTGATTAAGTGCTTTTCTAGCCAGCACAAGGACCAAGGTTTGACCTCTGGAACCAAGGGGAAAAATTTAACTGTTAAACCCTACCACATCCTAAGTCAAGACAGTGGCCTTCAAAAGGGACAAACACAATCTTAAGGGAAAAAAGCAGGAGCACAGAAATAAAGCAAGGAAAAAAAAATACTTCCCCATCTCCAAAGCCTTAACTGTATACTTGGAAGGCTCAGAGTAAACAAAGGGAATAATACATCACACTCTTTTGTGGGTAGCAGAGACTTTTCTTCTTTCTCTTCTCAAACCCCAGATGACTATCTGACAGAACCTGGGTGGAAGGCATAACTTGAAGTTCAGTTATGAAAGTGTGAGGTTTGATGTGGAAAGGAGATGACGCAGGATATAGATAGGTAGTTTTAAAAAGAGAACCAAAGAGCCGACTTGTCTTTACTAGGTAAGTGCACACAGCTGGTTTGGTTCCCGCGACAGAGACATGAGGGTGCTTACATACCAGGTGTTTACAATTAACTGCATCCTCAGCCTGGGTAGTAAGGACTTACTTAGATCTAACAGAACGCCTACCCTGTTTGACTTTTTACCTAAAAACAGTTTAGGATCAGAGGTTTTAGATTTTATGGAAGATAAAAGGAACTAGAAATGCAGGGGCAGGGGTTGGGGAGATCCTGTAGAGTAGCTGAGATAGCCTCTATGAAACAGAAAACCTAAAAAATAGCAGGCATCGGTTTCCCTGTTTTCACTAATTATTGCAGAGATCCTCAGACTAGAGTTCTGTTCTTTTCCCTGCCCACATGGCCTGCCTACCCAAACTCAAGTTATATAAAGCCACTACAGAACAGTGTAGGTGGTAGGTAGAAGAAATGAGAATACATTTCTCTTAACGTGGCAGCAACTTGGAAAATTGGTTACACTCCTTAGGACCAGAAGGGTAGGACCTACAAAAGGAAAGTTGAATATCTGGTTTTCCATTAACCAAGGGTAGTGGTCTAATTGTTCAAATTTATGCTATAAACCAAAGGGTGATAGTGTACTGGTCAGTGAGTGCATGGAGATCAAAATTTCCAGCAGAATGTCTGACCAAACATCTCCCACACATCTTTGGGTACATTCACGAGTAAAAATGACTAATAATTCACCATCTCTGAAAAGCCATCAAAGGACCATGAACAATATTACAGGCTAGCACCATTTCCACAAAGCCCGAGTCATCAACTAAGTGATCACTAATGACCTGATCAGCTATCAATCAGCCAGTCAGCCTTTGAGAACCAGATGTAGAAGTTATGCCTTGAATGATACTTCCTAACAACAGCTTTGAACACCATCTCCTTTGCCTTTCACCTGACGTGACACTCTTAACTTCTTGTCCTTCCCCTCAGAGGCAAGGGGATCATCTACATGAAAAAGTAAAGACATAAAAGCGTGGGAAATCAATTTTGTTTTGTTTATTTATAAATAGCTTTACCAACCAATCAATAGGCTGGAAACAGGCTGTTTTCCCTCCACCCAAATTAAAAACCACTACCCTGAAACACTAACAGCTCTTTGGCTACACTGGAGATTGATTGACAAGGCCACCCTCCACCCTTTATCCACAATACAGCATTGGCTCCTAGTGTCCAGAAAGACATGCACGGAAAGAACGCAGAGTTAGCTAAAGAAATACCACAGTTTATTGAAGACTACAAATATTTTGTTACAAGTTGGAACTACATGCCTTCCAGAAATCAAAAGCAACAGCAGGTGTGTGCATTGATGCTTCGGAGGTGCTGCACCGCTCGAACTTGAAATGGGTAAGACAGGGTCAGACACATGGGGGAGAGGAAATGGGGAGGGGCAAGTTCAAAAGCCCAGAAGGTATCCACCAACTCATTTCCCCAAGCCACGCAGGCCATGGCCTCAGCTCAGCAGGCTCTCCTCAGTGGTCTGGTTTCTGAAACAAGACTTCAGTGCAAATTTATACACACACACAAAACACAGCCCCCAGGCTTGGGCCAAATTAGCTCTCAGCCGTCCAGAAATGCTTGTAAGGGGGTGGATATTTTCTTCCTAAAAGGAATCAAATACATAAAGATAAATGAATTTAGACGTTGATGAGGAACAGAATGACAAGAGCCCTCTGTTGGGGGGTTGTGAACTGGGGGTTCTCAAAAAGCTCCATTAGCAGATTTCTAAAATTGTAAGTTAGGTAAGATGCTAGGAGTTTCAGAATCAGATTCCAACCCTCATCAATCACATACCTTTTAAAGTATTTGTAACCGGACCACAGAGTACTTAAACCTAATGCTAAATTCTGGGATGAAGCCACTAAAAGTAAAAAAAGCTTATACTTTTTTCTCTACTCACCAAAGATTAGGCTAGGACTTGCTCAGTTAGAGCAGCAGCCATAAGTAGTATGGATATTAACCGTCAGAGGTTCTTCAAGAATTTTCCCCCTTGAGACAGGGTTTCTCTGTGCAATAGTCCTGGCGGTCTCTTTCTAGATCAGGCTGCCAGAAATCTGTCTGCCTCTGCCTTCCACGAGTGCTGGCATAAAGGCGGGGGCACCACATCTCGCTCAGTTCTTCAAGATTATATTATTTTATTCATTTACTTTGGTTTTTCCAAGACAGGGTTTCTCTGTGTAGCCTTAGCTGTCCTGAACTCGCTTTGTAGACCAGGCTGGCCTCGAACTCAACAGCGATCCGCCTGCCTCTGCCTCCCGAGTGCTGGGATGAAAGGCGTGCACCACCACCGCCCGGCTTCATGACCCATTCTTAAAGTTCACAATTAAATCTCCAGCTGTCTATTAATACCTAAACCTATTTGTTGTCTTCTGTGCTTATTTACCCACCCAGAGCCATAGAAGAGTAAACAACACTGGCTGATCCCTCTAAGTCCCATAAAACTGTAATCAGGCTGCAATTTTAAAGATAACCCTCAACTCTTAACACCCAGCAACTGGAGTAACCACTTCCCCAGATTCACCTGAAGTCATTAAAAAGTACATGGGGTTGTTTGTAGTCTCTCCTGGAGTCAGGAATGGTATGTATCTAGTACCCAGTACTCAAGAGATGGTGGCCAAAGGATTGCTACAAATCTGAGGCAGGCCTGGGCTTCATAGAGAACTTGTCTCAAAAACGATACAAAACAAACAAAAAACCCAAAGAAGCCAGATATGGAGGCGCACACCTTTAGTCCTAGAACTCTGGAGGCAGAGGCAGACAAATCTCTGTGGATTCCAGATCACCCTTGGTCTACACACTGAGTTCCAAGACAGACAGGGCTATATGGAGAGACCCTGTTTCAAAAAACAAAAGCAAAACAAACAAACAAACAAACAAACCCATAAATTAAAACAACAAAAAATCCTATAAAAACAAAATTTTCTCTTTATCTCCATCCTCCAAAAGCAAAGCAGATACCAGGCACAGAAGCCATGACTAGGCTACATGTATCTGTAACACCCTACACTTCCTTCCCTGCCAGCAGATGGGCAATGAGACGCTGCAAGCAGACCAGCTACACACAGGAAGGAACCTAGATCAAAGTCTCACTCTAATGAGCAGCCAATCATGTCTACTCGTTTTTCTCTACATTGTCGGTCTCATAGGGATAGAATTTAAGAAGGGGAGTCATGCCACAAAATTAATGCTACAAACACACTCATGCCAAACCTACTGTACACAGTCAGTTAGGAAAGCATCTAACTCCTCTCTTCAGTCCTCTTCCACTCTCAGTGCCATGCGTACTGCCATGTTCCCTCGCTGATACTTCAGTGACATCTTAGGGCCCCTGCCTTACTTCTCACGCAAACTCAGATCAGCCAATACATGCCCTTTGAGCATTCCCACTGTGAACAGAGCAAACAAGTCCTAGCAAAAGCTCCTCACTGGCACTATTCTTAGACACCTACGCCAGGCAAACAATGACAGTCATGTGTGGAGAGTTTGCATATCCTTACTGACCCACTTTCAAGTACCAGGTCTTTTTCCCATCTAGTAATACCCTACACAGACCACTGAGCAAGGGCCAAAGGGAACTTACCAGTGTTGTATCCATGAGACCCATATCCACTTGGCTGTTGGAAAGGAGTGGCCGAGGCATTCACACTGACATTCACACCATGCTGCTTGGAAGAGGTAGGAGCCACCTGAAGAACAAAAAGGACAGAAATGCAATGAAACAGGAACAGATGGCATCTGTGTCATTTTTCTTAAACCAAAGGCTGGACATCTAGGTAGTTACCTCTCCTAAGGTAGGCTGGCCACAGATTCAATAGTGAAATGTAAGCCTTACTGATTATGGTTGAAAGAGAAATGTCTCCCCATATGCTCACGTATTTGAGTATCTGGTCAACTGTTGCTCAAGGGACCTTTAGGAGGTGGCACCTTGCTGGAAGAAGCATGTCAGTGGGACAGGATTTGAGAGTCTGTAGCACTGCCCCACCTTCCTGATCTCCTGCGCCTGGCATCTCACCATTATAGGCTTTCCCTTCAAACTGTAAGCCAAAGTTCAACCTTTTCTCTTGTGCTTGCTTTTGCTCATGGTATTTTAAAGTAGCAACAGAAAAGTAACTTATACACTAATGTTTTCAGAATTGACCCAAGAAGTCAAGAGGTAGAGTGCTTTGGAAATAAAAGGAGACAAAGGTTGCAGGGAAGGAGGAGGCAGCAAAGATACACAGTATCATAGTCCTCTGTTGGCCAATTCTAAGATCAGACAATCCTTATTCTAATTAAAACCCCATACCCCTTCTTCCCAGGCCAGAAGTGGGCCACAGGTACAAGTTATATACAAGTCATCCTCTTTTATTATTAAGGAGTTATGTATCCGTGAAAGCAGCTAGGATGGTGTCCAGATCTGGGATCCATTACAACAAGAGCACAGCCAGTCAGCTACTCACAGGGAACACAGCAGGCCCATACTGGAAGGTGCTGGGGAGGCCCGGGACCCCTGTGTAGTATGGCAGGCTGGTGTAACTGTAGCCAGGAGGCAGCGCCGGGTTCAGGAATGTCTGCTGCGTGGTGTGGTGAGTCTGCGTCTGGTTCTGTTGGGGTTGGGCCAAGGTGGTGGCTGGGGCTGGGGAGGAGGCATCCCCACGGCCAAACTTGGTGAGGTCACCTATGACAAGAAGGGCTAGCTGTATACTATAATGTGCAACGAAGCTCCCAGAATGAAACCTCCCCATGTTCCTCTGCCAACTTGTTTTCTTTCATCTCCATCCCACCCTCTTTTCCTACCCACTGTTTCTCCAAAGCTTGAAGGACATCAATAGTTGAGGGAAGATGAGAAGACATTCATCAGTCATGAAAAAAACAAAAACAAAAACAACCCCCCCGCCCACAAAAATCCAAGGGCTAGCAAGGCATGAGACTGTTGCTGTAACAGGGTAAAGTGGTACAGGGCACACAGAAGGGCTATTCAAGTGTACTGCCTGGGAAAAGGTAGACTAGCCAAAAACACAAACAAAACAAACCCCACCAAGTCCAGCTCAGTACTGAGCTTGTGTTTAACATGATGCCTGGAATTAAGACAACAGAAAGTGATATATAAAAGAAAAAGATGTCACAGGCACATAGGTAACAGGGCTATGACTCTCCCAGCCTTGAATCATCACATCCATGCCAATAGCGTCTTTGGGGTGGGGGACCACAATTCTGACAGAATCTTAACCCTTGCTGCTCATCACATGTCTCCCTACAATCCCAATACATTTCCCTATAGTCAGCTCTATCCCAGTCCTACCAGAGTAAGGGTTGCTGGCCAGGCTACCATCCCTCCCAGTAAGTGGAGTGGTGGGTGTGGGAAACGGGATACTGTAGTAATCCTAGAACCAAAATAAAAAAAGCAGAGATTAAATTCCACTCATTCTCCAGCATGAAAACCACAAGGTGAGAGGAAGCAGGAGAATGCTGAGTACTGCAGTTTACCCAGTTACTGATTAAACAGGTTAGAGCTCCCATGAACACTGGCCTGGCCATGCGTCGAGTCAGACAAGGTCTATGGAGATGCTCACTGAAGTACACATTAAGGTCTATCTAAACCAACAAGTTTAATCTTATACAGATCCTCCCAGCTAATTTTGAGAAAGCAGCTTCTTTCTGCCAAAGTGTTTAAGAAGCTGAGTGTGGGGCCGAAGAGACTGACTCAATAGGTAAGAATGCTTGCTACTTTGATCTCCAGCATCCATGTAAAAAGGTGGGTATGATCATGGGCATGCTACTGTAACAGCAGTAAGGGTGGCATGTAAGTGGGTAGGCAGAGTGGGTAGCAGGATGCATTCAGTACCCTCCTCTGGCACCTGCGTGCACAAAACTGCATGGGAGGCAGAGGCAGGTGGATCTTGAGAGTTTAAGACGAACCTAATCTACAAAGCAAATTCTAGGCCAGCCAAGGCTGCATATTCCTAGCTATGTAGATTGGGTTCTGGGATTAAAGGCATGTGCCACCACATCCAGCCACCTGTCTCCGGAACGGAAACTGTGTGTGTCGTGTCGTGGTGCTCCCCACAATCACAGCATTTTAAGATTTGGAAGGCTGAAGCAGATAACCACCAAGGCCAGCCTAGCCTACACAGTGAGACTCTGTCTCTAAACAGCAAAGCTGGGTTTGTATCTACCTACTTGGAGGCACAACTCAAGTCTCAGGCCTTCCTAACATACAAAGGGAGTTCTACTCTAGCCTAAGCAATGTATCTGCCTAAAATGCAAGAGGCACTAGGTTTGATCCCTGGCACTAGAAAAGTTTAAGAATGGCCAGGCATTGTGGAACACACCTTTAATTGCAGCACTTAGGAGCTGAGACAGGCGGATCTCTGAGTTTAAGTCCAGCCTGGTCTCAAAATGGAGTTTCAAGAAAGCTAGGGAGAAAGAGAGAAACCCTGTCTCCAAAAGAAAAAACAAACAAAAACCACCACAAAGACCACCAACAACAAAAAAAAATCCTTACGACATTAAAAATATCCTGCCCATATGAATAAGCTCCCATTAATTCCAGTTACTCCTATAACACTGTCAAAATCACCTGGCCACAAGCTAAGAGTAAAGGCTTAAAGTGCACCAGTCTGGTGATTTGGGGAAACTTATTAGTAAACAAGATAAAAAGAGGAGAGACTAAGAAACTAAAAACCAAAACCAAACAAAAAAACTAACCAAGCAACCAAACAAAAATTAAGGAAAGCCATAGAGGTTGGATGCAGTGGTTTGTGCCTTTGATGCCAGAACTCAGTATATATAGCTTGGACTACAACAGTGAGACCCCCCAACTCAAACAAACACACATGGTAAGATATCTCCTCCTCCATTATTAAAAAGGGTAGGTATACCATATAGCAGTAGAGCACCTACCTAGCATTCATAAAGCCCTAGGTACAATCATTAGGGTCTAAAACAATAATAATAAAATAGAACAGGAAATTGATGTTGATAGAAAGCATGTTAATAGTTTTGTCAGTCCATTTGAGCTGCACCTATGTATAAAAATATATATACAAATACATTTTGCCACCCCAATTCAATTCCTAATATAAATACACATATATAAAGTATATGAGAAAAGAGGACAGACAGAAAGAGCTAAATGACTGAATGAACATTTAAGAATCTTTCCACCAACCTTAAAAAAAAAAAGGAATTAATGTAGCCCAAGCTGGTCTTGAAATCACTATGTAGCTGAGCGTGTTTTGAACTCTTGGTCTTCCTGCCTCCACTTCTCACATGCTGGGATTACAGCCATCAGCCACAACAGATTTTAACATTAATTTTATTGTTTTGTGAGGTGGTAATAATACACATCTTTCCCAGCACTGAGGATGCAGAAGCAGGTGGATTTCTGTGAGTTTGGGGCCAGCCTGGTCTACAGAGTGAGTTCCAGGACAGCCAGGGCTACACAGAGAAACCCTATCTCAATGTCCACGTCCACCCCAACCCCCAAGTTTAATGTTCTTTTTCCAAATTTCTATGCCACATAACTCACCAATGGAAATCTTGTCTGGAGCATCTGTAAATCATCATAACCATATACTTGTGGCTGCAAGACAGACATTTAACAACATTAATGGGAACTAGTCATGATGGTAGGAAAAGGCAATGTAATTCAAAAGAACATTAACCTTCATTGTTTGAACAAGGCAGATTATTTCCTTCCATTTTCTTAAAGTGGAAAATAATAAAGCACAAAGGGATTAAATGATTCATGAAAGGCCTTAAAGCATTCCTTCAGCTATATACTATCTATAAGGACTAGGCTGACATCAGGGCACCAGAAGAGAGTGGGTAGATTCAAGTACATGTACAATAGGCTTTAATGTATTGAATAGTCACTGTCTCTTGCAGACTTTAAAACCTGGGTTGAAGTTTATCTTTCCTGGAAGGACTCACATTTTACTGTAATTTCCACATATTTCTAGGTATAAAGTGTTAAAAGTTAAAAAGTATTCAATGTGGAAGCTAGAGCACTGGCTGCTCTTGCAGAGGACCTAGATCTGATTCCCAAGCATCCACAAGGTGGTAGACACCCATCTGTGTAACTCTCGTTCCAGGGAATCCAAGGCCCCCTTCCTGGCCTTCAGGGGAACCAAGTATAACATACTACACAAATAAGACACTCATACACATGAAATAAATCCCCCCTGCCACCCCCACTGTCCCGGGACAGGGACTCTCTGTGTAGCCTTGGCTGTCCTGGACTCGCTTTGTAGACCAGGCTGGCCTCAAACTCACAGCGAATCACCTGCCTCTGTCTCCCAAGTGCTGGGATTAAAGGTGCGTTCCACCACACCTGTCTTAACTTTTTTTTTTAAGTACTCAATGCAGGGCTGGAGAGAGACCTCAGTGATTAAGAGCACTTGTTGCACTTGCAGAGGATCTGAGATCAGTTCCCAGTGTCCACATAACAACTCAGTACTATTAAGTAACTCTAGTTCCAAGGGATGTGATGCTGTCCTTCTCACCACCATGGCTATCTACCTCCACATGGCGCACATACATAAACATAGCAAAAGGGACATACTCAGAGAAAAACAAGTAGACAATGTAAAAAAAAAAGAAAAAAAATTAAGTAGGAAGGGGGAGGTATTGAGAAGAAAGAAGTTCAAGAAATAATGAGAGTGAAAAAAGGTAATGGAGGAGGTTGGAGAGATGGCTCAGTGGTTAAGAGTGCCGCCTGCTCTTCCAGGGTCCTGAGTTCAATTTTCAACAACCACATGGTGGCTCACAACTATCTATAATGTAATCTGATGCTCCCTTCTGCAGATAAAGCACTCATATACAATACATAAATCTTTTTGTAAAAGGAGAGGGGGAATGGAAGGGTGGTATGATAATGTATTATACACATGAATGAAATTGCCAATTAATAAAAGTTATTAAAACAAAAACAAAAAAGCCAGGCCCTTTGCCATTAAACCTAACTCTCTGGAGACAGAGACAGATCTTTGAGAGTTCCAGACCAGCTACATAGTGAGACCCTAACTCAAAAGACAAAAATGTTTAAGAGCGCTGTTAGGATATTTCATCTGTCTACTATATCTAAACTTCTTCCCTGAAGTATAGGTAAAGACTAGGTAAATGGGTTTTTGTTTTTTGTCGTTCTAAGGTTCTTGCTGTGTAGTGCTAACTGGCCTACATAAGTACCTTGGGTGACCAGGCTGGCCTTGAACTCGGAGATCCACTTGTCTCTGCCTCCACAGTGTCTGGATTAAATGCACATGTTACCATACCTGGTCCAAAAATAAGTGTTTTTTTTTTTTTTTGTTTTCTCCCCCCTTTGATTTTTCGAGCTTAGGTTTCTCTGTGTAGCCTTGGCTGTCCTGGAACTCACTCTGTAGAACAGGCTGGCCTTGAACTCAAGATCTGCCTGCCTCTGCCTCCATAATATTGGAATTAAAGGCAGGCACCACCAACGCCCAGCCAAGTGGGGCTTCTTAAAATTTCTTTGTTTTGAAACAGGGTCTCACTTTGTAGCTCTGGCTGTCCTGGAATTTTCTCTGTAGACCAGTCTGAGCTCAAGCTCATAGAGTCACGCCTGTGTCTGCCTCTGCCTCACAAGTGCCAGGATTAAGGGTATTTGACAAAACACCCAGCAAAAATAGCTGTTTTTAAACTCAATTTTTATAAATATTTTACATTTTTAGTAGATGTTGAATAATTGAAGGTGACAGAAGACATGGCAGGTAAAATACTGCTACTGTCGGCCATTTATTTTCAGGTAGTTCTAAATAGGTCTAAGAAAGCAAAGATTCACAGTGATAGAGAAGCAATAGCACTATAGAAAATGACCAAGAAACTACATAGGCTGGCTTTTGATGTTCAAGATCCAGATCGTGTATTACACAGAACAAATACTCAGCAAAGGACCTTGTCTAAGTTTTGTCCTTCCTCTACAAAACTATTGCGTTTTCAAGGGTGGGGCCTAGGGCGGTATCTCAAAATTTAAGTGTACTGGCTGCTCTTCCAGAAGTCCCAGGTTTGATTCCCAGCACCCACATGGGGATGCCTACAATTGTGTGTAACCTGAGTTCCAGGGGATCCAATGCTGGCCTGCAAAGGCACTAGGGCACACTATGGTGTATATGACATGTGTGTAAACAAAATCACCAGATAAATAAAAAACAAACACACACATAAACCCTGTAACTTTTTTGACTAGTGATACAGCTTAGCAGGTAAGGTGCTTGCCAACCAACAATGCAAGCCTAACTGGAACATGAATAAAGGTGAAAAGGAGAGAAGGACTCCAGTTCCCTCTAATCTTACACACACACACAAATGTGGGTATAATTCATTTATTCTGCTTTAATTACTGTCTTCAATCTGAAGCCAGAGCTACAGAGGAGAGTGACACCATCTCACTCTGTAGAGAAGAGCCTTCAGTTCCACTTACCGGGTAGGCATGTAACAGCCCTGGAGCCATAATATATGGATTAGGCAACAATGGCGGGACTCCAGGAGGAAGGTTGGGAGGAGCTTTTCCTAGAAGAGAACATTTTTATGCTGTTATACGATTTATTATCACCTTCATCCCAGAGGAATGCCGCCCACTTAGGCAAAGCTACCTGAAGTCGTAGCAACGGAGCTTCGAGTTGAGGCAGTGACAGTAGAACTGCTGCCCAGGCTAAGGCCCAGGCTACTGCCACTATTCAGACTGGAGGAGACACTGACCACTGGGGGAGGTGCGGAGACAGTGCTGGCCGTGGTAGAGAAAGTGCTGGAGCAAGAATGGAGATTCGCCTCACTCTCCACACTTGTGTGCTTCAAAGGGGAACCGAGGCAGACAGAAACAAGGATTAGCAACAGGGCAGGAGAGAGAGGCAACTTATGATCTCGTGAAATCTAGAATTCATAAAGCCAACCAGGATTCCCTCTGCCAAAAAAAAAAAAAAATCTCTAGCTCCATGTATCTTACAGTTGCTCACTGACCACCATCACAACCCTGTTCAGAAAAAAAGCAAAGTAGGTGGGGACCAATCCCACAAGGACTAACAAAACTGGTTAGTAAGCTCAGAACTAAAGAGCGCACCACACTCCTCTTCTGCCCTCTGCTTCAGCAGCTCAGCTTCTAAGAACAGCTCATGAGCTGGAATAAAGTAACAGATTTGACTTTAAAACTGAATTTAAGGCAGGCAGTGGTGGCGCATGCCTTCAATCCCAGCACCTGGGAGGCAGAGGTAGGTGGATGGCTGTGAGTTCGAGGCCAGCCTGGTCTACAAAGTGAGTCCAGGACAGCCAAGGCTACACAGAAAAACCGTCTCAAAAAAAAAAAAAAAAGTTTTGGCAAGAGGCTCTTAAGAAACTTTTAGCCCTCCTAGCACTTCCTAGGCTCCTGCAACTTAACACCTCAGCTTAGTTCTTCACAAATGGAGTTACAAACTGTAAAATGATTCCTTGACCACGAGCTCTCATCTGAGCACCACTGTGATAAACATGTCCTGCTTCAAACGATCTTAAAGACAGTATTTCCCAGGCTAACTACAGAATACTTCTACCAGTTGTTTTGTTGCTAGCTTTTTCTTTTTTCCTTTTATAGTTCTAGGAATTTAATCCAGGGACCTAATGGATGTTAATGATGTAATTACTGCACTATACCTACATTTATTTGGAGACACAGCTTCACTGTGTAGCCCTGGCTGGCCTTGAACTCAGAGATCCGCCTACCTCTGCCTCCAAAGTGCTGGGATTAAAGGTGTGCACCACTACCGCCTGGTGAGTATACCTTCATTAAAAAGAAAAGTGTGTGTTGTTGTGCATTTAATGAGTACGTAAAGTCCCTACCTATGTTCTGTGAAAAGAAGACTGCTGAGACTTTTAGTTATATTCCATAAGTGCAAAACTTGTGGATTCTTTTGGCTTCTCAATATCCTTTCACTCTTTTTTCCTACAACCTCAGCTAAGTCATGAAAAAAATTTCAAGAACTCCCTACTGGGTGTGCCAGGTGTTTTAAAAATCCATGCCTGTAATGTCATCACTAGAGAGGCAGTGGCAAGGCATGAATTCAAGGTTAGCCTGGTTTACATAGAGTATGAGGCCATACAGGGCTACATAGCAAGGC
The DNA here is from genome assembly GCF_964271855.1 of Acomys minous. Lineage (NCBI taxonomy): Eukaryota > Metazoa > Chordata > Mammalia > Rodentia > Muridae > Acomys > Acomys minous. The sequence continues at coordinate 62,270,224 of NC_140499.1, forward strand.
CCTGACTCAAGGGGGGTGGCGGGGGAGAATCAATCAATGAAACAAAAGGACTACAGAACTTGGGACAGTCTTAAGGTTAAAACATTAAGACTGGGGCTGGAGAGGTGGCTCAGTGGGTAAGAGCACTGCCTGCTCTTCAAAAGGACCCGGGTTCATTTCCCAGCAAACACACGGCAGCTCACAACTGTCTGTAACTCCAAGATCTGACACCTTCACACCAAAGCACATAGATTTAAAAAATAATAATAAAAAACTTAAGACCAAGAACCACACCTCCTCTCAAGCATTACACTTACCAAAAGAGTGGATGTTGAAGTACGCCCCGAAGATGCTGATGAAGAAAGGGTATTCTGCTGTGTAGATAGAGCACTGGAAGAAGAAAAAGTTGCCATTCACACATGACTACCTGACCTGGAGCTCCAATTAAGAATCACAGGAAGGCCAGGCAGTGTTGGCGCACCCCTTTAATTACAGCACTTGGGAGACAGAGGCAGGTGGGCTTCTCTGAGTTCATCAAGGGCAACCTAGTCTACAGAGTAAGTTCCAGGACAGACAAGGCTACATACAGAATAGCGTTGTCTGGAAAAGACAAAACAATAAAAAAAACCCAAGATGTACTTCTCATCCCAAATCACCTGCTGTGTTGTGTGGTGGTGGTATTTGGAATCTCCTCATTGTGGCTCAAGCCACTTAAGGAGGATGAATGCTGATTGGCTGTTGTCAGTAAGGAAGCTGCAGGTACTGTTTCATTGAGAGAGGGTATACTAGATGTGGAAGGTGAGTCAGATTTCACTGCAGAGCCTGTAGCACCTGTAAATAGAAAAAGATTTACCTTCATCAGAAAAAAGGGATGTCTATGAGTAAAGAAAAACAACAGTCCTCAACTACTCAAAAAACAAACAAACAAAGGGGGGGGAAAAAAGAGGGAGACAGAGTCAATATGATGAGTTCAACTCTTTTTTAAATTTTAGGCAAGTTGACAACACAAACTTTATTTGGCCAGTGAAGGAAATAAATGGAATTACCGTTTTTAAGAGAGAAAAACAAGCTAGGTGGTGCCCACCTTTAATCCCAGCACTTGGGAGGCAGAGGCAGGTGGGTCGCTGTGAGTTCGAGGGCAGCCTGGTCTACAAAGCGAGTCCAGGACAGTCAAGGATACTGAGAGTCCCTGTCTCAAAAAACCAAGAGAGGAAAAACAAAAATTAAAAACCCAAAAGTCTAAGCAAAAACTCTGGATTGTGGAGACAACTCAGTGTTGGAGTGCTTGCTTATCATAAATCAGGCCCTGGGGTCCATTCCTAGCACCACATAAACCACCTGATTCCAATATCCCAGTAGAGAATGAGAGAGAAGACTCCTCAAAGTTGTTCTCTGACATCCATGAATGCTGTGGCACTCACAAGACACTCAAAAATAATGAAATTAAACCTAGATTTCTAAACACTCTAAAACAGAGAACTCATGCCTATACTCTAGCCCATGGGAGGCTAATACAAAATAACCAAAATGATTTTGACATAAGCTTGGCTACAGAGTGAAAGTGTGTTCAGAGCAAAAGCTGTTCTTCCAGAGGATGTGGGTTTGATTCCAGCATACACATGGTATGTGTGTTTCAATTTCAGAGTATCTGGCACCGTCACACAGACATACATGTAGGCAAAGCATCGATGTACATTAATATTAAAAAAAAAAAAAAAAAAAAAGATAACGGGGCTAGAGAGATAGCTCAGCAATTAAGAACACTCAATTCTTACAGAGGACCCAAGTTCTATTTCCAATAACTCATACGGCATCTGCAACCATTTCCAGGTCATCTAACACCCTCTTTTGACCTTCACAGGCACCAGGAGTGTACTTGGTGCACAGACACTAACACACATGTAAAACAAAACACCTAAAAAGACAGAGAAATTGAAAGCTGACTATGGTGACACATTCACTGACTATGATTCCAGTACTTGTAATGCTGAATTAAAAGTATTCAAGGCCAGTCTGTGTCACAACAAGACTCTTTATAAATTAATAGCCCTAAGTTAACAAGGCTGCTCTTCCTAATGACTCAGGTTGAATTACTAGTACCCACTTGGCAGGTTATAGCTGTCTGCTACAGCAGTTCCAGGGCATCCAATATTCTCTTCCGGCACCTTCCAATACCAGGTACACAGGTGGGACAGATTGGTACACGTATCAACACAAAAACACATACAAATACAAGCTGAGTGTAATGGCACATCTTTAATCCCACACTTGGGAAGCAAAAGTAGTAGCTATCTCTTGTGGATTTTAGGTCAACTTGGTTTACATAGCAACCCTACTAACAATAAGAAAAGGCCTGGAAAACACTTACCTTCAGCAGATTGCGTGGTCTGTAGCTGCGTGGCCTGCACAGAACTGAAACCATTCTGGAGCAAAAAAATGAGGGAGAACAGACAAACTTGTAAGACAGATGTTATAAGTCACTTAATTTAATGTTGGTCAAATGTATTTTAGGGAAACTGGAAAGATGGCTGTATGCATTGCCCTTGAATAGGACCTGAGTTCAGTCCCCAGCATACATAACTGGAGAACCCACAACCACCTGTAACTCCAGCTCCAAGGAGTCTAATGGCTCTGGCTTCCTAGGGGACCAGAACTCACAAGCACATGGACACTGTCCCCGTCTAATCTGAAATAAAACAGCTCTTAAGACCTATCATACTCCACACCGTCTTTGATATATGTTATCCTTTTTACCAGAGTAAGGTAGATTTCCTAATATACATGCACCCTGAAGTCTAGCAATCAGATCTTCCCTTAGAAAAGGACAGGTATTTGAGACAGTTTTTGCTATAACCAACAAATTTTTATTGCAAAGAAAAGTGTTCCAGCTCTTGAGTCTCCTTCACATTTGCTTAAAAAAAAAACTTTTAGTTTACCAATCATAAAAATGTGCTCTGTTAGCATCTCAGTCAGTAATTCCAAGACTGTAGCACAATTTCCAGAAAACTGGATCAATAATATTCAAGGGACTTTTACCTACTACTCTGATAACCAAGACCCAGGGAATTACGACGCTACTACCTTAGCCTGAGTCAGGTCCTTCTGGGGTGATGAAGAGATGGAGCTGGGGTACCGCCGTGTCTGTGTGGATCTCTGCTCATATAGAGGGCCCTGAGCATTATTTTGGGAGGTATAAGTTGTCGACTGAATCGGGCCACTCTGATAACCAGATTCTTGACTCTGGTTAGATGAAACTGTAGATGAAGACTCACTGTGGAAAATGAAAAGAAAAATCTTAGGAAATAGCAGAGATCTTCTATTGGAAAAAAATTTTTTCAATTAAGAAGAATCTTAAGACAGGCAAGAGGACAAAATGTGCAAAATAAGGGCCTCGGGGCGCGGGAGCCCACACTCACTTGCCCTCCTACAATCAGCAATCTTTGGATCAATCTCATTTTAGGAAATTTTAAGTTCTAGGATCTCATGACTTATCAAAGATTACTGGTAGAATTTTCAAAGGAGGAAAAAAAAATTTTTTTTATTATAGTTAAAAGTGATTCTTAGTTGGGTAATGGTGGCACACATGTTTAATCCCAGCAATCGGGAGGCAGAGATAGGCAGATCTCTGAATTTGAGGCTAGCCTGATCTACAGAGTGAGGTTTAGGACAGCCTGAGTTACATAGTGAAATCCTGTCTTGGAGAAAAAAAATTTCTTAGTTTTATAAGCACCATGTTTGTTTTGTTCTCATGCATGCCTCTGTGTCATGTGCATCCTGAAACTGGGGTTGTAGGTGGTTGTCAACCAACATGTAGGTGCTGAAAATCGGGTCCTCTACATGATCAGGTGAACTTGATCACTCAGTAAGTCTCCCCCCGGGCCCTCCCCCCCCAACCTTTTTTCCCAGGGCAGATTGTCACTAGGTTACCCTGGCTGGCTTTGAACTTACAGATGCCTCCTGATTGCTGAAACTAAATGAGTGAACCACCATGACCAACTTGTCTTTTTTCAAAGTTTCTTCTTAAAAACAAATACAAACAAAAGGAGAGAAGGTTTAACTGAAATGTTTTTATTCTGACAGCAGATCTCACTGGCTCCTGTAACAGCACCTGCCCTCGTCTCACATATTTCCCCTACGTCCTCCTTATGAACCACAACTGTCCCCTAGAATTTTTAAAAATAAAATAAAATTTATGACTCAACTGATCTAATCTCGATTACCACCAGATATTTGTGTTTTTCAATTAAGGAGAAACTGTTTGTTCCTCTCAAATTCCTCAGAGACTTTCTTTGTGTAACATGGCTTTCCTTGATTACTATCAGAAGACAGAAAAGGCTCTTTTTGCTTCCTTTTATGGTTATTTATCATTTTTTAAAATTGCTGCCTCTTGAGTTCACATTTTTACTTTTCACAGATATAGTTCCATACCGAAGGCCTGAAATAAAGCTCTTTCACTGCAGCAGATGCAAAGGTAATGTTAGAGGTGCTGTATCGTATCATTCAGGAACAAAGGTTGGGGAGCTAGAAGACGGCTCAGTTAGATGTGCAACAACGAAAGCTTGATACTGAGCACCTGCACCTACACAGCAGCTGGGAGGAAGACACGCATCACCTCGCTACACTGAGGAGAGTGCAGACGAGCGGTTTCCTAGAGCTTACTGGCCAGCCAAACTGGTCTAGTGAGCCCTAGTTTCAGTGAGAGATCCTAATTCAGAAACTAAAGTGGAGAGTGACTGAGAAAGACAACTCATACTGACTACTGGCTTCCACATGCACATGTGTCTACACATGCATACATGTATCCATAAAATAACTAAGCTAAGCTGGGCACAGTGGCACATGCCTGTAATCCCAGCACTTGGGGAGGCTGAGGCAGGTGGATCTCTGTGAGTTTGAGGCTAGCCTGGTCTACAATAACAAAGGCGACACAGAGAAGCCCTGTCACAAAAACCAAACAAAAACCCAAAACAACAAAAAAGAAAACACCTAAGCTTGAATATTCTATTAGTACCCAAGTGATATTTATCTAAATGTTTAATGTCACAGATAATCGTAGTGACAATGCATTTCTTTAAAAGCACACAACAAAATGCTATGATTGACTTGTATCCAGTCAAAAAGATATGACCTCTCCAGAGGTGAAGAAATAAGCACAAAACTAAGCTACCAAAAGGTCTTCTGGGTGATGATTCCTCTACCTGGCCGTGCTGGTATACAGGCTACTAGGAGCCTGGCTTGAAGAGGCGCTCGTGGTGGGGGTGGACTCATAATCAGAAAGGACAGGCTCTGACCCAAACTGCAATGCCCCAAACTGCAGATTTAGCCCTGAGATATCTGCTGAGCCAGGCATCTCCACAGCCAGAGCAGGAATCTATGAAGAAAGGTGGTTAAAAAAAAAAAGGTAATTGTTTAACACAATCTTTTTGTAGAATAAAAAATTATTCCTTTCAACTTTAATTATACCCTTAGAATATCTATCCTTAAGCCTTATAACTTCCCTGCCTTAAAATAACTTCATGAAAAGCTAAGTACCTTAGACGTTAAGGAGGTTTTCTTCCTTTGCTGTTTCAGTTTCTGCTGAGCTGGCTGAGGGCTGGAGGATTGGTTGTCTGATGACCCCGGAGACATCTGTGGAGCCGAGGTGGATTTGCTTGGCAGAGGAGAAGAGGGGGGGGGAGGTGCAGCTGTTGAGGTAGCCACTGCAGGTGGCTTCTCCTGAAGGAACACCTCCATCATGGTTGAAGATGGGGTGAATGCCTGGCGCTTTGTAAAAGGACTGTGCACTGTTGAATCATTTGTATTCTTCAAATCTACAAGAAGAAACACAGTATGTGTGAGCCAGTTATATTTAGTTCCAAGGAAATATTATTGTCCTATACTAATACTAGGGATAAGACATTCAAGATTCTGTGGGTAGCCTGGAGAGGTGGCTCACGCCTTTAATCCCAGCATTCGGGAGGCAGAGGCAGACAGGTGGCTGTGAGTTCCAGGCCAGCCTGGTCTGCAAAGTGAGTCCAGGACAACCAAGGCTACACAGAGAAACCCTGTCTCAAAAAAGCCAAAAAAAGATTCTTGCCACTTGAATTATTTGTTCACTTAACATAAGCTAGAGTTATCTAGCATAAGTTGAAAAAATGTCTCCACTAAACTCACTGTTGGCAAATATTGAGAGCACTTTGATAAAAACACACAAAAATGTATTTTATGCACAGATGTTTGTCCGAATGTATGTATGCAGTATATACCTTCTGAGCCCATGGGCTGCAAGTGTCTTATTATTGTGAGCCATCGTGTGGGTGCTCACACTGAACCCAGAGTTTGAAAGAACAGCCACAGCCGGGCACACAGCTGTAATTTCAGCACTCAGGAGGCAGAGGCAGGTCTGGTCTACAAAGCAAGTCCAGGGCAGTCAGAGCTACAGAGAATCCTATCTCGAATCTACCCGCCCCCCTCAATCTTTCTTTCCTTTATTATGGAGACAGTCTCAGTGGCTGTCCCAGATAAAATCCCCAGTGTAGACAGACCATGCTGTCCTACTCTTGAACTTACAGAGACACATTGCTTCTGTGTCAGAATGCTGGCATTAAAGGTATACATCACACCTGCCCACCATTTTCTTGATTAATAACTGATATGAGAGGGCTGTATAAGAAAATAGACTAAACTAAAGAGAGCAAACCAGTAAGCAGCATTCCCCCATGATCTCTGTTTTAGTTTCAGCTTCCAAGTTTCTACCTTGGCTTCTCTCAGTAACTAGACTATAATCAGGACATGGAAGCCAAGAAAACTGTTTCTGACCCAACTTATAGCAACAGGAACTCACTAAGACACAACTGTCTCAAAAAAACAGAAACCAACAATAAAAACCAAACACCCCCAAAAAATGGAAAAAAGAAAAATCAGTTTCATTGGCCTGCCTGTGTATTTACATAAGGCAGACATTTACAAACCATTCAAGTTTAAAGTATAAAACTCTAAGATGGCCTAGGCCATTGAGTCCAAAGGAAATTATTACTTTTAAAACTGAAGTTAAATGGAAGAATTTAGGGCTAGGTAAGTCAGTAAAGTGCTAAGTAAGTATATGAGCCTGAGTCTGATTCCCAGTGTACAGCGTCCCGGGCCTGTAAACCTAATGCTGGGGAAGCAGTCCAGGAGGGCCCTGAGGACTGCTGGCTGTTCAGCTGAAGGAAGAGCCAAGAGACCATCTGAACAAGGAAAAGGGTCTTGATGGTGCCTGCCTTTAATGCCAGCAGCACTGAGAAGGCAGAGAAAGCTGACTTCTGTGAAGTGGAGGCCAGCCTGGTCTACACAGGAAGTTCTAGATCAGCCAGAGCACCACTTAACAAAAACACAACATCTCAAGAGAATTCTCCCAAAATTCCAGGTCAATAAAGAAACAGAACTAAAGCTCAATGATATACAGCATCAACTTTTTATTACTGTGTGACTTTCTGAACCCAGACTGTATTGTGCAGTCCTCTGCTACGGTCTAGACAATCAATGTCTTATGTGTAAAAACACTGACGTCATCCTCTTACCATACTGCACCAGTGATGGCGACTGTGTGGTTGAGCCCATATCCCAGGAGGAGGTGGTGGTGCTTCCAGACTGAGAGTGCTGAGCTGCCAGCTGAGCAAGAGCCTGTGCAGTCTTGAATTGCTCCAGGAACTGGGAGCCTGTTGTACTGCCACCTTTAGCCTCCCCAACATCACCAAATCCTTTCCCCAACATGCTCACCTGCAGATCAACAGAGTACAAAAGGTTATAGCTACTAACCTTGCTTGGTTTACTCACAAAGATATACCAAAAGCCCACATAATAAAGAATGCTACTCAAATAAAGAATGTTATCAAGCAAAGAAAGATGCCTATAGTCCCAGGTAGTAAAGAGGAGTTTAAGATTAGCCTTGTACCAGACCAAGTATACTGCAATATTATGAGCATACATTTTAGTCACAAACTAATATTCAAAATCTGAGTGTCTTTTTAGAAAAATTCCTTTCTGAAATAGGAATAAATACAGCACATACCATAAAGTTGTAGGAAATTTATTTTTACTGAATATAGTATACATGGTACACATTAAGCAATTTTTAAAAAGCATGATATTCCTAATATGTAAAATTTTAATATTTCATGTGTCAATTATGAAATAAATTTAAGGACAAGTATGCTGGTATGTCTGAAATCGCAGTACTCAGAAACTTGACGCAGAAAGATCACAATTCAAGGCTAGCACGGACTACATGGTGAGACCCCATCTCAAAGAATAAACAAAACAACAAATTTAAGCACTTAGGAGGCAAGAGGAGAATGAGCTTGTAGCCAATGTGAGATCACATAAACAATGAATAAGAGCCATTAAAAACTATCATCACGGGGCTGGAGAGATGGCTCAGTGGTTAAGAACACTGGCTGTTCTTCCGGAGGTCCTGGGTTGAATTCCTAGCAACCACATGGTGGCTCACATGTGCATGAAGACAATGTACTCTTCTATATAAAATAAATCTTAAAAAACAACAACAAAACCAAACTATCACAATTCTTTCCATAGGGATAAACCTCTATGTGGAGAATGTTCCAAATTTTCACGTTTTCAAAGCAATCAGTACTGTATGTATGGCCAGGTGTGATGGTGCAAGCCTTTAATCCCTGGAGGCAGAGGCAATGTGAGTTCAAGGCCAGCCTGGTCTACAAAGAGAATCCACGCCAGCCAAGGGCTACACAGAGAAACCTTGTCTCAAAAAATGAAAACAAACAAACCAAAACCAAAAGTAAAACACTGTACATATGCTGTCATTTTAGTCAAAGAAGTTTCTTGCACTGTGGAGTGGTAAAAAAGACCTGTTAGTAGAAGAGGGACCAGTTAAAAAAGGGAAGGAGCCAGGAAGAGGGGTGAGGATGGCCTCTCCCCACACAGCTTTGATCTCAGCACCCAGAGACACCAAGGGCCAGCATGGTCTATATAGTGCACTTGAGAGGCAAAGGCAGGCAAATCTCTGTGAGTTCAAGACCAGCCTGATCTAAATAGTAAGTCCCAGGACAGCCAAGGCTACACAGAGAAACCCTGTCTTAAAGAAAACAAAACAAAACCACCCAAAAATCAGTTTACATTAAACAATTCAAACAAAACAGAACTAACCAACTGAAAACTCGTTTGAATGTGAATAACCAGCAGAAACAAAGGAGTTATAGGGCAATCCCAAAGTTTACACTAGACAGTAAGTCCACATGACTTGGACTATTTTGGGTATAATGAATGCATGTTAACATAACAATTTATTCTTAATAATTCTCTCCAATCCCCATGGCAAAGCAAATGAACCATTGAGAGAACCCTCTAAGATGACAAGCCAAAATAAATCTCGCCTCCAGTTAGGTTTTCCAGGTATTTTCTAAAAGCAAAATCAAGTAACTAATAGACAAGGAAAGACTTTTTCTTCTCCACTTCATTCTGTTCTCAAGATAGTGCAAATAAAAATCTCAGAAGTTGGGCTAATATGGCTCCCCTGGTACAGTGCTTACCATGATGATCTGGGTTTGGCTCCCAGGACTCTCTCTCTCTCTCTTTTTTTTTTTTTTTAATTTATTTCATTTTAATTTGTGTTCGTTGGTGTGGAGGTGTCAGATCTTGGAATTACAGACAGTTGTGAGCTGCCATGTGGGTGCTGGGAATTGAACCCGGGTCCTTTGGAAGAGCAGGCAGTCAGTGTTCTTAACCACAGAGCCATCTCACCAGCCCCAATTAATGATGCCATAAATTGTTCTTTTAGTCCCACATGTGCTCGCATAGATGCGAGCAGTAAGTGTGCACATATAATCTCCCAAACAATAAATAAATGTTTAATTTAGAAAACCTCAAGTCTATTAGAAAGTAAGAAACTGTGACAAAGAGATAGCCTCACACAATTATTATCAAGTTATTCTATAAAATAGTTATTTTTATTTATGTGCATCAGTTTCTATGTTAAGTAAATGCCATCTGTGTGGGTGACCAAAGAAGCTAAGAGAGAGCGTCTGAACCTTTGGAGCTGGAGTTACGGGCAGTTGTGAATTGCTTATTGTTGGTGCTGGGACCTGAATTCTGGTTCCTGTGAAAAAGCAGCAAGCACTCAATTGCTAAGCTATCCTTCTAGCCCTCAATCAAACATTCTTAAGTACAAAGCACTAAAGACACAGAAAAAATGTCAGGCATGTACCATATCAGTAATTACCAGCAGGATTTAAAATGAAGTTTAAGACCAGGCTGGTGTGTGTGTGTGTGTTTGTGCGCGCTCGCGGGCACTTACACATGTGAGTTTGTGCATGCATGTGTGCGCGCACGCGTGTGTATACTATCCAGGAAAAAAGGAGTAAAAAGAAGTATGTGTGTGTGTGTAGACCTAACTTAAAAACAAAAAGCCCCACAGAGGCAAAGGCTCCAGTCCCAAGGGACCCAACACTCTAGATTCTAGCTTCCCTGGGTGTCAGTAAACCATCAACAGTAGCATAGACATGTGCCTACGATACAAGCACTGCTGAATTTTAAGGAAAATTGAACCTTTAATATATATTCAGAAAATTAATGAAGAGGCTAGGTCAAATGCACACTTGTCAAGCATGCACAAACACTGCATTTTGTCCACAGAACCATACAAACAGGCTGTGTTGGCACATGCCTAAGATCCCAATGCCTAGGAAGTAATCCTCTACTGTAAAAAGCATCTAAGCCAGACTGAGATGCTTAAGACCCCGTCACAATAAATAAGTAAATATGTAAAAGCAACAGTGAAAGAAAAGAAACTGGGCTGGGTAAGGAGCATATGCCTCTAATTTCAGCATTCAGGAGGCAAAATTGTTTCAAATTCAAAGCCACCTGGGCTAGGCAGTGAGTTTCAGGCCAGCCAGAGTTACATAAAGAGGAGCTGTATGAAAAATAAAAACAAAACAACACAACAACATGAACCCAACAATAAACAACTACTAGTGCTGCTACCTTACTCATTTCCCTAAGGTCAAACAAGACAGGACAGGCAAACACTCTCATTCCCATTTAAAGACCAAGTGCAGACAACATATATACCAAAGGGCAGACCTGCAAAGACCTTAGGATTTGAAAACCTAGTCTACAAATGTATAATGTAAGTATATACATTATAAATGAGGCTTAACACCACTGATTTTTCTGTTGAGGGCGTAATAGGAGGAAAAGTGTGCAATACTCTAAATATTCAATAAATGGTATTATCTCATTCCATGAGACAACTCAGCCAACTGCTCCTCGAGATGGATGCTACTCCCCAACCTCATCTCTAGCCATGAGGCTTTTTTATAGGTGACAACGCACCTTTCCCCTGCTGTATATAAGCCTTGACTATCTTTGAAGATTTTATGGAAGCTCTCACTGTTTTGGTACAATTCCAAAGTACATCCAAATAGATCACAATAAAATTCATAATTTATTCTAAATTTCAAGTTTCCAAACTGAAACTACACTATCCTTTAACATTCTGAAAAATCAGAAGAATCAAGTTTCCTCAACAGGCTGATTTCAACTAGTACAATAATCAAATTCCTTAGCCTTGCAGAAAAAGAGCACGTTAACAAACAATTTCCTTTTTTTGTTTGTTTTTCAAGACGGGGTTTCTTTGTGTAGCCTTGGCTGTCCTGGACACACCTTGTAGACCTGGCTGGCCTCGAACTCAAATTGATCCACCTGCCTCTGCCTCCCGTGTGCTGGGATTAAAGGCGTGCACCACCACGCCAATGCATTTCTTAAAATCTATTTTTATTTTTATCAGCCCTCTTTGGTCTCTACAACCACCTTTTTTCAAGGCATCATGATGCACCCATGGTCCCAGCACTCAACGGAAAGGAAGATCACCATAACCCAGAAGCATGACTGAATTCTAAACATTACACGGGCAGCCTGCCTACTCAGAAAGACTTTCTCAAAAATCCAAATCCAGCTGGGTGTGGTGGCCCACGCCTTAATCCCAGCATTCGGAAGGCAGTGGCAGGCATTTCTGTGAGTTCAAGGCCAGCCTGGTCTACAAAGCGAGTCCACAACAACCAAGGCTACACAGAGAAACCCTGTCTCAAAACACCAAAAGAAAAAACAAGAAGAAAACAAACAAAAAAAGCCAAACCCATAAACTTCTGCTTGGTCTATCGGAGGGTTTATTTGATTTTAGGGAATGAGGTACTATATAATCTGAGAATTGGAAACAAGGCAAGCAGCAGTGCATGGTGCTCATGTTTGTAATGCCAGAGGCAGAAAGCTCTCTACCTGTTCTACACAGGCCTCTATGTCACAGTCCTTGACAAGGAAATGCCCATCTGTGTGTTTGCTGGGTTAGTTTAAGGGTTGTTCCCTACTTACCATACTATGATGAGAAAAAGCATTCCCGGAAGCAGGCTGTGCTATGGCATTCTGCTTCGAGTTACTGAACACCAGAGGCTGGGCCAGCGAAGGAGCCTGAGATGGATCCAGATTAGACGAATCATTCTCCATGGAAGATGGTGTCTTGCCCAGCAGAACAGCAAGGTCAATTCTAGATTGGGAACGAAAGGGAGCTTTATGATTGAACATTCTAGCATTAGTGGCATCTAACTTAGATCATGGTTAGATTAACATGAAGGTTATTTTCTGATGCTGTACTCTTGTCAAGTCCTAATATGTTATAATAACCAAAATAACCAAGGTCTAAGAGCCACATATTATTCAGAGAAATTCTACTGATACTGTCAATAATAATAAACATTTAATTTAATGATAGCACTAATTTAATAAAATAGCAAATCTTCAAAGGTTTTTTGGTCTCTTTCAAACAGGGCTTTACTATGCAGTCAAGATTTGCCTTATATTTATAATTCTCTGGCCTCAGTGTGCCCAGTGCTGCAATTATAAGCCATAACATATTCAACAATATTTTTTGTTTTGGTTTTTTGTTTTTCAAAACAGGGTTTCTCTGTGTAACAGCTAAAATAAAAAATTTTTTTTGAGATAAGGTTTTGCTATGTAGCTTTGACTAGCCTTGAACTCATAGAGATCCACCTGCAATTGCCTCCTAAGTACTAGGATTAAAGTGTACCACCACACCTGACACTCCACTTTAAATATTAAGTTTTAATTAGCAGCTCAATAACTGGGTAGTTTAAAAGTATTTAGCTATGATTTTGGTATATAATATTAATTTCTTTTTTCTTTCTTTTTTTTTTTTTTTTAAGATTTATTATATTATTATGTATACAGTACTCTGCCTGCATGAACACCTGCAGGCCAGAAGAGGGCATGAGATCATATTACGTGATCACCACGAGGTTGCTGGGAATTAAACTCAGGAGGACCCCTGGAATCAAGGGGTATGTGCCACCACACAAGGCCTATTTTTTGTTTGTTTGTTTGTTTGAGACAGGGTTTCTATGTGGAGCCTTGGCTGCCCTGAAACTCACTCTATAGACATGGCTGGCCTGGAAGAGCAGTCAGTGCTCTTTTACTAATTTCTAAGATATAAGACCAAATGCTTAGCTGGGTATGGTGGTGCAAACTTAAAATTTCCAGCACTCAAAAGGCTAATGAAAGAGGACGGCTTCAAATTCAAGGATACCCTGGCCTAAATAGCAAAATCCTGTCTCAGAACAAAAGACCACATTAGATTACTAGCACCCTCAGGTGGATTTATAACATAGAAGCGTAAGGATACCATCACTAGAAAGACTAAAATCAGATTATTCAGCTTCTCCCAGTACCCAGTACCAGCCACACCCACGAGAGAACAAACAATTAAATAAAATACCAATTGCTAGTAGTTTCACAAGTTATGCTTACATTGGCTAAACATCTATTAAAAACTCAGAACTAAGCCAGGGAGTGGTGGCATACACCTTTAATCCCAGCACTCAGAAGGAAGAGGCAGGCAGATCTCTGAGTTCAAGGCCAGCCTGGTCTACACACATAAACCCTGTCTAAAAAACCAAACCAAATCAAAACCAAAAGCCCCACAACTCAAAAACAGATTTAGAGATCTTCTAGAGGCCCGGGGAGAATAGGACATGCTTTTTTGCCCCAGTACACACACACTCACATACTCTTTTACTGCCCTGTGTATTTCTACATTGGCTATTTCTGAGATTATAATACATCAGTAATAAGTAAAACACTTTACTGCATTGAGTCATTACAGTGAACTCTCAAATTTCAGGAAGATGATGGGAACCTCTACATTTGTAGAGGTCTCTCTCTCTCTCTGTGTAGCCTTGGCTGTCCTGGACTCACTTTGTGGGCCACGCTGGCCTTGAACTCAAGCGCTCTGCCTGCCTCTGCCTCCCGAGTGCTAGGATAAACGGTCTGTGACACCACGCAGGGCTCTCTGCAACAGTCTAAGTCATCCTCACTCTATTTGTATGCTCAGTACAGATACGGCTCTTTTCCATCTTTACTGGGAACCATGGAACTGGACTGGCCTAGCTGCCTTAAGAGCCCATGACTCCTGGGGCACTATGTGCCTTCCATTTCTTAAGAGACCAATGAAGTAGCTCAGGCAGTGAAGCGTTCAGAATGCTTTGTGTTTCTCTGTATGTTCTGTTCGTAGTCAAGGAAGCATGAAAGCCTGGGAGGACTTAAGCCATGAATCTTATGTACCCTGTATATCGTGCAAACATTGTGTCCTGGCAACTACTTGTTTTGATCCTGGCAATTGTCATTATAATCTAATAAACTTATGAGGCCTGACTGCTCTCAATAAAACTGTCACAGCCTCAGTCTTACTATGGTCCCTTCAATCAATCAGATTTAATTCCTCATGGCCATATCAGATAACTTTGGCTCAGTAAGTAGGCCCGGGAGCTTACCACCCTCGCCCCTTTGAGATGAGAGTCTCTATGCAGTCCTGGCTGTCCTAGAGCTCACTCTGTAGATGAGGCTGACCCTTAAACTCGGGAGATCCTCCTGCTTCTCCCCCCATGTGCTGGGATTAAAGGAGTGCACCAGTATGACCAGCTACTTCAATATTTTCTTTTCTTTTTTTGGTTTTTCAAGACAGGGTTTCTCTGTGTAGCCCTGGCTGTCCTAGACTCCCTTTGTAGACCAGGCTGGCCTCGAACTTGCTGCGATCCACCTGCCTCTTGTCTCCCGAGTGCTGGGAGTAAAGGCGTACACCACTACGCCTGGCCTTTCACTATTTTCAAACTATGGTTGGCCAACTTCATGAATGAAGAACCCATGAATATGAAAGTTGGACTGCAAAATTCAGAAGTATATTAAAAATAATTTCCTTAACTCTTGTTTCTCTGGCTTACTTCAAAACAAGCTACATATTCAGTGCTGGTTAAGACTAACTGCTCTATATAACTAAGAAACTATTTTCGGTTGGGGGCTAGAGAGATGACTCAGCGGCTAAGTAAGAACAGCTGCTGCTCTTCCACAGGACTCAAGTTCAGTTCTCCACATTCATGGCTTACAGCTCAAAACCACTTAACAGTTCCAGGGGATCTTACTGGCCTTCCTAAGCACTCAGACACATGTGGTATATACACATGAAGATAACACACATGAAGATAAATTAAAATTATTTTAGGGAGATGGGTAGTGGTGGCGCATGCCTTTAACCCCAGCACTTGGGAGGCAGAGGTGGGCGGGTCTCAGTGAGTACCAGGCCAGCCTGGTCTACAAAGTGAGTTCCTGGTCTCAAAACCCAAAACAAAAACAAAAAACACCACCACCAACAACAACTACAACAAAATCAAGCAAACAAACAAAACATATATATATTTTTAGAGATGACTCAAATTTAATACTACAGCATATGAACTACTTAGTATACTAACTTAAAACTGTTTAAACCAGCTAGTGGTGGCACACGCCTTTAATCCCAGCATTCAGGAGGTAGAGGTTTGATGCCAGCCTGGTCTACAGAGTGAGTTCCAGGATGGCCACGGCTACATGGAGAAACCCTGACTCGAAGGGGAAAAACAAAACAACAACAACAACAACAAAAACAACAACAACAAACCTTTTAAACAGCAACAACAAAAAACCTTTTAAATCCCTTAATCAAAAGGAACCTATGTGTTAAAAAGATACTCAATTTTATTACACACTTGCCTCTGACCAGCAGTGATTGTCACATTCTCCGCAGGCAGAGGCACTGAAGAAACATTAGAGGCAGTAAAGATCTTGGTCTCAGAAAGCTGGAAAGAGAGGAATCAGTTACTTTCAGTGTCACAAAGGTTAAAGAGAGAAATGTGCCTTATGTAAAGAAAACTCAATAACAAGAAAAAAGGAAAACTCAATGAAAATAACTATCTACCCTGAGGTTCCTGAATGAGTTCATCTCAAGCCTGCTTACTGATTTTATCCAAGCAAAGACTAGAACCAAGAACACAATAAAATGTAACAGTCATACTAGAGACTGAACTCACGGGAAGAACTCTGTGCTAGTCATATTTATTGAGGCAATTTCTTATTTTCTCATTACACTTCCCAACTCCTACTCTACCCAAAAGGCGTTTATGTTCCACCATTTTCTTTCCCTCACTGAAAGAAAAAGCATGGCCAAGATGAAGAAATAAATAACATTAATTCCTGACTACTGAGCAGTTCAGGTCCAAGTGCTGGTCAAGTAACATCTTTTCAGGAATTTTAACTATATGAAAGTTTTGCATTATATTGACTATAATTGTAAGGCATCTAAATAGGTAACCAATTAAAGGGAATAACTTTTCTTCCTAAGTAAGAGTTGAATTAGGTTTGTTTCTTTTACTTGATTAAAATATCTTCTTTAATAAACAAAAAACATTGTTTCCCATATATAGTCCTTATGAATATAAATCAAATTTCCCTATTTAGCTCAGCTATAAAGAAAATCATAACCCTATGATGTTGGTGCACTGGAATTTTAGAAACCTAAGACCGACATCCAAAACAATTTGACAAAGCTACCTTCTTATTTACCTATATAAAAGAAAACAGACATAAAATTAAAAGAAGTTTACCCATAATCACTGAAAACCACAGTTCATGGCAGAAGTTGACTCTGAACAGGTAAAATTCTTTTTACTTAGGTAATATGCAAAAAACAATTCTTTACAAACCGCCCAGTTATAAGTTTTCCAAGTCACATCAAGCTGGCAGATACTGAGCTTGACTGAACAGTCACTCCAATTGCAGAGTTGGGCACAGGGTAAATGAAAGTTTCACAGCCAACTGAATTGCAAGCTTAAAGCTTAGATACCCAAACAACCCACTGCCAATTCACTGTACAACTTAATACCAAATAATGCAAAGGCTCCAGGTAGAGCCGCACGCCATCAGCAACAGGTACTCAATGCACTCCCTACCATCTGCTTAACTAACAGCAATTTCTGTGCAGGGGTAGGATTTGGATGCAAGATCTCACACACACTAGGCAAGCCTTCCACCATTGACTTGTTCCCAGTCCTAACAGCACTGCTGGTGCCTACCCAACCACTCTCTGTTGCTGGGTTAATCTGACACTCAGGTATTGGACTTACACGCCTGCACTTGCCCTTTCCACAGTGTGGTTCCACAGAGTCCTGCCCATGCCCAGTCTCCTTCATATAACATATGTGAAGTGTTCTGGTTCAGAACACTATTTTGGATGTAAAAGTTTTAGGTCAGAATCTTAGCAGTGCATTTTGAAAGGAAGAAATACATCCATTTCTATCCGTAAACACGAGGCGGGGATAGAACACCTTAGGTCAGGAATAGCCCAGGAATACCTACATCTTCATTCCAGTCTTCTGTCCCCCACTCTTCTGTTGCAGTCCTCCACGCACCTAGGAATTGGGGGGAAAGAAGATAAAATAAATTAAAGTGTCATTATAAAATATACTAGACAATACTGCATTAACATTTTTGACAAGCAATCAGAAAGAATTTGTTGACTTGAGAGATGGGCACTCTTCACAAACACTGAAGTAAAAAGGCTATTAAGATTATGACTTCAGAGCCACTTTCAGTTGGGTCACAGAAAGCTATAGTGGAAAAGACAGATAAAAGGAGGTACAGATAAACATCCGTGCGCCTGCCCAAGGCCACTTCCTACACTCCCCCCCTCCAAGACTCAACATGCCATGCAGTGTCTTTGTCTTAGCAATCACTTAACGAGATAGTAGCAAATAACTCAAACCAGAACATGCAAGCAACATCTATTAATTTTATATAAAAACAAGCAAACAAAAGGCAAGGTCATCTGAAGAGAAATGACGCCAGCAGTAGAGGAATATAAAAAGGTGGCACATGTTCAGTGAAAGGGAAATGAGGAGGTTTGAAGCTGGATAGAGAATAAAGGGCCTATCCGCAATCAGAATGATTAAAAAAGCAGAGTCAGGACAAGTCACGTTCATACGTCTTAAGGACTCAAGCCAGTAACTTGAGGGAATACTACAGAGACGTGCTTTTTTGGGAGATACATGATGAAATTAAAATCAAGTATGTACAATAGCTATTATCCTAATCCTACTTATAGAGAATATGGCATTTGACCAGGCAAGGTCATTGTACAGACCATGTAGGAAATCATTTTCCTCCTCTTCTAAGCTGAAACAGCTGGCACAGAAAAGTTCTATGCACAATCAGTCCACTTCCAGATTATTTACCTGGGCAACTTTGCTTCTCTCCCCCCTCTCTCTGAGATTTATGTCTGTTCACATGTCAAGAAACAATGTTTGTGTTGGTAAGTGTTTACATGCATGTGGAAACTAGAGATCGCCTTCAGATTATCTTCCTGTGTCACTCTGTTTTACTGAGGCGGGGTCTCTGGGTCAACCTGAGGCTGGTCTTATTTTGGTAGTTCAGCTAGCAGCTTGCACTGGGGATTCAGTCTCCTCCTCCAGAGTTCTGGGATATATATAGGCAGCCTCTACCTCTATGTGGCCCGTAGGTAGATGCTGTGGATCCAGATCAGTCACCATGCTTGGACAGCAAGAGCTTTGCCAATTCTATGGAACGCTCCTTTTCCTCACAATTTGTCTCACACATAGTATAAACTCGGAAAGAAAGTATCTCTCATAAGGACATTTTTTGAGAAATAGGATTCTTCTCTTCTACTAGAACACTAACGTACAGGATTAACAAGGAGTTGCTGGACGTGGTGGCAAGCGCGTTTAATCCCAGGATTTAGGAAGTTGAGACTCTCTAAGACCCAGAGCATCTTGGTCTATATGCAATTCCATACCAGCTAAGGCTGTATAGTAAGACCTCTATCTCAATAAAATAAAAAATCTAATTTAAAAACAAAAAAGAATTAGCAGGGGCTAGAGAGATGGCTCACTGGTTAAGAGCACCACCTGCTCTTCCAGAGGTCCTGAGTTCAATTCACAGCAACCACATGGTGGCTCACAGCCATCTATAATGTGATCTGATGCCTTCTTCGGCAAATAAAGCACTCATATGCAATGAATAAAATAAATAAATCTTTTTAAAAAATTAACAAATGGCTGAATATGCCCCCTCCCAGCACTTTGAAGGTAGCATAAGGACATCAAGCGCAAGGAAAGATGGTCCAGTAGGTAAAATCTTTCTATACAAGCATGAGAACCTGAGCCAGATACCAACAGACACACAGAAGCTGGGCACCAGCTGGGCACTGGCTCATTAGAAGCATGCTTGCTTAGAGTGGACAACATCCTGGATTTGATTCCCAGCAGCACAAAAACAAAACCTAGCACAGAGGCATGAGACCAGCGCCAGCAGCAGGAAGACAGAAACAGCATTACTGGGGCTTGTGAATTTGTGAGCTTCAGGTGCATATACACATGCAGATGGACATAAACATGTGTACACACATGTATGCACACACACACAAGAGTATTGAAGCCAACTGGGTGGTCTACAATAGTAAGATCCTATCTCTATTTCATTAAGGAAAAGGCTATAAGTACAATATATTATATATAATATATTTAACATGCGTAATGTATTTTTTCTAACAACTATACGAAACCACCTAAAAAAATTCAAATATTTAATAATAGAAACTATCTTCTACATATAAATACAGGTCACAAAGCATATCCTCTCACTCTTATGGTTCTTCTCTTACTCCTCATTGACATCTGTGTCATCCTCCATAAATGAAACCCCAAATGAGTTAGCACTTCCTGTAATTCTGGAGTTAGATCTCACTAAAAAGTTCCTAGCCTGGGCTCTTTGTACATCACTTTTCCTCCTGTGCTCTGCTGACCTGAACTAAGGTAGGAATGCTACGGATACTTATGCTTGCTGCTCTCCTGTACCAGAAGTGTGGGCACAGCTAAGGAGGCCAGAGCAGCAAGGTGGAAATGTTCTACCACACAAAGCTGTCAACGTAAACGGCAAATATTGACTAAATGAATATATTTTGGAGAGGGAAATGTGGGCACAGAAGATGAAAGATAACGGTAGGGGGAAAAAAGCAGAAAGACAGAAAAATAACATATCCACAGATATTTCAATTCATAAAAATCTTTAAAAATATCCGGGGCAATTAGGCGCCTGGATGTATCATACCAGGAGCAGTCTCAAATTTTCGGGGATAATTTGACCCCTCAACCCCAATGAAATCAAGTCCTGAAACAAAAAGAAAAGAAAAGAAAAAACAACCAGTGAAATTTTGCTTGTGAATAAGAACATCTGCCCCCAATACATAATCCCCACTGTACCTGTGGATATTTTAAAGGTAGATTTGAATTATTTCTTAAATTAAAAAAGGAATTTGAAGTTTGCTCTATGAAAACGTAAGAGATCATGCATAAAGATATGCTACATCATGAAGTTGACAACAGGAGCACAGGAAGCTACCATCCGTCCTTCCACACGAAGGACTGTGTGGCATCACCTATCACTGCCCTCTAGCCAGACAGCACTGACTTGTAAAATCTGCAACACCTATGGGGGTGGGGAGCTGGATGGTGGTGGCACACATAGCCCCAGCATCAGGGAGGCACACGTAGACAAACCTGTGAGTCTGAGGACTGGTCTACAAAGCAAGTTCCAGGACAGCCAAAGCTACAGAGAAAGCCTGTTTCAAAAAAACTCAAACTCCACCAACCCCCCCAAAAAAACAAAAGATAAGGGCTGAGTCACAACCGCTACACACACTCTCAAAAGTTTTTATTCTAAACTAAAAGCTACTACCTTAATTTCTACTATTTTTTCTCCCAAGGATTAAAAAGCTACACCTACAACCCAGAAGAAGGCATCAGGTCACATTATAGGTTGTAGTGAGCCACCATGTGGTTTTTGAGAATTGAACTCAGAGCATCGGGAAGAACAGTTAAACCATCTCTCCAGGGCCCCAGTAATTATTTTTTATATTGAGAATGATACCATTGCTTCTACAAAACTAACAAAAAATGAACTGAAAACCTATACTGAAAACCTAAAAACCTATACAATACACTAAGTTCAAACATCATTTAAACCAGGCAGGGGTGGTATACACCTTTAATTCCAGTGCTCAAGGGGCAGAGGGTAGCACAGCTCTGAGTTTAATAAGGCCAGCCTGGTCTACAGCTTAAGTTCGAGGGCAGCCAGGGCTATACCAAGAAACCCTATCTAGAAAAACAGCACGACAAAAACAAAGAACCCCATCATTTCTAGCCAAATCACTACGGAAACTTAGTAAGATGTCCACTTTATTTATTTTTTTTAACACTTCGACTTCTGTGCCATCACTCATGGGAAATACTAAAAGTTTAAAAAAGAAGAGGGAGCTTGAGAGAGCGAGTGGCTACAAACACTGGCCTCCTCCAAAGGACCAGGTTCAATTTCCAGCACCTACAGCAGCAGTCAATAACCATCCAATCTCCAGTACCAAGGGATCAAAGACCCTTTTCTGGCCTCCACAGGCAAAAGGCATGAATGTTGTATACACACATACATGCAAACAAATTACCCAACACCATTTTAATAAATATATAGTAAACTGTGTGTGTGTGTGTGTGTGTGTGTGTGTGTGTGTGTGTAAATTTGAATGGTAGTGTGTCAGCAAACCTAAAATTTCAGACCCTTTGAATCCGGATTTCTTTGTCAAAAGGAGAACCCACAAGCTCTCCTAAGGCAGCTCAGACTGGAGAAGTTAGATGATGTCACAAGACAGCAAGGTGCTCTAGGGTGGGGGTGGGGAGCAGGCAGAGTTCTTGCTTTACATGCAAAATGCTTTGGTCCAATCCCCAGCACCATGAAAAATCAAACAAAACAAAAACCTAGACACTCTATATTCTGGGGTTGCTCCCCTTAAAACAACACCTTGGGTCTACAGATTGAGTCCAGGACAGCCAAGGCTACACAGAGAAGCCCTGTCTCTAAAACCCAGACAATAACAACAAAACAAACAAACAACAACAAAAAACAGCACCTTCTCTTTCAGTCTTGAACATACCTTGTCGTACCCCATAAGCCTAAACATATCCTTACAACATTTACACTATACCTAGTGGTTTTTGTTTTTCAAGACAGGGTTTCATGGGGCTGGAGAGATGGCCGGGAGGTTAAGAGCACTGGCTGCTCTTCCAAAGGGCCTGAGTTCAATTCCCAGTAACCATATGGTAGTTCATAACCATCTATAATAAATCTGGTGCCTTCTTCGGGCCTGCAGGTACACATGCTGACAGAGTACAGTATAAATAATAATAAGTTAAAAAATCTTTAAAAAAGAAAAAAATCTTGTAAAGAGCATCATTCCTTTTTTTTATGTTTTTTTTGGTTTTTGAGACAAGGTCTCTCTGTGTAGTCTTGGCTGTCTGGCTGTCTTGGACTTGCTTTGTAGACCAGGCTGGCCTTGAACCCACAGCGATTCACCTGCCTCTGCCTCCCGAGTGCTGGGATTAAAGGTGTGTGCCACCAGGCATGCCTGGCTTTCTATTTTGGTATCACAAAATGAATCAAGTGTTGACTCTGACTCTGGGCCCTGTCAATCTTGACTAGAACCTTGATTATTTCAATTATACCCAAAAGATGAAACTACCCTAACACAGAACACTAGGAAATATACTCAGTGCTAGAAGCAGTCAAATGGAATAATGCAAAGAACATAAAAGTTTTAGAGTCAAGTAGTAATGAATTCAAACACTAGTAAATCCATAATCTCTCTCTCTGGTTGTCAAGAGATGGGCTTCTCTGTGTAGCTGGACTGGACTCACTTAGTAGACCAGGCTGGCCTCGAACTCACAGCGATCCATCTGCCTGGCCTCTCCTTCAATCTTAAGCTTTATTATTAAGATGGTGGTGATAAAGCCTATTTTAAAGGCAGGTGTCTGGTGTATGTGTACACCTATATATAACTCCTGGCTAGATGGAGGCAGGAGAAACAGTTCAGTCATTCACAGTCATCCTTAGTTACATAGTGAGTTTGAAGGCCAGCTTAGGACACATGAAATCTACTTGGCTACTTCATTAAAGAGTGATCAAACGAACTAGTACATAAAATATGTTCACACACCATGACAAACCATACTATACACATTAATTTAAATCTTTACGCCTATATTAACCTATCTCTGTTCTTAAATCTAAAAATAACCTTAAAATAAGATGACAGAAATGCTTCATGCAAAGTTACTTCCAAGAATGAGTAGAACATTTGCTTTTTATGCACAAACCCTGATTTCCAATCTACAACCTCATTGCCCCCTAAAAACAAAATAAATTCCTAGAAAAGTCACTTACTCGTTCCATCATCTGGTTCAAAGTGGCCAGTGTTGTTCCATGTGTTGCCACTGCTACTGCCATAGTTCTCGTCAGTGCTGGCTGGTTCTGCATAATCAGCTGGGTTAAAGGTTCTGAATAAAAGAGACAAAGTCTCAGAATTCCTAACTTCATTATCAGATTAGGCAAACTTTAATGCAAATAAATCAATCTTGACTATTTCCTTCCTAACAGAGATCAGTCACTCCCCATTCTATACATCTCACATATTTTTCTTCATCAGCCAACGAAAAACGACATAGCATAAGTTTTATATACAAATGATCCAGGCCGTAAATGTCTGTATCTGAAAAATGAGCACAAATCTACACAACATCAGTCAGGTGCCACAGTGCACACCTGTGATACGACCATTTGGGAGGCTGAGGCAAAAGAGCTGTAAACTTAAAGCTGGGGTAGGCTATAAAGATAGCAGACATCAGTTCAAAAAAGCAAGTCTAGGGCTGGAGAGATGGCTCAGCGGTTAAGAACACTGACTGTTCTTCAGAGGTCCTGAGTTCAATTCCCAGCAACCGCATGCTGGCTCACAACCATCTATAATGAGATCTGGTACACTCTTCTCAAGTGCAGATGTACATGCAGGCAGAACACTATATACATAATAATAAATAAATCTTTTTTAAAAAGCAAGTCTATAAATCATTCTGATCGCATTTTGGCTAAGGTTCTCTTTGTTTCTCAGAGTGAAAAACTAACAACCAATAAAACCTACCCCATTCCTTGAGCAGAAAACCTTCCTCCCCGCCTACCAGAGCTACCTGCAGAAAAAAAGACATATTTTAGAAGTTGATATTGAACACCAAGCCAGCCAAGACATCTTTGGAATAGCCAAGTGCTCACTACTAAACTTCCCTCCTTTCAATCCCATGGAGCATACCAGTTAATCTAACACAGGACAACCACTGCTGTCAACTGCTGTTTAGTTGGCCAAAACTGCTGAGGGGGAGAGAGATAGCTTAGGTAATGTACTTCATATCTAAGAGTGAAAAACTTTAACTTTATAGACCCCTGGGTCAGCCCCAACAACCCACGGGTGAGTTCCAGACCAATGAGACTCTGTCTCACCAAAAAAAAAAAAAAAAAAAAAAAAAAAAAAGAGGCCAGCTGGATTCTTGGGCTGTTCCAGACAGAATTCCATGTGACATTTTGGCTGGTAGGAGCTGTTTGCTTAAAAGGTTTATGAAATTGCTACTGACAATTCTAGAGCAGTGGGGCTGAATGTACAGAAGAGATGAGGAACCCTGCCATGTTAGATGTTAGCTGCTTAAGTCCTTGGTTGGGGATATTACCCATTCAAAACAGAGCACTGCGACCACATCTAGGCCTGATGATGCTAAATGTAAACAGAGAGCAATTTCCCAAATGAATTTACAAACTCATTATAGAAAAGTTATCCAAAATACAAAGTGCAATTGGCAAGCCTGGCAGTGGTGGTGCACGCCTTTACCCCCAGCACTTGGAAGGCAGAGGCAGGTGGATGTCTGTGAGTTCGAGGCCAGCCTGGGCTACAAAGCAAGTCCAGGACAGCCAAGGCTACTCAGAGAAAATCCTGTCTCAAAACAAAAACAAACACAGCGAAGTGGAATTGGCTAATATCAAGGAACAGAAAGAGAAGAAAACCTGGGGAAGAAGGCAATAAAAACAAGACCATCTCGCAAAAGGCTGAGAGAGTCACATCTCCCAGAGCAAAGAAATGTGTGACAAAAGTATGTTATCTTAAAGGATTTGAGCCGGGTGGCACACACCTTTAATCCCAGCACTTAGGAGACAGAGGCAGGTGGATCGCTGTTAAATTCAAGGCCAGCCTGGTCTACAAAGGGACTCCAGGACAGCCAGGGCTACACAGAGAAACCCTGTCTCAAAAAACAAAACAAAACTTAAAGGATTTGACATTAGTCTTAAATCGAAAGGTTTTTGGTTTTTTCCCCCCTCAAAATTTCTCCTGCAGTTTAGAAATAACATAATTGATGTTACTCAGGAAAAACAGCCAGAGGTGAATGCCAGGATTGAAAATCTTTTTTTTATTATTATTTTATTTAATTTTAATTTATGTGCATTGGTCTGTGGGTATCAAATTTTGGAGTTACAGACAGTTGTGAGCTGCCATGTGGGTGCTGGGAACCGAACCTGGGTCCCTTGGAAGAACAGACAGTGCTCTCAACCACTGAGCCATCTCTCCAGGCCCCAGGACTGAAAATCTTGAGAGACGCAAATTTGAAACCCCACCTGCTCTGGCCAGAGAGGAAGGTCTCTGTAGACTACTCTTGTCCTCAGCATTCTTACTGCTCTGTACAAAACATTTTGGATTGTTTTTAATGGCCAAAATCTGATAAACAAGAGATATATCATCTTGTTTACCTATAAATGTGAATTTAGTTAAATAAAATGTTTCAATATTTGTTATTCCTTATCTTGTAACTTTTTCTTTTGTGGAAACTGTGCATACTTTCCCCTCAATGCAGGGTATCAAACCCAGGGCTTTGTGCATGCTAGACCAGCACTGCCATTAAGCTGTACTACAATTCTGGTGAGTGTTTTGACTGCTTAAATAAATATTTTATTTATTTGATTGTTCTTGAGAACCAGGTCTCACTATGTAGCCTTGGTTGAACTGGAACTTGCTATGTGAATAAGCTAGCCTCAAACTCATAGAGATGCACTTGTCGCTACCTCCTCAGTGCTAAGATTAAAAGTGCACCATCACTCCTGCATCACGTGTGTGCACAAGTAACTTAAGGACGTCAAAGCAAGCATGAGATCTCTTGAAATTTAAGCTAGAGATGATAGTGAACCATCATGTGCCAGGTCTTCTGCAATCTCTGATTTTTTTGTTTTTGTTCATTTGGTTTTTTTTGGTGGTGGTGTTGTTTTTTGTTTTTTTGTTTTTTTTACATGAAGCATTTCTAGTGGTTATCTTATGATAAAAGCTAGGTTTTTTGGGTTTTGTTTTTGAGACAGGGTTTCTCTGTGTAGCCTTAGCTGTCCTAGACTCACTTTGTAGACCCGCCTGCTCTGAGTGTTGAGATTAAAGGTGTGCGCCACCACACTCTGCCCAAGGTGGCTATTTTTAAAGATTTAAAATTTTTCTTTCTTTACCTGTAGCATGTCTCCTTATTTCTTCAGTGTGATATTTATGAAACACGGTCAGAATCAAAACATTTAGAGTTCATAATAATTTGTTCCATCATTACCAACAATGTCCATTTTACTGAAAATAACTGATAGTTTTGCTTAAGCTGTTTAGAAATTACTTAGTAAAGTGCATTAAAAGCCATAACATAGCAAGGCATGGTGGCACACATCTTTGATCCTAGCACTCAGGAAGCAGAGGCAAGTAGATCTCTGTGAGTTCCAGACCAGCCTAGTCTACATAGCCAGGATTGCTTAATGAGACTTAGTCTCAAAACAAAACAAAAAGGCTAGTGAGATGACTTGATTGGGTAAAAATACTTGCTGTCAAACCTAATGACGAGTGCAATCCTCAGGATCCATATGGTGGAGAGGCCCTCCGGCATCCACCTAAGTGTCGCATATATAAGCACACAATGTAAGTAAAAATGTAATTAAAAGTTTTTATATCTCTTAACTTGGGGGTGAGGTGGAGAGGATGGACTCTGAGCTGGGAAATAATACAGTGACAAACACTTGCCTAGCATTCTCCAGCATTACTACCAGGGTAAGGGGGAAAAAAAGTATTAAAATCATTGTAAGCCACTTTTTTTTTTTTTTTTTTTTTTTGAGACAAGGTTTCTCTGTGTAGCCTTGACTGTCCTGGACTCACTTTGTAGACCAGGCTGGCCTCGAACTGTAAGCCACTTTTTAAAATATTATCCTAAAGAAATAATCACAGGGGCTAGAGAGATGGCTCAGAGGTTAAAAGCACTATGTGCTCTTCCAGAGGTCCTGAGTTCAGTTCCCAGCACCCACATGGTGGCTCACAACTGGCTATAATGAGATCTGGTGCCCTCTTCTGGAGTGTTGGTGTACAGGCAGGCAGAACATAGTATACATACACCTTTTTAAAAAGGCAGCCACTTATAAATAAAGATGCCTATTACAATGTTACTTATAACAAAAAATATAAATGATGAGGCTAAAGATGGCTCAGTGGTTAAAGTGCTTCCTGCTCTTGTAGAGGAGCTGAGTTTGGTTCCTAGAACCTACAAAGTGGTTCCCAAATCTCTTGATTATTTTTTTGTGTTTGTTTTACTTTGTGACAGGGCTTCTGTGCGTAGCTCTGGCTCTCCTAGAACTCAATCTGTAGACCAGGCTGGACTCAAACTCAAGATATCAGCCTGACTCTACCTCTAGCATTCTGGGACTAATTTAAAGGTGTGTGCCACCATATACTGCTATCTGTGATCTTCTAAGTCTAGATCCAATGCGCTCTACTGGCCTCTGGGGAAGACTACTTGCCCAGCATGTGCAAGTAAAATAAAAAAACAAAAACCATGAAACAAACAAACAAACCCCTTACACACCTCAGAAACTCTGAACAGAGTCAGGAAAATGAATGGGAGGAAGAGGTGGAGGGGAAAAAAGGAACTTAGAATTCATGAGCTCCCTGTTTATCACCAATGCAGTCTTTCTTAGGAAAAAAGAGTTTTAAAGAAGATATAATAAAGATCTAACTTTAAAAATAAAAAACTATGTAATAGCAATTGCTTGGTGAACAATACCATCTGGGGTCCACCTCTGATTCCCCACCCCCACCCCCACCTATATACGAACACACACACACACACACACACACACACACACACACACACACACACAGAGGCGTTCACACACACTACCAGGCCTTCAAGCAAATGTAGTCCATAGCAGTAAAGACTAGAACTAAGCCAGGCACTTGTAACCCCAGCACTCAGGACGCAGAGGCAGGCAAGGCAGATCTCTGTGAGTTTGCGGCCAGCCGGGTTTAAAAAGCAAGTCCAGACCAGCCAAAGCCACACAAGAAAACCCTGCCTTGAAACGCCCGCCCCAAAGAAGGCCACAATGTCGTCTCCCTTTCCCATCCTACCCCGCACAGATATATACTGTTAGGTAACTATTTCGTGGCGATTTCTCTATCACCTCCCCTCAAAACTGTCACCTCTGCCTCGGCCACGGCCTCTTCTGCCTCTGTCTGTGCCTCTTCCAGAAGGCCCTCCACTCTTAGTGCCATCCAATCCATTTTCCTGGCCCCGAACTGAAATATAAAACACACACAGCCAGAACAAGGTCAGTTAAGATACATAAAAATATATACCTTATATTGAATACAGTGTCAGGAGACAAAACTAAGGGAACATGACCTGACAGGATGGAACATGAAGGTCACTCAGGAACAGTGATGAGGCACAGCAGAGAGCTCAGCCACGTAACTTTACAAATGACTACATGGCTGTTCAATGCCATATAAATAACTGATGTAGGAAAGGCTACATGCAAAGGGTGCCAAGATGTTAACAGATGGTGGCAAGAAAAGCAAAGAGGTAATATAATAGTTCCAGGGGCCTGCCTACCAGAGGCCTGACACATCCCTGGAGTCTAGACATTACTGACCCACAGCTGGTTTTGATAAAGCCCCATGCATACACTCTCGTCCACGGCTGGCACCTCTCCCCCGTCTTGGTGGCCCACCACGTCGTCGACTATAGTCTCTGTCCCGGTCTCGATTTTCTTTTCCTTCTTCATTAGATTCAGTTTGTCCACCATCTTTCTGTCCTGAGACTCCTTTCTTCTTCCCAACCATCTCCCAGGAATGCTAAAGAAAGGAAGAGTACTCATGTCTAGTCAGTATGGACTACAATTTGTATATTAAAGATGAAAACTAGTACAATTATTTTTTCAGGATCCATAGTTTAAGAAATTTTGAGCTGGGCAACGGTGGCCAAAATCTCAGTACTTGGAAGGCAGAGGTGGGAGGATCTTAGGAGTTCACAGTCAGTGTGGTCTAGGGTGAATTCTAGAACAGAAGGGCTACACACAGTAACTCTGTCTCAAAAAACAAAGGAACAAATTTTTTTTTATTTTACTTCTGTTTAAATGCAGAGTACAGATAGAACTTCAACTCTTACACTTAGTGCTACACTTGCTTTATGGACGAGGGAGTGGGGTGGTCTCACTATGGTGGACATGCTACACTCAAATTTCCAATTCCCTTGCCTTAGCTCCAGAAGCTGAGATAACAGCTACTCACCACTCACAGTTGCTGGCTAATAGATGGAGGGGTCACTTGTAAAGCTCTACGCAGTTAGCAGCTCAGGTTTTTTAGTCTAAGAATCTAGTGACAGGTCCCTATAAATCACATTTACCAGAACTAGAGAAAAAACAAAACTCTCTATAAAGCTCTCAACAGTAGAACACATACAAGTATGAAGGCCTGGGTTCAATCCAAGCACTTTTGCTCTCAAAGTCAAGTAAAAATTATTTTATAAGGCATAATATAAAATATCACTGCTGGGTGTGGTGGCACACACCTTTAAAGATTTATTTATTTATTTATTTATTATTTGTACAGTATTCTGCCTGCATGTACACCTGCACGCCAGAAGAGGGCACCAGATCTCATTGTAGATGGTTGTTAGCCACCATGTGGTAGCTGGGAATTGAACTCAGGACCTTTGGAAAAGCAGCCAGTGCTCTTAACCGCTGAGCCATCTCTCCAGCCCGGCACACACCTTTAATCCCAGCACTCCAGAGGGCAGAGTCAGGCCAGACTGGTCTACATAGCGAGTCTAGGATAGCCAGCCAGGGCTACACAGAGAAACCCTGTCTCAAAGGGGGAAAAAACAAAACAAAAAACAAAGGCATACTATTACATTCTAAAGCGCCTACAACCCTTTAGTAAAGTAGTCCAGCATGGGCTGGGTATGGATGGCTCAGGTATTGTTGGTCTTCAAAGGATCCAGGTTCACCAACATGGCAGTTCACAAACATCTGTAATTCCAGTTTCCAGGGACTCTGATGTCCTCTACTAGCCTCCAAGGACACCAGGCATTCATACGACACAGATACACATGCAGGGAAAAATACCCATACACATAAAGTAGTTTTGTTTTGTTTTTTTTTATAATTTATTTAATTTTGCTTTTTGTACATTGGTTGAGACCATTAGATCCCTTGGAGCTGGGATTATAGACAGTTGTGAGCTGCCATGTGGTTGCTGGGAACTGAACCTGAGTTCTCTGGAAGAGCAGACAGTGCTCTTAACCACTGAGCCATCTCTCCAGCCCGTTTTTTTGTTTTTTAAAATAAAGTAACAAAGCAATTTTACCAACACAAGTATTAACCTAGAAAGTAGCAGCTCCTCCTATGCATTCTTCCAATGCACTATTCCACATTGGGTGTGTCATTTGATGCTAAGCGTCAGCCTATAAAGCCTAACTCTATAGCTATATCTGCACTAGAACACTGGAAACTGGACTAAGAAATTCTAATACATCTTTAAATTAAAACAAAAGCTAAATATAGGGCTGGGAGGTATAAAGCTCTCAACAGAACACCTACGTGTGTGTGTGTGTGTGTGTTGTGTGTGGTTTTTTGTTTTCCAAGACAGGGTTTCTCTGTGTAGCCTTGGCTGTCCTGGACTCGCTTTGTAGACCAGGCTGGCCTCCAACTCACAGCGATCCGCCTGCCTCTGCCTCCCGAGTGCTGGGATTAAAGGCGTGCGCCACCACACCCGGCTCAGAAAAACTTTTTAAAAAGCATAAGGACAACAGGTGAGATAGTTCAGCAGATAAAGACCCTTGCCTTAAAAATCAAACAAACATAAAAAATAAATCAGTAAGTTTTTGTTATTTCCCAGACAATAGTCCTGGGTGTCCTAGAACTTACTCTAGATGAGACTACACAGAGAAACCCTGATTCAGAAAACCAAAACAAACAAACAAAAAACTCCACCAAAACAAAACAAACTGCCTTCTACATATTTACTTTTTTCCTTTTTTATGACAGGATCTTCTCTCTCTCTCTCTCTCTCTCTCTCTCTCTCTCTCTCTCTCTCTCTCTTTTGTTTTTGGATTTTTCAAGACAAGGTTTCTCTGAGTAGCCTTGGCTGTCCTGAACTCACTTTGTAGACCAGGCTAGCCTCAAACTCACAGCAATCCACCTGCCTCTGCCTCCCGAGTGCTGGGATTAAAGGCATGTGCTACCGCGTCCAGCTGGGGCAGGGTCTTTTCATATGGCGCTTGCTGTCCTAGAACTCACTACGTAGACCAAGCTGGCCACAAACCTACAGATAACTCTCTGCCTCTGCCTCCCTAGTTTTGGGATTAAAATACCCATCATACCAAGCCCTAAACATGTAACTTCTTTGTTTCTTTCTTTTTGTAATGGGCAACAGCTGATAGGGAGACTCATTAACTGGTCAGCTAATTCCCAGAGTGCTGGGAATAGCTAACTTTGAGTACTCAGCCCTAAGTAGGGCATCTACAACACCCCTTACCACAGCTCAGGGAACAGGATGATGAAAAGAATCTAAGAGCTAGGCTGGGCACAGTGGCGCTCGCCTATAATCCCAGCACTCGGAGTAAAGTTTAAAGAGTGAACAGTATCCCAACAAAAATCCTCAGTTTAAGATTAGTATGGTAAAAATATTTCAAAATGATCTGTTCACATTCAAGTTCTCTAATAAGTAGTATAGCAATGCCACAAAGCAAAGTTCTGTTGTTAAAGACAAACACTAAAAAAATAATAATAATAATAATTTTTTTAATTAAAAAAAAAAAAAAAGAGACGGGCACTCGGGAGGCAGAGGCAGGTGGATTGCTGTGAGTTCGAGGCCAGCCTGGTCTACAAAGTGAGTCCAGGATGGCCAAAGCTACACAGAGAAACCCTGTCTTGAAACCCCCCCCCCCAAAAAAAGGAACTCTTATTCAGTGGGAAGAAGAAATGAGGGCAGCTTGCCTAAATTCCAAGGCAAGTCATCCTCTAAGACATTCTCTATCAGATCCAGGAAATCAATCAATATAGTGGTTTTTTTTTTAATTAACACATCAAAACTAAGTTCAAACAATGACACAGTAAGTTAATATAAAGATAATGATGTAAGAATGTCAATTTAGAATTTAGCAATTTGTGACTTCTTGTCAGCACAAAAACGAAGAGAATTCCTCCCTGTTTAGTAATCAAGACCGCAAAGCAGTCCTTCTAGTTCAAAGCAACCCAAGCTTCCAAGTTGAAATCAATGATGTGGAATGAACAACTTACTCCAGACCACTTGGAAGAGACTGACTTCACTTGCTTTCTCCCGTACCTCTTATGAAGAGGATGTGTCTATAAGGTACAGTATTTCTAACCTGCCACAATCTCTATAGAAAAGGTATGTTGGTTTAAGACCATCTGCCCTCAAGCTGTTTTAGAATTATTACTAGTCTCCCGACCCCGGACCCCACACTCTAAAACACTTATACAGCACTCTACCGTGTCTGGACTTCCTTCCAGGAGAACGTTGATGGCTCTGTTGACATCTCCATTGCAGTCGTGCAAAGCAATCACACATTCATCCTGGTTTTTGCCTGTGATATCAATCAACTGGAAGAAGGAAAAGAAAAAATCAGTAACCATAAGTAATTTTATACTCCTAAGAGGAAAGCTGATGAAGGAATGAGATACCAACTATATTTGAACAAAGCAAAATTTAACACCTATGGTTTACAGATAGAGTCAAAAATATTCAGAGTAATTAAGCACCAAGTGGAGAAACAGGTTGAAACACACAAGTTCCTGCTCTACCTATCATTTTCCACCTTACTTCCTAGATCCAAGGGGCTGAGAACATAGGTGGTAAGGTATGACTGTGGCATGTACTTGGTATGCACAAGATTCTGGGTGTGGCCAGGTGTGGTGGCACACAGCTGTAATACCAGCACTTGGGAGGCAGAGGCAGGCGGATCTCTTGTGAGTTTGAGGACAGCCTGGTCCACAGAATGAGTTCCAGGACAACCTGTCTCAAGGGGAAAAACAAAACAAAAAGATTCTGGGTGTGTCAGAAGAAACACACCCAAACCAAAAAAGTTTTGGACATGGTACCTATCCACAGGAATGCAGTATATAACACAATGAAAACAATTATTCTATGAGCTAAACTATCAATGAATATAATTATTTTTCTCGGTGTGTGCGATGTGTATACAGCAGGAATGTGGGTACCACAGCCCATATGTGAAGGTTACAGGACAACTTTGGGATCAGTCTTGTATTGCCATCTTGAGACAAGTCTCTCTTTTGTTGTCCCCACCACTGAATAAAGGAGTTAAGGATTCTCCTGTCTCCACCACCCATCTCACAGTAAGTGGACCAGGAGTACAGATCTTTGCTCCCATGCATGATTTGCGAGGCTTTTGGGACTCAAGCTCAGGTCTCCAAGCACTTTCCCCACCGAGTCCTCTCCCTGCCCAGCATTTAACCTTGCTTCTCATTCTGCTATTTTCTTGTTTTTCTTTCTTTCTTTTTTTTTTGTTTTTTGTTTTTCGAGACAGGGTTTCTCTGTGTAGCCTTGGCTGTGCTGGACTCACTTTGTAGACCAGGCTGGCCTCGAACTCACAGAGATCCACCTGCCTCTGCCTCCCGAGTGCTGGGATTAAAGGCGTGCACTGCCGCTGCCTGGCTCATTCTAATATTTTCACAGAAAACTAGTAGGACACTTACTTGTTTCACCTTCTCCTCAAAATCAGCATCATTATGGTCCGAAATCATCTGTGCAAGTCGAATTTGCTCTGCAGTGGCCTAAAAATTGAGACAGGATCAAGAAACCTCAACCAAGAGGTAAGAGTGAACTAAACAGTTGATCTTTACTCACTACCACCCCAGTTTCTTTTTTGTTATTAAAAAAAAAAAAAAAAAGAAAGAAGAAAGAAGAAAATTGACCACAGCAATAGGCTGCAGATGAAACTCAATAGTAAGGCACTTGCCTAGGATGTGTGTGGCTCTAGGTTCAATCTTCAACAATGCAACTTCCCCTACAAATTCCAAAGCAGCTTGGTCTGGTGATCCAAGCCTGCAATCCCAGTTACTGTTACTTGAGAGGTGAAGGCAAGAAGATGGAAAGCTCAAGGCTGAGCGGGACTACAGAGTGCGTTCAAGGCCAGTCTAGGCAATTTTATGAAGCCCTGTCTCAAAATTAAAAAAGTAAAAACAAGACTGGAGAGACAGCCCAATGATCAAATGTTTACCAAAACTACTCAAAGCTGTGGGGTTCTCAGTACAAAAACTTAATTTAAAAAACTGAACAAAGAGCTGAGGTGGAGCACACCTTTAATCCCAGCACTAAAAAGACAGAGGCAGACAGGTATCTGAGTTCAAGGCCAGCCAGGGCAAAAGAGAAACCTTATCTTAAAAAACAAAAACAAAAACAAAACAAAAAACCACACCCATGAGGACAGCACATGTCTAAATTCATTACACAAAAGCTGACACACAGATTCCAAGTTTGAGGTCAGCCTGGGCTACATAGTGAGTACTAGGCCAGCCAGGGCTACCTACCATGACTAAGAAAAGGGAAGGGAAAGGGGTTAAAAAAGTAAACATCGTAGAACATACAAGGACATTTAGGCTAGTCTTATATATTCAATATATTGGACCACTGGGCTCAATTCAATATTTAACTCATATCTGTATCATTAGTTATTGATTTTGTGATTTACAGCATATCTAAGTCAACTGCAATACCTAGTTCATTTATTCATGTAAAACTTAGCAATGCTCTATAGCAGTGGTTCTTAACCTGTTGGTTAACACCCCTTTGAGGGTCAAACAACCCTTTCACAGGGTCATATATCAGATAGCCTAGCCTGCACATTAGACAGTTACAATTCATAGTAACAATATTAAAATTACAGTTATGAAGTAGCAAAAAACATAATTTTATAGTTGGGGTCACCACAACATGAATTGTATTAAGGGGTGACAGAATTAGGAAGGTTGAAAACCACTGCTCTATAGTGTCTCATTGTTAATTTAGGATTATAGTGAAGATGCTAGCTTCTCACAGGAAAGAAAAAAAAAATTCAGGTAAGGCCTCAAGACCTTAGGGGAAATAAAAACTAAGTCAAGTCTTTCAGGAAAAGGTATCCTGACAACTATGGGCTTAAGAGAGTAAGTAATGCACTGTTCAATCCATCAGCTCAGATACTGGGAGGAAAACAGACATACCCAGTAGCCGGGCGTGGTGGCGCACGCCTTTAATCCCAGCACTCGGGAGGCAGAGGCGGGCGGATCACTGTGAGTTCAAGGCCAGCCTGGTCTACAAAGTGAGTCTAGGACAGCCAAGGGTAACACAGAGAAACCCTGTCTCGAAAATACAAAAAATAAAGTAAAAACATACCTAGCACAATATTCCAAATGAAGCCGTAAATCTCACAATAATAAGCAATAAAACCAGAGAGCAGTGGTTCAGGCCTTTAATCCCAGTACTTGGGAAGTAGAGGCAGGCAGATCTCTGAGTTCGAGGCCAGCCTGGTCTACAGATCAAGTTCCAGGACAACAAGAGCTACACAGAGAAACCCAATCCAAATAAAACAAGCAAAACAGTAAACATGTTGTATCATAGGATTGTCACTGACAGTTATCAATCTGGAATAGGTAAGAATAAGGAACCTAAATCAACACGCCAAAACACAGAATGCCTGCTCCATTGCATGGAAACCACTATCCGCTGATACAGCTTCATGGACTCACATCCTTAGGTGTGTTACCTGTGGTCGCTGCTTGTGCTGTGTCTGGTTTTGGTTCTGAGGTTGTTCCCAGTTTCCCCGGGCTCGGTTAGTGCCCACCGACGTCATCATTTACAGTATATACAAATAACAGTATTTACAAGGAAGAATACTGAAGAGGAAAAAACAGGTGGTTAAACGTAGGTAAAATGTTTCAGATTCTACTTTATCAGTACTTTACCACCAAACTCCTTGTTATTCTCAAAGGAACAAAGGAAATTCGCCTTTTTTTTTTTAACCATTCTTTTCTTTCTATTTGGCCTTTATATATGCTAGGCAAGCTATCTACCACTGAGCTGTATTTTCAACTCAAGATCCACCTTTTCTTAAGGTATATTTTGGGTTTTAGTGTGAGCTGACCCCAAACACACTGTAGCATTGCTGACCTTGAAAACCTAATCATCTTCCTCTACTTCCCCGGTGCTGTAACTACAGGTATGCGCCACTGAAACATTTTTTTTTTTTGTTGCAAAGGGATAAATATGGCTGCTCATCCATTTTTGTTCATGTGCCTCAGTGATAAAATATATGCTTTGCATACATAAGGTCCCAGGCTCGGTCATCAAACCCTATATCCTAAAATGTATAAAAGCATATGTGATGTTTGTTTGAAGACAAGTCTCTCTATGTAACCTTGGCTGGCCTCAAACTTATGGCAATCCTCCTGCCTCTGTCTCTCAAGTGCTGGCCTATGTGACTTTTTATTTAAGGATGTTAGGAACATAATTTGATTCCTATCTTGCAAATAAACAAATCATCAATATTTTTAAAAAATCTTCTAAACATGTGAAAGCATCTGATGTCTTTGACAAAAAGAAAGACAATTAACAAACCCTAAACAATAAATGCCTTCCAGGAGTTGGGCACAGCACATACCTGTAATCCCAGCACTTGGAAAGCTGACCAGAGAGGATCGTAAATTTGAGGCCAGCCTGGGCAACACAGTAAGATCCTGCCACAAAAGATAGACAGACATGAAGGAAGGAAAGAAAGGAGGGAGAAGAGAAGGAAAGGAAGGAGTTGGAAAGGGAGGAAAGGAGAAAGGGGAAGGAGGGAGAGGAGAAAACCTTCTAGATTAGTCTGTAAGTCAAAGAGATTACAATTTAAAATATTGTAGGAGTTGTGGGCTTGGCTTAGTTAAGGACCTAAGTTCTTAACCGTAACAGGGGAGTAGAAGAAAAAAAATGTACCCAGCACACATTAGAAGCAGCCGTGACCTTACCTGCCCTAGACATACATGTGTGTGACTTCTACTAACTGGGAAAAACAAGTTCACAACTAGCCTTTTCTCTCCAGTTTTAGCTTCTCATGACTCTATTAGGGTGTGTGTTAGTCCTAGTGACTACCCAAAATCCATCTCCTAATTAGCAAATGGCAAGGCAAGGTCTTTGCTGCTGCTTCACTTGGTCTCATGCACTCTCAAGTAAGCAGAAGGCCATTTCTCTCCACCACTCACCTTCATACAAAAAGCAAATCCCAAATCTGCCCCCAGTCAAATGCATCTATCACCAAGTTTTATTTGAAAGGGCTTCTAGGAAATGACTTTAAATTTGAGACTGTTTGCAGGATGATTTCACTCTTTAAAGAGAGAACACAAGAGCCTTCCCAAAACTAGACTATAGTTTCTGTCCTTGCTTCCAAATAACTGTTCTACTAAATTCAACTTCTCTTTCTTCATATTGTTTTTTAATGTAATCCCAGCTGCTGCTTTGAATAAACAAAGAAAACATTCTTCATCATCATGAGAGTATTCAAAGTCAGGTTACTTTTCATTGTTTTATTCCTTTCCAAAGACAAAGTTATACTTTCCTGATCTACATTTTTTTTTTCACTTACAAAACATCATACAGGGTAATTCTAGACTGCCCAGCAGTGGATTTTAAGATGAGAAGAGTTCTAAAGAAACATGCAAGGATTAACTAGAGATGTGAACTTCACCTGTTTCTTGGATAACACGGGAGGGGGGGATATATATCAGACTTTGCTGTGGATAACTCCTTCAACAAGTGTCAACAGATTGCACAGGTCTTTGTTTTTTGATGTGGTTATTAAGAACAAAGACTTCTACTTCACTCCTTATCACCAATAAAAGGGTTTTACAAAACACAGCACAATTTTTGACCAGTACTCCTTCCCGCTACAAACATGTACAAAGACCTATAAATTGTATAGTATTAGTTCACTTTCCCAAGTTAGCATTATAGTTATTATAATACTTAATTTACAAAAAACAAGTGTTGTTTAAGTACTGGTGGATCCAAAGCAGCAATAGTGGGGAGTAGGGGGAAAGACTAAAGGAAAATTATGCTTTAAAATCAGATATAAGATAATCAACCCCAACCTACTCCTGTAACTTAAAAATGCTTTATGGTTTTCTATTCCATGTATATCTGTGCTTAAGAATTATACCATAAATGTAAGTTGTAAGACTAGTTATATAAATCACAGCACATCTTACCAAAGTAGATGTAAACATATTACAAGTCATATTGAAAGATACACAATCAGACAAAAAAATTCCTTCCAATCATTTTTGCTTTTAACTTCCATTTCCCTTTGGATATACTCTGAAATGTGTAAGGAAAATTTAACCCCTAATTAGTAACAATGAGCAACAGGTCAAAAGTAAATAATCTGGGCAAACCACTCAAGGGCACAGAATGAGCAGCACTTTAGTAGCAAACAAAGACAAACACCCAGAGTTCTACAGAGGGAGTAAGTGACCTTGTTTGTTAACTTAAGGGAAGTCGGGTGAGAAGGGAGCACTATAGGAAGAAGCCCAGGTTTCAACAAAGAAAGTGCCCTTGACTACATTTTTAAAGCCAGCTACTTAAAAAAATAGCCAGAGAAATTTTACTGAAAAAAATAAACAATAAGTATTTATTGAG
Source organism: Acomys minous (assembly GCF_964271855.1). Lineage (NCBI taxonomy): Eukaryota > Metazoa > Chordata > Mammalia > Rodentia > Muridae > Acomys > Acomys minous. Next base: position 62,309,477 of record NC_140499.1, read on the forward strand.
TATCTACTACTTGTCCAATACTTCAGGGAATACAAAAGCATTGTAACTTAGTTGCTGCTCTCAGGGAGCTTACAATCTAATTTGAGAAACAAGTCAGACATCCTTAAGCTGGACTGGGATGGGTAAGGCTTACCACCGCTAACAGAAAAACTAACTTCCCTAGACGCTTCCTTGAAAAGACCTGTGTCCCCTTCCCCAAACACCACCAATCCCACGGAAGCCGCCTTCCCAGTCAGAAAGGCTCGGGAGGGGCAGTACATTTTAGCAGCGCCTCCCATTCACCACAGAAACAAGCATGGGGTAAGCTAATCATTAAAGACAATGGTGTAGGACCCAAAACACAGTTTTATCAGCAGATAAACAGCTAAATTTTTTCATCTCTAGTAATGTTGGTTCTCAAACTGACCCACACCCCCTCCCAGCAAGTCACATCAGATATCCCCCAAGGCAGAATATGGGAGGTGGAGACAAAAAAGGATTTCTCCACTGAATGATCGCGGTGAGTCAAAGGCAAAAGAACACTAACAAAATCGCCTTTTACTGTGGTGTTTTTCTTCCCACAACAACCTACACCAGAGGTTGCTAAATTTTAATAATAGTGGAAAACAGTTTCTTGTTCGTGACATCACTTTGCAAAGCAATTTAGGGGCTGTCCACCAGGTGAAGGGTCTCAAGAAATTTAGAATTCCATTCCCATTATGAGAAAAATGAACAAATGACCGGTGATCTAGAGACGTCCCTTAGGCATAACGCAACCCATGGGGGGGGAGGCTCCATGCCCAGCTTCCCAAATATTATAATTGCTTGGGTACCTCAAACTACAGTACAGACAACAGGAAGCAAGGACGGCAGGAGAAAAATCTGTTCCCACGACCAGAGTCGGTAAGAAGGAAGGCAGGGCGATAAGAGGAGCTGACAAAGAGGCTGGAAACGACCAGAGGCCAGAAGCCCACGCGCGGCGGAGAGGAGGCTCACCCCCCTCCGCGCCACAGCCAGAGCCCACGGGGCCACTCGCCTCTCCGCCTCCCACCCGGAACAAATTAATCCTCCGCACTCCAAGCCGAGGGCCACATGGGGGAGTTGGGGGGCCAGCTCCACCCCCATCGCACCCCTCCCGCCCGCCCCCCCCCCAAAAAAACCAGGCCGGATCCGGGATCAGAGAGGCCCACAGAGGGCTGGGGAGGGAGGAGGCCTTCCCCACAGACACCGGCCCCAGCCGAGAACCCTACCTCCTCCGGCTGGGCCCAGGCCTCGCTCGCCCGCGCTCTCTCTCTCTCGCTCTCCCCCTTCAGCCTCTAGCCGCATGCCCCCCCTCCCACCACCACCACCACCACCACCACCTCCGGCTGCCCCAAGCCCCGCCCCGGCCACGCTCCCAAATCGAGGCCCCGGCTCTGGCGCGGCCCACTAGGCCGCGAACCCAACTATAAACAAAACCCCCGGCGGCCAACTACGGGGGTGGGGGGTTGGCGGGGGGGGGGGAGAGGGCTGGACGCCCGGGCTCGCAAACTAGAAGGGAGGGAGGGTGTACAGTGAGGAAACACACGGCGTGGGGGGGGCGCCTACCGCGGGAGGGGAACACAGACGGGACAGAGGAAAAGGAGGGAGGGTAAAAAAAAAAAAAAAAAAAAGGAGGGGGGGGAATCTCGGATTTAAAGGGGCCGCGGACAATACCCGGCCCCGCCGCGTTGCCGCTGCCGCCGCCGCCGCCGCCGCCAACGCCGCTGCGCTCCCAACTTTACCTCAGTCTCCTCCACACTGACACCCCGGGCCGCGCCGCCCCTGTCACGTGATGTGCGATTCCCTCCTCCCCGCCCCCCCCTCCCTCCTTTTCCCTCTCGCGCTCGCTCTCGCGCCTTTCCACTGCCCCCCCTCCTCGTCCTCCTTCCTCCTCCTCCCACTTGCCTTCCTGCGTCCCTCCGCACGTGACGTGAAAGGACCGCGCACGTCAGCGTGCGCGCGCCTCCCCGCCACGAAACACAGCTCCCGAGGCCCTCGCGCCCACCCGGCCCTCGCCCGTACGGTTCCGCCTCCATCACGTGACTCTCCCGGGCGGCCTTTTGCTTCCTCTTACTGGCGAATTTCCGCGTCTCCGCACTCCCAGGTTCCTTTGCGGCGGGAGTCACGTGGCCGGGGGGCTGGGTGGGTGGGTGGAGCAGGAAGGCTCTGTGCTTAACTAGCGCCCCCATCCACCATGTTTTCTGACCGAGTCTAGTTTTTTTTTTTTCCTTCCCTACCCCACCCCCCCCAAATCCAAATAGAAATGGCTAGAGAGCTCCAGGGAACCTAGGCGCCCCTGGCTTCTGCCGAGCCTGGCCTAACGCGCAAGCGTGGCGGGAATATCCTAGCGGGTCTTCGCAGAGAGAGAGAGAAAGAGAGAGGCGATGGCGTCTAGCAGTAACTGGCTGTCCGGAGTGAATGTCGTGCTTGTGATGGCATACGGGAGCCTGGTGAGGAGATTCCCCGACTCCATCCCTGCCGATCCAGCCCAGCCCCTTCACCTGAGCCGTTCCCTGCCTTCAGTCTTCAGCCCCTTAACTTGCTTTGTTCTAGGCTTTCGAATTGTACCCGCAGACGGCCCGAGAACTTTTAAGTCAGAGTTCCCCGCCCCCAGCTGAGAACCCTGCCTCGCCTCCTAGGTTCTAGGGCCCAGGTATCACGCCTCCTTGAGACTAGCCCTAGACCCACCTCTTAGCGACCTGGCTTGGCCCCAAGTTTTATCCCACAGCACCCAGCCCTGAAAATATTGTGAACGTGGTTTTGTTGTTTGTTTGGGTTTTTTTTTTTTTTTACGTAATTCTTATTTCTATATGAGGTTTTGATCTTTTTGGCAGGTATTTGTACTGCTGTTTATTTTTGTGAAGAGACAAATCATGCGCTTTGCAATGAAGTCTAGAAGAGGACCTCATGTCCCTGTGGGACACAATGCCCCCAAGGTAGGTCCTTAGGGCGCAAGATAAACCTGATTCTTTGGCACAAGATTTTCTCTGACTTTAAAAGATGACTGTGTTCGTGTAATTACTTGGATTTTCCCCTTCACAAACTAAGCAGTAACTGCCTGCGGACTTGGCTCACTTGCTCACCCCTGCTGCACAACATGTTCTTTAAGATCTAAACCAATTCAGCTAGAAAATGTTTCTCATATTCATCTTAAACTACCAAGTGTTTCATGTTGCTTAGTTCTAGCATGATGTTGGGGATGGTCACAGAGTAAGAGGACACGCTCAGGCCTGAGGAGCATAGTCCTTGATTTGAGGGTGGTTGGGAAGGGGTTCCCCTTTTCTGAGGAATAAGGGAGGTAGGGTGGGGCTACAACCAGCAGCATGTAAAGTGAATATATTAAGGGGCGGGAAAGGCATATTTGGCTGTAGAAGAAAAAAATGGTTGCCTTTGCAGAATTTTAAAGATTGTCCACTATGCTTGCCTCGAGTTGTATAAGACTCTGGGTTTGATTCCTGACACTACAAAAAAAGGGGAAAGCGTTAATCGCCCTATTCCACCTCTCAAGTCGAGCCTAAGGAAGAAATTACCTAACAAGTTTTTAATTTTGCTCTTGCTCTTTGTTTCGTATTTTGAGACATATTGAACTATTGTAACCCAAGATGGCTTTCTCACCATGTAACCTCAAAGTGGTCCTTCTGCTGGAACCCCACAAGTGCTGAGATTACTAAAATAATGTACCAAATCAGACCACTTTTGTTTGTTTTTTGTTTTTTTGTTTTTTGAGACAGGGTTTCTCTGTGTAGCCTTGGCTGTCCTGGGCTCACTTTGTAGACCAGGCTGGCCTCGAACTCACAGAGATCCACCTGCCTCTGCCTCCCGAGTGCTGGGATTAAAGGCGTGCGCCACCACACCCGGCTCAGACCACATTTTTAAAAAGATAGATAATCAAGGGCCGGGCGTGGTGGCGCTCGCCTTTAGTCCCAGCACTCGGGAGGCAGAGGCAGGCGGATCGCTGTGAGTTCGAGGCCAGCCTGGTCTACAAAGTGAGTCCAGGACAGCCAAGGTTATACAGAGAGACTCTGTCTCAAAAAACCAAAAAAAAAAAAAAAAAAAAGATAGATAATCATGCTGCCGTGGTGGCGACGCTTTTAATCCCAACACTCTGGAAGCAGAGGCAGGTAGATCTCTGAGTTCGAGGCCAGCCTGGTCTACAAAGTGAGTCCAGGACAGCCAAGGGTACACAGAGAAACCCTGTCTAGAAGGGGAGTGGGAGCTGGGGTTTCAAATAGCCATCTTAAACCTAATATAGATAAGCCAGAAGGCTTTTTGTGTGCATGTGTGTTTGTGTGGAAGATATAGTGTGGCATATTCTGTCTTAGTTGCTCTCCACCTTAGTTTTGGAGGCAGGGTCTCCACTAAGCTTGGAGTTGCCAGTTTGTTGGCAGCTGGTGTTTTTCAGACAGGAGTTCCTGTTTCTTCGGAGAGAGCTAATATGTAGGTCAACATGCCACTGAACTGTGCCACAGTTAGGGACACGCCCCTCCACTCCTGGTTGTGAGATGCTGGAGCCTGAACCCAGGAACCTAGTGCACACTAGGCAAGCGCTCTGCCAGCTGGGATAACGCCGCTGTTGTGAGTCAGAGTCTCTGATACCCTGTTGCCGTATCCATCAGGCTTTCACTTTTCAGCCTTGCACTTTTTAGTAAGATAGCAGCTGACTTGACCAATGTCCTTCTCCACATTACCAACATCAAGCTCTACTGATTGAAGTTCATAGCTTTGCACACACTGTCACCTCCCAAAACTGGCCTTCACTTGGCCACCTCCTTCATTCCCTCTCGGTTGGTTTGCGGCTGAGGGTCTCTTGTGGCCCGAGCTATCCTCTGGAACTCACCGGTAACCAGGGTTGCCTGTGACGTACTCATCTCCCTCCCCATGTCTTGAGTGCTGGAGGTACAGACATGTGTCGAAATACCAGACTCCTTAGTTCAGAGCTTAGTTTAAAGTGTTTGCCTCAAGAGAGGAATGCGTTGGTTTTTGTTTTTCGGAGATAGGTCCACTTGCCTCTGCCTCCCGAGTGCTGAGATTAAAGGCATGTGCCACCACATCCTGTATATGTTACTTTTTTTGTTTTGTTTTTCAAGACAGGGTTTCTCTGTGTAGCCTTGCCTGTCCTAGACTCGCTCTGTAGACTAGGCTGGCCTCGAACTCACAGCGATCCCCCTGCCTTGCCTCCCAAGTGCGGGGGTTACAGGCATGCACCACCACGCCCGACTGATATTACATATTGTAATGCCAGCCTCTTTGTATTCTCATGGCACCTTGGGTTCCTCATCACAACATTGCCACAGTTTGTCTACTACCTGGGTTAAGATGAGTTCTTTTTCAATCGATAATAAATTTCAAGATTGCTTTGGTTGGAGGTGTATCTTGGTGATGGCTCACACTAGGTTCTGTACATAGGAGGCAGTCAACAAAATGTTGTTTAGTGAGAAGTGGGTAATAACTAAAGCTAACCCATGGCTCCAATAACTCCTAGGGCGTGGTCTTTCATTAGCCGGTGGAAAGGCTGAAGGAGGGTGCTATGGGCTGCACTGTCGGCCGTGTCCTTTCCCTTGGCCGTAGGAAAGGACATGGGGGCTGGTTTCTAACGTGATGATGGATTAAAGCTTGGCTATTTAGTGCCCTCTAGACTACATAATGTCAAAGTTCCTCACTGCATAGGCAGACAAAATCCAACTTTGGGGGCTTTGTTTTGTTGTTTGGGGGGTTGTTTGTTTTGGATTTCTCTGTGTGTTCCTGGCTGTGCTAGAGCTCACTCTATAGGCCAGGCTGGGTTGGAACGCACAGAGATCTAACTACCTCTGCCTCCTAAGTGCTGGGGTTACAGGCATTTACCACCACTGCCCAGCAAAATCTAAGTTCTGAAAGTGTAAACAAAACTACTTGGAAAAATAGTTGAACATTGAACGTATGTGTAGCTGCCTAATCCTTGGCCCAAGGTCCTATAATAGAAAATTTTATTTTGGGGGGGCTCTGGCATCCCTTAAGATTAGACAGATTAAAAACTGATAATGGTTGCTTCTGGATGTGTGAGGATCAGCACATTAAGTAATTTTTAGTACGTTTTCCCTTTTCATGACAAGGTCTTACTGGGTAGCCCAGGCTAGATTATAACTCTAGCCCAGGCTGACCTTGAACTTGGAGCAGCCCTCCTGCTCTCAATCTTTGTGACACAGCAAGTGAAGTAGTGCTAGAGTAGATTGTAGCTTCTCTTTATTTTGTTTTTTTCCTTCAACTCAGGAAAGCTCTTTTCTAAATAATTCGTCTTTGTTTTATGTGCATCTATGTCTGTGTGAGGGTGTCAGATCCCCTGGAACTGTAACAGACAGTTGTGAGCTGCCATGTGGGTGCTGGGGATTGAAATCAGGGCCTCTTAACCAGTGCTTTTCACTGCTGAGCCCCTCAAGACGTTTTTTCTTTTTTTTTTTCCCCCAAGACAGGGTTTCTCTGTGTACCTTAGCTGTCCTGGACTCACTTTGTGGACCAGGCTGGCCTCGAACTCACAGTGATCCTCCAGCCTCTCAGTGCTGGGATTAAAGGCATGCACCACCACGCCCAGCCCTCAGTAAGCTTTATAACATCTAACCAGGATTCTTCTTTTAGTCCAATTTCAAATCAGAAATGATGCTGGTGTCGGCCTAAAGAAATTCTGGTGCACGCCTTGGATCCCAGCACTCGGGAGGCAGAGGCAGGCAGATCGCTGTGAGTTCGAGGTCAGCCTGGTCTACAAAGTGAGTCCATGACAGCCAAGGCTACACAGAGAAGCCCTGTCTCAAATACCGAGAGAGAGAGAGAGAGAGAGAGAGAGAGAGAGAGAGAGAGAGAGAGAGAGAGAGAGGAAATTCTGGCAAGTTAAAAGATCTGACTTAGGGACTGAGAAGATGGCTCAATGATTAGGCGCTGTTGCTGGCCAACCATGAGGACTAGAGTTCTGATCCATGTTACCTTACAACCCATGTTACAAACCAGGGATCCCCTGTACCCTGTAAACCCAGCTTTGAGGGTTATAGAGACTAAAGGATTGCAGGGTCTTGCTTGCTTGCAGCCTCAGTGAGAAAACCCAAGCCAGATAAAGAGTGCTAGAGGAAGACACCTGATACAGGCATGCACAGCTCCGCAGGTGCAAACACAAGCTGCAGAAGAGAAAAGCCGGGGAGATGGCACACTCCAGTCCCAGTGCTCCTGAGGTAGAAGCAAGTGGTTCTCTCTTGAATTGGAAGTCAGTCTGCTCTACATAGTTTCAGGGAAGTCAGAGCTGCATAGACTGTGCCTCAAAATTCAGAGAGAGAGAGATATTTGGCTTTGAGGTGTATATTAGATAGTCTCAAAGACATTGTTGGTTTTTCTGTTTCACCTTGGTTTACATGCTCTGGGCCCTTTACAGATTGTTGGGAAGCAGAACATACATAGTGATGGTGTGTGCTTTTCTGTGAATGCACAGGACTTGAAAGAGGAGATCGATGTTCGACTGTCCAGGGTGCAGGATATCAAGTATGAACCGCAGCTCCTGGCCGATGATGATACCAGACTGCTGCAGCTGGACACCCAGGGCAATCAAAGTATGTGACAAGGTCTTGGAGGATGTGTCACTGAGAAGTCCCAATGTAATGACAGTTTTAAGAATTATGGGGCCTGGAGAGATGGCTCAGCGTTAGAGAAAAAAACTTTTTTTGTGTTTTTTGTTTGTTTGTTTTTTCGAGACAGGGTCTCTCTGTGTTAGCCTTGGCTGTCCTGTACTCGCTTTGTAGACCAGGCTGGCCTCGAACTCACAGCGATCCGCCTGCTTCTGCCTCCCGAGTGCTGGGATTAAAGGCGTGCGCCACCACGCCCGGCGAGAAAAAAACTTTTAAAAAAAGAATTCTGGAATTTTGGTTTCTTAAAAAACAAAAACAAAACAAATATTATTATAAGAGTATGCTTTGAACTGTCCACAGCTGACTATGATTTGCCTCATTCTACCAAAAGTATGGTTTTTGCCAGCTACAGATATTTTTGGTGATTGTGTGGCATTTGAAATTCTAGGAACTGTTGAGGAGGGGGTATATAAATTCTACAGCCCTGAGAGGTGTGTGTTGTTTAAAAAATAGATTTTAAAAAGTTGGGTGGCAACCTGGTCTACAGAGCAAGTTCCTGGGCGGTTTGTTAGTAGCCATGGTCAAAGAAGAAGCAAAAGAAAAGAAATTAGTCTCAGGGTTCAGTTGACACCTCCCTCGCTCTCCTTCCTGCCTTCCCCCTCTATCCTTGTTTCTTTACCTTGTGTTGGGGTGTGAAACTGGGATGGGGGAGTGAGGACAATAAAGGGTGGGAAAAGAGAGGCCCACAAAGTAAGCAAAACCCAGCTACATTCCACAGTTTAAGAATTCCTCTACTGCCGGTCATGGAGGTGCACGCCTTTAATCCCAGCACTCGGGAGGCAGAGGCAGGTGGATCACTGTGAGTTCGAGGTCAGCCTGGTCTACAAAGTGAGTCCAGGACAGCCAAGGCTACACAGAGAAACCCTGTCTGGAAAAAACAAAAAACAAAACAAAAAGAATTCCTCTACTGAAGCCGGGCGTGGTGGCGCACGCCTTTAATCCCAGCACTCGGGAGGCAGAGGCAGGCAGATGGCTATGAGTTCGAGGCCAGCCTGGTCTACAAAGCGGATCCAGGACAGCCAAGCCTACACAGAGAGACCCTGTCTCGAAAAACTAAAAAAAAAAAAAGAATTTCTCTACTGTTGGAAGTTTCAACACCTGTACCAAACCCCCATAGTCCTCAGTTATTGGATATATGCCAGACACAAGGAAGCAGTTTGTTAACCTATGGTACTCTTGGGGTATTTTGAGAGTAATCACTGAAACTAGTCTTTTCCTCAGCAGGTTGCTACAACTATCTATACAGAATGAAAGCTTTAGATGCGATCCGTGCCTCTGGTAAGTTAGCTGCTAGGGTGCCCTGAAGAGTCTAAAGCTAGGGGCACAGTGAGGAGGATGTTGGGATTTGTCCTTTGACACATTATGGCTAGGAGTTTCCTAGGGTTCTGAAAGTACTATATTGAAAGAAACCGTTGTAAGTATCCAGATGTGGTGGCGCACACCTTTAATCCCACAGCTCGGGAGGCGGAGGCAGGTGGATCTCTGTGGGCTAAGGCCAGCCTGGTTCCAGGGCAGACAGTGTTAGCTACATAGAGAGATACTGTCTTTTAAAAAAAAGAGCTAAATCACCTTGGTTTGCTCTTTTTTTTTCTTTCTTAATCCCCCCACCCCCTGGTTTTTTGAGACAGGGTTTCTCCATAGCCCTGGCTGCCTCACTGTGTAGCTGAGCTGGCCTTGAACTCACAGAGATTATCCTGCCTCTGTGAGTAGAGGATTGTGCTCTCACCTCCTGAAGGTGAATTGCTTTTTTTCTCCCAGGTGAATTACCCTGGTTTGAGTTTTAATTGGAGACAGCGCCTCACGCAGCCGATTCAGAGCTTCTGCTTTTACCTCCCAGTGCTTATTGTGGGCGTTGTGCCGCAACACCGAGTTTATTCCATGTCAAGCCCAGAGCTCCTGGTGTGCTGAATAGACATCAGACAGCTGAACCACATCCCCAGCCTAGTTTATCCTTTCTTTTCGGGGAACTTGTTGGTTTGTTCTGATTTTTAAGACAAAGTCTTCAATTCACAGAGACCCACCCCAGTGTTGGGATTAAAGGAATACACCACCACACTGTCTTTAATTACTATTTTTATGTTGTATATATTGTGTGCCTGCATGGGTTTATATGTACTGTTTGTGTAAAGGAGTCCAACAGAGGCCATCAGAGCCCCTGGAACTGCAGTGAATTCCAGGTGGTTGTAACCCTCTAAACCCAGGTCTGCTGCAAGTGCTGTTACTGCTGAGCTCTCAAACCCCAAGTTTATGTTTTATTTTGGGGGGGACTTTATGTTGGGAAGTTGTAGGCCTTTTTTATTTATTTTTTGTTTTTGCCACAGATTCATGCAGTGAAGCTTAGGCCTTACTCAACATCCTCCTGCCTCAGCCTCCCAGATGTTGGAATTCTAGGCATGTGCTGCTACACTGCACCTCGTGTACGATGTTGTCTTTTAAAGTTCTTCTCCTGAGGCCTTTAGTTTCATGAATTGAGTCATGATAATTGTTTTCCCACAACACAATGTGGGAAATGTAATATCTGGTTTTTCACTAAGTCCAAGAGAGATAGTTACTGGTTTTGTTTTGTTTTGTTTTGTTTTTCACATTCTGTGACTACTTGCATGTCAGTTGAAAAAGTTTATATCAGCCAGGCGTGGTAGCATATGCCTTTAATCCCAGCACTCGGGACGCAGATCGCTCTGAGTTCGAGGCCAGCCTGGTCTACAGAGTGAGTCCAGGACAGCCAAGGCTACACAGAGAAACCCTGTCTCGAAAAACCAAAAAAAAAAAAGAAGAAGAAAGAAAGAAAGTTTATGTCTTAATCTTAAAGCGGAGGTGTTGATGGTATCATACAGAACTTAGAGTTGTGTAGTGACACCCACATAACCGTGTGGCCCTAACTGTATCCATCTGATCTTAATTCTATTAGAATCTGCTTTCAGCTCATTCGTGTCATTAGATATAATCTTTTTATTAATGTATACTAACTTTAAATTTGGGGGGTTTTTTGGTGATAGTTAAAGCTATTTCTAAGTGTGGAGAATTAACTAGGAAAAAACACAGAAGAGATATAATTGTGCTGTTTTCTTCTCAGAGATCCCATTTCATGCTGAAGGCCGGCACCCCTGTTCTTTAATGGGTAAGAATTTCCGCTCTTACTTGCTAGATCTGCGAAACACTAGCACTCCTTTCAAGGGTGTCCGCAAGGCCCTCATTGATGCTCTGCTTGATGGATATGAGACAGCCCGCTATGGGACAGGGGTAAGTTGGAAGGTTAGTTTTCCTGTCAACACGTGGGATGAAGTGCTCCACACAGAGACTGATTTTCCTTTCTGTTTCCGAAGGTCTTTGGCCAGAGTGAGTACTTGCGGTATCAGGAGGCCTTGAGTGAGCTGGCCACTGTGTGAGTATGGTGGGGCATGGCAGAGAAGGCCACGTTAGACATAGAGGTGCAGTCACGAGAAGAGTCGAGGAGAAGGCCTAGGCTAGCAAGACTGCCTCTAAATAAATAAGCAAAATGGTATAAAAGAGCACAGACGTGCTGGGCTGGTGCCGTGAAGCCGGCCAGGGTTAACAGACAGGCATTTTGTTCTCTGAGCTAGTAAGAGACTTCTACTTTGTATGCATATTTTGGTTTTATTTTTGTTTTGGATTTTGGGGGGTTTTTTTGTTTTTGTTTTGGTGTTTGCTTTGGTTTTGTTTTGATCTAACCAACTAAAATTTCAAAATGGTCTGAGCGTGGTGGTGCAGGCCTTTAATCACAGAGTTGAGTAGGCAAAGTTGGGTGGCAGGCAGCCTGTCTACAGAGTAAGTTCCTGGGTGGACAGGGCTACAGAGAGGAACTGTCTTTAATCCCAGCCCTTGGGAAGCAGAGGCAGGTGGATCTCTGTGAGTTTGAGGCCAGCCTGGTCTACAAAGCAAGTCTAAGACAGCCAAGGCTATGTAGAGAAACCCTGTCTCAAAAAACCAAAAAAAAAAAGGCTGGAAGATGGCTCAGGGGTTAAGAACACCAGCTGCTTCTGTAGACAACTGGGATTCAGTCCTTACATCCATGTAGTGTGTGTTTGTTTTTTAATGATTTATTTATTATGTATACAATGTTATACCTGCACATGTCCCTGCCTGCCAGAAGGTGATATCAGATCTCATTATAGATGGTTGTGAGCCACCATGTGGTTGCTAGGAACTGAACTCAGGACCTCTGGAAGCGCAATCAGTGCTCTTAGCCTCTGAGCCATCTCTCCAGCCCTTCCACTTGGTATCTTACAACCATATGTAACTCCGGTTACAATGGGATCTGATGCCCTCTTCTGGGCTCCATAGGAACCAGGCATGTATGTAGTGCACAGACATAACATGCAATCAAAACACCCATACATATAAAAACAAAAAAAAAATTTTTTTAAGGCAAAATATTACAAAATGGTATAGAGGCCACGCCTTTAATCCCAGCACTTGGGAGGCAGAGGCAGGCGGATCTCTATAAATTCGAAGCCAGCCTGGTCTACAGAGTAAGTTCCAGGACAGCCAAGACTATACAGAGAAACCATATCTCAAAAAACAATCAAAAGGGGCGGGGAGAGTGGTATAGCTAGCTAAGGAATAAGAGTTCTCAGCACATAAGGACTCCTGTTCTAGGGCCCGCCTTTTGTGATTTGGTGCAATGAAAGTAAAATTCCAGGGCCTGGAGAGATGGCTCAGCTCTTAGGAGCACTGTATGCCTTTCCAGAGGTCCTGAGTTCAATTATCACAATTATCAGCAACCACATGGTGGCTCACAGCCATCTGTACTGAGGTCTGGTGCCCTCTTCTGGCAAGCAAGTGTGCATGCAGATGGAACACACATACATAAATGAGTACACTTTAAAAAAAAGCCAGGCACAGTGGTGCAAGCCTGTAATCCTAGCACTCAGGGGGGCCGAGGCTAGCCTGATCTACATGCAAAGCAAGTCCTTGACAGCCAAGGCTACATGGAGAAACCCTGTCTTGAAAAAACCAAAAAGAAAGAAAAAGACTTTAATACCACCCTTTTTAAAAAACCATGTAAAGCAATGTAATCCTATCTTTAGGAAAAAACATCAATAGAGCTTTTGAGCATTTGTTTATAGAAGAATCTGGCTGATGAATGTTTTAAAATAGTTTCATTATGCCACTTAGGTTAATCATAAATGAGCATGCATACTGAAAAAGGAAAGCCAGTCTAGAGCTGGTTACCAGGGTGTGAGGATATAACACAGTTGCCAAACATGCACTTTCCTGTGCACATGTGCAGTGCACAGAAACTTGCAGGCACGTACACACAAATAAGAAATGAAAAATCTTGAAAGAAGTTAGGCAGGAAACCTGTTAAAAACTTACTTGAGAGCTGGATATGGTGGCGAACACACTCGGAAGTAGCGGCAGGCGGATCTCTGAGTTCGAGTCCAGCCTTGTCTACAAAGCAAGTCCAGGACAGCCAGGACTATAAGAGAAACCCTGTCTTGTAAAAAACCAAAAAACCAACTCACTTGAGCCAGGTACGCACTTTCACTCCCAGCACTCAGAAGGCAGAGGCAGGTAGATCTCTGTGAGTTCAAGAACAGCCAGGGCCACACAGAGAAACCTTTCTGTGTATTTGCTGTATATTTTGTTAAGAGATTTTGTTGTTTTGTTTTTATTATGGCTTTTTGAGATAAGGTTTTATTTCCTACAATTCAAGATAATTCTCTTTCCTTAACCATCTTGAGTCTTACTGGTATATGCCACCATACCTGGCTCTTACTACTTTTTAAAAAATTCTGGTTTCTAGAAAGGTTTGATGGATAACAATGGAAAAGAATCGGCTCTGAAACCTGATAAATCTGTGTGGCTTTGTGATGTTATTGGAATCTTGGTTTGTTTTTTGTTTGGTTCTTTTTGGGGTGTGTGTGTGTGTGTGTGTGTATGTGTGTGTGTGTGTGTGGTTTTTTTTGTTTGTTTTTTGTTTTGTTTTGGCTGGGGTGGAGGGTGGTGGGGGATGGTTTTGGTTTGGTTTTTCTAGTTAGGGTTTCTCTGCGTAGCCTTGGCTTTGTGTTCTTGAACTCAAAATGATCTGCCTGCCTCTGTCTCTTTTTATTTTTTTTTAAGATTTATTTATTTATTTATTATGTATGTATACAGTGTTCTACCTACATGTACACCTGCATGCCAGAAGAGGGCACCAGATCTCATTATAGGTGGCTGAGAGCCACCATGTGGTTGCTGGGAATTGAACTCAGGACCTTTGGAAGAGCAGCCAATGCTGTTAACTGCTGAGCCATCTCTCCAGCCCTTTTCTTTTTTGTTTGTTTGTTTGTTTGTTTGTTTGTTTTTTATGGTTTTTTGAGATAGGGTTTCCCTGTGTAGCCTTGACTGTCCCAGACTCCCTTTGTAGACCAGGCTGGCCTCAAACTCACAGCGATCCACCTGCCTCTGCCTCCCGAGTGCTGGGATTAAAAGCGTGCGCCCCACAGCCAGCTCTGATTCTTAGTTCTTACCCTGCGAGGTTGATGCTACAGTATTAGAGATATTACGGTATTGGTAGGTGAGCTGTTGGCAAGTCCACAAGTGCTGTGTGTCTTCTAACATGGTGTGTACCCAATAGTTTGATTTTATTTCCGCTCTTTGGCCTGGGAGTGTTAGCAACATGCACATTAGGGTTGTCAGCAGAGTTACAAGCTTCTGTAAGCAGAGCAAAATAAAAGCGAGAACCCAGCATGATGGCCTGATTCCTGTAAGGCCAGCCTCACTTGCACAGTAAGAGCCGTTCTGTCCTTGTTCCCTCCCCACACCCCTAAAAAGAAAGGGTAGCACAGAAATAAGTACTTAGTAAAACCAGCTTTCCTTGATAATCTAGGTTATCAAGTGGTCTTAGTAATGAATTGATTGGGGTTTTGTTGTGGTCTTTTGGGGAATGGGAGGTTTCGTTTTGTGGTGCGTGGGGTTGGGGGAGACTTGCTATATGGACCAGACTGGCCTGGAATTTGTGAGATCCTTCTGCCTCCTGCAGTTACAGGGGTCTGCAGGCATGCCTTGCTTAGTAACTGGTAAGATAGGTGAGAGACAACTGTACCTGCACTTACTGGGGGGATAATCTCTGAGTTGTATTTTGGGTTTTTGTTCTGATGGTCACTTTCCGTCAGTTTTATTTGTGTGTGAGTATGTGCAGAGGTTCTGGCCTAGAGGCAGGGTTGCAGACGCATTGCTGTGGGAGCTCTGCTCTCCTGGGGGAGAGTGCGTGCTCTTAGCCAGAGTCATCTCTCCAGCCCCGTCCCTGCCAGTTCTCATTATGTCCCTGCCTGTTCTGTATTCTGCAGGGTCAAAGCACGGATGGGCAGCTCTCAGAGACAACACCAGTCAGCGGCCAAAGACCTAACCCAGTCGCCTGAAATGTCGCCAACAACCATCCAGGTCACATACCTTCCCTCCAGTCAGAAGAGCAAACGTCCTAAGCACTTTCTCGAACTGAAGAGCTTTAAGGACAACTATAACACACTGGAGAGTACGCTGTGATGGCTACACAGGCGCCAGCCGTGCGCCTTCGGGCTGTCTGGCTCAGTGGGCCCAGACTTGATTGGCCGAAGCTTGTGCTGAGCCCAGAGTTCTTACGGAGCTGTGTCTAAAAGGTCCTTCCCAACCCTTTCTTCTCTTGGCTAAGACCTTGTTCTCTCCCAGTAGCACTTTTTCTGGATTTGAATTCAAATGTCATTGTCAAAGCTTCCTTGGAAATCCTTGCTTGTTTTTGGCTGTAACCCACGTACCCTGTTCAATGCTGTTTGGCCCCAGTGGTGTAAATTGAAGTGAGGTGTCGTCTGTATCTACCCCATTGAAATATTTGAGTTTAGACCATCACAGATTTGATGGGTGGAAAAGTCAGGCAGGACCTCGTGAGGAAAGGGGAGTGGGTGGGTGGAATGTCCTCTGGAATTTGGTGCTCATTCAAACAAGGTGTATAGAGACATGAACATGACTTTCCTGAGGTGGAAGCATCTGTCCCACCTTCACCCAGTACTGTTATGACAAGTAAAAGTGTGTGTTCTGGCACACTGTATAACCTATGCTGAGACGGTGAGACAACATGAAGACGTGGTTTTCTAAATTCAGTGTATTAGTCCTCAGTTTACAAAATTATTTAATAAAATTAACTACTAAAAAAAAAAACATGAGTCATTTCTTTAGAACAACAGACATTTGATGTATGTCCACATTTGCCTCACAGGACAGGGCGTGAAGCTTTGCTGCCAGGAAACGGGTTGACTCTGTCTGGATCTAGACTACAGACAGTCTGAAACCCCAACAGAAGAAATCCTGAAATAAGGGCTGTGTGGCCCATGTTTGTCGCCTGGCCTTGTCACCAATAGGAAGCTGGGCGACCAGGTTCCTTCCGGTCACCAAGGCAACAGGCCCAAGTAACCAGTCAGCTCCCAGGACCAGGTCATTGTTGGATGCCTTAATGTTGCTATGACAGCTGAAACCACGGTGACCCAACTAACAGAAGGGAGAGCTATCAGTGTCCTCAGACCTAGCGTGTCTTAGATATGTCTGTGGAGAAAATTACAAAAGTAGAAGAGGTATGCAGAATTGGAAGGAGGGTTGGAGGTTGGCAGAGAGTTTTCCCTTGATGTTTCCCAGGTGGTTTCACCCAAGGTACAGGATTCTTGGAAAGGGGCCTTGGAAGCGTGCAGGAGACTGAGCAAAACCGAGAGACTCCTGCTGGAACAGAGTGACTGTTCACATACGTCTCCTCTGGCCCCTGTATTTTCTCTTCAGTCTGAGAAGTGTAGGACTTTTTCGCAGTTCCCCTGAGAAACTTGACTGCTTCGTTCCTCAGAAGTGGATCTGGTGGTAAGATTCTAGTAATCCAGGGCATCAACAGAACTCCTCTCTCTTGCAGAATTTGCAAAGAGCCACGTCGCTTAAGAAGATGGTCAACAGGTAAATCTCTGTTTCCATCTCCTCCCATCAGAGTGTCTTCTCCAATCTGCTGTCCTTGGGGGACTCCTCAAGAGGGAGAGCTTTGTGCACAGAAACACTCCACTAGCAGCTGTGCCTCCAACCCGAAACTTCTTTAAAGGAAGTGGTGGCCGAAGCAGGGCTGGAAGCTCATGCCTGCAATCTGTGATGAGCATGAGTCTGAGGCCGGCCTAGGCTACCTTTAGTTGATACACTCTAAAAAAACCCCATAGGGAGACCGAGCGTGATGGCATGATGCTTCTGGTCTCAACACTAGAGGGCAGAGGCAGGTGGGTCTCTTGAGTGTGAGCCCTGACTAGTCCACGTAATTCCAGGGAATAGGGCGTACATAATGAGACACTTACGGGAGGGTGGCAGGGTGCGGACAGACAGATTGCTGATAGACTGCTTGCCTAACATACACAGAGCTTTGGTTTTATTTCCCAGCATTCAGGAGAAAAAGACAGGAGCATCCGAGGTCCAGGGTTAGCTATATAGTGAGTTGGAGGCCAGCTTTTGTCACATGAAACTGTCTTTTTTAAAAGGGGACGTGTAGCTGGGCATGGTGGCGCACGTCTCAAAAAGGGTGGGTGGGGAGGCTGCCAGTGATGGCGCACACCTTTAATCCCAGCACTTGGGAGGCAGAGACAGGCGATTGCTGTGAGTTCGAGGCCAGCCTGGTCTACAAAGTGAGTCCAGGACAGCCAAGGCTACACAGAGAAACCCTGTCGAAAAAAAAAACAAAGAAGGGGGGAATGTGTGTGCTGGTGAGATGGTTCAGAAAACACTAGCTGCTCTTCTGAAGGTCTTGAGTTCAATTCCCAGCAACCATGTGGTGCCTCACAACCATCTATAAAGGGATCTGTTGCCCTCTTCTGGCATGTAGGTGTACGTGCAGACAGTACTCCTACATTTTAAAAGTAGATTAAAAAATAAAAAGTTGCTGGGCAGTGATGGTGCATGCCTTTAAACCCAGCACTCAGGAGTCAGAGGTGGGCAGGTCTCTGAGTTTGAGGCCAGCCTGGTCTACAAAGTGAGTTCCAGAACAGCTAGGGCCACACACACAAACCCTGTCTCAAAAACACACACACACAGTGTTTGAGACTCAGACATAGATGGCACAACTTTGAGTTTCCTTTTTTGTTTTGTAACAGCCAACAGCTCTGCCTCTACTCATGGTATTGGTTCAGTAACACTGAGCTTACACACTAGACTCTGACCCTGGTCTAGCTACTCTTCCAAGAGGTCACAAAGCAAATCACGTTGGTAAGGGCTTGTCTCTGCTACTAACTCATTTCATTCCCTGAACCTGGGGCAGGTGGCAGAATTCACATACTAACTGTCAGTGGCAGATGACATTGAGCCAACGGAGAGACCTATACGCGGCCCTAAGGATGCAGGACGCTATGCAACAGGAGTTAGCACTGTCCAACAAACAGCTGCTGCTGGTGAGTCCTAGGAAGGCAGCCCAGAGTCCCTCCACTTCCTGCGCTTTGTTCCTACCAGCTGGGATATCAACCCATATCATATGCCTCTCGGGTTTTTTCATGATTTTATCAGAACATTACTTTAACATCAATGTCACAGCTCACCAGGCCGTGGTGGCACACACCTTTAATCCCAGCACTCAGGAGGCAGAGGCAGGTGGATCCCTGTGAGTTGGAGGCCAGCCTGGTTTACAAAGTGAATCCAGGATAACCAGGGCTGCACACAGAAACCCTGTCTCAAAAAGCAAAACAACTGTCAAAGCTTTTCAGTAAGTGATTATTTTTAAATGTTCCATTGTTTGCATATGGCAGTCCTGGTTTAGTTTTTAGGTTTAATGAAGCTTTGTGTTCTTGTGTTCTTTGGGTTTGGCTTGGTTTGAAACAGGGTCTCACTAGAGCTCCATTTTTCTCTACCTCTTGCATGCTGGAAATAAAATGAACCAGCGAACACAGCCAAGGGTTTTATTTCATGCATTTTAAAAAATAATTTGTTTATTTTTATGTGCATTGGTGTTTGTTTGTTTTGTTTTGTTTTTGAGACAGGGTTTCTCTGTGTAGCCTTGGCAAGACCTTGTCTTAAAAATAAATACATAGGCAGGCATGGTGCACATGCCTCTGGAAGTAGAGGCAGGCAGATCGCTGTGAGTTCAAGACCAGCCTGGTCTACAAAGCGAGTCCAGGGCAGCCAAGGCTACACAGAGAAATCCTGTTTTGAAAAACAAACAAAACTCCTACCCAGGTCTATCCAATGGACAGGACATTCTCCACACTTGAGTGGAGAGCAGGGACTGATTTTCACACAAACTCTGGTGCCCATATTTGACCATGTCCCCTTGATGGGGAGGCCTGGTGCTACTCAGAAGAAGGATAAGAGGCTATCAACAAGAGACTTGATACCCTATGAACATATACAGGGGGAGGAGGTCTCCCTCAGTCACAGTCATAGGGGAGGGGAATAGGGTGAAAGCGGGAAGAAACAAGGGATGGGATAACAATTGAGATGTAATATGAATAAATTAATTTTAAAAGTATGAAAAACAAACAAGGTCTTGTTCTGCTTCCCAGGATGGCCTGGGACTTACTAGACATCCTGTCTCCGCTTCCTATGTGCTGGAATTATAAGCATGCCCCACCACCTAGCAGCAGGGGACAGATTTCCAATCCCTGTGCGTCATATAGTCCTTGGTCTTCCTTTTTTTTTTTTTTTTTAATTATTTTATGAGCATTGGTCAGATTCCCCCATGTGGATGCTGGGAACTGAACTGGGATCCTCTGGATGGGAAGTTAGTACTGTTAACTGCTGAGCCATCTCTCCAGGCCCAAGTCCTTGGTCTTTCTATCCAGTGACACCCTAAACTGCCTCTTCTCCCCCAGGTGACAATTGTGATGTCACCTTTTAGTATCTTGAGTACCTAGCTGATTTTCTAGTTCATGGTGGTTTCTCAGCAAAATGATCCTTCACCCAGGGAGGGGAAATCAGATAGGCTTCCTCCCCTCCTGATTGACTTTCTCTTCTACAACTTCCCTTTGTGTCCCAGCTAAGTCCAGGCCCAAGAGAAGAGACCACAGGGAGGGGAAGGCAACCAGAGACTGAGGAGGAATGTCAGAGAGCCGACAGCACACGTTTACTGCCTTCTCTTCCAGGTCCGGCAAGCTGCCTTACACGAGCTGTTTGAAAAGGAACATCAACAGTATCAGCTGGAGCTCAATCAGATGGGCAAAGCTTTTTATGAGGAAAGACTCTGACAGCCACCAAAACACCACTCTCTTGTCATCTCATCGCGCCTGCCAACAGAGCCTCTGCTACCCAAAACGTACCCAGACCTGGGACTTAAAACTGTCCCTTTTTCACTATCATGTCAACTCAAATGTTGCTTCTGGAAACAAGAGTGACTCCTTGTGGCCATCGTGGGGTATGCACCGTTGTAAGGGGAGAGGGTGTACAACATGGGGTTTAACAAATAAACAAAAAGGTTCAGACTTGGGCCATGTGCTTTATTGTTTGTTTGTTTGTTTTGGGGTTTTCGAGACAGGGTTTCTCTGTGTAGCCTTGGTTGTCCTGGACTTGCTTTGTAGACCAGGCTGGCCTCGAACTCACAGCGATCCGCCTGCCTCTGCCTCCCGAGTGCTGGGATTAAAGGCGTGTGCCACCACGCCCAGCTGCAATGGGTTTTTTTGTTTGTTTGTTTGTTTGTTTTTGGTTGGGCCATGCGCTTTATTCTCAGCCCTGAGTCTTGGTTTGCTCTTGGCTGCTATAATTTAACTTCCCAGGTTGTGGGCACCGCCTCAGATCTCAGTTTCCCTGACCTTTTCTAAACCAGTGGGCAAATAGCTTTGCCGTGGCTGTTAATCTACAGGCACTGTGGTACTTGAGTGGGAATCCTCGTATTGTGAAACCACAGATCAGCCTGAACTTCTACTCCTCCCACTCCACAAAACAGGATCCCAACTAATCCCTCCAGGCACCGCTGCGCCATGTAGAAGGTGCTAAGCATCAGTGGTGGGTCTGAGAGGCTGGAAAAGCATGTCCTTTCTCAAGATACTTGACACTGAAAATCCTGGAGGGTATTAACTGAGCATATGCACCTGTAGGCCACAAGGAAGCAAATGACACTCAGAGAGACCCCTGCTGTGAGAACATGTCCTCTGGGGTAATTTTTAATACTTTTTAAACTGCCAGCTCTCGACCGGTGCCACGGGGTCTCTGCCTACCGCCGGCTTCCTGTGCCTGTGTCTCCACGGCACGGCTCACACCCGCATCCTTTGTCCTTGAAGTCTGTTTCACTTTGTCTCATTAAGACCTATTCGGGGGCTCTCGCAGATCCTGCTTGAGGTTTAATAAAGACATGGAGACGTCTATATTGTTTAAAGCTGTTGGCCTTTTGCTGGGACGGTCTCTCAGAAAGCTACTAACCGAACCAGACTTCTCCAGCACTGTCTCCCCAGGTGGTTCTCACTGCCTACCTCACACTGCATTCCTCTCCTGCATCAGTCAGCATCTACCTGTGTCGCTGCCTGCCCGGAAGTTTCACCTCTGCTTCCTGCTGTGAGTTTGAGGCCAGCCTGGTCTACAAAGTGAGTCCAGGACAGCCAAGGCTACACGGAGAAACCCTCTCTCAAAAAACAAGGCAAAACAATCAAACTGCCATGTGAGTTCAAGGCCAGCCTGGTCTATGAAGCCAGGACAGCCATAGCTATGCAGAGAAACCAAATCAAAATTGCCATGATGGGGGCTGGAGGGATGGCTCAGAGGTTAAGAGCACTGGCTGCTCTTCCAAAGGTCCTGAGTTCAATTCCCAGCAACCACATAGTGGCTCACAACCATCTATAATGAGACCTGGTGCCCTCTTCTGGCCTGCAGGCACACAAGGGGCCAGAATGCTGTATAAATAATAAATAAATAAATAAATATTTTTAAAAATTGCCACCACGCCCGGCCCCCTTGTCATTAGTGACTAGCCATGGACACTTAGATCAAATGAAACAAAGCTCACGGCCTGGTGGGGAAAGCAGGTCTTGAACAGCAACTACGGGTGTGACCTACGGGTTTTGTAGGAGATGAAGCCACAAACACTACCCGGATTTGACAACAAACAAGACTGACTGATTCTCCTTGCTTCTGTCTGTTCCTGGCCTGTGTTTATCTGCGCTATGCCATCTTCACCTCCTTTTGTTTTGTTTTTTCAAGCCAGGGTTTCTCTGTGTAGCCCTGGCTGTCCTCTGTGTAGCCCTGGCTGTCCTGGAACTTGCTTCGTACTCCAGGCTGGCCTCGAACTCACAGAGATCCGCCTGCCTCTGCCTCCCAAGTGCTGGGATTAAAGGCGCGCGCCACTGCCACTACCACCAGGCCCCATCGTCACCTCTTTAACCTTCCTTCTGATTGGTCTCCCAGGCCACTCATCCGTTCCCTGGCAGTGTGGCCTAGAGTCAAGACAATGATGGACACAACTGGCTTTCAGTCTTGGCCCTGCCATGCAGGTTGGCCTGGTGCACGTTCAATATTCTGACGGGGGGGGGGGGGGGGGAGGCACAGTGCTGGGGAGAGGACACAGTGATTAAGAGCAGAGAACTCAGAACCAGTTCCCAGCACCCATATGGCAGCTCACAATCATCTATAACTCCAGTTCCAGAGGATCCAGCATTCGTTTCTGGCCCCGGCAGGTACCAGGCATGCTCCTGGTACACACACATACAGACACAACACCCATGCATGGAAATATATATATTTTAGGTTTTTCAAGACAGGGCACATAAAATATATTTTTAAAGCGATTTTAAGTCTGAGTTGTGGCTGCTTATTTATAAAATGGAAGCAATCCCTACCTTACCAGGTTACTCTGGAAATTAAATAATGCACCTGGAAGAAATCAGACATGCTATGAAATGTAAACAGGAAGCTATAACGCTGACCCCCCACCTCAGGGTGCTTTCTTCTCTTTTCTCCGCTCCCACTAGACTTTACAGCCCACCTCTTCGATTGATTTCTCTCTTCCTCTGTTCATTTTGCACTCACTAGACGCCCCATCCCCTCTGCCTAGATCTCTGACCTTGGCCTGTTGCCTCAGGGCTTGTCAATGCCAAGCCGGCTCCATTATTGGCAGGATGGCCCACTATAGCACCGTCTTCCCTGACCTTCCCTGTCAATTCTGTGTGTTCTCATCACGTCGCTCAATTGTCCGCCTCGAGCCCCTGCTGCTGTAGCTGATGCTATACCCTGGTCTCCCCGCTCAGAAAGGCTTCGGCCTATCTGAAGTAGCTTCATAGAAACCACTTCCAGAGATCGGAGAGATGGCGCAGTGTGTGCAGGTATTTGTAGCCAGGCCTGATGACCTGAGTTTAACTAAAGAGCCCACAGATAGGAGAGAAGGGATTCCTGGAAGTTGTCCTCTGATCTTTGCATGAGCACCATGACACGGATCACACTCAAAAATGTAAAAGTGTAGCCTGGAGGTGGTGGCGCACGCCTTTAATCCCAGCACTCAGTGACAGAGACAGGCGATCTTTGTGAGTTCGAGGCCAGCCTGGTCTACAGAGTGACTTCTAGGACAGCCAAGGCTACACAGAAAAACCCTATCTCGAAAAACAAAAACAAACAAAATGTGTGTGTGTGTGTGTGTGTGTGTGTGTGTGTGTGTGTGTGTAATAAAAAGTACTAAAAGAGGGAAGATTAAGTGCTTTCATCAGGGGCTGGAGAGGTGGCTCAGAGGTTAAGAGCACTGGCTGTTCTTCCATAGGTCCTGAGTTCAATTCCCAGCAACCACCTGGTGGCTCACAGCCATCTACAATGTGATCTGGTTCCCTCTTCTGGCCTGCAGGTCTTATGTGCAGAACATTGTATACATAATTAATCTTTTTTTTTTTTACGTGCTTTCGTCATCTGTAATGTTTCTTCCTAATTGTGTTCAAAGTCTTCCTAGAAAGCTGTACCTGCCACACCACTATTCCCAAACTTTCTCTGTTCCTACAGTACCCTAAATGCTATTGTCTTCAATTCTGTTTGTTTTGTTTTGTTTTTCTTTTTCTTTTTTTCTTTTTCTTTTTCTTTTTTTTTTTTTTTTTTTTGAGACAAGGTTTCTCTGTGTAGCCTTGACTGTCCTGGACTCACTTTGTAGACCAGCTGGCCTCGGACTCACAGCAATCCGCCTGCCTCTGCCTCCCGAGTGCTGGGATTAAAGGCGTGCGCCACCACGCCTGGCCCTTTTTCTTTTTCTTTTTCTTTCTTTTTTTTTTTTTCCCTGAGAAAGGGTTTCTCTGTGTAGCCCTGACTGTCCTGGACTCAATTTGTAGACCAGGCTGGCCTTGAACTCACAGATCTGCCTGCCTCTGCCTCCCGAGTGCTGGGATTACTGGCATGCACCACTACACCCAGCTTCTCTTTGTTTTGTCCCCCTCCCTGCCCCCCCCCCGCAGAGATTTATTTATTATTTCTTACAGTGTTCTGCCGGCATCTGCACCTGCAGGCCAGAAGAGGGCACCAGATCTCACTATAGCTAGTTGTGAGCCACTCTGTGGTTGCTGGAAACTGAACTCAGGACCTTTGGAAGACCAGCCAGAGCTCTTAACCTCTGAGCAGTCTCTCCAGCCTCCAGCTCTTTTGTTTCTGTTAGTCAGTTTTTCTCTACAGAGCCCTGGTTGTCCTGGAGCTCCCTATGTACACCAGGGTGGCCGTGAGCTCACAGAGATCTTCCTCCACTGCCTTCCTGGTGCTACGGTCAAAGGTGTGAGCTATTGAGCACTCTCACGCAGCACGTCTTCCACCCCTGCTAGTGTCTTTCCAGACTCTCTTGCTCCTCTGTTTTCCCATTGTGACCAAGGCCCTCAGTGGGGAAAATTTCGAACTTGAAAAGAGAGGGTTAAGGGTAAATGGAGGGCAAGGATATAAATATTCCATGTCCATCACAGACTTAGGGAAGGACAGAAAAGACAAGACAATACCACAAGTGCCTATCTTGGGGTCTATACCCATTTATTAGTCCCTGGGAGGCAAGTGCCACACACAATAGGAATTGACTGGGTGTTGGGACAAGCTATTGATCTAGACCAAAGTCACTGTGGTGTTGGTGTGTCAGGGAGGGAGATGTCAGCATTAACTGGAGCAAGGACACACAGAACACGCCTGGGGACTGATAGAAAGCGTCCACCCACCCTACACTTCCATACCACCCCCCACCTTCCATGCAGCTATAACTCAGGCTCCTTCCTGCCAGGATGAGTGAAATATCTGACTCCCACATGACACTCAACAGACCCAATTCTTTCCAAGAGGGGAAAAAAAATCTCCAAGAAGAGAACCAGGTTGAGTTCCTGTGAAAGAAGAGCCTTGGAGAAGCCAGCCCAGGAGCTCTGGTGATCAAAAAGCTGCCGAGGGCTGCAGTGCCTAAAGGACGTGAGAAAACAAGATGGCAGCCCCGCAGGTAGCATGTCATACGTTTCCTATGACTCCTGCTTGACGGTTTCAGAAGAAGCTGCGAAGTTGGAGTTCACCACCTCGAAGACTGAGCGGTCTCGGGAGAGAAAGCGGGAAAGGTTAGGAGTTTGGTTGGAAAGGGAAAGGAGAGAAGCCGCAACCCCCAACCCCCCGGAAAGCCCCCAGGCAGCTGAGATGACATCGAAGGGCAGGTGGCAAAGCTGTTGAGGAGCTGATACACTGGTGATCCTCTGGAAGCTGGCACTGTCACACACAGCAGGGAGAAGCAGCTTTGGGGACTGGTAAGAAGCCCTGCCCAGCGTTCTTGCTTTAGGCAAACCTGATCCGACGGGCACAGCAAAGAGGGGCTGTGGCAGGGAAGGCACGAAGGGCAGATAAACAAGACCGGGTTTTGGGAGGGGAAGACCCAAGGATCAGTGCCCTTAAAAAAGATGGGGTTTCATCCGCACATGGGTGTGACTCTGGGTTGTCCCTGCTGCCCTTTCTTCACAGTGGGGAGGGAGGCAGATCACTACCAAAGCTTGTCTGCCTGCTTCTGTGTGATATGTTTGACATTGGGTTGTTAAATCAGGAGCCAACTGAATGTCAAACATATTCTCACAGAGGCGAGGAGATTTGGCGTCGGATCCGCTGCTCTTTCAGCCCCTGGGGCTCTGAGGCTCTTGCCTGTCTTGGTTAGTTTGTTTTTGAGATAGAATCTCTCTATGTAGCCCTGGCAGTCCTAGAACTCACTATGTAGACCGGGCTGGTCTGGAACTCACAGAAATCCTCCTGCCTCTGCCTCCCAAGTGCTGGGATTAAAGGCATGCGCCACCACACCTGGTATCTGTTGTCTTTTGTTTCTTTTCTTTTTCCTTCCTTAAAATGTGGTCATTGAGCTCAAGGCACAGATGCTATGGAAGTACTCTACCACGCAGTTATAGCCCTAGCTTGTCTGGGATTTGTTGTTTGTTTTGTTTTTGAGACAGGGTTTCTCTGCGTTGCCTTGGCTGTCCTGGACTCGATTCGTAGACCAGGCTGGCCTCGAACTCACAGAGATTTGCCTGCCTCTGCTGGAATTAAAGGCATGTGCCACAACCCACCTGGCCAGCAGTCTGCGCTTAGCATGGAGGCTGTCAGGAGTGAGACAGCTCCGCCCTGCTCCCAACCCTGACGCTTGGCTCCGTTCCCACATTGCTGTGGTTCCGCCCTGACACTAACGATCCTGGACACTATGAGCTAGCCAGAACCAGTTCTATTTTCCCTGCTAGCCCCGGTCACCTTGAGCAGCGTCCACTTTGGCATAGGTGGGCATATGGCAGCTGTGTCTGGGATCAATTGACACCTGTCAATAACAAGATTCCAAGGGGAATTATGAACACGGCTGGCACTACGCTGGGGAACGTAGAGCTGGTGGTGGCGATTAGAACGGCGTGGTGGACAGTAGGCTGGGCAGGGCTCGGCAGGGGAGCAGGGGAAGACAAGGAGTGTAAAGCCACAAACTTTGATACTTTAGGGTCACTGGGAGGAAACGTGACCTTGTACTGTGACCCTCCCAACTCCTCAGCCCACCGGCTGCCCTAGGATAGCCATCCAGATGCCAAGCCTCCCATCTTATGGCCCGTACAGACTGATGTCTCCTTGCCAATTAGAAAACCCCCAAAATAGCACAGCAATCCCAACCATCAATCTGGGGGATTGTCAGGGATCACGAGTGACCTCCCCTCCTCGCTGTTGCCCACGCTCCCTAGATACCAGGACTCAAAAGACGACACTAGTAGAGTTTGGTCCGGATCCAACACGGTCCAGGGGAAAACGATAGCTAAAAGCGAGTAGGACCCTCTGGTGGCTAGAACTGCCAAACTACCCTTCTCTGTTTCAGTGCTCTCCCCCCACCACTGTCCAAAGACCCACAGAGCTGCCAAGAACAGAGTGGAAAGTTTCAAGGTCAGGAAGAGCCTCCCCACCCCCCCACCCCCCACTTTCCATTGTCTAAAATCAGCCTCAGCTGTCCCTCAGTATTTTTTTTTTCTTGCTGGTGATGTCAGTCAATCAATGTGTCTGACCCCATGTTCCCCCAGGAGAACAATGAAGGGGGGAGTTGGAGGCAGCCGGAAAGACCATGTTAGGAGTCAGAGGTGGAGCCCTGAGCACTGATAAAGGTTCCAACTTGGGGCACTTCGAGTGACTTGGGTGGTGGCAGCCCTTCCTTCCTGGCCCCAGGTCTCCAGATCTCCAGTGTCCCCACAGGTGAGGCCACCAATAGTCACACCCTCATGATGGAGGCCATCAAGAAAAAGATGCAGATGCTGAAGCTAGACAAGGAGAATGTTCTGGACCGGGCTGAGCAAGCTGAAGCCGAGCAGAAGCAGGCGGAGGAAAGGAGCAAACAGGTGGGCACCTGGCTTTGGCCTTTCCCCCTTCTTGCTGGTTACAAGACAGACACGGGCCAGGCAGTGGTGGCACACACTTTTACTTCCAGCATCTGGAAGGCCAACCTGGTCTACATATTCAAGTTCCAAGGCTGTCAGAGATACAGAGAAACCCTGTCTTGAAGGGGAGGGGCGGCAAGGGCCAGGGGGATTATGGGAAAGGCAAGGAGCCGGCAAAAAACATCCAGGGTAATAGTTCAGGCCATTCGAGCCCTTTCTCACAGGGGTCACCCAAGACCATCAGAAAACAGGGATATTTATGTCACGAATTTTAACAGTCACAGTTATGAAGTAGCAATGAAAACAATTTTATGGTGGGGGTCCCCAGCACATGAGGAACTGTATTAAAGGGTCTCAGCACTAGGAAAGTTGAGAACCACTGCCCTAGGGGATCCGCTTTAGACTGTCCATATGACCTTAAGGAAGCCAGTGGCCTCTTCTGCACCACACTGTGCCTGATGGACCTGTAAGTAGACCATGTTTTTTGGAAGAATGTCTCACTTCTAGAGCAAAAGGTAAGCACATGCTCAGGTTATTTTCTCTGCTTTCAGTAGCATCACCGACGTCTTCTTTAGCATCCAATAGTCTTGGATGAAAACTCCAGATGGCTCTGTCATCTCCGGGCCAGGAATTATAGGGTCTGTGGTCAAGCCGTGGCCTAACCTGAAACATAGCTGGAGTTAGTGTGTGTCTCCATTAGGGGACGGGAAGGCGGAGGCCAGCCGCGGAGGTCTTTAGACTCCGAGTGAGCATGGTTGTGACTCTGCGTTTGTGTGTTACTCTTCGGGCCTCCTACAGCTAGAGGATGAGTTAGCAACCATGCAGAAGAAGCTGAAAGGGACAGAGGACGAACTGGACAAGTATTCCGAAGCGTTAAAGGACGCCCAGGAGAAGCTGGAGCTGGCAGAGAAGAAGGCAGCTGATGTGAGTGTTAGGGACCGTGGGTTTGCAGACTGTGGGTACGCATGCCGACATAATGCTTTCGCACACAACAACACGCAGGCATGCTCTTTTGTTGGAATATACTTTCTCACTCAAAGACACTTTGTAGCTGAGAGCATAGTTCAATGGTAGTACGCTGTGTCCTAACATGCATGGATCCCTAGGTTTCATGCCAAGCACTGGAGAGAGAGACAGACAGACAGACAGACAACAGACAGACAGACAGACGGACAGACAGACAGACAGACAGACAGAGAGGTCTCGTTTCTATGCTACTCAGCCTCCTTCCCAGTAATCTAATGACCTTTCCAGAACCTGGACATGAGAGGGGCCTCCACATCTAGACGCATGCTATCAGGTGTCCACTTCCTCCCCCACGCCACATTCTTAGCTTTTGTGTACAAGGCTTGGCATGCGCATGTGTGTATTAATAGGGAACCTCTCATCTCTCAATTAGCCAACAAAGCCAGCTTAGATTTCACAATAGAAAAATGGAGGTCATGTTGACCCTGGCCCTATATGGGTTTATTTGTCCTGGTCAAGGTGGGCATCTGCCCTTATGCCGTAGAGCCATTACAGGGAACCCTGATCATAGGAGAGCTGGGAGGTGTCAAGTGTGGGCTACAATAGAAACTGGAAGCCAGGCAAAGGTAGCACCCCAGACCCTACTCTATGGGCCTGAATAAATTGCATAGTTCTTTAGGGCTTCTCCCTCTTAAAATTGAAATTAATTACCTTTTCCCACTTTCCAGTATACTTTAGAACCCTCTTCCCTTCATCATCAACTTGATGTCTTCTGCAAAGACAGTAAGAGGCTATATAGGACATCTGTTTTTAAGAAAAGTACCAGAGGATTATTTATTTTTTATTTGGGCTCCTGGAGATTAAATCCCGCCCCCCACATACACAAGCTACATTTACCTAGCCCATAGGGACCTTAACAGTAACAAAGGAAATGGAAGTTACACAGGTATTTCTCAGCATCTGGGGGAGGAGAAAATGGAAGCCGGCGTTGTTTCAAATCACATTTGGTTGTGGAAAACAGCTTAACGGACAGAGCGGATCACTTACAAATGCTTTCAGATCCTCACATTTAGTCTTTTTAATGAGGCATCTGCTCTTTTCTTTGGTTCTCCGCTTTCAAAGGCTCAGGCACGGTGAGTGTTCACTTGCACAACACAGTGTGCTAGTGTATTCAGAAGGATAAAGGAATCCTCTAGAGGTAATTTGCCAATTTTAGTATGTTTTACACAGAAGCACAACACACACACACTATACAAACAGTGTCTTCCCACTATATTTGTTTGAAAAAAGCTTTCTCATATTTATATAACAATTCCACAGAATTTTTGTCATTTGTTTCTGTTTTTTGAGACAGGGTTTCTCTGTGTAGTCCTGGCTGTCCTGGAACTCAATCCGTAGACCAAGCTGTCCTTGAACTCACAGAGATCTGACTGCCTCTGCTTCCAAGTGCTGGGATTAAAGGCCTGTGCCACCACTGCCTGGCTAAAAAAACAAAAAACAAAAACCAATGCCATAAAATTTTAAATCTTCAACTTAATCCTGTCCCCTTTGTTACCTTTCTCACATACTCAGAGAGTACCCCTCATTGATATGCATAAGAACATTTAAAAGAAAAAAAGAATGTAAAAAAAAGCTGGGCATGGTGGTGCACATGAAGACATTTTTAATCTCAGCCTCAGCAAAAAAAAAAAAAATCTCAGCAAAAAATAAAAGAACAGGCCGGGCGTGGTGGCGCACGCCTTTAATCCCAGCACTCGGGAGGCAGAGGCAGGCGGATCGCTGTGAGTTCGAGGCCAGCCTGGTCTACAAAGTAAGTCCAGGACAGCCCAGGCTAACACAGAGAGACCCTGTCTCGAAAAACCAAAAAAAAAAAAAAATAATAATAATAATAAAAGAACATTTAAAAAGGCCAGGCGTGGTAATCTGTGCCTTTAATCCCAGGACCTGGGAGGTAGAGTCAGGCAACTCTCTGTGAGTTTGAGGCCAGTCTAGTCTATATAGTAAGTTCCGTGTAGGACAGCTAGGTCTACACAGAGAAACCCTGTTGTAAACAAAAAAACAAAAAAGGGGGGGGGGGGACAGACGCAGGAAGAAAGGCTTCTTTTCTCAAAGTAGCATTTGTGGGTCCAGGCTTCCCACAGCCTGGCTTTGTAAGTGAAGTTCTATTAGAACACGCCCTTGCCCTTTCATTTATTTATCGCCTAGTGGTTTAATCCACTCAGTAAAATAATTGCTGCAAGGTCCGTATGACCTGTAAAGCCACAGATTCTCTCTGGCCCTTCCCTGGAAACTTGCTGACCTTTGCCTCAAAGAGTACAAGAAAGAAAGTAAGGTGTCTGTACGAAGTGGGGAAGCGTGGAGCGAGGCAGGCTCTGAGATGTGAGCCAGGATGTGTCTTGGGGGGGGGTGCTCGGCCTAATGCAGAAAGGACTAACAAACAGCTTGGCTCCTGGCCTTGAGATGAGTACATCTCAAGTGAACAGCACATTACCTGGCTGTAGCTCTGCAGCGGGCAGCGGGATGAGTGAGCCGAGAACCGTGTGTCTACACTGGTAGTCTCGGTTATCTGAGAAGCCTTCTGGAATGTGAGGGTTTTTTTAGGGCTGCTTGAACAAAGAAAGGGCAACGGTGCAGCAAGGTCAGCCCAGTCTTGTCTTTTGTTTTTGGTTTTTTCCCTCGCATTTTTTTTCTTTCTTGAATTTAATATTATATTTTTCTTTTGTTTTGGGTTTTATTTATTTATTTGTTTTTTTTTTGAGGGGGGTTTGAGTTTTTGTTGTTGTTGTTTTTGGTTTTTCAAGACAGGGTTTTCTTGTGTATCCTTGGCTGTCCTGGACTCACTTTGTAGAACCAGGCTGCTTTCAAACTCACAAAGACCGGCCTGCCTCTGCCTCCCGAGTGCTGGGATTACAGGCGTGCACCACCACTCCCAGCCCACCTTGTTTTTTGAGGCAGGGTCTCTCACTGAACCCAGAGCTTGCTGACTAGCTAGGCTAGGTGGTCAGCAAGCCCTGGGATCTACCCCTTCCTGCCCCCGCCCCCACGGCTGGGAGTGCAGATGCACAGAGCCACACCTGGCTTTTATGTGGGTGCTGGCGAACTGGATTCAGTTCTTCGCCTCATCATCTTCTCAGCCATAAAATGCTCCTAATCCAAGATGGAATCAGAAGCTGTTCAGGGAGTAACAAAAGGAAAGAGGACTCAGGGCGTGAGAGTCACGCTGTCCTTTTTTCAGGAACATGTGTTGGGAGGGATGAGGAAAGAAAAGACAGGGATGGTCAGAGCCACCTGTTGGTACATGGTGTTATTTGTCACCAGGAAAACAATAGCACTGGTTGGTCTCCTTGCTGCCAATCCATCATGCCTCTGAAAGCTCTTGGGGGTCAACCCATCTGCTTTCCTAGATCAAGAGGAGATTATCTGTACAAAGGACCAGCCTCAGGAATGCAATGCAGTGTTCTCTCAGCTTTGGTTTGCCTTGGTCTGCGGGAACAAGGAGGTACAACAGTGCCACCTGCTGGTCAGCACTCAGATGACAAAATTCTCTCCAGCAACTCCTCTGATAAGACTGACTCAAAACAAGCTTGAGAAATACTTCAGGGCATCAAGAGGACTTTACTGAGTGTAGAACTTGGTCTTCTGTCTCAGTTGCTGGGGGAGGTGGGTGGTAACCAAAATGTACAGGGTACGGTAGTGGATACTAAGAACATTGTTTGTCCAAGTTGTTTCTTCTGAGTAGTCTCATTGTTCTTTTTTCCCCCCAAAAGAAAGGAGTGTCCTGAGAAGCAGAACCAGATATGGGAAATGGTAATTATGTTGCGGAACCCAGAGACTCCACAGCGCTAAATCCCCAACCCTAAGTTAATATTCTTAGTTCAAAGTCTTCTCCATATCCTATTTCTCAGGGGAAGGGGAGAGTTTTATCAAAGGAGGAATTTATCATTATTACTTTTTTTTTCATTGATTGACTTATTGTTTGTTTGTGACAGGGTTTCTCTGTGTACAGCCTTGGCTGTCCTGGACTCACTTTGTAGACCAGGCTCAGAGAGATCCACCTGTCTCTGCCTCCCAAGTGCTGGGATTAAACGTGAGCCACCACCCCTGGCTCCTTATTACTTATTGAGAAGGCAGGAGAATTACAGAGGTATGAAGACAGGATGTGACAGTTCATGCGTGACATTTCAGCACTTAGGCAGCTGATAAAGAAGAGCCAGAGTTTAAGACCAACCAGGGCTATAAAGATGAGCTGGAGGCCAGCCAGGACTACCTGAGATACCATCTTAAAAAAAAAAACCCAACAAAAATAAAACAAGCTAACTAAATAAAAGCTGGAGAAGCAAAGAGAAAAACCGAAATAAACCTTTTTATAAAAGAGTCTGTAGAAGCAGTTCTTAGCTCATAAAATACTTCCTTGGAGTACTTGAATGCCTTCAGTAAAACAGTTTAGAGGTTAAATTCCACAAGATTTTTCCAGATACTTAGACCCTGCTGTTGCAACCAAGGATATAAGAGGGAGAGGGTAAAGAATTGAATATTAAATTATTAAGTTCTAATTCATTCCAAAGGTCACAGTGGCTGGCAGGTTAACGGATCGTGCATACAGACTCCCAAAAAGCTACAGGAGACAAGCCTGGTACTCTTAAACAGAACCCTTCGGTTCATACCTGTCTTGCCCACGTCTTCCACCTCGGAGTCCCCTTATTGACTACAGGTGATAGGAGTGAGACTATCTCAATAATTTTTGGTTTCGTTTGGGGACAGTGTTTTTATGTAGCTCAGAGTAGTCTTGAATTCACCATGGAGATAAAGATAACCTTGGATTTCTGATCTTTCTGTCTCCACCTGCCAAATACTGAGATTACAGATACGTGCCACCAGGCCAGTTTATGTGCTCCAGGAGATCCAGCCCAGAGCTCCGTGCGTGCTAGGCTAGTGCTCTACAAACTGAGCAATACTCCACAGGCCCTCTGAGTAGATTTCAAAGGAGCTCACTGGGACTCCTTACACGATGAAGCGTAGAATCTTTTAGGCTTTCCATAGAATCAGGTTTTGGAGTCTGTCATAGGCTGAGTAGAAGTGGAAACAAGTGGGATATTTTATATTACGGAGCGGAGAGGGAAGCCACAGCGGGCACAGAGGTAGGAAGGCACTAAGTGTTAAGGACAGCACCATACTTGTAAATGGGGCAACCATTGTTGGGAGACAGCCTGGTGGATGAGGCTAGACCACGAAGCGCCTCTCAGTTACTATGGTAGCCTGACCCAACCCCGCCCCCCTTTACTGGCCTGAGGAAAGACCACCCTGAGCGGTCGCCTGAGGCGACTGGAGGGCCCCACCCGTCACTTTTTCAGCCCGCTGCCCCTCGAGTGGACTGCATTCCCGCCTGCTTGGCAGGGGGAGGACGTGCGGTGGCCGTGGCGTCACATCCGGAAGGCTAGTGAGTTCCGGTATTTCAGGGCGGAGCAGGCGGAAGTAGGGTGAGAAGCGGCTACACAGCCGAGCGGAGGAGGTAGGAACCCGATTTCCAGAAGCAGCTGGGTGGGCACCATGGCCGGGATGACCACCATCGAGGCGGTGAAGCGCAAGATCCAGGTTCTGCAGCAGCAGGCGGACGATGCTGAGGAGAGGGCCGAGCGCCTCCAGCGGGAAGTGGAGGGAGAAAGGCGGGCCCGGGAGCAGGTACGCACGGAGGGCGAGGCGCAGCAGGGAAGGGATCGGCACCCCTCTGCTGTGGAGCTCTCCTGCACGGCGTCCTGGAGGCCCGGGCTAGACATTGGAGCCCCGAGGTTGGGTGGGACTCGATCGATTAGGGTGGCCCGGGAAGCGGGCGCCGAGGAAACTAGGTGCTCGCGCGAGCAGGCTGGACCCCGGGAAGAATCGAGCCCCGCGCGGCGCGGCGCGGGCTGCCCTTTCCCCTTTTCTCATTCATTCGGTCCCTCGGAGCCGGGCGCGGCCGGGGGAGGGGCTCAGAGGCCTTTCCCTCCCCCCACTTCTCCGCGAAGGGTGGGGACCTTTTGCTCTCGCTTGAGGTTTCCGGCCAGAAGGGTAAAAGTAAGCGTGTGCTCCTCCGGCCCGGGAGGGGCCCAAGCCTAACCTGTGAAAAATGAGGCTGAGAGGTGGGAACCGCCGGAAAGCCCCCAACCTGGCCCGCTGGCAGCTTTTCCGCTCCCTCCTCCTGCTCAGGAAATGAGCCAGCAGTTGGCTGGGAGGAAGCGCGGTTCCCTCCCTCCCTGGCGGAGCTTAAGGCCACAGCACCACCTCCCATCCCTGAGCTTGGGGGACCTTTTTATAAGTATCTGGTAGCTCCCGCCCCTTAAGTCGCGGGGAAGTGGGAGCGGAGATGCTGCTCCTCCCGGTGCTAGCACAGGTCGGAGCCAGCACGTTTGCAAAGCCCTGCCCATCATGACCTGGAAGGCAGGAACGCCTGTCTGCCAGATTCAGGCCAGAGGAGTGAGCGGTGTAAATTTGTCTTAGGGAGACCGATTCTCCTAAGCAGGGCTGATAAGGGAGTGTATAGCAGAGAGTCAAATGCCACGCCAGTCTCCGGGTTCCTGCCTGATTTGAACACTGTGGAGGATGGAAACAAATTAATGAGCGGCACTGGTGATTTGGGGGGGGGGGGACAGGGGCGGGGGCAGGCTGCCTTCTCAGTAATCCGGTACAGCGGTTTTGTTGAGCCGAAAAGTGTTGGTGGGGTGAATGGAGCCCTGCGAAAGACCTAGTGAAAAAAACTCTGGTGGCCTGTTGGTGTTCTGTATTGCTCTTTGGTTTCTATTATTTATTTATTTATTTATTTATTTTTTGTTATTCATTTGGGGAGTAACAAAATTATTTTTGAGGGGGCAAAAGGTGAGTGTGGAAAAGAACACAGCTCCCTTCCAAGTTAGTGTTTAAACACCATTAAAATGCTTTATACCTGGTGAAGGTGTCAGAGCTCGTCTTCACGGTGCCCTTTCCCGGGCGTCCAGTAAGATAGTTTTGAGACAGGGTGTCCCTTTGTATTCCCAGCAGTTGTCCTGCCTAAGTGCTGGAATTCCAGGCTCGCTTGGCCACTCCTGGCACACCTGCAACTGTTCCTTATCAGTTCTTATGAGATTGTTCTAGAGATGAGGAAGTCTTGAGGGAGAACGGAGAGAACGGTGGAAGGAACTGGCCATGTGCCACAGAGTCATAGGCTGGTGTCTAGGCAGTGAGGACCTGCAAGTGGTTGCAGGCTAGGTAGGCTACGTCTGTCCCAGAATTTGGTCATTTTCCTTGTAGGAACATTCGGCTCCTTCGACACAGAGTGTTTTCACGTGTTCAGAGCTTACCAAATGTGGTTATTTCACGAAGTCTCCTGAGGAAGCCCTCAGAATGGGGAAGTAGGGCGGTGGTTAAATATTGATGAAACTGCTGTCATGGTTGTGAGTTTTGACTTTGTGCACTCTGAACTTTGAGGCCCTGCTGAAGAGTCATAGAAGGAACTCTTGGCTTGGCTTGTCCTTGCCTAGGCCCACGGCAGGCTCCTGCCCACACTGCCTCATGGGATTAGGAGACCGTCAGATCTTTTTCTGCTCACTTTGTGTGGGCATCCAAGCTGCCTGTGTTAAGCTGGATACCACCAAAGCTGAGAGGCAAGTCCTGAGGGCAGACTTTCCTGTTCTTGGCCTGGACATGGAGTACAGCTCCCCGCAAAGTCTTACTTTGAGTTTTGAATTTCCTTTGTATTTATTAAGAGGGTCTTATTTATTTATTTTTAAGTGGTGCTGTCATCAGACCTAAGGCCTTAATGCTGGACAAGCTTTCCACCACTGAGCTACACCTTTGACTCTGTCCTGTCTAAACTTAAAACAGGCGGCAATATAAAGTTCAAATGTGTTTATTGCTGGGTAACATAAACATGTCCCTATCCAGGCTAGCCTTGAACTGCTGGCCTCAAGTGACTCTTCGGTTTCAGTCTCTGGGGTTGTCTCCTTCGGGGTTCACTGCCGTGCCAGAGTCTCTCTCCATCATAACGTTTCTTTCTTATACTTGTTTGTGTGTGTGTGTGTGTGTGTGTGTGTGTGTGTGTGTGTGTGTGTGTGTGTGTTTTAAGACAGGGTTTCTCTGTGTAGTCTTGGCTGTTCTGGAACTCACTCGGTAGACCAGGCTGGCCTCGAAATCACAATGATCCACCTGCCTCTGCCTCCTGGGTGCTGGCATTAAAGGCGTGTGCCACCACGCCCAGCCCTTTGATTCCTATTTTTTATTTGTGTGTGTGTGTGTGTGTGTGTGTGTGTGTGTGTGTGTGTGTCTGACTCCTCTGGAGCTGGAATTGCAAGCAGTGGTGAGCTCACCGCACAGCCGTGCCCCACTCCCGCCAGATAGGTGCCGGGAGCCAGAAGGCTCACCAGTGCTCTACCTCCTGAGCTGTCCCTCTAGCCCCACTGTAACCAGTAAGTGAGTGGTTCACCTTACCCTCTAAAAGTATTTTTCTCCAAGTTTTCCACAGTATTTTTTTATTTTTCCTTTTGTTCTGGAAGTCCTACTGAGGGAGGGGGAGTGGCCTTTGAGCAGAGGTTCTGGCCTTAAGCCCAAATTCTTGGTTTCTGAAGGGGTTTAGGATGTTTGGCTCTGTGTGTGTGTGTGTGTGTGTGTGTGTGTGTGAGAGAGAGAGAGAGAGAGAGAGAGAGAGAGAGAGAGAGAGAGAGAGAAAGTGTGTGTGTGTGTGAGAGTGAGTGTCCCCTCTTTGTTAGTGGATTGGATTGGTTTTGCCTTCCTGCGCTCTCCCACAGGAGAGGCGTTTTCTCTAAGTGCCGCCCTCAGTTTGCACTCCACCTTTGTTGACTTTGGGCCGGGCAGATAACTCCAGGTCCCAGCTTTCCTCCCCTCCCAAGAACAGAGCGTAGAGCTCCCTGGCATGTGTGAACACAGGGCGCTCAGCACGTCTGCTTCAGCACGGACCTGACTTTTCTAGGACTATCTTTACGGAGAATTACACCTGTGACTTTTATCTAAAAAGAGAAACCCCAGTGTGGCAGAGTGCCAGATTTAGACTTAGCCCCTCTGTCCTTGACCCTACTCTGCCTTTGACTACCAACTATTCATCCGCTTCTTACATGAAGGGCTGTGGTATGGTTTGGGCCTCTTTTCACATAAAAAAATGGTCTTATTGAGTATGAAGTGTGTGTGTGTGTGTGTGTGTGTGTGTGTGTGTACACAACTTTGTGGAGTTAATTCTCACTGTCACGTGGGTTCAAGAGGTTAGAACCCAGCCCACCAGGCTTGC
The DNA here is from genome assembly GCF_964271855.1 of Acomys minous. Taxonomy (NCBI): domain Eukaryota; kingdom Metazoa; phylum Chordata; class Mammalia; order Rodentia; family Muridae; genus Acomys; species Acomys minous. The sequence continues at coordinate 62,347,084 of NC_140499.1, forward strand.
ACAGATGGGTGCTGAGCCACATGGACAGTCCACTGGAGCATTTAACCAAACTTCTGTCAGAGCCAAAGCTGCTGTCAGCCATCTTTTAGTGTGACCAAAATGGCTGCTGCATTCCAGCACCAGGATTTGTCCTCCTGAACAATGGAGAAAGAACCCCATTGCTGTTGAACGGGGGGGGGGGGGGGGGGGGGGGGGGGGGGGACGGGGACCTCACACCACTGTACCCTTCAAGCTTCAGGGGGCCAGTCAGCCTCTGCTGGGCATTCAGGTAAAACCCAGATAGTGGGGGAAAAACAACATCAAGTGTGCTGTTTCTCAGGATCACCCGGCTAGCCTGACCTGAGTGCTGTGTGTGAGCCGGCTTCCTTGTTCCTTTTAAGGGAGTACCAGATCTTGATTTTGCAGCCTTTTGTTTCCTGGTAGAGAACTGATCTGCTTGCTGGAGGGGGAGAAGCAGAACTTCCTGTCTTGAGCTTCTGGTCTGGGGAGCCTTTGCAGGGGTCTTTAGTCTTTGTTTCTTGTTTTAACACACGCTTTCTCTTAGCAGAGCACCAAGAGGTGGTTTCCCTTCCCTTTTCACCCTTGTGAAGAAATTGAATTGTAGCTGTTGTTTTGTAGGAGAAAGTGCTGGAGCCGGCTTGTTGCCATGGAAACCATACCCTGCCCCGTAGCCTGTTATCTTTTTCCAGTTTGGGTAACTTGGCACCGGATGGGGACTTACATTTCATGTGCTTCCTGTAAATCCAGCTGCATATTTCTTTTTCTTTAAGTTTTCCCCCTTAGAGTTATTTATTTCATCTGCATGAATATAGTATATATATGTATATCATGTGCGTGCCCGGTGCCCCTGGAGGTCAGGAGAGAGCTTTGGAGCCTCCGAAACTGGAGTTAGTTATGTGTGATTGAGAACCACCCTGTGGGTGCTGGGAATTCTGCGTTCTCTGTAAGAGCAACAGGTGCGTGTTTCATGTTGGCGTTTTAGGCATCTGAAGCCCCCGAAGCGCATGCGTCTGAGCCCTGCCCTGATGGCCTGGCTTGCCCTGGACCGCTGGGCCTTGTTGGGTTTGTGAGGATCAATCTCTGTTGTCGTCCAGGACATCTGTCTTCCTAGAAGAGACAGGACTAGGGAATGCTCGTCTCTGTGGTGTCTGAAGGGCACACGCAGGGCTACAGATGGTTTCTGAGGAATGTCAGCTTATGTCGACCTCCAGCCTCCTCTCCTGCGGCTGCTCTCCTGCCTCCTTCCCCAACCCCTTGCCTCTCCTGTGTTTGTACGTGGAGATTTTTGTTCCCATCCTGAGAGTTAGCAGGAGTCTTGTCTGGTTGTGTCCCTCCCCACAGGGCTAGTGGCCCAGATTCCTCAGCTGCCACCACCCTTGCCAGGTACGAGGAAACCAGGGTAATCGAATTCAGTCACAGTCTGGGCTGGAGAGGAGAGCTGGCCCCACCCTGGGAGAAGCATCTGAACGCACTCACGTGCAGCAGAGAGCTTAAATTTGGGGTGGTTGGGTTGGGGAAACAGGGTCCCCCTTTGTAGTGAGTCCACGTTGTCCCTATGTCTCAGTCTGCTGAGTGCTAGGATTGTAGCCACATACTGTCACAGACTGTGCCCGTGCACAAGAGCTTAAACTTTATTGTGTGTGACGCTGGGGAGATGACTGTCATGCATTATACTGAAGTCCAGTGACACTTAGGAGGTGTGAGGACTAGAAAGGCAGTTGAGACAGCCAGACGACAGCCGGGCGTGGTGGCGCACGCCTTTAATCCCAGCACTCGGGAGGCAGAGGCGGGCGGATCGCTGTGAGTTCCAGGCCAGCCTGGTCTACAAAGTGAGTCCAGGACAGTCAAGGCTACACAGAGAAACCCTGTCTGGAAAACCAAAAAAAAAAAAAAAAGAGAGAGAGACAGCCAGAGGCATGGCAGTTGGTGGAGCTAGGTTTCTTGTTTGTTTTTATTCTTTGTTTAAGGGACTAAGGGAGCACACTGAAGGGGTGGGGGGGGGGGGAAGATATCCCAGTCTTTTTTTCCCCCTCTCAATGTGCACATGCAGCAGAGTGTGTGTACGTCAGGACAACTTGTGGGGGCCAGAGATGGGACCCAGGTCCTCAGGCTTGGCATCTGGTGCTTTTAGCTGTTAACCATCTTTCCAGCCCCAGATCTTGCTTTTTTGTTGTTTTTGTTTATTGTTTTTTCCCAGACATGGTTTCTCTGTGTAGCCTTGGTTGACCTGGACTCACTTTGTACACCAGCCTGGCCTCGAATTCACAGCGAACACCTGCCTCTGCCTCCCGAGTGCTAGGATCTTGCACTCTTGCATTGACCTCAACCTTGCATTCTTGCTTGCATGTCTGGAAAGCAGTTATTCAGGAGGCGTTGATTAGTTGGTCATCCTCCTGATGTTAGAGTAAGGAGATCAGAGGGCTAACAACTTAAACTGTTCTCTCTGTTACTACAGAGAGAAATATTATAAAGTCATAGAAGTACTAAATGTTGGGCCCTCTGGTGTATGGCTCTAGTCCCAGCACTCAGGAGGTAAAGGCAGGGGGATCTGGGGTTGGAGTTGAAAGCTGAAGTAGCTGTCATTTATAGAGCATGAGGCAGAAGTCTGTCTTCTCTGGCTGCTTTTTGAGACAGGAGCTTACCATGTTGATCAGGCTGGCCTCAGACGACAGACCCACCTGGCTCTGCTCCCGCGCGCTGGGGTTGACCGTGTGTGGCATCTCACCTGCTTTGTTGACTCTTACAGGCTCTGGACTTTAAATTGAGTCCAGAAGAGAGAGGATAATACTGCCTGGACAAGCACAGGGCTGAGGGCACTGGGAGAGGGCTTGTCTAGCATGCATGAAGCCCTGGGTTGCATCCCCAGCACAGCATAAACTGGGCATTGCGGTGCATTTCTGTAACCCCAGCACACGGGAGGTACCATGCGGCATGGTCAAGGCCAGAGCCAGCTTGGGCTGCATGAGATTGGGTCACAAGAAGAAAACTTTTCATGTATGACAGATGGGAGTCCTTAGATGGGAGGGGAGGAGCTGACCTCTAACCCTGTACGTTAGAGCTTTTTGCATGTGAACAAGACAGGCTCTCTCTTACTTGCTTGACTCTAGCGTCTTCACAGTCGTCAGGGCTAGTCTTCTGCCACAATTGGTTCTTTTCACCTCTCTGTTCGCGTCTCCCTTTGACCTAAGGCTGAAGCTGAGGTGGCCTCCTTGAACCGCAGGATCCAGCTGGTTGAAGAGGAGCTGGACCGCGCCCAGGAGCGCCTCGCCACTGCTCTGCAGAAGCTAGAGGAAGCAGAAAAGGCTGCTGATGAGAGTGAGAGGTACACGGGGGACCACGACGGGGAGACGGGGAGTGAATTCCAAAAGAGTTGCTGGAAACAAAACAGTCCATAGCAGCTCCAACCTGGGTTCCCTCTACACCTGTGTTTTGTTTTGTTTGGGTTTTGGTTTGAGGCCTCATGTAGCCCGGCCTGGTTTTGAACTCTTGAGCCTCCTGCCACCACTCACCAAGTGCTGGGGTTACAGGCCTGTGCTAGACCTGTTTGTGGTTTTGCCGATTGAGCCCAGTATCTCCCTTATGTGCTAAGCGCATCCTCTACCACCGAGTTACACTCCCACTCCCAGCCCCCAGCTCTACTTCTAAATGGTAGTGAAGTAACATTACTACTATCATTTATACTGTGGGAATTGAACTGGGGCCTCGCACATCCCAGGCACCTGCTCTATTGTTAGGTCCTGTCCTGAGCCCAAGTTTGTTTGTTTCAAGAGAAAATGTCTTAAATTAAATGGTACAGGTCCTTGAATGCTATGGAAATTCTATTTGGGTGGCAAACAGGAATGGACTTTAAAGGGTGTGACTTTGAGTTCTTGGACTAGAGTTGACGCAGACCTCAGAACGCCATTGCTGTGTTGATCCTGTTTCTGGCAGAGGCATGAAGGTGATTGAAAACCGGGCTCTAAAAGACGAAGAGAAGATGGAGCTCCAGGAAATCCAGCTGAAGGAAGCAAAGCACATTGCAGAGGAAGCGGACAGGAAGTATGAGGAGGTAAGCCACCTCCGCGCAGGCCGTCAGGGGGGCGTGGTGCCCGGGCCTGAGCTGCACACGCAGGCTCCACGCAGGCCGTCACCGGGGCATGGTGCCCGGGCCTGAGCTGCACACGCAGGCTCCACGCAGGCCGTCACGGGGGCATGGTGCCCGGGCCTGAGCTGCACACGCAGGCTCTGCGCAGGCCGTCACGGGGGCATGGTGCCCGGGCCTGAGCTGCACCGGCATCTTGTCTTCCAGGTGGCTCGTAAATTGGTGATTATTGAGGGAGACTTGGAACGCACAGAAGAACGAGCCGAGCTGGCAGAGTCGTGAGTATTTTGTCTCCAGATTTTGTCAGACCATCCTGCCAGCTTGGGCACTAATTGGAGTAAACTAGCATTCCTTGACCTTGTTAAACAGGCCTGGGAGGGTGGTCGTCATCTATAGCCTCTAAGAATGGCTGCGGCCTTCCCCTTATCTCACTGGGAGCAGGTAACAAGGTAACAACAAATTGAGGGAACGTGGAGACTAATCTGGCAAAACAGCTAGCTGGAAGATCCTAGTGGGTCCTTCCATAGAGGACCTCTCCCCCCCTGGCCTCTACTGACTTCAGATCTGGTCTCTGTTTTTACCACTTTGCCACTGGGAACTTGAGAGCAAAGGCTTTAGAGAAATCACCTGCCGCCCACTGGTCCCGGCTTGGCCTTGTGTAACAAAGTCAGCATGGATGAGTATATGTTCGTGCTCGCCTGGCGCCCTCCCCCTTCAGACATGACATATCATGACCATGGTGGTGTTTTCTTTCCATTTGTTTGTTTGTTTATTTATTTTTACCCATCCCCCCACCCCCCATTTTGCGGCTTGTTTTCTTGCTCTTCCCTTTTTAACCTTCTCCCCACGACCTGGCTTGTGCCATTCCCGTGACTGTCACTAACAGCCGTTGCCGAGAGATGGACGAGCAGATCAGACTCCTGGACCAGAACCTGAAGTGTCTGAGTGCTGCTGAGGAAAAGGTACTAACCAGTAAGCGCGCCGAGAGGCCCTGTGCCTGTGGTGTGCTCTGTTCCAGTTCGGTTTTGTTTTGCAGCTGCCTCCCCTCCACAGTTGACTTTGTTGAGTGCCTCTTCATCTCTCCATGGAATGCTCCATTCCTTTCCACTTGGCATCTCTCATCTCTTCTTTCCTAGTCGCTTCACTGCCTTCCCCCAAAGGGCCTCTGCCTCCCTTGGGTGATTTGGGGGGGTTGTCTGGGCTGGGCATCCGTCCCCACCTCCACACCCAAGCAGCAGTCGTAACTCGTTCCCGGTAGTCAGTGATTTCTCTCAAGTGTTCTTTCTTTATCAGAGCCAAACATACTGAGCACAGGGGCTCCGGCGCCTGGCAGACATGTGCCACGGGAGAGGCGGGAGGGCGGATGCTTGCTCAGGTTACCTAGAAACTTCTTCCCTGATTGCAGTCCAGCTCTCTTTACACATAGGTTCAATTCACATCTGTGTGTCTCTCTCCTTTTTTTGTTTTTGTTTTATCTCTTCTCCTTCCCCCTTTCCTCTCCTTTGGTATTTAAAATATTCACAGTAAGTGTTCTGAGCTGGAGGAGGAGCTGAAGAATGTCACCAACAACCTCAAGTCTCTTGAGGCTCAGGCGGAGAAGGTAGGGCTGGTTTGTGAAGATGACAGGCTTTGGGGCCTGGGCCCAGCCCTGCCCTTAAGGACAGACACGCCCCTTCCGTTCTGGCCATCAGAGTGTAGCTTTAAGGCCAACTCCTACCTGCCTCCATTGCTTAGGGTCAAGTAGCATCGGGTCCCTCAGTGCCTGGAGTCACGGGCTCCTCCAGCCGCCACCGCCTCCGCTGCGCTCCAGTCAGTTATGTGGCTAGAGAGACTCTGAAGCAATCAGATGGGGCACCAGAGGGCCAGCTCTCAAGACCTGTAGCAGTCAGATCAGACGGTGGCCATTAGCATCGTGAAGGGGATGCTGTAACTGTGGGCTCCTCTGGTTATGCTGGAGAAAGGAAAAACCCTTTGGCTTGGTAGGAGTAGATCAAAAGTTAGGGCTGCTAACAGGGAAAGAGGGCCCTGGCGGAGTTCACTCTGCAAGTTTGATGTTTGGGTCTTGCCAATGGCTGGGCCTTGTGTTTAGTCCAGAGCCAAGCCCAGTCCACACCAGATAGTGTCTGTGGCCTATGTGAGAGTAACATAGCTGTTGTCTGTGAGACAATTTCTCCTCTGAAACTCATATTTTACTTCTCTTAACAGTACTCTCAAAAAGAAGACAAGTATGAAGAAGAAATAAAGATTCTTACTGATAAACTCAAGGAGGTGAGGCCAAGGGGCTGACACACACGAGGATTTAAAGCGTTGATGCTGTGATATTGGTAATTAGCCTTGCTGGTTCTGATTGGCCGTGTATTTCCTCAGGCAGAGACCCGTGCTGAGTTTGCTGAAAGATCGGTAGCCAAACTGGAAAAGACCATTGATGACTTGGAAGGTATGGAGGCGTGAGAGGAAGGCTTCGCCCACTCATCTTGGGCCTTTTCTCCTTTCATCAGAATGGTAGTGACTTGGAATATGTGATGTGTCCTGTCCTGCGTTACAGCTAAGAAAGTAGGCCTAGAGTTGTTGGATTTTTACTTTTTCCCTTTAATAAGCCTACTGATTTCCAGAATCTGCCACCTTTCCTTTGAAATGATCTAATGGCTAATTTATCTCCAATTTAGTAATCTTAAGTATCTTAAGTGTGTGAGGTGAAGTGGGGACCATGATTTTTTAGAAGACAGTGAAGTCACCTGTGGCCACCTTAGGTATTTCTCTTTATCATTTAGGCTGGGGCACCTCTCCAGGAGACAGTAGCCAGGTCTCTCAGCCGAGCGCTGTCAGGCCATCTTGTTCTTGCAGGGTGGCAGCTTTGTCTGTCCACCTTAGCAAGGAAACAGGCCTTTGTCTGAGAACTCCGTGTCAGGCTCATGGTAACTGGATGCGCTTTGAAGGGGCTTGGGGCGGTCTGTAGAGCCAAGGACCCACGCACCATGGTCCCATTGAGTAGGCAGCAGAGTGGCACCACGGATGTGTGCTTCCTCCCTTGCTGTCTTTGTAAGTGTTATCGCTGGTTCAGAACTGGTGGGAGTGGTGGCCTGGGTTCCCATTCGCAGTCATTGCTGCATTTGTCCTAAGAGACATCAGGAAGTACTGTTGGCCATTGGGAAAAGTAGATCGAAATGGCCGGTCACGGTTGCCAGGATAGTTGGCTTTTTTCCCCCTGGTTTTAGAGCCCCTGTCAATTTTTCCTACTTTCTAATGACCCCCTCTCTTCATCTGCTTCTGATACCTTTCACTTTATCCCCTCCATCTCCCCTGTGGTTCCTGTGCCCGTCCAGACGAGCTCTATGCCCAGAAACTGAAGTACAAGGCCATTAGCGACGAGCTGGACCACGCCCTCAATGACATGACCTCTATGTAACTATCAGGCAGCAGAGTGGGGTTGGGGTCCTGGCTCTGGGCGAGGGTGCGGGGTGGTGCACACTCTGCGTGTCCTGCGCCCCAGTGGAAAACATTGGTGCTGGTTATTTGTTTGGCAGAACCTGGGAGTGCGTGTAGTCTTGGGTGTGGTCTGTGCTCTCTCGTTGTCCATCTGCTTCTCACAGGGTCTAATTATAGACGTCACGGTGACCTCAGACACCAAACTCCTGACTCACCCTGCACCACTAAGATTGCAGCCATGTCCGTTGTGCCCAACTTTCCTCTGCTGCCCTGAATTGTCACTTTCGTGTCTCAGAGTTAAGTATGGCGGCACACAACTGTAATCCCTGCGGTCTAGATGCTAAGGCACAAGGACTGATGCAGGTTCAAAGCCAGCTAATGCTGCATGGCATGACAAGGTCTCAAAAAGCAAGACACGACAGGCATGGGGGCACTCACCTTTAATCCTGGCAGAGGCAGACAGAACTCTTGAGTTCAAGGCCAGCCTGGCCTACATAGTGAGTTCCAGGACAGCCAGGGCCTGTCTCAAAACACACACACACACTCACTCACACACTCATATACTCACACATAACACACACCCTGATTTGTGCCCTGATACTAAAACTGACAGGTCATACCCAGGATGCGAAGCAGCCAGTTTAAGACTTGGAGCTGAGTCCCAAAGCAAGCCAAGCAGTAAACAGCACCAAAAGTTTTGGGGAATTTCATCTGTTTGCCGTGGGTCTGGTCCCTAACGCTAATCTGCCTCCTCTTCCCGCTAACCCTGGGGGCGGCCAAGTGTAGCAGCCTGTAGTGTCTGGCTCTCTTTTTCCTCTTGCTCTTTTTGGCCCCTTCTCCTTCCTCCTCCCAAGCTGCTGCCTCAGTTCAGCCAGCCCTTCTCACCCGGAGTGTCCTTTTCCACACAGATAAACTGTCACCGTTTCTGCTCTGTTCTGGATCTACCCCCTTTCCTTGGGGAACCCAACACCCCACTCGCTCTGGATTCCATTTGGGTCAGCCTGGCTGGTTCCCAAAGCCTTAGTGCCGGGGGCCGACTTGGGGTGCAGTCACAAAGCAATTTACATAGTTGCTCTGGCCCCCATTATTAAAACAAGCTGCCAGAAGCCTCATGCCCTCCTGCATTGTGTCATTGACAAAGCTGTTGCTGCACATGAGAAGGAGCCCTGCCGGTGTCCTGTGGGGGCAGCTGCCTTAGGCTCCCCCTCTTCTGACTAATGTATAATCAAAGCTACTTCTGTGTGTGTGTTTTTCTTGACACTTAAACTTTTGCTGGTCAGAGTCTTGTCAGAGTGGTGGCCTAGTAAAGGCCTAGTGTTACTCCTCAAGTGCTTAAGGCCGGCTTAAGTCTTCACTTCTGAGATCCTAAACAGTCTATCTACCTGCAGTGTTTTCAGTCCCTAAGGCCCTTGTCCATACAGTAAGGTGAACAGGCCACTGTTTGCTAACACTCTCCACTCTCTGCCCAAGGTTCAGGCAGGACATCCTCAGAGCACACTGGGCCTGTGATCCATCCTTACAGTTATCTACTCTGTCCCCCCAAGTCACAGTGTGACACAGTGGGCTAGGCTCTAGTCGATGGCCGTTTAAACCCTTCTCACTTATTTGAGGTTGCTACCATTTGTTCAACTTTTTCCCCAATGGGATATAAAGAACGCGATCAATTATTGGAAAATTGAAAACAACCAGCCACAAGGTACACACAAGGGTAATGGCTTACTATTAAATTTCTACTAGTGAAATTCTTATTGGTATAGATTGTAGAATTGAATGCCAACACTTCAGAGGCATTCCAGCTTATACAGCAGGTACCTTTGGTATCGTGGCTAAATGTTGCATAATGTATCCCTTTCTTAGAAAAAACCAGGGCTGTGGATGTGGCACAGGGCTATTGGGAGAGCATAGTAACACAAAGAAAGGGAAGATACAGCTAGGTAGAGGGGTTTTCCCTAGTCTAAGTTTCTACCAAGTCAAGTTCCTTTGCCTGTACTATTTCTTCCTGCCACAGGGCCCTTGTGGTTCAGTAGAGGTCGGTCTATTGGTCGGGTCCTGCTGTTTTCCAGCTATCTTGTCCTGACAGACATTAGTGCAGCCAAGGAGCGCCTGCATTTAGGTTGCTCTGGGTTGAAAAGACAAACCCAAAGTTAAAGCTGCTGTGTAAGCTGTGGATAGTAAAGTGTGGGGAGCTGAGTTCCATTTGGGACAATTTTCCACTAGCCCTGGCTATTCTAGAACTCGGTATGTGCCTGATCTGGCCCTGAGTTCATGGCAGTCCTGCGTCTGCTTCCCAGGACACACCCCACCACGGTGCTAGGTTTAGGATAGGGTTTGTTTACTGTGTTTGTTTTGGTAATAGAGAATTCTGAACCCAGAGCCTTGAGCTTTCTAAGCAAGCGCTTAGCACTGAGCTTCGTCACCAGCCTCAGGTTTGGCTTTAATGAGCAGAATTCAGTTTGGGGATAGTTGGTACTCAGCATTCCAGTTAAAGAAAAACAAGGTGAAAGAGAGCATCTAGGGGAAACCAGGGTAGGTGTGGGGGTGGGGTGGGGTGGCTGCTGAGGTGAGCCTGGGAAGCTTTGTTCTTGTTCGTTACGTGACGGAGACGCCACTGTAGTTAATGAACAAGTGTGTGCTACGAGAACAACGTTGGATCTGGGCGTGGTGGGCAGAGCCTGTGCCCAGCATCAGGAGTTCAGGGCCACCCTGGGTCAAAAACAGACAAGGCTGGGCGAGGTGATGTATACCTTTACTCCCAGCACAGGGATCTCTGTGTTCAAGGCCAGTCCAGACTACACATGAGTTCTTGGCAAGCCAGTATAGTGAGATTCTTTCTTTTAAAACAACTTTTGTTGGGCTGTGGTGGTGGCACAGGCCTTTAATCTCAAGTGCAAGCACTCGGGAGGCAGAGGCAGGTGGATCTCTGAGTTTGAGGCCAGTCCTGGACAGCCAGGGCTACACAGAGAAACCAAAAAGCAAAAAAACCCCTTTATTCCAGTTAAAAAAATTGTGTGTGTGTGTGTGTGTGTGTGTGTGTTTTATATATGTGTGTGTTGGAGTGAGAGTTCATTAGTGAAGTGTGCTAACCCCCTGTTGCAGGCATTTGTGTGTCCTTTTCTATGGTAGCTCTCAGTGGCCTCCTACCTTTGCTCTCTCCAAATTCGCTCTTGCTCTCAAAATGTTTTATTTAACATTCACAAGATAAACCCTGGCATGCCCACACCAGTAGCCATGACTGTGGTGGATGTTGGGAAGCACTCGGTTAGGTTGCAGATTTATCTGTAGCCCAGGCTCGCCTGAGGCTCAGCAGTCCTCTCACCTCAGCCCTCCAAGTGCCGGGTTGCAGGCGTGTACAGCTGTGCCTGGTAATAGGACCCTTTGCAACCAAAGAAAGGCTGGATGGTGGCGGCGCACGCCTTTAGTCCCAGCACTTGGGAGGCAGAGGCAGATGGATCAATGTGAGTTCGAGGCCAGCCTGGTCTATAAAGTGAGTCCAGGACGGTCAAGGCTACACAGAGAAACCTTTTCTCAAAAAAAAAAAAAGAAAAAAGAAAAAAAGAAAAAAAAAAGAAGGGACCCTTTGCCAGCCCCTGACCCAAGAGGAGGCAAAGGTGGGTTCCTGGCTTCGAGACAGAGAGGGACAGTGTTAGAGATGGAGGACAGACGCACACGCCTGAGAAACTGGCTGCAGGGGGAAGGCTGGCAGGGGAGGTTTTGGAATCCAGAGAGACTGGAAGCAGTTTGAAGTCGCACATGTATTTGACACCCATAAAGAGCATCTGCGGGTGCTGGTCATGGTGATGCACACCTTTAACCCAGTGCTTGGCGAGAGGCAGGCCAGTCACCTTTGACCCAACACTCGGCCAGAGGCAGGCCAGTCACCTTTAACCCAGCACTCGGCCAGAGGCAGGCCAGTCACCTTTAAGCCAGCACTCAGCCAGGAAGAAAGCAAAACCACAACTGCAGATGTGGAAAGATTAAATAAAAAGAAAACTTAGGCTGGGTAGTGGTGGTGCACGCCTGTAATCCCAGCACTCGGAAGGCAGAGGCAGGCGGGTCTCTGAGTTCCAGGACAGCCAGGGCTACACTGAGAAACCATGGAGAGAGAGAGAGAGAGACAGACAGAAAGACAGAAGCTTAGTTGGGCAGGAAGCTAGATGCCCTTCTTGGAAGTGTGGAAGCAAAGAGAATGATGCTGGGGCTGAGTGGTTCTCAAGTCCAGCAGACAGACTTGAGATGGAGGTACCTGCGATGGGCGCCCACTGCCCATCCATGCTCACTGGGTGGTGTTTTGAGCGTTAAGGTGGTGTGGGGAGATAACATATTCAAGAGACAGGAGAGAGCATTAGTGAAAGAAGAAAAGCAGTAAGTATGCTTTAAAGTGGCTGTGCCCAGTAGAACTTGGGCAGTGATGTCCAGAGTGATAGTCACTTGTTTCTGCAGCTGTTAAACTGTCTCCTGGTACTAGAATCCCGTTCTATTTATTTTTAAATGAGTAAAGCTCATTTCCATTTAAGTAATCCCGTGAGACTATTGCTCAGCACAGTTGTAGACATTTGGTATTGGACAGGAGTTAGAACACCAGGCTGGGGATGTAGTGGGGCCCTGTCTCAAAATACAGTTAAAGCCGTCTGTGGAAGCCGGGCGTGGTGGCGCACGCCTTTAACCCCAGCACTCGGGAGGCAGAGGCAGGTGGGTCGCTATGGGTTCCAGACCAGCCTGGTCTACAAAGCGAGTCCAGGACAGCCAAGGCTGCACAGAGAGACCCTGTCTTGGGGAAGAAAAGAAGCAGAGAGAATGAGCATGGAACAGTAGGAGACTGAGGAAGGTGGGTTGTTGTCCCTGGCACCTTCCACTTTCCCCATTGGGAGGTCTCTTCTACTGTTCTAGGGAACTGTGAAAACTATGTAGTGTTAGGGTGGTTCCCTTCTCTCACATTCTGTGCTTTCACATCCTGTTTCTTACATGTACTTATTGTGGGGGGCCAAGCATCAGAGCAAAGCACTTGTGCCCCTTAGCATGTTTCTCTCTAAAGCCAACAAAGTGGGTTTCTTTTTCCCTTCTTGCCATTGTTGAGATGAGGAACAGATGTCACCTAGTGGTGGAGCTTCCTTTCATGAGTGCACTACGGTTCCTTGTTTTTATCTTTTGCGTGAGTGTGGGTGCTGCAAGCATGGCATGGCATCATGCATGTCCGCATATGGAGATGTGGCGTTCAGAGGAGGACTTGTAGGGACTGCTTCATCACAGAGACCCAACGCAGGTTGTCAGGCTGCGTGCACTGAGCTGTCTTGCTGGCCCATCTCGGGAATTCTTCGATTGGGCACGGCCAGAACAGGGCCAGTAAGTCTGTAAGCCAGTAAGCTTTGCCTTGTTTTGGTATTACCAGGGACCTAAGAGCTTTGATGAACTACTAATATGTAATACTGACATTTTAGTAATTAGAAATAGTTAGAAGCACCGGGTGGTGGTGGCACACACCTTTAATCCTAGCACTGGGGAGGCAGAGGCAGGTGGATCTCTATGAGTTTGAGGCCAGCCTGGTCTACAAAGTGAGTCCAGAACAGCCAAGCTTGTCTCAAAAAAATAAAAAAGAAAAAAATTAGAAATAGTTAGACGCCAAGTTCAGGCTGGGAAAACAATCACATTTCTACCTATGTAGATTTTAGGGCATTTTATCATTTCTCTGACTGGAACAGGCTGTTAAAAGGACCAAGATACTGGTGTGGGGATCAAACCAAGCTGGATATGGAAGAGACGTATCCATAGCAACATAGTCAGGGAGTGCCTACAATGTCCTAAGTCATACAGGGTTGACACCAAGCCTGTCTAGAAGCTTATGGACTGTTGCCATTCTGTCATGTAGGATAGGGTAATTCTTGGACACACAGAAAGATCCTGCATGTTAGCATATTGCTGTAGAACCTTCTGGTCACTGTGACATTCAAAACCTATTCATAGCCAGTCATGAAGGCACACGTCTATAGTTAAAGCACTTGGAAGGCAAAGGCAGGAGGCTTGCACAGCTCAAGATCTTAGAAAAACAGACCCCCTGAAACATACCTGTACAAATTTCCATAGTCTTGGGGAGAGAGGAGGGACAGTGCCACTTACTAAGGACGCTAGCTAGGGGATTTGTTTCTATAATCAGTCCCAGCAAGAGAGCAAGGCCTAGCTCTAGAATGAGACCTTGTCTCACATTGGAGCAGTCTCTCAAACACAGGAAATCAAAGCGCCTGTAATCCAGCATTCGGGAGGCGGAGGCAGGTGGATCTCTGTGGGTTCGAGGACAGCCTGGTCTACAAAGTGAGTCCAGGATAGCCAAGGCTACACAGAGAAACCATGTCTCAAAAGACCAAAAATAAGTAAATAAATAAAATCTAAAAACCATAGGAAGCGGCACACTTTTAATCCCAGCACTGAGGAGGCAGAAGGTTAGGGTTAGGGAGATCTCTGAGTTTGAGGCCAGCCTGGTCTAGAGTGAGTTCCAGTACAGCCAGAGCTATATAGTTAGATCCTGCCTTAGAAAAATTAAAAGGAGGGCCGGGTGTGATGGCGCACGCCTTTAATCCCAGCACTTGTTAGGCAGAGGCTGGAGATCGCTGTGAGTTCGAGGCCAGCCTGGTCTACAAAGTGAGTCCAGGACAGCCAGGGCTACACAGAGAGACCCTGTCTCAAAAAACCAAAAAAAAAAAAAAAAAAAGGAATGGTTTAGCTCCTCTGTCTCCAAAGTTCTGTTCTCTCTGGGTTTAGGATGCTAGGTAGAGCGGTGCATTCCTAGAGCACCAGGCATTTGGTGAGTCGCTGCAGCAGAGCAAGATCCTATCACATGGAATGACTACAATTTTCATAATTCATTTCTTTCTTAAGATGTGCTCCAAGGCTGGGCAGTGGTGGTGCGTACCTTTTTTAAAGATTTATTTATTATGTATACAGTGTTCTGCCTGCATGTAACACCTGCAGGCCAGAAGGGGGCACCAGATTTCATTGTAGATGGTTGTGAGCCACTCTGTGGTTGCTGAGAATTGAACTCAGGACCTTTAGAAGTATAGGCCATGCTCTAAGCCTCTGAGCCATCTCTCCAGCCCAGTGGTGCATGCCTTTAATCCCACCACTTGGGAGGCAGAGGCAGGCAGATCGCTGTGAGTTCGAGGCCAGGCTTGTCTACACAGCTAGTTCCGGGACAGTCAAGGCCATACAGAGAAACCTCGTCTCCAAAAAAAAAAAAAAAAAAGGAAAGAAAAGAAAATGATGTGCTCTAAGTAGAAAACCCAGATAAAGGCAGTGGATTGGAGCACTTAAGTAATATTAGGCCGGGCGTGGTGGCCAAGGCTACACAGAGAAACCCTGTCTCGAAAAACCAAAAAAAATAAATAAATAATATTTTTAAGTTATACTAAAACAACTTGGTAGCATGAGATATTTTTTTGGAGGCAGATGTTAAAGACAGGGGTTTTCTGTGTAGTCTTGGCTGTCCTAGACTTGATTTGTAGACCAGGCTGGCCTTGAACTCACAGCGATATGCCTGCCTCTACCTCCTGAGTGCTGGGATTAAAGGCGTGTGCCACCACACCCGTCTGCATTAGGTTATTTTTATTTATTTATTTATTTACTCTTGCTTTTTCGAGACAGAGTTTCTCTGTGTAGCCTTGGCCATCCTGGACTCACTTTGTAGACCAGGCTGGCCTCAAATTTACAACGATCTGCCTGTCTCTGCCTCCCGGGTGCTGGGATTAAAGGCGTGCGCCACCACGCCCAGCTTAGATTATTTTTAAACCTAGCAAGTCTACCTGCCATTGAGTAGCTGTAGCCTATGAAAACTAGTTTCTTTGATTTTTTTTCTTAAGATTGAAATATATAGCCCTGGACATCACATTTCTATTCAAAGCAAGGGAGAAAACTAAAGTTTTCTCATGAGCCCAGCTTTTCCAAGTATCACTGGCCTCAATTGCAATCTGTGACCTCCTTTTAGAGGGAGGCAACCTAAATTAATTATATTTGATTATTTTCTTGGGGTGTTTTGCCTGCCTGTATTATGTCCGTATACTATGTCCATTCCTAGTATCTGCAGAGGCCAGAACAGGGCATTACAGGTGTTACGAGCTGCCATGTGGGTGCTGGGAATTGAACCCCGGTCGTCTAGGAGAGCAGCCAGTGCTCTAAACCTCTGAGCCATCTCTCTAACACCCCTTAATAGTCCTAATTTGGCTTGTATCGTTTAATTGCAGGGTATATTGCTGACCCGAGTAGGCTGAGTTTCTTATATAAAAGAGGAACATAAACATGGATGGGGGTGGCTTTTGGATGTCTGTGGCATCAACACTAAGTCAGGAGCATGGAAAGTGAGGGTCTGAGTGGGTGAGGTAGGTATGCGTGCTGTTCCCTGTGGCGTTTCAAAGCCAAGCCCTCGTGGCTGAATGCCTCTAAGCCCACTGTCTCTGCCATGTGACTCTCTCAGCCCAGGCGCCACACTGTGAAGGAAGTGTTGGGTCACATTCAGACCGCTCCTACCGCTGACGTTGCTGTTGTGTTCCTCTGTTGGTCTTTCCACCAACTGGCTGGCTCTTCCCGCCCTGGGCCCTCGTGCTCTCCTGCCATCTGGTGCATGCTACGTAGACCGGCTAGGTGAAAGACACATTTGTCTCTGCCTGCTACTAACCTCCCCTTTTCTCTCTCTCCTCCTGTCTCTCCTTTCCTCTTCCCTCTTCTCTGTTGCTGCTGCAGAGTGCCTCTACAGCCAACTTGAGCGAAACCGCCTGCTTTCTAATGAGCTGAAGCTAACGCTGCATGATCTGTGTGACTGATGGGCGGGGCTCCCTGGGGCCCAGTGAACCCACACCACTGACCTGCACCCCAGCAAAAGGCAGATGGCCTTTAAAAAGTTACCGTTTTGCCCTAAGCAAGTTGCTTTTTAAGGAGGGCAGTTAGCATACTGTTGGTTTCCTGGCAGCCCCCATGGAGCTGCAGTGACTGTTTCTGTTCTAGAAGAGACTGTGGGTGATGAAGAAGGGGCCTGGGAGATGTAGTGGGCGCCCTCTCACCTGGGCACCGACCGTAGGGTTTGCTGTCCTGCATGGATATTTTCTAACAATAAAAAGACTGACTGACAAGATGTTGTAACTGCTTCCTCTTCAGGCCCGGGGATGGGCTCTTATGGCTGCGTGGAACAGCATGGGAAAGGAGGGGGCGCTGTGAAAATGGGTCTGGTTTGCCACCACTCACTCCTGACGTGCGCGTCCTCCTCCCTCCCCCAAGCTCCATGGTTTCCTAGCTAAGCAGATTCAGTGCTTGGTGGTCTACCACTGGCTTCCTACCTGAGCGTTTCCTTCTTGTTGCTTTTGTGTTTGGTTGTAAGTGACTGTCCAAGTCGGCTCTGTGGTAACTGCTAAAATCTCAATGGGGCTTTGCACACAAGAGTGTGTCTGTGGGGAGTCGGCCTTTGCTCTTTACTTGAGATTTTGAGTTTGTCCTTGTCTGCCATGGTCACACTCCATCAAGTGTTGGCCTGTGGGCAGAGTCAAAAAGTGGGTGCCTGGTGCTTTCATCCTTTTGAGACTGAAAGCCGAATGGCTCTTGGTTGCCTTTGGGAGGGAAAGGAAATGGCTGATAGGCCCCAGTTGCCTCCCCCAGGCAGTAGAGACGCTCCATGGCGTGAGTAGGCAAGGTAGAGCCCACAGAACGCAGGTTGCAGGAGCCGCCTTGCAGCCTCCTCACTGCCGGAGCAAGGCTTGGGTCGGGATTGCTTGTAACTCTCTGTAACTCCTCTTCTTTATCCCCACTAGATAAGCTGAAGTGCACCAAAGAGGAACACCTCTGTACACAAAGGATGCTGGACCAGACTCTGCTGGACCTGAATGAGATGTAGAGTGCCCCCCACCCTGCCCTGTGGCCGCTCCTCCCTCTGACCTCTGACCCTGACTCCGCCTGAGGCCAGCCTGCCTGAAGCTGACCTTGAAACAGAGGGCTGATCTTTTTAACTGAAGGCTGCTTTCCCCTCCTGCCACCCCCTCTACCCCTCATGTTTTTTTTTTTCACAAAACTGTGTCAGCCTCCTCCCAGAGTTCCACCTGGAGGGGCTGAACACCTTTGGGAACAATATTTAAGGGAAATGTGAGCACAGTGCAGTGTGTCTTGTGCACATTGTAAGTACTTTCGTCTTAGGGACCATTTGTAACATTCCAAGCACTTCCGAGGCTTGGAACAGCAACCCAGTTCCTTTTCACTGTTGGAAGGTGACACTTTAGCCTAATGAATACTGTCACACCATAGAGGAGGAACACAGGAACAGGCCAGCCTAGCTGAGAGCCAGGCAGGCCCTGCTGTGGGAGACCTCAGTGTTCCGCACTAAGGCTTAGCCAAAACATCAGGGGATTCTGGGAAGTTAGCCAAAAACAAAAAACTGTTCCGGGCTGTGAAGGTTTTTCAGCTTTGATATCTTTGAACGATTTTACACTTACTTTTATTTTTTACTTTTTCCATCACATGTGACCAAATAAGACAGTGAGCCCTCTGAGACACCCCCACCTCGTGGGGCGTGTTAGCCAAGCATGCTACTTCATTCAGCCCTAGCCCTGAGCCTAACTCTGTCTCATCTCTGCCCCTTTCCCGACTGCTCACAAAATGGATCATGTTGCCCCTAGTGTTGAGGTGACCACGTAGTGTCCACCTGCCCCGAGGGAGACCGAGAAGGGAGGTCGAGTTCGCGCGTGCCACTCGCGATTAGCCACATGGAATCATCTCAGCGCCCTTTCCTGAAGCCGCTGTCTCTAAAGTGCCATCTCCTTGTGCTTAGTGTCAGTCAGTGCTGGAGAAATCTTGAATAGCTTGTGTAAAAAAAAAAAACTTTTTAAAATTTTATATTATTTTGAAATTTTGCTTTTGGGGGGGGTTACCTAGGCCGACCCATTGGCTGTGAGAATTCTTTGCAGTCTGTGGGCTGGTGTGTGCTGGTCTTCTGTGTCCCCACCCAATTGCCATGTTCAGGTGGTTTCTTCAAGGCCTGTTAGGTGGACACCCTGCAGCTTCCTGGCTTGTTTGTACTCTCCCCTGACAGGAGAAAGAACCCCACAGTGCAACTGTTTTGATACTGAATATTGACATTGCAACATTTTGGAATAAACCAGTCCCTCCACCTTCAGCCCTGCGTGACTTTCTTAGCCCAAATGTACTTTCTCCACAGGGGCTGTAGAGCCGGGGTAGAGAGTCCGGTCTTTGTGGTTGACAGCAACAGAATTTATCACAGAGTGCACAAATTGGAAGCAGACAAAAAATAAACATGAGTTCAGAAACCTGGCTGTGGAGTTTGGGAGGTGGCACCCTTGGTAGGGCTCTCAAAAGCTAAGGAGCCTGGAGAGATGGCTCAGCACTGACTTAGGAGCACTGGCGCTCTTTCAGAGGATCAATTCCCAGCACCCACACGGTGGCTCACAGCCACCAATATTGTGATCTGATGTACATGCACATATGCACATAGAACACTCATGCATATTTTGGGAAAAAATCATTTTTAAAAAGAAGCTAAGGCGCGGGGCGTGGTGGCATACGCCTTTAATCCCAGCACTCGGGAGGCAGAGGCAGGTGGATCGCTGTGAGTTCGAGGCCAGCCTGGTCTACAAAGTGAGTCCAGGACAGCCAAGACTACACAGAAAAACCCTGTCTCAAAAAAAAAAGCAGCAGCTAAGGACAGCACATCATCTTGTCCCAGCCTACTCTCCTGCCAGAGACAGGAGCCAGTTAGCCACATCAATGAGCTTCCAGTTCAGTTTAGACCTTGGCTCAAATGGTTGGGCATTTAAGGTCACACACCTTAAATCCCAGCACTCAGGAAGCTGATATCTTGAGTTTCAGGCCAGCCTGGTCTATGTAGTGAGTTTCAGGACAGTTGGGGCTATGTGGAGAAACAATGTCAGGAAAAAAAAGCAGACCTGTCTTTGAAAATAGGGTGTGCAGGAGAGGTGGCTCAGGGATCCGTTGCTTCTGCAGGAGAGGGGGGGGGCTGGGAGAAAGTTGTTTCCCAGCAGAAGTGGCTCGCCCATCTGTCACTCAGTTCTGGGGTATCAGAGCTTCTGCACACCAGGTCCATGCCAACTCCTGCAAGCTCACTCAGACTCATTAAAGGTTAAGAGCACTGACTATTCTTCCAAAGGCCGAGGATTCAATTCCCAGCACCTACATGGCAGCTCACAACTGTCTGTGACTCCAAGATCTGCCACTTTCACACATACATGCAGGCATAACAACAATGCACATAAAATAATTTTTTTAAGAAATTCTGTGTTGCATGCCTTTAATCCCAGCACTTGGGAGGTAGAGGCAGGTGGATTGCTGTTGAGTTTGAGGCCACGTCGATCTGCCTCCCAAGTGCTGGAATTAAAGGCGTGCGCCACCACCGCCCGGCTTATTTTTTGATTTTTCATGATTTTTCAAGACAGTTTCCCCGTGAAGTCCTCGTTGTCTGGGACCTCGCTTTGTAGACCAGGCTGGCCTCCAGATGTGTCTGCCTCTGAGTGCAGGGATTAAAAGGTGTTCACTACCATACCCAGCTCAAAATATTTCTTGAATGACAACAATTCCTGGGAGCACCAGACATGAAGGCTCATTCCCATAACACCAGCAAGGGTGGGGAGGCCAGGGGAAAGATGGGGTTACTACAACTTTGAGACCATTCTGGGCAGCATAATAAGTTCCAGGCCAGCCTGGACTACAAAGTGAAACAGCCACTCAAGGGCTGAGTAGCTGAAGGCCCCCAGGTGTACACACTGAAAGGACTGACTCCTGCAGCCACACTCAGCTGTGGCACCAGTGTGCCAACACATACTCACATACATACATGCCCAAGTCTTTGAATTTTTATTATTATTTGTTTGTTTTTGTATTTTGAGACAGGGTTTGTATGTGTAGCTTTGCCTGTCCTGGATTCCCTCTGTAGACCAGGCTGGCCTCAAATTCACTGCCATCCGCCTGCCTCTGCCACCCAAGTGCTGGGACTAAAGGCATGCACCACCACACCCAGCTTCACGCCCAAATCTTTTTGTTGTTGTTGTTGTTTGTTTTGTTTTGTTTTTCAAGACAAGGTCTATCTGTGTTAGCCTTGGCTGTCCTGGACTCGCTTTGTAGACCAGGCTGGCTTCAAACTCACAGGGATCTGCTTGCCTCTGCCTCCTGAGTGCTGGGACTAAAGGCGTGCGCCACCCCACCTCACACTCAAATCTGAACGGTAACATGCAAATGCGTTTGGATGTAAATCTTTTAACGCCATCAGCTGTAGAATGCTGGCAACGTGAAAATAGGTCACACAGTCCAACAGACTGAACTACACATTTGTTACAACAGTATGAACTCCGTGGATTTAGTAGACTCCTTAATACACGATGTTGCTCATACTCCTGAATATGCTTTTGAATAATTGGAGGAAACAAGATTTTTAGATTTGTTTTCCTCTGTGTATGGGGAGGGGGTTTCCCTGGGACCAGAGACCGACATCAGGTGTCTTCCTCCCTCACTTCCCTTTTTTTTTTTTTTTTTTTTTGAGGCAGGTGCACCTGAGTGTTCACAAATTCAGCTGGACTGGCTGGCCCTCAAAGCGTTTTCTGGCTTTGCCTCCCCAGTGTGTTGGGATGAGAGGCATGCCTCGCCCTGTTTTTAAGTGGGAACTCAAGTCCTCGGCTTGCGTGACAAGCACTTCCCCAGCTCCTTTGAGAGGGTATTTGTAGCCTAGGCTTCTCGGTCCTCCTACCTCAGCCTCCTGATTACTGTGTGTCACCACACCCGGCCAGAAAACAAATGCTCCCATGGAGTATTTTGCTGAGGTCCCTTGTTTGAGACAATGGCTTTCCAAGTTGCTTCTAAGGCCAGTGTCTGACATTTCCTGCATTGTGGTCTTGAAGTAGGACATAAATCTAATTCCTAGTTAAAAATAACATTTACCTTGACAAAGACCAGCTGTTTATACTACAGACTGGAAATTTTTTCATTGATTTATTGTTTGTTTGTTTGTTTGTTTGAGACAGGGTTTCTCTGTATAGCCTTGGCTGTCCTGGACTGGATTTGTAGACCAGGCTGGCCTCGAACTCACAGAGAGCCACCTGCCTTTGCCTTCCCAAATTGCCGTGTGCGCCATCACACCTGGCTACTTCCACTTTTAAAATTTTGTAACTTCGCCGGACGTGGTGGCGCATGCCTTTAATCCCAGCACTCGGGAGGCAGAGGCAGGGTGGGTCGCTGTGAGTTCAAGGCCAGCCTGGTCTACAAAGTGAGTCCAGGACAGCCAAGGCTACACAGTGAAACCCTGTCTCGAAAAGACAGGCAAACATAATAAATAAATAAATAAATAAAAGTTAGTAACTTCTTGTATTTAGTATTGGGGGTTGAGCCTTTGTACATGCGAGCCTTGAGTTTCACCCCAGTCTTTCTGCCCTATTTTATTTAAAATAAAATAAAGATCAAGTCAAACAATGGTCAACTACAGTTGAGCTACGGGGCACTGTTTGGGATTTTTGGACCTTTCAGTCTGGTTCTTTCCTTGTAAAGTCTGCCATCCAATATTTAGTAAAGTGGCCCTTTGGGTCTGTGCCTGAAACTTAGCTTTTTTCTTTCTTTTTTTTTTTTTTTGGTTTTTCGAGTGTCCTGGTCACTTTGTAGTCCAGGCTGGCCTCGAACTCACAGTGATCCACCTGCCTCTGCCTCCCGAGTGCTGGGACTAAAGGCGTGCGCCACCACGCCCGGCTCAAACTTAGCTTTTTGACGCACTTAAAAAGTACCCATAATTCCTAGCGAGAAAGGCAGCCCGCTGACGTTGTGGCTGCGGATTGGCTGGCCATGTGTA
Organism: Acomys minous; assembly: GCF_964271855.1. Lineage (NCBI taxonomy): Eukaryota > Metazoa > Chordata > Mammalia > Rodentia > Muridae > Acomys > Acomys minous. Next base: position 62,369,412 of record NC_140499.1, read on the forward strand.
GTTGAGTGGGCAGCCGAGACCCGGCGGTCGCCATGATTGGCTCTGGGGCTCCTCTTCCTCAGCGCTTCAGGCTCCTTTTCTCCTTGACTCCACACTACTTCTCCCTGCTTTTAATTGGGACCTTGGCCAACAAACTCAATGTGCCACAAGTGTTACTGCCCTTCAGCCAGGAGCCAGGCCGGGTGCCCTTCTTGCTGGAGGCGCAGCGGGGTTGCTACACCTGGTGAGGGGGCGCGGGCAGAGATCACACGGTCTTGTCCCCACAGTGAAGAGGGAAGGGATTACTGGAATGGTTGTGGTCCTGCAGCAGTGTGGCGGGGCCTGAACGTGGCACCCTTGGGTGGGATGTAGCCTAAGTTGTGAGGCTCTTTAAGGTACACAAGGAACTAGGGTGGGAGTCGGCCTCCCTATTGAGACAGCTGCTCAGTGTAAGCAACTGCCGGCTCAGGCAAGCCCTGTGTCGGTTTTCCCCAGTTCGAGACCCTGAGAGCAACGACTAAACTAGGGTAACACGACCCGTTTCAGCGTGCACGGAGCTGAGTTCTGCCTGTCATGTGAGAGCCCCCTTCCCCTGGACACGGGGATTCAGTGGAAGTGGAAAGCTCTGGGGGGATGACCTTCCTGACTATAAGAGAAGGCAATGGCGGGTCATGTGGTTACCTGAGTTGTCAGGGAATTTAAAGTGAGCCCTTAGATGACAGAACGTTTGTCCTAGGTGAGAGATTTCCGTTTCCTGTAACTGGAGAAAGAGGCTTGGGCTGGGGCCAGGCACATACTAGGCAAGCCCTCCACTTAGGAACTGCAGCCCTAGCCGGGTGTGGTGGCGCAGGCCTTTAATCCCAGCACTTGGGAGGCAGAGGCAGGTGGATCGATGTGAGTTCGAGGCCAGCCTGGTTTACAAAGCAAGTCCAAGACAGCCAAGGCTACACAGAGAAACCCTGTCTCGAAAAACAAAACAAAACAAAACCAAAAGGAACTGCAGCCCCAGCCCCTTTCCTGCCTTCTCCGAGAAGCAGCGAGGTACAAGACACTCAGAGACAAGAATTCCAACTCATTTCATGGAGTATAAGGAACTTAGTCTTGTAGAGGACCCAGTGTGATGTTCGTTCAGGAATCGTTGTGGTACCGAGAGCTTTCCGTGCACCCTGGCTGCTAATGATGACTTTCCACGTCTGTTTGGTCTCAGGACGTATAGGCAACTTGCCATCTTAGCAGCTCAGGTTCTAGGCTTACAGGAAAGTCTTTTTAAGGTAAGAGCAAGCCCTGTCTTGTTGCAAACGCAGCCCCAGTGCTATGACCCACACTGTGAGGATTTGTTCATGTTTTTGTTTTTCAAAACAGGGTTTCTCTGGGCTGCTCTGACTGCCCCCCCCCCCCCGGAACTAGCTCTGTAGGCCTGGCTGGCCTAGAACTTTACTTTAAACGTCCTGGGAGGATTATAGTAACATTTCAGATCTTTGCACAGGAGATCACTGGGCAACGGTTCTGCTCAGTCTCCCGTTTTAGGTCTTGTGTCCTCTGACTGAGCTTTCTCCTTTAGAGGGTCCGTGGGCAGTCTGCCAAGGTTGGGTACACACCAGTAATCCCAGCACTCAGGGAGGCAGAGGCGGGCAGATCTCTGTGAGTTCGAGGCCAGCCTGGTCTACAAAGCGAGTCCGGAAGAGTCAAGGCTACACAGAGAAACCCTGACTTAAAAAACAAAGCAAAAAGATGTAGAGGGCCATTAGGCATACCTAGTAGCGTGTCACACGGAGAATCACAGGCGTTTCTCCCGTGTGTTACCCTGACCCGTGTATTTCATGCTCTAAACCACTGTTGTTTTTGGGGGGCGGGGTGCAGGCACTCCACTCATCGTGATGCGGTTGACGTTGAGCCTCTATATGAAAATGGCACCTCCTGTTCCCAGAGGGCGGCTCTTGTTGCCGGATCTACCCAACCAGTACGTCTCACCAGCATCATTCTTGCTCGCGAAGTGGGTACGTTACGGGGCCTGCCTGTGTGCGTTAAGGGGCCTGCCTGTGTGCGTTATGGGACCTGCCTGTGTGCATTTTGTGGATGTTGTTTCTTTTTTCTTTTTTTTTTTTTAATTAATTAATTTTTAAAATATTTATTTATTTATTTATTTATTTATTTATTTATTTATTATGTATACAGTGCTCTGCCTGCATGTCATAAGAGGGCACCAGATCACATTATAGATGGTTGTGAGCCACCATGTGGTTGCTGGGAATTGAACTCAGGACCTTTGGAAGAGCAGCCAGTGCTCTTAACCTCTGAGCCATCTCTCCAACCCTAATTAATTAATTTATTTTGGTTTTTCGAGACAGGATTTCTCTGTGTAGCCTTGGCCGTCCTGGCCTTGCTTTGTAGACCAGGCTGGCCTCGAACTCACAGCGATCCGCCTGCCTCTGCCTCCCGAGTACTGGGATTAAAGGGGGCATGCGCCACCACACCCGGCTTGTGGTTGTTCTTTCTTGAGACAGGCTCTCAAGCTAGCCTGTAATTCACTATATAGACCAGCTGGCCTCTGCCTCTGGAGTGCTGCGATTAAAAGTATGTATAACCATGACAAGCCATTTGCGGGATCCTTCAGGCTGGCTTCTGTATTTCCTTTTTCTTTTTAGGTAAGGTCTCATGTAGCTTACTCTGGCTGTGACTCACTATATAACTAACCCTGCCCCTGACCTTCGGAATCTCTTGCCTCCACCTGCCACGTCCTGGGGTAGCACATGTGCACCATCGTCTTGTGTTTGTGCAGCTTTGGGGGTTCACGCCCAGGGTTTCCTCTTTGCTAGTCAGACATCCCCCAACTAAGCTATGGCCCCAGCACAGTACTTCCTTGTTTTTGAGCTCTAGCGGTATATTTAGAAAGCAGTATCTAGATGCTGGGGTGCTTGTTGCTAAGGGAGTGTCCTAGTCCTAGTTCCTAGATTCTCTTAGCAGCCGGGGCTAAGAAAGAAACGCGCACATGCCAGCCTGTGTGTACCCACATTCTGCACTTCTTTCTGTACGTGTCCAGCTGCGCTCTAATCGGGGCTCATGCTAGATTTCTTTCCTTGGCTTACTTGCAACTTTTGCTCTCAGACCCCAGCTGGTGAGATAGGCCAGTGGGGAAAGTACTTGTCGCTAAGCCAGATGACGTAAGTTTGATCTCTGGGACCCATGTAAAGGTGGAAGAAGTGAATCAAGGCACAGCATTGTTTATTAATACCCACATGCCTGCCATGGCATGCATGTACACACGTGTACACACGTGCGCACACACACGCACACATACACAGAGAGAGAGAGAGAGGGAGAGCGAGACTTTTAAATTCTGACCTTTGTTATATATAATGTAGTCTCTTGTTTGTTCAACCCTAATGTACATAAAAGGGAGTTTCAGGGCCTGGGGAGGTGGCTCAGAGGCTAAAGCACTGGCTGCTCTTTCAGAGGACCAGGATTCAATGTCTAGCACCCGAAGGGAGCTTCGAAACCTTCTGTAACTCCAGTTCCAAGAGGTCTTCTCCCCCTTCTAGCTCCCAAGGGGAGTGTTTGCATATCACACACAGGCGTCTGTGTGTGTGTGTGTGTGTGTAAAACACCCATGCACATAAATTATTTTAAGAAGTAGTTTCAGGCAGTGGTGGCACACACTTCTAATCCGAGCACTGGGGAGGCAGAGGCAGGTGGATTTCTAAGTTTGAGGCCAGCCTGGTCTACAGAGTGAGTTCCAGGACAGCCAGAGCTGCACAGAGCAACTTGGACTTGAAAACAAAATAAATAAATAAATAAATAAATAAATAAATAAATAAAATGAAAAAGGTGCTTTCAGGATGATTTATTGAAAAAAATTGTACTGGGTCTTAGTATATTACGAGGGTGGCCTGCCCTTTACCTTGTGGTCAACCTGTTTCTGTTTCATTGGGCGTTAGAGTTACAGCTAAATTCAGTTGGGTTGTTTGTTTGTTTTAGGGAGGGTTCATGATAGTGTTTCTCTGTGTTAAATTCACGTTTTAATGTCTCTTGTGAAAAGAAAGACACTATTTCCTGAAATAAAAATGTTACCAGGCATGGTGTCACAGGCCTGTAACCTCAGTACTCAGGGAGGCAGAGGCAGAGTGATATCAGGTGCGTTCGAGGCCAGCCTGGTCTACAAAGAGAATTCCAGGGCAGCCAAGGCTGTTATACAGAGAAACCCTGTGTCAAAAACCAATTAAAAAAAAAAAAAGAGTGACACACAGCTCTGGGTCTTTTGTTTTGTTTTGTTTTAGGTTTTCCCAGACATAGTTTCTTTCTTTTTTTTTTTTTTTTTTGGTTTTTCAAGACAGGGTTTCTCTGTGTAGCCTTGGCTGTCCTGGACCCGCTTTGTAGACCAGGCTGGCCTCGAACTCACAGCGATCCACCTGCCTCTGCCTCCCGAGTGCTGGGATTAAAGGCGTGCGCCACCACGCCCGGCTCATAGTTTCTTTATGTAAAGCTCTGGCTATCCTAGTCTTGCTTTGTAGCCAACCGGGACTGGCCTCGAACTCACAGCGATTCGCCTGCCTCTGCCTCCTGAGTGCTGGGATTAAAGGTGTGTGTCACCACGCCTGGCTAGAACCAACTCTTAGCAGTGCTTTCTGGGTCATGGTGACACACGCCTTTAATCCCAGCGGGAGGCAGAGGCAATCGGATCTTTGAGTTCAAGGCCAGCCTGGTCTACAGAGCAAGTCCCAAAACAGCCAGGGCTACACAGAGAAACTATCTCTTAAAAAAAAACCAAACCAAGCAAACAAACAAATACCCTGCTCTCTGAGCTTGACAAAACAATTAAGAACACTGGCTGCTCTTCTAAAGGACTCTGTTTGATTCCCAGCACCCACATGGCAGGTCACAACCACCTCTAACTCCAGATTCAGGAGGTCCAGTGCCGCCTGCTGGCTTCCTTGGGCACTGCATGAACATACATTAAGGCAAAACACCCACACACATAAAATAAAATAAAATTTAAAAAGTAGTTGGGCCGGGCGTGGTGGCACACGCCTTTATTCCCAGCACTTGGGAGGCAGAGGCAGGTGGGTCGCTGTGAGTTCGAGGCCAGCCTGGTCTACAAAGCGAGTCTAGGACAGCCAAGGCTACACAGAGAAACCCTGTCTCGAAAAACCAAATAAAATAAAATAAAATAAAATAAATATAAAAAGTAGTTGGTTCTTTCATCCTCAGGCTTGGCAGTACATTTACCCACAAACCATCTCACAAAACAGAGGTTCTTCTTTTTGCTTTTCTGAGACAGAGTCTCTCTGCATAGCCCTGGCTGCCAGACTTTTTTTTTTTATAACCTTTAAACTCTGAGCATGGGAGGCGTTTAATGAGTCAGTGGCCCGTTTACTTACACAGGCAGCCTTCTGCTCCATTGCAGTGACGGACCACGAGCTGCGCTGTGACGTTAAGGTCGATGTGATAGACAGCATTGAAATCGTGTCCCGGACCCGGGAGCTGTATGTGGATGATGCGCCCCTCGAACTGATGGTGAGGGCCCTGGATGCCGAAGGTGAGGGGCTGGAGCTGAGCTGGGCGGCAGCTTGCCTCAAATAGGTGAGGGCCCTGGATGCCGAAGGTGAGGGGCTGGAGCTGAGCTGAGCCTCAAATAGAGCACCGCCTCAGAGGCTGAGCGTTCAGAAGCAGGAACGAACGTGCATAACATAGTGGACTAGAAGTGGGGCCTGTGTTCTCATTTGGGGCTCACATACAAGAGAGTTGGCAGTGCAGAATATAGTTCAATAGACCAGCTGCCTCCTTGCAAAAAAACAAAAACAAAAAGCTACTGCTTTTTCTGCCTTTTTTCTTTGTTTGTTTGGTTTTTCGAGACAGGGTCTCTCTGTGTAGCCTTGGCTGTCCTGGACTCGCTTTGTAGACCAGGCTGGCCTCGAACTCACAGTGATCCGCCTGCCTCTGCCTCCCGAGTGCTGGGATTACAGGTGTGTGCCACCACGCCAGGCGTACACCACTGTGCCTGGCTTTGAAGAAGTTTTAATCCCAGCACTCGGGAGGCAGAGGCATGCAGCTCTCTCTGTGAGTTTGAGGCCAGCCTGGTCTACATCTGAAAGCTCCAAAACAGCCAGAGCTGGTATACAGAGAAACCCTGTCTTGAAAAACCAAAAAAAAAAAAAAAAAAAAAAAAAAAGGAACCAGGGTTAAGTATGCCTGTCAACCATGAAGTGTCTGTTAGGTGGCCTCCTGAGAGAGCCTGTTCCATGAGGGCCCTTTCTACTTTAAGAAGCCTGTTGGAACTGGCCAGTCTTGGTGCACACTAATCCCAGCACTCAGGAGGCAGAGGCAGGTAGGTTTCTGAGTTCGAGGCCAGCTTGGTCTCTCTCTCTCTCACACATACACACACACACACACACACACACACACACACAAGCCTGTTGGGACAGCACTCACATTTCTGTGTAAGGATCTTTCTTGTATGTGTTTTAACTGATTAATAAAAGTGATGTTGTTTGTTACAGGAAATACCTAAAATGACTTTCTGGCTCTCTTGTTGGAGATACTTGAACGTTTTGGAATGTGTGATTCCATCTTGGCTTTTGGCTTTCTCTACAGGAAACACGTTCAGTACTTTGGCAGGCATGGTGTTTGAATGGAGTATTGCCCAGGAAGCCGAGGCAGCAAGAGGAGCGCTGTCTAGCAAAATTAGGTAAAGTAGGAGCCTAAGATTTTTATGTTTAATATAAGGAAATGATAAGAAGATGTCAGGCAGTGGATATGATAGTAGATGAGGAATTTATTAAATGAACATGGGGAGAAGGTAAGGGGGAAGGGTACCCCAGACAGAGACAGACAGACAGAGACAGACAGACAGAGACAGAGGAAGAGAGAAGAGAGGAAGAGAGAGAAGAGAGGGAGGGGTCAGGTAGGTCTGTCCTTTTATCTACTGGGCAGGGCCACGCCCCATGGCAGATAGGCAATGACATCACAGGTAGGCAGCCTGGACTGAAGAGAATTCTAACAAACATAATGTCCCTATGTGACTCACTGTGCCACAGCTGGCTGTGTGGATCTTGATAACTCTACTGTCGGGATTTTTTTTTTCTTTTAATAGATACATTCACTAGGGAAAGTGTCTTTGGTAGAAAGACAGAGGAGATACACGTCGGAACCTCTGTGAAAGTTCGCATGAGCCTCTGTTGGGGACCGTGTGAGGTCAGGCTGTCTGCTCATGTTGAATTAGACTAAAACAATTAGCCGGCTGTGTCGGAAAGCACGTTTAATCCCAGAATTTGGGGGGCAGAAGCAAGCTGATCTTTGTGAGTTCAAAACTACTTTGATATATAATAGGACAGTCTTTTATTTATTTTTTATATTTTGGTTTTTCCAAGACAGGGTTTCTCTGTGTAGCCTTGGCTGTCCTGGACTCGCTTTGTAGACCAGGCTGGCTTTGAACTCAGAGATCTGACTGTCTCTGCTTCCTGAGTGCTGGGATTATAGGTGTGGGCCACTGCACCCAGCTAGGACAGTCTTAAAAAAATAAAATTAACAACAAGAAGGATGCTATTTTCAGTACCAAAGAACAGATAACAGATAAACAGATAGTGTTAAAAAGTGGGCGGCGGAGGCTAGAGGTGTACGGCGGAGCTGCACAGAGGGATGGAATCACACCACACAACACATCCACTGAGGAGGTTTAATAAGGGGATGCAGAAACTGTCTCCCAAGACATAGGGGGAGAAGGAAAGGGAAAGGGTACCCCAGAGAGAGAGAGAGAGAGAGAGAGAGAGAGAGAGAGAGAGAGAGAGAGAAGAGGTAAAGATGGAGGGTCTGCCTTTTATATAGCCTTGGGCAGGGCCACGCCCCCGTGGCGGGTAAGCAATGACATCACAGGTAGGCAGCCTGAAGCAGAATCCTAACATTCCTACCTTTTCCTATATTTAAAAAATGAGGAACGTTGGATTGTTTTTATATAAGGTAAGTTAAAGTATATAAATGTAGGTAATGGAGAAAAGAGATAGAAAAAAAGCAATAGCAACAAAATGTCCAAATTATATCCTGAAGAGGAAGGAAACGTTTTGTCCTGAAAGTTTAAGGTAGAAGGCAGGCTATGTCAGCCATGTCCTGCAGCAGATAGGGACCAAGGAGTGCTGGGGGAACCTGGAGCTGTCTGACCAGTGCCTGGAGCACACCATTTCAGCCTTTTGCAAATGGATAAGGGTCGAAGTAGTTGTCTTAATTACTTCCTGCTGACAATAGGGTGGCAATAGGGCATTTAAAAGGCTGAAATGAGCCGGGCATGGTGGCGCATGCCTTTAATCCCAGCACTCGGGAGGCAGAGGCAAGTGGATCGCTGTGAGTTCGAGGCCAGCCTGGTCTACAAAGTGAGTCCAGGATAGCCAAGGCTACACAGAGAGACCCTGTCTCAAAAAACCAAAAAAAAAAAAAAAAAAAAAAAAGGCTGAAATGTTGGCCAGGTTCAGAAGAACAGGCTATTGTATTTGCTGTCCAGGGTCTGAGAATATCTGCAGCTGGGAAGGGCAGTGCAGGCCCAGCTAGGAGGAACAATGCAGGTCCGGCTGGCGGGATTTCTGAGGCTGGGTGGGAGCACTTGTGGGCAGCTGCTTTGATGATGTCCCAGATGCAGGAGGCCTGGCAGGATGCTAGAACATATATGCAGGCAGAAGACAAAGTAGGTTAGGGAGAAAATTACTTTAGGTGTGCATTTGAAACTCTTGGGAGAGCAGAGAGACAATGTTGACATTGAGAATTTTGGGAGCGCAAAGAAAAAGTCTATATATGGGAGCTTCCTTCCATTTTACCCTAGGAAAGGCTTGAACATGGGAGAGCAAAGAAAAAGTCTATATATGGGAGCTTCCTTCCATTTTCCCGATTCTTGGCAATAATTAAAACAGTTTAGTCCAAGGATCTGCCCAATTTGGTTGCAGAGGCATGTAAGCTTTAAGGTGGGTGTCCCAAAGGCGGTCAGGAAGAACTGAACGTTTCCCATGGGGAGGTGAGGCCAATAAGCCATCAAGGCATCCCCCAAAACGGTTAGTGACCCAAGGGACTGGTGCAGACCAGTTAGTAGCTCGTCCGCACTAACCAGCGACCAACGGCCTAGCTCAACAGATGAGCTAGCCACAGGAATTTTTCAGCGGCTGTCGCAGAACCGTAGAAACTCACCCGATGGGGACAAGCCTAGTTGAGGGTCAGCAAAGAGGTTGGGTACCTTTGCCCTCAATGAACCAGAGAGGTGTCGACAGTCTCTTAGACAAAGGGGAGTGTTTTTGTGACTAGAAAGGGATAGTTTAGCTGGGGTTGGGTGTAGAAAGGTGTCAATGAGGCAGTTAGGGAGAGGGGGGTCCCAAAACCAGGGAAAAGGACAAGGAATCCCACCCCTAGGTGAGAAACTTAGACTTCAGATTGTATTACTTATCTGGACTTAATTTGACCTGAGAGATGGATTTCTTGGAACTCACAAGAATCCTTTTACGTTCACAAAGGGAGATAAATTTCAGACACATGAGCAGCATCACTGAAATCTGCAGTGAAATACACATTGTTAGACATTAACACATTGTAAGAAAAGACAGTAGACATATATAGCATAGTACAGGCTTGGGAAAAGAACTTTGTGTTAAGAGCACAAACACTCTGAGATGAGGTCAGGGAAGGCAGAAGCCCTTTTGTCCTCTGTGGAACAGTAACAAAAGGAAATTTAAAATCTTGGAACTATGGTAGGACCGTATAGTGGAATGATTTACCATAATTAGATTAATAAACCAGAGCTCCATTGATCAGTCTCAATACTTTGAACAGTTAATACAACAATATCATAGCAACAGGAAGAAATGAAGCATCCTTTAGACATGGTGACCTTCGTAACTTACAGTTACGTTCTTAAAACACCTTTTTGAAAGCTTTAAGTAATAGGTGAAATGGACAGTTTGGTCTCCTGCATATGAAGAGGGCTGGGAAGGTTCCTGAAGTCTCCCATAATAGAAGCTGGCCATGTGACTGTGTAACCCTTTTGGCTGCATCTGAGACAGGTCTCTGGCAGAGCTGGCTCAGGCTGGACCCTGGCGGGAAGGGGCATGCAGACTTCTATTTTCTTCGGGTAGTGGTTAAGGCCTGGATTAGTTTGAGCCTGTCGGGAAGGCCTCTCGGATTTTAAAGATTTACCAGTCCTTATATGGGGCTCAGGACACATCCTCAGCTTTTTAATTAAAATGGCAATGAGACCACAGTCTTGTCTATCTTAAGAATATTTAAATAGACAGACTAAGACTTTAGGTTTTATCTCTGTTAAGTTGGAACGTTAAAAACACAAGTACAGTCCAAAAACACAGTTGATAAAAGAGAACAGGACAGTTTTTGTATGACCAATAATATTACCTTTAGAATTTTAGGCTAAACATGGTTTAAGGCAATGATTGAAAATCTAATACTGGAGCCGGGCGTGGTGGCACACGCCTTTAATCCCAGCACTCGGGAGGCAGAGGCAGGCGGATCGCAGTGAGTTCAAGGCCAGCCTGGACTACAAAGTGAGTCCAGGACAGTCAAGGCTACACAGAGAAACCTTGTCTCGAAAAAAAACCAAAAACAAAAACAAAAACAAAACCAAAAACAAAAACAAAAAAAATTAAAAAAAAAGAAAATCTAATACTGTAAACAAGTGAATGTTAATACAGTAGAACATTATAAAATAACTTTAAAAAACCTGTATCAGAGCCATTAGCCAGGAAGCTTGTAGTTGAATCCAGGTTAGCAGGTGACAGAAGAAACATCATTTATTTACTTGTCTAGGAATTAGGAAAAGCATAGATTAGAATCAAACATTTGGATCAGGATAAAAACATAACCAATAAACAGTTATACACCCAATAAGCAATTTAGCCTAAATTGTAGTCCCACAGCAGTCTTAGCCACAGGGTAGTCCTTCTGGAAATAAGAAATTGAAACTCAATCCATGCATGGGTGTGGTGGGGCACGCCTTTAATTCCAGCACTCAGGAGGCGGAGGCAGGCAGATCTCTGTATTAAGAGGCCAGCCTGGTCTACAGAGCAAGTTCCTGGACAGCCAAGGCTACACAAAGAAACCCTGTCTCAAAAGACTAAACAAACAAACAAACAAGCAAACAGGCCCTGTTTCAAAAGGCTCACAAGCAAGCAAAGGGATTTCAGAGCTCTTTACGCAGGCAGGCTTTATAGAGCCTGAAGTTCAGAAGCCCACTGACCCACTAGAGACAAAGCTCACACTGTACCTCTAGGATTCTGAAGTTCTCGGAAGCGGAGTATTCTCCCCCTGACTACATAGCTGAGATGGAAAAGGACGAGCAGCAAGGGGACGTGATTCTGGTGTCTGGGATGAGGACTGGAGCTGCTGTTGTGAAAGTCCGAGTTTACGAGCCCTTCTACAAGGTAAACCGTCTGCGTGAGGCAGCCATCCAAAGTCTTGACACAGGATCTAGCAGAAGCAGTGTCTGTCTTGCCACTATTTGGCCCAGTAGTCAGTCATTTCTTTGAAAAATCCATTTCAAGCCTGTGGTGGTGGTGCAATAGCACTCAGGAGGCAGAGGCAGGGGGATCCCTGTGAATGCAAGGTTATCCTGGTCTACACAGTGAATTTCAGACCAGCCAGGGCTACATAGTGAGATTATTCACCAGTTATTTTTCTGTTCTTTTCTTTCTTTCTTTCTTTCTTTCTTTTTCTTTCTTTTTTTTTTCTTTTTCTTTTTCTTTTTTTTTTTTAGACAGGGTTTCTCTGTCTAATAGCTCTAGCTGTCCTGGATTCCCTCTGTATACGAGGCTGGCCTTGAACTCATGAAGATCCACCTGTCTCTGCCTCCCAAGTGCTGGGATTAAAGACATGTGCCACCACCACCTGCCTCTATTTTTTAAATTTTTTAAATTTTTCATGTGTTTTCAGGAAAGAGTTTCTCTGTGTTGTCTGGACTTGATTTGTAGACTAGGCTGGCCTTGAATGCACAGAAATCTCAAATACTGGGATTACAGGTGTGTGCCACCATGCCCAAGAGACAGAGTTTCTCTATGTAGGCTTGGCTGTCCCGGACTGGCTTTGTAGACCAGGCTGACCTTGAACTCACAGCAATCTGCCTGCTTCTGCCTCTCAGATGCTGGGATTAAAGGCATGTGCCACCAAACCTGGCTAGTTTATCTTATTTTTTAATTAAAACAATATTTTAAATGTAATGTTTGGCTATGTGTATGTCTCTCACTGCATGTATGCCTGGTGCGCTTGGAGGCTAGAGGAGGCCATGCCCAGGAACTGGGGTACAGCGGGTTCTGGGAGGTGAACCCAGGTCCTCTCCATAAACAACAGCTGCTGCTGCTTCTTCTGCTTCTTCTTCTTCTTCTCCTCCTCCTCCTCCTCCTCCTCTTCCTCCTCCTCGTCCTCCTCCTCCTCCAGGCCTACTTATTTATTTTAGGTATATGCTTTATATTTAATAATTAAAGCAATGATAGATAGAAGGTACCAGGCAGCAGATATTTTGTTATAGAGGAGTTTATTAAATGAGCATGGGGGAGAGGGAAAGGGGGAGGGGGACCCTAGAGGGAGAGAGACAGAGACAGAGGAAGAACGAGAATAGAAAGAAAGAGTAAGGGGGGGGGAGAGAGAGAGAGATAGGAGAGGGGGGAGGAGAGGGCATAGGTAGAGAGTGGCGAGAGAGAAACCACGTGGAGGGTCTGTCCTTTTATATGGCCCTGGGCAGGGTCATCCCCCCTCCTCGCCCCATAGCAGGTAAGTGATGACATCACAGGTAGGCGACTGAAGCAGAATCCTAACAATATGAGTACTCTATTTTCATGGACAGCAAAAGAGGGAATCAGATCCCATTGTAGATGGCTGTGAGCCATCATGTGCTTGCTGGGAATTGAACTCAGGACCTCTGGAAGAGCAGCTAGGGCTCTTAACCACTGAGCCATCTCTCCAGCCCACTACAAGGGTTCTTAACCACTTGTCTTAATATTTTCATTGCTTCCACAAAACACCATTGTCATTCATTGTCCAGCAGAGTCCCACAGCCTGTGGGTCAGTCCAGGTTCCACAGCCTGTGGGTTGTTTCAGGAACTGCTTGCTTCTGGAGGAGAATGGACGGACCCTGAGGTCAAATGTCCCAAGCTCCCCCTTCTTGCTCAGAGAAGCATAGAGCACTCAGCGTGAGGCCCATCTTCTGGATGCTAAGCCAGGTTCCATGTCTCAGGGAGAGGTAGCGAGTGAGCTTTCCATGGACTGTTACAGTTCAGCTCTCTTAGAATGACACGGCTGGTGTCAGCAGTGGAGACGCCACAAGACCTCTATGATTCCAAATTGTTTCAGTTCCTTGTTTGAGCTGCTGTGCTAAGCGCACCAGAGGAAGCAGGCCATGTCTAAAGCCCACTGGCAGGCAAGTGTGATGAGACACAGGCCCAGCAGTGCTTGACTGGGGGTCAGGGGTGGGGGATGTCAGCAGTCCCCAGTGGCTGCCGAGGCCATTCCCCCATCACTGCCTGACCTCTAGGTGTTTCCACCCAGAATAAGTGGAGTCTCAGATGGTCTTGGCGGAGGACAGCAAGCAAGAGAGCAGGCATGCACCCAGCAAACCAGCCAGACTTTTATTTATAAACCTCGGGCAGTGGGAGGGGTTTTGAGGAGGAATGTGTCTGATTCACTAGAGCTAAGGGTGCCAGAATACTTAATTTACATGCAGTGGTAGAGCACCTCACTTACATGCAGTAAGGAGGGGGCCAATACAAGAAGGAGAAAGCAGCCTAGCACGCCTTTAATCCCAGCATTCGGGAGGCAGAGGCAGGCAGATTAACGTGAGTTCCAGGCCAGCCTGGTCTACAAAGTGAGTCCAGGACAGTCAAGGCTACACAGAGAGACCCTGTCTTGAAAAAACAAAGAAACAAAAAACAAAATACATTTTAAACTTTTTAAGAAATGAAGGAAGGAAGGGAGGGAGGGGAAGGGAGAAAGGAAGGAAGGAAGGAAGAAAAATAGAAAGAAAAAAGAAAGAAAAGAAAAGAAAAGAAAGAGAAATGAGTGCACTGGGCTTGCTTTCTTACCTACCATCTGTTTGCTCTAACCTGAAAGCAAAGGCCTATCAGCTGGGGAGAGAAGGAAAGAGAGGGAGAGAGAGACATAGCTGAAGATGGAGGCAAGGGGTGGGGGTGGGGGGCTGGAGACAGAGGGGGGCAGCTGGAGACAGAGGGGGGCAGCTGGAGACAGAGAGGGACAGCTGGAGAGCTTTTGACTAAAAGGCTGCATCTCAGATGGCTTTACAACCGCTTTCAGGTTAACCAGAAATGATTTGTCAATATTAGGAAATAATTTTTTTTTTTTGGTCTTTATATATTTTTTAAACTTACGAAAAGTGCGCTGGTGAGATTTCTCAGTGAGGAAGGATCCCTGCTGCCAAGTCTGACAACCTGTATTTGATCCCCGGACCCACTTGGTAGGAGGCGAGAATTGACTTCTGCAAATTCTCCTCTGACCTCCATACATACCGTGACAGCCATGTTTCCACACATGTACAAAACAAATAAATGTAAAAACTGTTGTTTTTAGCTTACTAAAAGTAAGCTTGCTGGGTGCTGGTGACACATGCGTTTAATCCCAGCATTCGGAGGCAGAGGCAGGTGGATCTCTGAGTTTAAGGCCAGCCTGGTCTACAGAAGGAGTTCCAGGACAGCCAGGGCTACACAAAGAAACCTTGTCTCAAACAAAACAAAAGTAACCTTTGAACAAGGCAGGGGCTTTGATGATTTTTGCTTAATTATTTCTGTTCCTCTTTTAGAAAGTGGCAGCGTCCTTGATCCGCCTACTTGTTCTGGAGAACATATTTCTCATTCCATCCCACGACATGTATCTCTTAGTTGGAGCCTATATTAAATACCGAGTTGCAAAAATGGTTCAGGGGAGAATGACAGGTAAGACGGCTTAGCTTTTCCCATGACCACCTTCTTAAGTTCCCTTGGGGTAATACAGGAGGAAGTGCAGCAGCCACGGGCAACCTCCTTTGTCTTTCAGAATTTGTACTATGATGCTTCTTTTTTGTTTTTTGTTTGTTTGTTTGTTTTTTGGTTTTTTGAGACAGGGTTTCTCTGTGTAGCCTTGGCTGTCCTGGACTCACTTTGTAGACCAGGCTGGCCTCGAACTCACAGCGATCCTCCTGCCTCTGCCTCCCGAGTGCTGGGATTAAAGGTGTGCACCACCACGCCCGGCCTACTATGATGCTTCTAAGTACCCAAAGTTTGCAAAGTTTGCAGAGTTTCTTGACATATTTCACTTAGCCAATGACACTTAGCTCACTGAGACATGGGCATTTTTGCATTTACAAAATGCATGCACACACACACACAAAAAGAGATAACAGTGCAGAATTACCAGCTGATGGGGCCGAGTAAGAAGAGTTTATCAGATGGTCTCTCTCTCCTTCTCTCTCTCTCTCTCTCTCTCCCTCTCTCTCTCTCTCTCTCTCTCTCTCTCTCTCTGTAGCATTGTTTCTTTATAAGCTCAGTCCATTAGCTAATTTTTTTTTTGTTTTTCGACACAGGCTTTCTTTGTGTAACAGCCTTGGCTTTCCGGAACTTACTTTGTAGACCAGACTGACCTCACACTCACAGAGATCCACCTGCTTCTGCCTCCCCTGTGCTGGCATTAAAGCCTTAGCTAAACTTAATAGTCTATGGGCTATACAAGCACACTGAATTAACAAAGTTATGTGGAGCCCGTTTGCTCAGCCCTTTCCATACTTACTTGGTGGTCATCTACCCAGTTCACTGGGTTGGTTTGCTTTGCTGTTGCTATTTTTACAAAGATGTATGTATGTATGTATGTATTAATTTATTTATTTTGTTTTTTTGAGACAGTATTTCTCAGTGTAGCCTTGGCTGTCCTGGACTCACTTTGTAGACCAGGCTGGCCTCGAACTCACAGTGATCCGCCTGCCTCTGCCTCCCGAGTGCTGGGATTAACTGTATGTGCCACCACACCCAGCAATGTATTTTAATCTTAATTATGTGTATATGTATGTATTTGTGTGTGGTTGTGTGTACATGTCAGTGCAGATGCCCACAGAGTCCTGAAGAGACTCAATGGTAGGTCCCTTGGAGTTGGAATTATAGGGGGTTGGGAGCCACCTGATTGTACGCTGGGCACTGAACTCTGATCCTCTGGAAGAGCAGTGCACACCCTTAACCACTGAGCCAGCTCTCTAGCCCCACTGCTGCGTGTGTGTGTGTGTGTGTGTGTGTGTGTGTGTGTGTTTTCTTTTCTTTTCTTTTCTTTTTTTAGGTAGAGTCTATTTATAGCCCTGGCTGTCCTGGAACTCATATATAGACCAGGCTAACCTTGAACTCACAGAGATCCACCTGCCTCTGCCCTCTGTGTACTTAAATGAAAAGTGTGTGCCACCACACCTGGCTATTGCCATCATTTGAGACAGTATCTCAGGTAAATTCAGGCTGACCTCAAAGTCCCTAGGTAACTGAGGCTGGCCTTGAGCTCCTGATCTTCCTGCTGCCTCTGGGGACTGCAAGGGTGCAGCAGCACTCAGCAGCTCGCTGGTGTTCGAGTATGGCAGTGGTTAGGTTACAGCATCCCTTCTTTCCAGAAGCTGCAGATTCATCACTGGGAAAAGGGCATTAGAAACAAATCCTACCGCTGGTTTCAGTTCCAGTGCCCTGTCACACGGTGCGCTGGGCCAACCCTCTCCCTGGAGTGGCTGCTGCTGTGACTTGTGTCTGCCCTTCATGCCTTACAGAGGTGAAATTTCCCCTGGAACATTACACCTTGGAATTGCAAGACCACATTGTTACAGATAATAGGCATCTGTCCGGAAAAGTGGCTCTCCTGGATGAGAAAACAGCCGTGGTGACTGCTCTCCAACTGGGTCACACTAACCTTGTCTTTGTCCACAAAAGTATCCTTTGGTTCAAGTTTTAGTGGTTAATCTGAATTTCTCTGGCACATTAGGCATGGTTCTTGGTAAAATACCTTATTAAGAGTGAATGAAGGGGGTTGGAGAGGTGGCTCAGAGGTTAAGAGCACTGACTGCTCTTCTAAAGGTCCTGAGTTCAATTCCCAGCAACCACATGGTGGCTCACAACCATCTGTACTGTGATCTGGTGCCCTCTTCTGGTCTGCAAATGTACATTCAGGCAGAATACTGTATACATAATAGATAAATCTTAAAAAAAAAAAAGAGTGAATGAAGGGCTGGGCGTAGTGGTGCACACCCTTAATCCCAGCACTTGGGAGGCAGAGGCAGGTGGATCGCTGTGAGTTTGAAGCCTGCCTGGTCTACAGAGTGAGTCCAGGATAGCCAAGGCTACACAGAGAAACCCTGTCTTGAAAAATCAAAAGAAAGAAAAAAAATGTGAACGAAGGGCTGGAGAGATGGCTCAGCTGTTAACAGCAGTGCTGCTCTTCCCGAGGACCAAGGTTCGATTCTTGTGTCTCTGTGGTAGTTGTGACTGCAGGTTCAGAGGCTCTGACGGTCTCTTCTGGCCTCCTCGGGGCACTGCGCATGCACACGGCGCACAGAGATACTACACGGCGCACAGAGATACTACACATGCGGGCAACCCCTTCACATAAAATAAAAATGTTACAATAAAAGAAAGCTAAAAGGCTGCAGTAGTGGGAAGTCTGGGTAGCGCTGTCAGTAAAAGTAGCTCAGTTTTGAAAAGAAGGAAAGAGAAGCAGGTAGAAAGTAGAAAAAGACGTGAAGAGATCTACTGTTTTTGAGAGACAGGTCTCATGTAGCCCAGGCTGGCCTCTAGGTCATGGTGTAGCAGATGATAACCTGAGCTTTTGCTCCTGCACCCCCAGGTGCTATGGTTACAGGTGTGTACCACACTTTGGGTTTATAGGGTGCTAGGAAGGGACCCCAGGGGTTCATCTTGCTGGGTAAGCCTTCTGACAGCTGGTCTGCATCCCCAGCCCAAGGAGAACGGAAGAGTTAAAGAGGAAGTTGGAACTGAAGGGAACAGGGCAGCAAGGTCACTGGCAGGAAGTGAAGCGGAGGAGACGTCTCTGGTGGAGTGTGAATCAGGGTTCGGTGGAGTGTGAGTCAGGGTTCGGTGGTGTGAGTCGGGGGCCGGTGGTGAGAGTCAGGGGTCGGCGGCGTGTGAGTCGGGGGCTGGCGGGGTGTGAGTCGGGGGTCGGCGGCGTGTGAGTCGGGGGTCGGCGGCGTGTGAGTCGGGGGCCGGCGGGGTGTGAGTCGGGGGTCGGCGGCGTGTGAGTCGGGGCCGGCGGCGTGTGAGTCAGGGGCCGGCGGGGTGGGAGTCAGGGGTCAGGGGTCAGGTATGTTATTCTGGCAGCAGGGGTGACTCTGTGTAGAAGCCAGCCTGATAGTCTTCCTTTGTTTTTGGTTTTGTTGGTTTTGGGGGACGGGGTTTCTCTTGTGTAACCCTGCCTGTCCTGAACTTGCTTTGTAGATCAGGCTGGCCTTGATCTCACAGAGATCCACCTACCTCTGCTTCCTGAGTGCTGGGATTAAAGGCATGTGTCACCATACCCAGCTCCCAGTCTGATATTTTTCATCTGTAAAATGAAGGGGATGTTATATTTATGAATTTCATTCTACTGTTTATATTTTATGACTATTATATTCAAGTATATGTCAGAACCAGCTTAGTCTGGACAGTTCTCCATATAGTCTTTAGATTTGCTATCGTGAATAGGTAAACATAATTACCAGTTAGTATGCATGGATGTATACACATACAATATGCTTATTTGTGTATCATTTGAGTGCATGAGCAATTTCCTTTTTGAGTTTTCTTTGCTTAATTGTTAGTTTTTGTTTGTTTTTCCGAACAACAAAACTTCCTACATAGCCCAGGATGGGCTAGAATTCACTGAATAGCCCAGGCTAGCCAAGTACTTAAAATACTTTTATCTCCCCTCCTGAATGCTAGAATTACAGGCCTATGTCACTAGGCCTACTCAACTATACCTAAAAGAGGGACTGGTTTTTCCTCCTCAGTACTGAGGACTGAACGTAGGCTTCTTCTGTATGAGCACAGTAGTGCTGCGCTTCATCGGTCCTTTTTAGCTTTTACATATCATTATTTTTTTTAATATTAATTTATTTATTATGTATACAGCACTCTGCCTGCAGGTCTCATTATAGATGGTTGTGAGCCACCATGTGGTTGCTGGGAATTGAACTCAGGACCTTCGGAAGAGCAGCCAACAGAAGCTGTTTTTAACCTTTGAGCCATCTCTCCAGCCCCCCATATTATTATTTTTATATTTTTTATTTATTGGTTAATTTTTTTTCACTAGGCCTCCTGTATCCCAGGCTTCCCTCAAACTTGTGCTGCAGACTTTGAACTCCTAGCTCCCCTGCCTTCACCCTGTGCCTTGCACAGTGATGGGTGCACGACGCTGGGCATGCTCTCTCCCAACAGAGAGTTTGCGAGGAATTGTCTCCCTGATTACGTCACAGATAGGCTGATATTGGGACAAATGTGCTTCTTCCAGAAAGTAACTGTATTTAGGTACTGACATATCTAAGAATTTAAAAAATGTTTAGATGTATTTGTTTTGTGTGTGAATGTTCTGCTCCATGTATGTAAATGTACCAAATGTGTGCATGATGCCTGAGGAAGCCAGAAAAGGGTGTTTATTCCCTAGAACTGGAGTCGTGGATGGTTATGAGCCACTGTGTGGGAGCTGGGAATCCAACCTGGGTCCCCTGCTAGAGCGGCCAGTGCTCTAAGAGATAGGCCACCGCTGTAGCTCCTACAGTGTTTTGATGGCAAAGAAATGTTTGGCATTAAATGTTTGCTGCAACTTCTAGAGACTGGGAAGCAACACAGCTCCAGGTATGTCCCTGGGTGGCGAGTCTTGCCTGTTTTCAACCTACCACAGTGTCTATTTTCAGGGAAGTCTCACCTTCCTCCTGAACAGTAAGTATACCATGGCCTCCTGTGTTCTCTGTCGGGCTCCTTGGGGAGACATTATTTGAAGCAATAGTTCTATAGCTAAATGTAATTTAAAACCAGAGGACATGATCATCTTTCCATTTCATTTTCTTCAAATCTGAGATTCTGTGTCTGTGGGTGCTTTATCCTCATGTGTGTATAGGATTTTCGGGGACAGGTGGTTGTGAGCTGTGCAGGTGCTGGGAACTGAACCCAGGTCCTTCGGAAGGACAGCCAGTGCTCTTAGGCCCAAGCACCTCTCCAATCCTCACATTTTTATTACATTTATTAATTTTTTTGTTGGTTTTTTTGAGACAGGGTCTCTCTGTGTAACCCTGGCTGTCCTGGACTCACTTTGTAGACCAGACCGGCCTCGAACTCAGCAATCCACCTGCCTCTGCCTCACCGAGTGCTGGGATTTTATTACTTTTATGTGTGTGTGTGTGTGTGTGTGTGTGTGTGTGTGTGTAGCTGAGATGACCGCCTGTGGAAGTCAGCTTTCTCTTTCTAACTTGTGTCTTCAGGGTGCTGGCACCCACGTGTTACATCCTGTTGGGCTGCCTTAGGCTTTCTCAAAAGTGTTCATATTTAAATTTGGCTATCCAAGGAAAATAAAAGATGGGCTTTGTTGTGTGTGGTTTTGTTTGTACATTTATTTACTTTCTCTTCAGAGACTCATCTTTCTTTTTGTACCCAAAACTGGCACAGATAATTTCCTTAAGCAAAAACTAAGATGTCCATATGCGCTCTTTGACTGGACTCCCAAACTCTACCATATATGTAGTAGAGCCTGGATTTTTAGGTAATTTTAGATACTGGCTTTCAGAAAGTTGAATAATTTAAATGAATTCACCAAAATCAATGTGTTAAACATAAAAGGGCTGCCAGACTTTGAATTCCATGTAACTTTGTGTTCTCCCCGCTTCCTACCTCCCTTCCTTCTGAGATTTGCCAGCTTCTGTCTCCTAAGGGCTGGGATTAAAAGTGAGCAGCACCGCGCCCAGCTCTGATGTGTCACATCTGTTTTTGTGACATGAGAGCATAACTACAGAAGGAAGGTTGACTTGGGGCTTGTATTTCCAGAGGGATAGAGATCCCTCCTTACCCTGACAGGGAGCGTGGCAGCTGGCAGGTGTGTGCTGGGCAGCTGCTCAGCAGGCCCATCTGTGTGCACAGTCAGGAAAGAGAGTGCCCAGGGTTAGGTTAGGGTAGGAGGCCCGGAAAGCTCACGCCTGACCTGCGTCCTCCAGTCAGGCTGCACCTATTAGTCCTCCCCAAACAGCCGCTAACTGGGGCCCAAGAAACGCCTGAAGCTTCCTGGGGGGCATCTCATTCAAACCGCCAAACTCAGTCATGGTGTTTATCACCAGAGGAAAGTAACAAATATGATGTGGTTTTTTGTTTTGTTTTGTTTTTGGTTTCTCTGTGTAGCCTTGGCTGCCCTAGACTCACTTTGTAGACCAGGCTGGCCTTGAACACTCAGAGATCCACCTGCCTCTGCCTCCTGAGTGCTGGGATTGAAGGCGTGTGCCACCACACATGGTTTAGGTCCTTTGTAAGAGCTGTCCTTCCAGCCCAAGCACACGCACGCACACGCACGCACGCGCGCACACTCACACGCACACAGGGAGAAAAGAAAGCCTGGGAAGGAAGAGGAGGCGGCTGCGGTGTGTGCACTGTGATAAAGGACACTGTAGTTATAAAGCTGGAGGGACGGTGGGGGGGTTGCTGTTATTTATTTATTTATTTTTGTGAGACATTTGAAACCCCAAAGCCCACCCCAGTAACACACATCTTCCACCAAGGCCACACCCCCTGATCTCCTTCCAGTATCAACACTCTCTAATGACCAAGCATTCAAATATATGAGCCTATGGGGGCCGTTCCTACTTCAAACCACCACACTCGGCCTGAAAGAGTGTAAATATTGTTTGTTTTTGTTTTCGAGACAGAGTTTCTCTGTGTAGCCCTGGCTGTCCTGGACTCCATTTGTAGACCAGGATGGCCTTGAGCCCACAGAGTTGGCCTGCCCCTGCCTCCCTGTTGCTGGGGTTACAGGCGTGCGCCACCGTGCCTGGCTGTGAGATCCGTCTCGGAGCCGTCTCCATCCATCGCCAGTGTGCTTTCCACGCAGCTTCCTCAGCAGGCTTCTCCCAGCTCTCGCTTCTTGTGGCTTCGCCTTTGCCTGCAGGTTTCACCATCCACCCTGGGGGCCGCTGGAGTCTGGAGGTGGGGCAGGTGTACGTCATCACAGTGGAAGTCTTTGATAAGAGCAGCACACGGGTCTATGTTTCTGAGGTGAGCCTCTCCTTTGTTTTTTTGTTCTGTCTTCTTTCACTCATAAGTCCACACTGGATTTTAAAATAGCTATGCAGCAGACAATGGCTTCGAACTCCTGATCTTCCTGCCTCTACGAGTACTAGGATTACAGGTAGGGGTGTGTGTGTGTGTGTGTGTGTGTGTGTGTGTGTGTGTGTGTCTGTCTGTCTGTCTGTCTCCCAGGTCCAATCCAGGGCCTCAAGCATGCAAGATAAGCACTCTCCCAACAAGCCCCCCTACAGCCCTCTCTTGTCATGCCCTTTGCGGGCAGCTCCTGGAGTGCGCCGGCTGTGTGGCAGGAAGCCTTTTTCCCTTTGCTCCCATGCTTTAGCTCTGTAAACAACAAGTTATTAGTTTTTATTATACTGTCTTTGGTGCCTGCTGAAACAGAAGTCATAATATCATCAGAATTACAGGAAGGGGTTGACGAGACCAGTAACAGCTGAGGCAAGCCTCACCCTGCATACCCACCCTCACTCAGGTGGACCTCAGGTGGGCCCCAGGTGGGCCCCAGGTGGGACGTGTGCTCCTGCCCAGGGCTGCCAGGGCTTGTCATAGGAGCGAAGCATGACTGAGGTGGCACTGGGCTCTCCTAACTCTGTGTCTCCACTGTTTCTGATGTGGATTCCATTTCAGAGTCACATCTTTTCTCCCCTAGGGCTGCCATGAGGGAAAGCAAACGGTTTGTTCTTTCTTCTTTTTTAAATTAATTAATTACAATTACAAAGCTTTAAAAACATTTTGTTGGTCTTTATTTATTTATTGGTTTATTTGCTTGTTTTGTTTTTTGTTGTTTTTTCGAGACAGGGTTCCTCCATGTAGCCTTGACTGTCCTGGACTTGCTGTGTAGACCAGGCTGGCCTCAAAATAACAGAGATTCCTTGCCTCTGCCTCCTGAGTGCTGGGGCCACTGTCACCTAGCTCCTGTTTGTTTGTTTTTTGGTTTTTCAAAACAAGGTTTCTCTGTGTAACAGCTCTGGCTGTCCTGATCTCTCTTTGTTACCCGACTGGCCTTGAAGTTACAGAGATCCGCCTGCCTCAGCCTCCAGAGCACTGAGATTACAGGCATGGGCCACCATGCCCAGCTCCTGTTTATTTATTTTAATTATGTGTAAGTGGGTATGTGCATGTGAGTTCAGGTGCCCCCAGAGACCAGAGGTGTTGGATCCCCTGCAGCTAGGGTGAACCACTCTGTGGACACTGAAACTTAACTGGGTCTTCTACAAGAGCAGCAAGCGCTCCCAGTCCCAAACCCTGCTCTTAGGTCTCCATGCCTGAAATGTATAACTCCAGTCTCATCTATAGTTTGGCATTAAAATGATTTTAGGGGAAAATACATCTTCAGATTTGTTGCTGTTGGACTGATTTCAGAATCTCAAGATTACATTCCAGCTTCTGAAGGAGTACTTTGAAGAGCAGCTAAGCACTTCAAATGGGTCTTACCATGTGGTAAAAGCCCTGAGAGACGGAGTTGTGGTGATAAGTGCGAACCTGACGTCCAGCCTTCAGGAGGTAGGAGTCTTGAAACAGCCCGTTTCCTGGGCGCCCCAACAGGGCGGGCTGCCCTGATTTAGAGCAGCTGTGACATGCCATCTTTCTCTCTCACGTTACAGTTGGGATTGCATGTCTCTAGCCTTCCACAGCATAGAACACGCAGTTCCTTTAAGAAACCTCCTCAAGGGCCGGGCGTGGTGGCACACGCCTTTAATCCCAGCACTCGGGAGGCAGAGGCAGGTGGATCGCTGTGAGTTCGAGGCCAGCCTGGTCTACAAAGCGAGTCCAGGACAGCCAAGGCTACACAGAGAAACCCTGTCTCGAAAAACCAAAAAAAAAAAAAAAAAAAAAAGAAACCTCCTCAAGACCTGTGCGGTGACACATGCCTGTCAACCCAGCACTCTGGTAGGCAGAGGCAGGTGGATCTCTGTGAGTTCGAGGCCAGCTTGGTCTACAAAGTGAGTCCAGGGCAGCCAAGGCTACACAGAGAAACTCTGTCTTGAAAAACAAGCCAAGCAGGGCGTGGTGGTGCACGCCTTTAATCCCAGCACTCGGGAGGCAGAGGCAGGTGGATCGCTGTGAGTTCAAGGCCAGCCTGGACCACAAAGTGAGTCCAGGGCAGCCAAGGCTACACAGAGAGACCCTGTCTCAAACAAACAAAGAAGTAAAAAGCCAGCCTGTCTGGTGACCTCGGCTCCTGGTCCTCCTCTGTCACTTGTCTCGGTGCCACCATGCGCAGTTCTTTTTCTTTTAGAAGTACAAGATGGTTGAATATTTCTTTAAGGAACCATTTTGCTCATGTTTTCCATGTCGAAGAAATTGTCCTAGGAAATCTTGATGTGTCTTTTCCTGTCCCAGCAGAGCAACAGTTCTCATCCTCAAACGTGTCAAATCAGTCACCAGCGAGAGGTGAGGATTTTCTTTCCCATTCAGCTCAGACCCAGCCTTCTAGCGTTTCCGCACCATCCTCTGGGAATAGCAAATCGTTACAGAGTTCAGGTATGGCATCCTCTAATAACAGAATCCACACAGGAACAAACCAGTTTCTCTAATAGGTGACTTAATGAAAAGGTTTGGGCACGTAGCTCAGGCTGGCCTTGAACTCACTCCCCAGCCTCCGGCTCTCCTGCCTTCAGCTCCTGAGTGCTGGGGTTACAGTCCTGCAGTGTCACACCAGGTTTATGCAGGGCTGGGGACTGAACCCAGGGCTTCACTCTACAGGCTGAGCTACAGCCCACTCCCAGATTTATTGTTAGCTTTTACCACTCCACCAACTTAGTAGTGTAACTCAGTGTGCTTTCAGCCTTTGCCATCAATCGATTCCTTGTGAGTTTTATGGCCCTTTGTCACGTTCTCTGATGCCCCTGTGACCTCCTGTGGGTTGACAGCTGCTTAACCTCCCTCTAATGCTCCTCTTGCTCACTTCCCTATGCCACTGCAGACTCATGGTTTCTTAGCACATGCAGAGACAGCCTGTTATATAGCTTTATTATTTTCTTTTTATTTAAATTTATTTATTATGTACAGTGTTTGTCTGCATGTACCCCTGCTGGCCAGAAGAGGGCACCAGATCTCATTATAGATGGTTGTGAGCTACCATGTTGCTGGGAATTGAACTCAGGACCTCTGGAAGAGCAGTCAGTGCTTTTAACTGCTGAGCCATCTCTCCAGCTGAGCTTTATTATTTTTTAAACTTGACTTCACCAGTCAAGTTTTATATTTTCACTTACATTCTGTTCTCCTCCCAGAAGACTTCCTCACAGGCTGTGGTTTCTCACAGGTAGAGGGCGGTAGTGGCAACTTCACCTGGACCTCTTCTAATGAACCTGTGGCCATGGTCACCACCAAAGGAGTGGTAACTGCAGGTCAGGTGAGAGGGGACAGCACCATTTTGGCACGAGATATACAAAATCCTTTTCGATCTGGAGAAATGAAGGTAAATGTCTAAAGAAATGTTTAAAGAAAACAAAGCATCTCTGGGACACTGCTATCTAAATGTATTTCTTTATTTTTATTTATTTATTTTTCGAGACAGGGTCTGTCTGTGTAGCCTTGGCTGTGCTGGTCTCTCTTTGTAGACCAGGCTGGCCTTGAACTCACAGCAATCTACCTGCCTCTGCCTCCAGAGTGCTGGGATTAAAGGCGTGTGCCACCATGCCTGGCTTATTTTTTTTTAATGTAAATAAATTATGTGTGTCTGTATGTCTGTGTACCACTTTTGTGCCTAGTATCCATGGAAGCCATAAGAGGGCATTAGATCCCCTGGAACTGGCATTACAGACAGTTGTGAGTTGCCATGTGGGTTCTGGGACTTAAACCTGGAGCAGCAAGAACTCTTAACTGTTGAGCCATCTCTCCAGCCCCATGACTTTAAATTTAAGTGTAGGAACACATTTGAAAGTACATCTAGTCCAACTTTTACTCTAGCTGTGTGGTGGTGGCGCCCGCCTTTAATCCCAGCAGACAGGCACATCGCTGTGAGTTCGAGGCCACTTAGGAGGTGAGACAGAACAGTTAGAAGTTCAGCATCATCTTCAGCTACATGGTTTGTTTTTTTCTACTGGGTGCTACAATTTAGCTCTTTTAGAATGAGATTGCTGGGTATCAGATGGCGATGGAGTCTCCGGAGCTTGCAAGCCTATGATGATATCAAAAGTGTTAAAGCCCTATGTGCTGTGCTATGCACGGCAGAGGAATCGGGTCGAAGCCCTAAACCAGCCCAGGCCAGGCCGGTGTCTCTGCACTGAGCTCCCGGCTGGAGCAGCTTCGCCATTGCTGTCTTGACTTCATTGACTGGCACGTAAACCCTGGGCATTCAGTGGCAACTCTTCCCCTGAATAAATGGAGTCTCAGATGGTCATGGTGCGGAATGGCAAGCACCTGAGAGAGAGGAGGCACAGCAGCCAGCCTTGGTTCCTAAAGCTTGCCTGGGCAGTAGGCATGGGTTTGAAGACGAATGTCTCATTTGCTAGGGGTAGAGGTGCCAGGAAACTTAATCTGCATGCAGTGGCGCAGTGCCTCATCTGCATGCAGTAGCTTGGGGCCCTATCACAAGAAGGAAAACACAGTACTTGATTATCCTAAGGGTGAGAGGGTAACTTCCAGGTAAGATTAAAGATCATTTCTTTAGCATAGGGTGGGGTACTTCTGGAAACTCCCTGTGCTTGGACAAGTTCCTTATCAGGAAGGGGTCAGGCCTGTCATCTTCCTTGAGGGCTATGTGGCACTCCTGGGGTTATCAGATCAGGTGGAGTGAGAGCTCCACTGAGACAAAGGAGTCCACCATCATAGACCAACCACAAATGGCTGTCCGGACACATCAGACTTCAGCCTTATCCACCATTTGTGCTCTTACCTGCTGGCGCTTTGCTGGCCCCTGTGCGCCTACCCATCCATGCCTGTCATGCTGACCTTACTGCTGGCCTCATCGCCTGGCTAGTTAACCTGGCTGTAACAGAGGGACTGCTTGCCAGGCTTGGTAGCACACACCTGTTATCTCAGCAATTGGGAGTTAAAAGCAGAAAGATTAGGAGTTTGGTCAGCCTCAAGCTGGGTCACCCGAGGCGCTGTCTCAAACAAAAATGAGGCATGAACTTAAAAAAGAAAACTAA
Organism: Acomys minous; assembly: GCF_964271855.1. Taxonomy (NCBI): domain Eukaryota; kingdom Metazoa; phylum Chordata; class Mammalia; order Rodentia; family Muridae; genus Acomys; species Acomys minous. Next base: position 62,396,731 of record NC_140499.1, read on the forward strand.
TTCTGTATGGGTGTGGTGGTGCATGCCTTTAATTCCAGCACTTGGGAGGCAGAGGCAGGTGGATCTCTGAGAGTTTGAGGCCAGCCAGTGAGAGGCCAGCCAAAGAGAGTCCAGGACAGCCAGTGTTTTACAGAGAAACCCTGTCTAGAAAAACAAAACAAAACCACACCAAATTATAGGACCATTTTTCTATTTTTCTTCAGTTTATGGCATATGCTGCTTTTCCCTGTGTGACTTGGCATTTGTCCAGCGAGTCCGGGACAGTCAAGGCTGCACAGAGAACCCTGTCTTGAAAAAAAAACAAAAAACAAATCAAAACATAAAACCGCCTCTGAATTACATAAACTGAACTGTACTGCTTCTCAACTCACTCTCAAGCAAACTGCCTGAACCACACTGACTAGAACTCAGAGGTCTGCTTGCCTCTGTCTCCTGGGATTAAAGATGTGTCTGTATCCTAGCCAGATCACACAGACCTAGAAGGTCTTTGGATGTGATCTCTTGGCAGAGTAACTATGATCTGAATTAAAATTTCTCTACAGACATCACTACCTTAAAGAAGCTAAAAGCAAAGCCAGGCAGTGGTGGCGCACGCCTTTAATCCCAGCACTCAGGAGGCAGAGGCAGGTGAATTGCTATGAGTTCAAAGCCAACCGGCCTAAAAAAAGAAAAAAATGAATAAGCTAAAAGCTAGGTATAAAGATTCATGTCCATGAAAACATGTAATATCTCAAGGGGGGATGTATGCAGTACTTTAAAGCATGCCTCACTGCTACTTAAATTGTGTAATCTAAATGCTGGGCCAATGAGATGACTCAGCAGCTTTGAAAGCCCTTGACAGGCAAACCCTGGAACCCACATTCCAGGAGAAAATGTTATAAAAATTGTTCTCTCATTTCCGTGTGCACATATGGTTTGCCTCCATGGCATTCCTGTGCACACACACATATTACATGCACACGTAGTAGTAGTAGTAATAAAAACTAATCTGGGTATGCTGATGCACACCGTCAACTCCATAGCTCTCTCAGTGCATTTGAGGCCACCCATATCAGGACATGGCCTCTTTGGAAAAAGAGTTTTAACAGGTGTCCTGTTCATTTACGTGTTCCAGACATGGCTTTCAAGACACAAGCGCAGGGCTGGGTAGTCAGAGAGCTCACAGCAGTGCTTTCGCTCTCTAGATTTAACGACAGCATTTGGTAGCTCCCAGTATAGAAAATGGGGAATCAGCCGGGTGTGGTGGTGCACGCCTTTAATCCCAGCACTCGGGAAGCAGAGGCAGGTGCATCTCTGTGAGTTCGAGGCCAGTCTGGCCTGCAAATCAAGTCTAAGACAGCCAAGGCTACACAGAGAAACCCTGTCACTAAAAACCAAAAATTAAAATTAAAAAAAAAGTAAAACATGTAAATAACAATATAGAGAGCAGGAAAGATGGCTCAGAGGTTAACAGCATTGGCTGCTCTTCTAAAGGTCCTGAGTTCAGTTCCCAGCAACCACGTGGTGGCTCACAACCATCTATAATGAGATCTGGTGCCCTTGCGCACATCCAAGCAGAACACTGTATATATAATAAATCTTTATTTATTTATTTATTTATTTTGTTTTGTTTTTTGTTTTTTTTGAGACAGGGTTTCTCTGTGTAGCCTTGGCTGTCCTGGACTCACTTTGTAGACCAGGCTGGCCTGGAACTCACATTAATCTGCCTGCCTCTGCCTCCCGAGTGCTGGGATTAAAGGCGTGCGCCACCACACCCGGCTTATAAATCTTTTTTAAAAAGGAAAAAAGAGTCCGATTTAAAACAAACCAACAATATAAAGAGCATATATATGCGGTTGTTGACACAGGATCTTCTTACTGTGTAGCCCAGGTGGCTTGAGTCTGCCTGTGGTCTCAGCTTTGTAAGGGCTGAAATCAGGCATATGCCACCACAACAAAATGTATATAGTTATGTATAGATTACATACGTGTACATACAGCACAAGATTACATATGTGTCTAAGTGGCTCTCCTAAGACTTCCTCTAAAGGCTAACTGCCTTTCCTCAAGGTATATGTCATGAAGCTGAACAAAATGGAACTGTTACCGTTTCAAGCTGACGTGGAGATCGGCCAGATTATTGAGGTCCCCATCGCTATGTACCACGTAAACACAGAGACCAGAGAGGCCGTCGCGTTCACAGACTGCTCTCACTTACCGCTGGGTCTCAGCTCGGAGAAGCAAGGAGTCTTCACTCTTTTCAAAGAAGGCAAGGCTAAGCTTTTTTTATTTTCACCCTTCATCCCTGAATTAATAGTGGACCAAGCACTGTAGTTCAATTCCTACAGTTCTCTCCTTCCTCTCTCTCCCTCTCTCCTTTCCCCTCCCGCCTCTCCCTCTTCTCTCCACATGTGTGTGTGTGCGCGCGCGCGCACACACACACACACACACTCACACACACACACACACACACTCTCTCTCTCTCTCTCTCTCTCACACACACACACACAATCACACACACTCTCTCACACACACACACTCACACACACACACTCTCTCACACACACACACTCACACACACTCACACATACACACTCTCTCTCTCTCTCACACACACACACTCACACACACACACTCTCTCACACACACACAATCACACACACACACACACAATCACACACACTCTCTCTCTCACACACACACACTCTCTCTCTCTCTCTCTCTCTCACACACACACACACAATCACACACACTCTCTCACACACACACACTCACACACACACACACTCTCTCACACACACACACTCACACACACACACACACACACTCACACATACATACTCTCTCTCACACACACACACACTCACACACACACAGGATCCTGCTATGTTGCCTGGGCTGGCCTTGAACTCATAATCTTCCTATCTCAGCCTCCTGAGTACTGGCAGGAAAGGTGTGGATCTGGAGTTGATATTGGCGTCTTTGTTATTATAATGAAAGAAAATCCCAGTTTGATTTTACCAGTGAAGACTCAGGAACCAGATGCTAGGGTGAAAACTTGCTAGCTCAGAGAGGCAGAGAAAGCATCCGGCTGACCTTCCTACTCAGCTCACATCCCGAAGAATAAAGCCAAAAACCAAAAAGCTCAAAGCTAAAAGCCAAAAGGCCAAAAGCTCCTTTTTTTTGTTTTTGTTTTTTGAGACAGGGTTTCTCTGCATAGCCTTGGCTGTCCTGGACTCCCTTTGTAGACCAGGCTGGCCTCGAACTCATAGTGAACTGCCTGCCTAAAGCTCCTTCTTAATCAGAAACTTACAAATTCTCTTTCACTATTGAGATTTTATTGGCTCAGGAGCAGAGTACAGAGACATTTCAATTTCTTTTTTTTTTTTTTTGACATTTAAATTCTTAACACAAGTACCCAGACTCTGAAGTCACACACACGTCGTGCTCACGTACCCAAATGAAGAGCCATGTGTTGTCTGTCTGAACTTATTCCAGTGATGTTCCAGATTCAGATTTGACAGATTTTCCTTGAGATCTCACATAACAACCAAACACTCACAATCCTCAGTTCCACCGACTCACAGTTTTATGCCACAAACTGTACATACTCAAAATGTCCCCCTTTCACAGCACGTTATCACGATTATTAGAACAATGGACTGCCATGGCCAGAGAGAGCCGTTACATTTCTGACAGGGCAAGGACCAAAAGTGGAATCCTCAGGACGAGGCTCTGCTAGAAACAGGAGACCAGATCTAACTGAAAATATTCTAGAAATGAACGCACGACTGAGCCTCCAGTTGCTGCTTACTGTGCTCTGTGCTGTAGGATATAACTAGGCCCCCTACAGAATGTTAGGGTGACCCTGAGACGGTCACAGCCGCTCCTGATTCAGAATCCTGCTATTTTCTGGTTGCACAAAAACAAAACAAAACAAAGAAACAAACAACAAAACAACAAGCAAATGATTTAAGCTCTTTTTTGTTTGTTTTTTCGAGACAGGATTTCTCTATGGAATTCCCTCCATAGACCAGGCTGGTGTCGAACTCACAGCGATCCACCTGCCTTTGCCTCCCAAATGCTGGAATTAAAGGTGTGTGCCACTCCCGCCTGGCTATGGTTTAACATCTTAAAAAAATCATTTACACTTTAAAAAATGGGATGAGGTAGGATTCTCCCACCTCTTAAAAATGTTTCTAAGCCAGGCGTGCTGGCGCACACCTTTAATCCTAGCACTTGGAGGCAGAGGCAGGTGGATCTCTGTGAGTTCGAGGGCAGCTTGGTCTACAAAGCAAGTCCAGGACAGCAAAGGCTACACAGAGAAACCTTGTTTTAGAAAAACAAAAACAAAGCTCCCCCCCCCCAGCCAAAGAAAATGTTTCTAGAGCTACCAAAAAACTTGCACTTACGAAATAGTTGATAAAAAATATTCCTCTGGCCGGGCGTGGTGGTGCACTCCTTTAATCCTAGCACTCGGGAGGCAGAGGCGGGCGGATCGATGTGAGTTCGAGGCCAGCCTGGTCTACAAAGTGAGTCCAGGACAGCCAAGGCTACACAGAGAAACCCTGTCTCGAAAAACCAAAAAAAAAAAGAAAAAGAAAAAGAAAAAGAAATATCGTGTCATTTCATGACAATATACTATATTCAAAAAGAGACAATATGTTTATCTTTTATTTTTGAGACAGAGCCTCATGTAACCCAGACTGACCTTGAATTTACTATGTAACCAAAGACACCCTTGAATTTTTGATCCTCCTGCCTCCAGTGCTGGGATGACAGACATGCCGTACCATACCCAGTTTACACTGTGCTGGGGACTGAGCATACTCAGCAATTACCCTACCAACTCAGCCGTACCCTTAGCCCTGGCAGTATGTTTTTCTAATGAAAAGGAAAACTTGAATACTTTATTTATAAAGACCAGCTGGGCATGGTGGTGCATGCCTTTAATCCCAGCACTTGGGAGGCAGAGGCAAATGGGTCACTGTGAGTTTGAGGCCAGCCTGGTCTACAAAGTTAGTCCAGGACAGCTAAGGCTATACAGAGAGACCCTATCTTGAAAAAAAAAAAAAAACCAACAAACCGGTGGCAGGATCCTGCAAACCATCTCACTTTCAGCTACGCAGTGGTGGCGCACGCCTTTAATCCCACCACTTAGGAGGCAGAGGCAGGTGGATTACTGTGAGTTTGAGGCCAGCCTGGTCTACAAAGCAAGTCCAGGACAGCCAAGGCTACACAGAGAAACCCTGTCTCGAAAAACCAAAAAAAAAAAATAAATAAATAAATAAAAATAGAAATAAATAAAGACCAGCATCCTTCCTGCTACTGAAGTTCATATTTTATCCCGAGCCTCCTTGATTTTCACTAATATAATGCAGAAGTCACATGGAATAGTTCTTTTTTTTTTCACATGGAATAGTTCATAGCATTTGGTGTTTGCCCTTCTCTGCTGTGAGTACTTTCCCATATTAATTCATTTGACTCATTCATATCTGTGAAAGTGACGTCAGCCCCGACATACTCAGCAGCATGTAACATCCCTCAGCTCTCTACTCGCCTTCTCTCTCTCTCTCTTTAAAAGATTTATTTATTATGATTACAATGCTCTGCCTGCATGTACACCTGCACACCAGAAGAGGGCACCAGATCTCATTATAGATGGTTGTGAGCCAGCATGTGGTTGCTGGGAATTGAACTCAGGACCTCGGGAAGAGCAGCCAGTGCCCTTAACCACTGAGCCATCTCTCCAGCCACACCTCTTTATCTCTTATGTAAGGTCTGATAACACCATTCTAATTTATCCTGATAACCATGGCTACCAAATGGATTTTTGTGAAGCTGAATGTCAAAAGCACTTTTGTTTGCTTGCTTCTTTTTGTTTGGTTGGGTTTTTTTTTTCTAGACAGGGTTTCTCTGTGTAGCCTTGGCTGTCCTGGACTCACTTTGTAGACCAGGCTGGCCTCAAACTCACAGTGATCCACCTGCCTCTGCCTCCCGAGTGCTGGGATTAAAGGCGTGCACCACATGCCTGGGTAGGAGAGGGGTTTTTATTGTTTGTTTCTGGCCTTGCTGGCTGCTGAGTCCAGAGCCTTGTAGAGGATAGACAAGTAGTCCAACACTGAGCTTCAGAAGGAAGTACATATCAAGTGGATAGAAGAAACAAACCTGCTGGGACTATCAAGGCACTGGGTTTTGTTTTGTTTGAGGCAGGGTGACAGGCGCATGCCACCACACCCAGACAAGGCTATGTTATTTAAGATTTTTTTTTCATTTTGTTTTGTTTTGTTGAGATGGGGTCTCACTTTATAGCCTTTGGCCAGCCTAGTCTACATAGTAAGTTCCAGGCTGAACCTCTGAAGTGATGGGGTTAAGGTGTGCACATCATCCCCAGACAAATGTATTTTTGTTGTCGTTGTTATGTGTAGGTCAGTATGTGGGGATGTGCATATGACTGTAGGCGCCTGCAGAGGCAGCCGTGTTGGGTCCTTTGGAGCTGTGGTTAGAACTGATTGTGAGTGGACGTATGGGTGCTGGGAACTGAACTCGGGGCCTCTGCTAGAGCAGCCAGTTCTCTTAACTACTGAGCCGTCTCTCCAGCCCCAGGTTATACTTTTAATGTGTTAAAATTCATTCTGTTGAGGGGCTGGAGAGATGGCTCAGAGGTTAAGAGCACTGTCTGCTCTTCCAGAGGTCCTGAGTTCACCTCTCAGCAACCACACGGTGGCTCACAACCATCTGTAATGAGATCGTGTGCCCTCTTCTGACATGCAGGTGTACACTGTATACATAATAAATAAATAAATAATAAAAAATCATTCTGTTTCTGTATCTTAATTTCTTTAAAAAATAGACTACTTATTACTCTACTGAAGATATGTGGCTTTGGGGTGGGTGTTTGTTTGTTGTTGGGACAGGGGTTCCTGTAGCCCAGGCTTGCCTTAAAGTCACTGTAGCTGAGGCTGGCTCCGAACTCCTGACTCCTCTGCAGCCATCTCCCAAGTGTTGAGAGTGTTACCATGCCTGGCTGAAATCATGTCTTATTTTTGTTTTGTTTGTTTTGTTTTTCGAGACAGGGTTTCTCTGTGTAGCTCTGGCTGTCCTGGACTCGATTTGTAGACCAGGCGGGCCTCGAACTCCCATCTGCCTCTGCCTCCCAAGTGCTAGGTTAAAGGTGTGAGCCACCATTGCTGCCTGAAATCATGTCTTTTGCTTGAAAGGTATCCAAACACCTGGACCGAGGCACTGCTCTAGTGTACACATCGCAGCCACCTCTCCAGGCCACACCCTGGTGACAGTCAGCGTGACTGGGCAGGAAGAGCTCGTGTGGAGCAGTGCCACGTTTGCTGCTTACGAACCTCTGAAGGTGAGCAGTCCCATGGAAGGCCTGGGAGAGCCTTGGAGGTGAGCAGACCCATGGAAGGCCTGGGAGAGCCTTGGAGGTGAGCAGACCCATGGAAGGCCTGGGAGAGCCTTGGGTGAGCAGTCCCATGGAAGGCCTGGGAGAGCCTTGGAGGTGAGCAGACCCATGGAAGGCCTGGGAGAGCCTTGGAGGTGAGCAGACCCATGGAAGGCCTGGGAGAGCCTTGGAGGTGAGCAGACCCATGGAAGGCCTGGGAGAGCCTTGGAGGTGAGCAGACCCATGGAAGGCCTGGGAGAGCCTTGGGTGAGCAGTCCCATGGAAGGCCTGGGAGAGCCTTGGAGGTGAGCAGACCCATGGAAGGCCTGGGAGATCCTTGGAGGTGAGCAGTCCCATGGAAGGCCTGGGAGAGCCTTGGAGGTGAGCAGACCCATGGAAGGCCTGGGAGAGCCTTGGAGGTGAGCTGTCCCATGGAAGGCCTGGGAGAGCCTTGGAGGTGAGCTGTCCCATGGAAGGCCTGGGAGAGCCTTGGAGGTGAGCAGACCCATGGAAGGCCTGGGAGAGCCTTGGAGGTGAGCAGACCCATGGAAGGCCTGGGAGAGCCTTGGAGGTGAGCAGACCCATGGAAGGCCTGGGAGAGCCTTGGAGGTGAGCAGTCCCATGGAAGGCCTGGGAGAGCCTTGGATGCTCGCCGTCTGTTCTCTCCCTCAGGATCTGTGACCTCTTCACTCACTCAGTGTTGTCTCAGTTTAGATCTAAGCTCTCAGGCAGCCGCAGTGCGGGAGGTTGTCCCTCAGGCGTCCTCAATGCATTCATTCAGGAATGGCTTTTTTTTTTGAGACAGAGTCTCGGGTCGCCCGTGCTGGCCTTCAGCTAAACACGTGCCCAAGGATGATCTTGAACTTCTGATCATCCTCCTGCCTCTACCTCACAAGTGTGGGATTACAATAGTACTTACTGAAGCACACTCAGCTCACGCTCTACCGGGATGGTACACAGGGCCTCGCCTGCTAGGCGAGCTTTCTGCCAGCCAGCCATGTGCAAGTCACCCCCTCCCCCAAGGGAACCGCGTCCCCACCTGACAACGTTAGCAATAGCTTTCTCTTGCATTAGCACATTTTAGATATGTACCTTTTTTTCTTTAACACTGAGGTACAAGATGTGGGAAATGAAGTACACAAGACACTTTACGGTAACATCTGCATTTGTGCATATGTATATACCTCCGCAGGCACCAGTCACACAGACTACTAGCATAGTCCCCCCCTAGTGAAGAAAACGACCTCTTAGCAACGCCCTGCCCTATAGAAGAGTCAGCCATGCTTACACCATGCGTTTTAGAACAGCAGTCACCATTTGGAGCCGTAAGAGTCGGTCCATTAAATGTTATGACAAGTGGCTCAAAGCAGAAGCATGTAGAGTCAATCTGCTAGCTTAAGTCCACCAAAAACCAAAACCACGGGCTGGAGAGAAGGCTCAGCAGCTGAGAGCAGAGGACCTGCGTCAGTTCCCAGCACCCAAGTGGTGGCTTAGAAGTGTCTGTGACTCAAGTCCCAGGGGATCTGATGCCCTCTTCTGTGTCTTCCACAGGCTCCAGGCAATAGGCACACACATAGCACACAGACCTGCATGCAGGCAATGTACCAGTGCACATAAAAATGGGGGTTTTAAAACCTAAAAGTAATATCTGTACATTCTTGTTCTTTGAAATTGGCAAATGCTCACCCATTGCCTCTTAGAATAAAGAAAAGGTGGCTCCTCTGGAGAGATGGCTCAGAGGTTAAGAGCACTGCCTGCCCAGAAGTCGTGAGCCACATGGTGGCTCATAACCATCTGCAATGAGATTTAGTATCCTCTTCTGGCCTGCAGGCAGAGCACTGTATACATAATAAATAAATAAATAAATAAAATTATTTTTTTTTTAAAATACAAGAAAAGGTTGACACTAATGAAAGAAGCAAGGTAAACAATTAATTTAAAGTTTCTGGGGAAAGAGGGGCTGGAGAGATGGCTCAGTGGTTCAGAGCACTGGCTGATCTTCCAAAGGACCCCAGTTCAATTTCCGGCACCCACATGGCAGCTCACAACTGTCATTAATTCCAGTTCCAAGGAATCTGACACCTTCACACTAATGCACATTAAAAATAAAATTAAATAAATTATTTCTAAAACTCTGGGGAAGGAAGCTGGGAACCAGTGGAGCTGTGTGCCACCACACCTGGCTGGAGGCATTTTCTTAATTGAGGTCCCCTTCTTTCAAATGACATTAAAGCTATCCCGCACAGTTACCCAATGCCAAATGATCAGCCCTGGAAAACATACATCCAGGAGGTAACAGTATACAGACTGAACAGGTTGTACTTACGTAGTTAAGAATATGAACACACACACACACACACACACACACACACGTACACGCACACACAGAGGTAACAACAGAGAGAGAGAAGCCATGAATCTGAGAGAGAACGAGAGGGTATGCATTAGTGGTGTTGGAGGGAGGGAAGAGGAGGGAGGAAATGATGTAATTGTGTGATAATCTCAGCCAGGTATGGTGACACGTGCATTCAGTCCCAGCACTAGGATGCTGAGGCAGGTGGGTCTCTACAAGTCCCAGGCCAGCCTGGGCTATAGTGCAAGCTCCAGGACAAGCAAGGCTGTCCACAGTGACAAATTATACAAAAAACCTCAAAAGATTATAATCTCTAAACAATAAAAATTACCAGGCAAGGTAGTGCACGCCTGTAATCCCAGCACTCGAGAGGCAGAGGCAGGTGGATCGCTGTGAGTTTGAGGCCAGCCTGGTCTACAAAGTGAGTCCAGGACAGCCAAGGCTACACAGAGAAACCCTGTCTCAAAACAAAACAAACAAAAACAATATTGTTGTTGTTGTTGTTATTATTATTATTATTATTATTATTATTATTATTATTACTTTTTTAAAGGCATGGCAGGGCACACTGGCAATCCAGGCCCAGGGGAGGTAGAGGCAGAATCAGAAGTTCAAGGAGTGTGGGAGACCTGACTTTGTCTAAACAGATAAATAAAAGAATTCCTAACTATATAGGGATTAATTTGTTTCAGGCTGTAGACCCTGTGCAAGTGGCCTTGGTGACATGGCAGTCTGTGAAGGAAATGGTATTTGAGGGGGGCCCTCATCCATGGGTCTTGGAGCCTTCCCGATTTTTTTTGGAGCTGAGCGTGGAGAAGGAAGAAGGCGTCAGCGTAACAGAAGTCCGGTTGCCAGCTAAGAGGAAACAGAACCAGTACATCTACCGGGTCCTGTGCCTGGAGTTAGGGGAACAGGCAAGAAAAATAGTCTTTTTCTAACAGTGTAATGTTGCAACTTGTAGTATAATACTTTTTTAAAAACCCACATTTTTATGTGTTTATGCAATCTGTGTGTGCTCTTAACCACTGAGCCGTTTTGGAATTTACTTATTAACTTATTTATGTGTTTGTTTTGTTTTGAGACAGGGTTGCTCAATGTAACCCTGGCTGTGCCAGAACTCCTATAGACCAGTCGGGTCTCTAACGCACAGAGCTCCACCTGCCTCTGCCTGCCCCGAGTGCTGGGATTAAAGGCGTGCACCACCACGCCCGGCTGAACTTCAAAGCTTTCTGAACCTGGTTTCCACTTCATATGTGTCCTGTGTATGGTACACACGTGTAAATATATATTCACACGTGTGGGCACACATGTGCAAGTGCCTGTGCAGCCTAAAATTCCTCTTCCTTAATCACTCTCTCTCACTGCCTCTTAATTGAGGCATGGTCTCTCACTACACCAGGAGCTTGCCCATCCCAGCTGCTTTGGCTAGCCAACTTGGTCCTGAGACCCCGGCTCTGGTCCTGGGATTGCAGATGACTGCCCTGCCTTTCTGGCTTTTTGAAAGGCTCTAGAGATGCGAATTCCAGTCCCCCACTTGCATAGTAAGTGCTTTATCCACTGAGCTGTCTCCCCAGCCTCAAGCCTGGGGTGTGGTTGAGTTCAGGACTCCTGTGAGCCTCCCTCTGAGAAGGAAAGTACAGTGGTTAGTGCTGTGGGTGTGTGTGAATATGGGTGCTGGTCCGTGGTGGGAGCAGGCGGTTTCACATCTCCTGAAGCTGGAATTACAGGTGGCTGTGTGCCAGCTGACGTGTGTTTGGGGAAGTGAAGCAATGTGCCCTACTAGGTGCTCAGCCATGCCTCCAGCCCCCGTGGTGGTTAGGTTAGGCTTGATTGTGGACATGACCCAACATAGAATTTTCTAGGAGGAAAGGCTCATTGAAGAATTGGTGACATTAGGGTGCTGTAGGCATGCCCCTGAGGGATTTTGTTTGTTTGTTTGTTTGTTTTTGAGGCAAGGTGTTGTATTTAATTTATAAGTGTGGCCTAATGTTTATTATTAGCCCTATGATTATTATTACGGGGTATTATTTTTTTGTTTTGTTTTGTTTTTTTCAAGACAAGGTTTCTCTGTGTAGTCTTGGCTGCCCTGGACTCACTTTGTAGACCAGGCTGGCCTCGAACTCACAGAGATCCACCTGCCTCTGCCTCCCAAGTGCTGGGATTAAAGGTGTGCACCACCACGCCCAGCCTTGGGTTATTATTTTCTAACCTGCTAGTAATCATTGAAGACACAGACACCTGTTATATTTTGAAATAGCCTTAGTTAACCTGGCAGGGCAGATATAAATCCCCTAAATTACTTCCCACATGGCTTCTAACAATTTCTATCGAGCTACCTCTGTAATTCCAAATACTTGCTAATTATCGTCATCTGGGCCAAATCTCCATCCACGAGAGCCATGTCCTTCTTCCTCCACCTAGCACATCATGCCCGCCTTCCTCCTTCCTCCTCTTCTCCTCTGCTCTCTTCCGGTTTCTCTCCCAAAATCCTTCGAACCTCAGCCACACCTATCCCATATGCCCTGCCCAAGTGTGTTGGCTATGTATTGGCTAAACAGGAATACATTTCTTAGGCAAGGTTACACAGCAGTCTTGGGGCACAGAAACAGCAAGCAGTAATTAGCATCAAAATGCATCAGACCAACCTCCAACAAGGTTTCTCTGTGTCACCCTGGCTCTCCTGGAACTCACTCTGTAGATCAGGCTGGCCTCAAGCTCACAGAGATCTGTCTGTCTCTGCCTCCTGTGTTTTGGGCTTAAAAGCATGCGCCACTGCCCAGAGGGAGTTTTTTTGGTTTTGTTTTTTTGGTTTTGTTTGTTTGTTTGTTTGTTTTTATTTAAATAGAGTTAACAGACAAGGAGGCACACCTGAGTTTGGGTTGGGTCCAAGACTCAAGGAAGAGGGATGGGTGCGCCAGCTGAGCCCTGGGCTCTATGCTTTGCACATGACTGTGGCTGTAATGAGACTGCTTCAAATCTCTGCCACCTAAGTCCCCTGTGAGGATGGACTGTCGCCTGCAATCCCTTAACTTGCTTTTATCAGGTACAGAACCTAAGGCCAGTGCTTTAGTCCAGAGGAACAGCTACACATCCTCCCATCTTACAGACCGGAAGCTCCAGACCCGTTGAAGACCATCCCCCCACAGCTGACTTATCTTAGACCCTGGCACCCACTGTCTTCTGTCTGTCTCCGTGACATGGACTAATCTAAGCACCTTATGTATATGAAATCCTAAGCTATTTTTTTCTTTTATGGCTGGCACAATGCTATCAAGTTTCATCCATTTTGTACCATGTCAAAATTTCCTTCCTTAAAAAACATTATCAAAAAAAATTATTTTAAGCCAGGCATGGTGGTGCATGCCCTTTATCCCAGCACTGCCTCCCAGAGAGGCAGAGGCAGGAGGTTCTCAGGGCGTTTGAGGTGAGTCCAGGATAGCCAGGGCTCTGTTAAATAGGAAACCTTGTCTCAAAAAAACAAAACAAAACATTTATTTATTCAGACAGGAGCTCAGGTAGGTCAAGATGGCTTCTAACCTACTTTGTAGCCAAGATCGACCTTACATCCTGACCCTAGAAGGAATGTACTGGAATAGCAGGCATGCACCATCATGCTTGGCTTTATTCCTTTTTAAGGCTTCATAATATTCCAGTGCATGCATGTTCGTGTATGTGTGTGTGTGTGTGTGTGTGCGTGTTTGTTTGTGTGTATGTGTGTTTGTGTGTATGTGTGTATGTGTGTTTGTGTGTGTGTGTGTTTGTGTGTATGTGTGTTTGTGTGTATGTGTGTTTGTGTGCATGTGTAATGTTTATACAGTCACTCACTGGTGAACACTGCGATTGCTTCCATGTTTTAGCTGCTAAGAATAATAGCTGTTGTAAATGTGGTTATAGAAACAGCTTGAACCAGGTGTGGTGACTCATATCTGTATCTCAGGACTTGGGAGGCTGAGTCAGGAGGATTGCTATGAGTTTGAGACCAGCCTGGAGTGTATTTGTGTAAAGGCCAAAGGTGTCTTCCTTGATTGCTTTCTACTGTTTAAAAACGTAGGTTACTTACTGTGCAGTGGAGAAGGTACCCACCTCTCAGGGATTTGTCTGAGTATCATATCCACAAGGGCTCCTCTACCGTGGAGCCAGAATGATTGTGCCACACGACCACCATCAAGGCTACACACAAATAACTCGCCGATGTTTCCTTAAAGGGTCTCACTTTACGGATCGGAAATCACCCAGGCGTCCTGAACCCCAGTCCCTCAGTGGAGACTGTGCAGGTGCGCTTCATCTGTGCCCACCCTGCCAGTATGTTGGTGACACCAGTGTACAAGGTGCCTGCTGGCACCCAGCCATGTCCTCTGCCACAGTACAACAAGCAACTGGTAAGTGTAGACTGTGCTTCTTAATCCACGTGACACTTTTGTGTCAAGTGCTCTCAGGCTAAGGGATCTGAAACACAGCGTCTTTGTGTCAAAGTGGGATGCTGTTGTGTTTGTTAATCATCTCAGATGGTGTTGGGGTGGGGGGCCAGTAACTAAGTTACAACTGTGGCCATTCAGTGGCATGACTGTTTACTGCACTTGGGAGCTGTGGCCGCAGCTAATTGAACCACCCTCAGAATAGCCTCTGAAGTTGTTTATTAACACCTCCCCTGTCAGATCTGTTATGAGCATCGTAACTAAGTCAGAAAAGGTTCTACTGCTGCAAATGCACCATGGAGGTTGGTGGTAAACAAAGCCTGTCATGGTGACACTGATGTAAAATTCCTCTCTACATGAACAAGGCTGGCCTCAAACTTGTGATCCTCCTGCCTCAGCCCCCTGCATGCTGGGATTACAGATGTCCCTCCACCCCTACCCCCGCCTTTTCCATACTCTCTATGTGGCTGAGGATGACCCTGTTACTGCATCCTGTAAGTTTTAGTACAGGCATTTTCTCAAGGGAGAGTCCCTCCTCCCAACTTGTGTCAAGTTAACATAAAAGTAAATGTCCTTACACCCAACACCAACACAGCAACCATAACCGCTCGGCTTCTGCCTGTGTCTGTCAGACACTAAGGGGAATGAAGGCACTAGAGACCAGCATTTGAAGAGCTTCTTGCCTACCTACCCACGATTTCGTTTTTCTTTTTTCTACCCACAGTTTCTATCTAGGCAATGCAAACAACCCTCAGCCAGAGTGTGAGTGTGAGTGTGAGTGTGAGTGTGAGTGTGATCTGTGATGGTAAATAGCAGTAGCCAACGTGGAAGGATTTAGAATCTCAGAAGAGATATATCTTTGGACAGGAACTTTCAGAAAAATGAGTCAAAGAACAAATAACCAAGTAAATTAGAAAATATTTTTATGACATAAAAACACATGGCAGAGCCGGGCATGGTGGTGACATGCCTTTAATCCCAGCACTCGGGAGGCGGAGGCAAAGGCAGGCGGATGGCTGTGAGTTCGAGGTCAGCCTGGTCTACAAACTGAGTCCAGGACAGCCAAGGCTACACAGAGAAACCCTGTCTCAAACAAACAAACACACATGGCAACAGGAAGAGCTGAGATCAGGAGGCAGAGCACACACTGGGAATGGCAGCCGTCTTTGGAAACATCAAAGCCCCCCTCACTACTCCCAGGGACACAGCTCCTAATCCTTCCCAAACACTTCCACTGAGGACCAAGTGTCAGGAGCCAGACCAACCCAAGACATCCTCAGAGGCCCTGATCAAAGGACAAAGGGAACATTAGTTCTGTGTCTCTCTCCGTGAGCAGACTTGGCAAGGCCAGTCTAGATCTGAGGCCAATGCCTCAAAGAAGTCAAGGTTGCAGTTTCTGGGGACTCTTCCCCCTGGACTGTGGTTATCAGTCCTACCTGTGTCTGAGGTATGCCATGTTCTCTTGCCAACATTGTGTGGCTTAGCTCTCTGGTGACCTTGGCTGTTTTCCCCTACCCCCACCCCTAGAAGCAGTACATACGATGCTTTACTTCTTAATGCACTTGCTTGGCATAATCAGCAGCTTGTGCAGGGCCTCTGGGTCCCAGACATCGCTTCTGCCTCTTTTACTTCTTGTCTTCATCCCCTCCTCCCACTTCATCCTCTGTTGTTTTTATTGTTGTTGTTGTTGCTTTGGGTTTTTTTATTTTTTTTTGTTTGTTTGTTTTAGTTTTGGTTTTTTGAGACAGGATTTCTCTGTGTGGTCTTGGCTGTCCAGAACTTGCTTTGTAGACCAGGCTGCCTTCAAATTTAGAGATCCACCTGCCTCTGCCTCCCCAAGTGCTGGGATTACAGGTGTGCACTGCCAAGCATGGCCCATGACAACTTTCATAAAGGAAAACATTTAATTGGGGCTGGTTTAGAGTTTCAGAAGTGTAGTCTATTACTGCCACGGTGGGACATGGCAGTGTGTAGACAGACATGGTGCTGGGGACGGAGCTGAGAGTTCTACATCTTGGTCCGCAGGAAGCAGGATACTGCTGCAGTAGGTATAGCTTGAACTGTATGAGACCTCAAAGCCCACCCCACAGTGACACACTTCCTCCAAAAGGCCACACTTCCTAGTAGTGCCACTCCTTATGGGCCAAGCATTCAAACACATGAGTCTATAGGGGCCATTTCTGTTCAAATCACCACATTGGCCAATCTCAATGGGTACCTACACATGTGTACCTACAGAGAGCCAGAAATAAACTAAAAAAAAAATTTTTTTTTTTTTTGCTGGGCATGGTGGCGCATGCTTTTAATCCCAGTGCTCAGGGAGGCAGAGGCGGGTGGATCTCTGTGAGTTCAAGGCCAGCCTGGTCTACAAAGCAAGTAGGACAGCCAAGGCTACACAGAGAAACCCTGTCTTGAAAAAACCAAAAATATATATACTGTTTTCTTAAGTATAATATTATTGTTTCCTTTTTTTTACATAGAAAAATGTTCTCTTTCTTAAGAAACTTTTTTGGGGTCAGGGTAAAGTGCCATGATAACTACATCATTCAGAAAACAAAATACAACAAACAAAAACTCTGTTCCCCACTTCTGAAAGTGAGGAAGAAAGGGATGAGAAAGTATGTACGCCACACTATTGTATTTAAATTACATGTATTATTAGTGTTTTCAGTATTATCTGTAGGCCTGGCTAGTGATCAGTTAAGACACAGACAGTTGTTACAGGTTAGCCCTAGTTAACCTGGGGCAGGGCAGATATCAACCCTCTAAACTACCTCCCATAGTGGGGCAGGCGTCGGATCCCTGCCTCAATCCCATGCCATCTGCTTCCAATAACTTCTATCAAGATACCTCCCACCCATAATCCCAAATACTTACTAATGTTCTTCATCTGGGCTGGATTCTCCATCCACGCCGCGTGCTTCTCATCCAGCTAACCCACAGGGGCCTTCCTCTCCGCTCCTCTCCTCGGGTCTCCTTTTTTCTTGTGGCAGTCTCTCTTTTCTTCTTTCCAAGATTCCTCTCTCTCTCTCCCTCTCCCTCTCTCTCTCTCTCTCTCTCTCTCTCTCTCTCTCTCTTTCTCTCTCTCTCTAAGCCCCACCTACCTCCTTTGCCCTGCCCAGGTGGGATGGCTTTTTATTAGACAAAAGTTGGGTCACACAAACACCCCCCAACACCACAGTTACAGCTGCTGGACCAGGAGAAGTTTCAGAACTGTCAAAGGAGAAAGACAAGAGGAGACATAATTCCTGTCTTCAGAGATAGCTTGTCATCCCTAAGGCTATTGAATTCTTTAAAACTGAACTATTGTGTGTGTTCATATGTTGTGTGTGTATACACATGCGTGTCATGGTTTGTGTGGGGAAGTCAGAGGACAACTCTGTGAAGTTGGTTCTCTCGGGGATAGAATCCATTCCAGGATTTTGTGGCGAGAGTCTTCACCCTCTGAGTTGACCTCGTGGCCACGACTTTTTATTACCTTTTCTTTTCATGCAGATTCCTGTGTCCAGCTTGAGGGACTCGGTCCTGGAACTGGCAGTATTTGACCAACACGGGAGGAAGTTTGATAATTTCAGCTCACTAATCCTAGAGTGGAGATCTTCCAACGAGACGCTGGCCCACTTTGAAGACTCTAAGTCAATGGAGATGCTAGCCAAAGACGATGGCCACGGGCAGACCCAGCTGCACGGTACTGTCCGCAAATGTCACAGGGCATTGCTAAATGGTTCCCACCGATTCCTCATGAGCAATTGTCTCAGCCTAAATTTTATTATGTTGCTCTTCATCTTTAATACTTACGCTTTTTCATAGAAAAACCGAAAAGGTAGGGTTGGCAGTGTTGTTCAGTGAGAGAACAAATGTATAGCTTGTGTGACCCTGGGGTCTGTCACCAGTGCTGAGAAACGGAGAGAGGGAGAGGGTGAGAGAGAGCAGGGGGATAGCTGGGAATGTTGGCCACTTGGTCATATTTCCTGTACACACAAAGCCCTGGATTCAATCTTTAGCACTGTATAAACAGTGTGGTGGCTATCATAGCTGGAATCTCAGTACTTTGGAAGTAGAGGCAAAAGGATCACTGGCCTGGACACGAAAGCCTGGAGACCTGAGCTGGAGCCACCGAAGCCTGGGGACCTGAGCTGGAGCCACCGAAGCCTGGGGACCTGAGCTGGAGCCACAGAGCCTGGAGACCTGAGCTGGAGCCACCGAAGCCTGGGGACCTGAGCTGGAGCCACAGAGCCTGGGGACCTGAGCTGGAGCCACAGAGCCTGGGGACCTGAGCTGGAGCCACTGAAGCCTGGGGACCTGAGCTGGAGCCACAGAGCCTGGGGACCTGAGCTGGAGCCACAGAGCCTGGAGACCTGAGCTGGAGCCACCGAAGCCGGGGGACCTGAGCTGGAGCCACAGAGCCTGGGGACCTGAGCTGGAGCCACCGAAGCCGGGGGACCTGAGCTGGAGCCACCGAAGCCTGGGGACCTGAGCTGGAGCCACAGAGCCTGGAGACCTGAGCTGGAGCCACTGAAGCCTGGGGACCTGAGCTGGAGCCACAGAGCCTGGGGACCTGAGCTGGAGCCACCGAAGCCTGGGGTCCTGAGCTGGAGCCACAGAGCCTGGGGACCTGAGCTGGAGCCACCGAAGCCTGGAGACCTGAGCTGGAGCCACCGAAGCCTGGGGACCTGAGCTGGAGCCACAGAGCCTGGGGACCTGAGCTGGAGCCACCGAAGCCTGGAGACCTGAGCTGGAGCCACCGAAGCCTGGAGACCTGAGCTGGAGCCACAGAGCCTGGAGACCTGAGCTGGAGCCACAGAGCCTGGAGACCTGAGCTGGAGCCACCGAAGCCTGGGGACCTGAGCTGGAGCCACCGAAGCCCGGGGACCTGAGCTGGAGCCACCGAAGCCCGGGGACCTGAGCTGGAGCCACCGAAGCCTGGGGACCTGAGCTGGAGCCACAGAGCCTGGGGACCTGAGCTGGAGCCACCGAAGCCTGGGGACCTGAGCTGGAGCCACAGAGCCTGGAGACCTGAGCTGGAGCCACCGAAGCCTGGGGACCTGAGCTGGAGCCACTGAAGCCTGGGGACCTGAGCTGGAGCCACCGAAGCCTGGGGACCTGAGCTGGAGCCACCGAAGCCTGGGGACCTGAGCTGGAGCCACCGAAGCCTGGAGACCTGAGCTGGAGCCACAGAGCCTGGAGACCTTAAGTGTATACTTGGCAGAACATCTTGTTTAATCATGGTCTCAGCAATCCACATGATTCTTTTTTTTTATTAATTTATTCAGATTATATCTAAATTGTTATCCCATCCCTTGTATCCTCCCATTCCTCCCTCCCTCCCACTTTCACCCTATTCCCCTCCCCTAGGTCTAAGACTGATGGGGACCTCCTCCCCCACCAAATGGTCATAGGCTGTCAAGTCTCATCTTGGTAGCCTGCTTATTCTTTCTTTGAGTGCCATCAGGCCTCCCCACCAAGGGGAGGTGGTCAAATATGGGGTGCCAGCTCATGTCCAAGTCCGTCCCTGCTCTTCACATAACTGCGGAGAATGTCCTGTCCATTGGGTAGATCAGAGTAGAGGTCGATACAAGTAGTAAACATTGAATCCACATGATTCTTATGCTGGAGCAGAGGACAGGAGAGCAGCCTGGGGACAGAGCCTTTGCAAGCAGCTGGAGTTCATGGGTGAAGACTTGAGTCCTCAGGCCTGCTGCCATGCTTCCCTCGGTGAGGATCACAGATCCATTGGCTCCAAATCAAATGCTTTCTTGTATAAGTTTCCTTGGTCTGGGGATAGAAAAGTAACTAAGGCAGATGGGAAAAAAGGGGGGAAAAATCTAAGAATGGTTACTCACAGCCGTATTCCAGAACGTGGGAGCCTGTGACGGGAAGATTGCCGTGAGTTTCCAGCCAGCCTTGGCTACAGAGTCTCAAAACAGGAACAGGAAGGCAAAGGCCAGTGAGAGCGCTCTGCTGGGAAAGACACTTGCAGTCAGTGTGGTGGAGGAACAAACCAGCTGCCTTAAATTGTCCTCTTACTGTTAATCCCGCTAAGTGAGAATAAAGACCATTGTTAGGAAAAGCATAGGCTCAGGACCCCAAGGCCAAGGTCTCAGCACAGAGGAGAGTTTTCTGCCCCAGAGGGACAGAGGGCGGGAGTTAGAGACAAAGACGGGAGGAGCGAGAGGACGAGGGAGAAGGAGAAAAGAAAGAGGGACAGGAGGCAGGGGCGTGGAGGGCAAAGGACGGCCTCTGCGTAGCGAGGTGGCACGTAGGAAGACGGTGGCTCATAAACATGAAATGGGAATCCCTGTGTTAGGCTGAGGTGTTTAATTTTAACTGAGAATATTAATTAGGTGACTCAAAGGGGACTGTGGTGGCTAGACTTCAAAACTAATGACCGCTGGACCTTGGAAGTCAGCCTCAGGAGGAGGAGTGGCCAAATGAGGGAGTAGACCTTGGTGGCTGGCTTCAGGAATGCAAGCTAACACTTTGTATCGAGGCAGAGGGAAGGGGAGAAGCAGAAGGCCTGCCAGAGCCACGCTTGCCACGCCTGCCACGCCTGCCACGCCTGCCACGCCTCCCACGCTTGCCACGCTTGCCACACCTCCCACGCTTGCCACGCTTGCCACACCTCCCACGCTTCCCACGCTTGCCACACCTCCCACGCTTCCCACGCTTCCCACGCTCAAGCTGGCTAGAGTCCCATCAGTCATTACCCAATTCTTTTTGTTGTTGTTGTTTGTTTGTTTTTCTGTTTTTTTTGTTTTTTGGATTTTGTTTTGTTTTGGTTTGGTTTTTGGTTTTTCAAGACAGGGTTTCTCTGTGTAGCCTTGGCTGTCCTGGACTCACTTTCTGGACCAGGCTGGCCTCGAACTCACAGAGATCTATCTGCCTCTGCCTCCCAAGTGCTGGGATTAAAGGCGTGCGCCACCACTGCCCAGCTAATTTATTTATTTTTTTATTTTTATGTGCTTTGGTGTTTTGCCTGCATGTATGTCTGTGTGAGGGTGTCAGATCTTGGAATTATAGACAGTTGTGAGCTGTCATGTGGTTGCTGGGAATCAAACCAGGGTCCTTTGGAAGAGCAGCCCTTGCTTTTAACTGCTGAGCCATCTCTCCAGCCCCCAATTCTTTTAGTAAAATTAAGCAAGCTTTGTTTTTTTGTTTTTGTTTTTTAATCAGGCAGGGCTGTCTCTCTAAAACAGGGTTTGAAAAAACAGCATTGAACACAGGAGAAAGTGGGGCTTTTATAGCTCAAAAACTGCAAGGCTAGTGGGTTGGCAAGGGGGTTGGTTATGTAGGAGCTTGGCGAGGCTTCTTACCAGGGTGAGAGTAAGGACACAAAGCACAGAATGTGAAATGTCAGAGTTCAGAGAACATGTCAAGACATGGTCAAACTTAAGTGTTAAAGGAAACAGGGATGGACTTACCTTAACCTTGGCTTCTAATCTTTTTTAAAATTTATTTACCTTTATTTTATTTTATGTATATTGGTGTTTAGTCTGCATGTATGTCTGTGCGAGGGTATCAGATATTGGAGTTACAGTTATGAGCTGACCTATGGGTTCTGAGAATCGAGCCCAGGTCCTCTGGAAAAGCAGTCAGTGTTCGTTTTGTTTTGTTTTTCGAGACAGGGTTTCTCTGTGTTATCTTGGCTGTCCTGGACTTGCTTTGTAGACCAGCCTGGCCCCGAACTCACATCTATCCACCTGCCTCTGCCTCCCCTGCCTCCCCAGTGCTGGGATTAAAGGCGTGTGCCACCATGCCCGGCTTAGTCAGTGTTCTTAAGCACTGAACTATTTCTCCAGCTCCCGCTTCTAATCTTAAAATGGAGTCAGACTGGTCCATCACTTACCTGCACACACACACACTAAATAAATAAATAAGAAAGAGGTGGAGCGATGGCTCAGCAGTTAAGAGCACTGCCTGTTCTTCCAGAGGACCCGGGTTCAATTCCAAGAACCCACATGGTAGCTCACGACTAGCTATAACTCCAGTTTCAGGGGGCCCAACACCCTCACATAGGCAAAATACCAATTCACATAAAATTAAAATAAGATAAACAAAGGTTATAACAAAAAGAAAACATTAAAGCTAGGCATAGTGGCTCACGCCTTTATTCCAGCACACAGTACACAGAGGCAGGCAGATCTCTGAGTTCAAGGCCAGCCTGATCTATAGAGCAAAGTCCAGGACAGCCAAGGCTACACAGAGAAACCTTTATCTCCGAAAACAAAAACCAAACCAAACAATAAACAAAATTAATTTTAAGATGTGAAGTGGATGTGATGTTACATCCTAGCATATTCCAGAGGTTGAACAAGGAGGATGATTCTGTAAAAGGGGCTATGACGAAGCCCCCAGCCTCCAAAAAGTAGAGACCCCGCTATTTGCCTGGCATCTTAGGATTGTTTATTAGACAGAACTTACTGGATGACTGCTGCACCCTGCAAGGTGCTGGACGTACAGTAGAGAAGGAAAGACACGCTGCCTCCATAGTGGGTAAGGAGACATTCAGGACATTTAAAGGAAGGGCAAATATGGAGTACTTTAGGACCTGTAACAGGGCTGGAGAGACGGCTCAGAGGTTAAGAGCACTGGCTGCTCTTCCAAAGGGCCTGAGTTCAATTCCCAGCCACCACATGATGGCTCCTAACCATCTATAATGAGATCTGGTGCCCTCTTCTGGTGCGCAGGTGTACGTACAGGCAAAACATTGTCTGCAAAATTAATTAATTAATTAATTAAAATGTAAAAAAAAACCTATGACAGAGTGACGTAAACTAGTCTAGGACAAAGGCTGCCCTGAGAATGTTTATGCCGAAACCGAAGGGGTGATGGAGAGAGCAGCAGCAAAGGTGAGCTGGTGGAGGAGACGGGCAGGCTTCAAGAGAGAAGAGGCGCAGCCTGAGCCTCTGAGCTAGGCAGCCTCATCTGCAGCACATCACCAGCCTTCTGGCTGTCTCACTTGTGCCCATGTTGCATCACTAAAGCAAGTCACATGGCCCAAACCAGCCACACAGTTATGAGGACACAGCTTGTCGTGGGCCACAGTGTAACAGACAGAGGATGAACACGGTGTGAGGAGCAGCTGTGAGGTTTCTGCCATGTACACTTTCACGGGTGGACGAACCATTCACTGGACTATGAGGCTCTAAAAAAGAAGAAACAAGATTCAACCTCATCCCTGCCCACGAGGAGCTGCCACCTGGAGCAGGGTGAGCTTGACTGATAGCAGGGGCAGCTAGCTCAACAGCACAGCCACAGCCTGGCATGCGCTGGCCCAGGCTTGGTGTTTACAGCCCACACAGAGCTGTTACCCAGTCCTAAGGCCAGCAGAGTGCACAGCAGTGTGCAGTACAAGAGCTACCACAGGGACAGTGTTCATCAAATGGCTCAGTGTGTTCTCTTGTAGCTGTCACGTCCTGACATAGTGGCATCTAGCCCACCGTCCACACCGATGTCCAGGCTGATTGTCCTAAGATACAGATCTGCGGTGGGAGGCTGCTTGCCTAACTCGCACAAAGCCTGGGATTGCCCTCCAGCATCACATGAGTACTGCGTGGCAGAAACACCTGCCTTCCCAGCAGGCAGGAGGCCAGAGCAGGAGGGCCTCGGCCCACAGCCATTTTTCAGCATTCCATCACTGGGCTGCCCCCACAGCTCCCAGGAACTCCGGTCATTAAACATGGCGGGGTCTGGGTCTCTCCTGCCCCTTGCTTTATATACACTTACCTGTTCATTTAGATGTTCCTCACCCTCACTGAACTACAAGCTGTCTCTGGGAAGTCTGGAACATTCTGTCTTTCTCTACTCCCAGTCTGAGGAAACTATTCTGAGCCTCGTGTGGCAGCACATGCTTTAACAGCACTGAGGAGCCAGAGGCAGGGACAAGCCAGGCTCTGGGACAGCCTGTGCGGCCATGATGGTGACCTGGGTTCAAAGACCAATGTGTTGTAACGAGAGAACTGACCCCACACCTGCACCCTGCCACCGCCACATCCACATGTTTTAAATTTTAAAAACATATAATTACCGAGCGGGTGTGGTGGCGCACGCCTTTAATCCCAGCACTCGGGAGGCAGAGGCAGGTGGATCACTGTGAGTTTGAGGCCAGCCTGGTCTACAAAGTGAGTCCAGGACAGCCAAGGCTACACAGAGAGACCCTGTCTCGAAAAAACAAAACAAACAAACAAAAAAAGTGAAACTAAGAAAAGGGCCCAGGAGGCTGGAGAGATGGTTCAGCGGTTAAGAGCACTGTCTGCTCTTTCAGTGAGGACCCTGGTTCAGTTCCCAGGTTCCACATGCAGCTCAAAACTGCCTGTAACTCCAGTTCCAGAGCTTTCAACACCCTCATACAGACATATGCAAGCAAGACACCAATGCACAGAAAATAAAAAGAAATATGTTATATAAAAAAAGAAAAGGCCTGAAAAGACTGTCTGTACTGTTTATAAATTCAAATTTTACACATAACAATGTCCTCGTGTATTTGCTCTCAGCTCATTTTGGGGTTTATAGGCCATAACAGGAAGAAAGAATTTCAGGTTTTGTCTGGCCCAATTTCACAAGGACCTAAGAGGTTAGATTTTGGCTTAGAGTCGCATAGCAGGTCAGTACAAACCAGTGTTCTATTTTTGTGTTTGTATTTCCCCTTTCAGCATTTTCCTCTCCACAATAAAATGCCATTTGGGAAAAAACTGAGACAAACTTTGGTTTTCTGGAGTCTGCATTGCACTGGTGTTACTGTTTCTCACAGTGTTTTCCTGCTTTAGGCCATCAGACCCTTAAAGTGCATCGGATAAAGGGAACTACGCTCATTGGAGTCAACTTTGTGGGCTATTCAGGGAAGAAAAGCCCAGAAGTGAGTGGAAGCCATGGTTAAAGGACTGGAGATTAGGGCCTGGCTTGACAGCGCACGCCTGGGGTTCTAGCCTGGGCTGATTAGTGAGATCCTATCTCAAAACTTAATGGTTTAGAGAGAGAGAGAACACGGAGTTGGGGGGGGAGGGGTGTGGATGATCAAAACAGGTTGTATGAAATTCTCAAAGAAGCAATAAAAAGAAAGAAAGGGGGCTGGAGAGATGGCTCAGTGGTTAAGAGCTCTGACTGCTCTTCCAAAGGTCCTGGGTTCAATTCCCAGCAACCACATGGTGGCTCACAACCATACTGAGATCTGGTGCCCTCTACTGGCGCGCAAGCTAACATGCAGGCAGAACACTATAATAAATAAATAAATAAATCTTAAAAAAAAAAAAAAAAGAAGGAAGGAAAGAAAGAAGGGAGGTGGAAGGGAAGGGAAGAAACAGAACTTACCTCAGGTTTAAAGCTCCTCTCCCAAGTCATTACCTGTTCTCCACAAGTCAGAAGTGTCTGCTGTGCTTGCTTCCTGGCTAGGAAATTTCGAACTCACCAAGATCTGCGACTGTCGAATTGGTCCTGGTAGAGGATGTCACAATACAGCCTGAGAACGCCACCATCTACAACCATCCTGCTGTGAAGGTGAGGCACACAGGCCCGACTTACCTGCTGTGGAAAATCAAATACATAGTTGGGCGAGGTGGTGCACATCTG
The DNA here is from genome assembly GCF_964271855.1 of Acomys minous. Taxonomy (NCBI): domain Eukaryota; kingdom Metazoa; phylum Chordata; class Mammalia; order Rodentia; family Muridae; genus Acomys; species Acomys minous. The sequence continues at coordinate 62,422,442 of NC_140499.1, forward strand.
TAATCCCAGCACTGGGGAGGTAGGAGCAGGCAGATCTCTGAGTTCAGGGCCAATCTGATCTACAAAGCAAGTCCAGAACAGCCAAGGCTACACAGAGAAACCCTGTCTCAAAAACCAGAAGAAAAAAAAAGAAAGAAAGAAAATCCAGTACACATACCGTGCTGAAGAGTTAAGAACACTGGTGTTTTCCCAGAAGTCCTGAGTTCAAGTCCTAGCACCCACATAGCTGCTCACACTGTCTATAACTTTGGTCTCATGGGATCCAATGCCCTCTTCTCGTATGCAATCAAAACACATAAATAAATAAATCTTAAAACACACACGTGCACGCACGCACGCACACACGCACGCATGCGGGACATAAAGGATGAGCTGTAGTGTCCTTTAGAGCCAGTCTGTGGCAATTCACATTTTATCTTATGTCTGTCCACTGTTCTTTTTTTAGATAGAAGTCATCACCTTTAGTCTAACACCAATAAAAATGGAGCATTGTGTGGTTTTTCTATAGGAAATATTTAACCTTGTGGAAGGATCTGGCTACTTTCGGGTCAACAGCAGTGAGCAAGATATTGTCACCATCACTTACACGGAAGCAGAGAGCTCCATCCAGGTGGGTGGATGCGGCTTCTAGACTGCTGGCTTCAGGTCAAAGTGCTTTTTTTGTTTTGTTTTTGTCGTTATTGTTTTGTGTTGTTTTTACTTTTTGTCAGTGTGTGTGTGTGTGTTTTGCAGAATATTTGATGCCATTGTGATCCTTGAGATTGTGAACTGTACAACCTGTTTTTTGTTTGGCGTGGTTCAGCCCTAACACAACAACTTTCTGTTAATTGTAAACAGGTGATTAAGGCGAGGTTCAGCCCTAGCACACACTTTTAATTCAAGAGCTTTCTGTACACAGGACTTAATAAAGTTAACCCTAGGTCAAGAGGTGGAGCAAGAAACCAGCTGACAGGGATTAAAGAGTAGGAGTGTCCTTGAGTTGAGGGGCTTTTAAGACAGTGGAGAAGTAGAAGGGGCTTTTAGCTCCTGGGCTCTTTAGCTTTTAGCTCTTTAACTCTTGAGCCCCTCGGCTCCTTGGCCTTTGGCTTTTTGGACTTTGAGCTGGCAGCCTTTGGCCTTGGGGTTTTGGCCTTTTCTTCCTGGGCTGCCAGCTGAGCTAGTAGTGAGCCTTTGGTCCTTTTCCATCTGAATGTGAGCTGAGTAGGAAGGTCAGCTGGGTGCTCTCGCTGCCTCTCTGAACTAGTAGATTTTTCACCCCAGCATCTAGATCCTGAGTCTTTGTTGATAAAATAGAATGATTTGGGATTTTCATTTAAAACAACGTGTGTGTGTGTGTGTGTGTGTGTGTGTGTGTGTGTGTGTGTGTGTGTGCGCGTGCGTGCGTGCTGCAGAGCATTGTGTGGAGGTCAGAGGACAAGTTATCAGTGAGTCTCAGGCCATCAGCCTTGGCAACAAACTCCTTATGTCTGGGCTGCCTTTCTGGCCCTAGTTTTTGTTTGTTTTTTTGAGACAGGGTTTCTCTGTGTACCCTGGGCTGTCCTGGAACTCACTCTGTAGAACAGGCTGGCCTGGAATTCAGAGATCCACCTCTGCCTCCCAAGTGCTGGGATTAAAGGTGTGCACTACCACTAACCAGCCAGGCCTTAGTTTTTTTTAGTATTTTTTGTTTTTTGTTTTTTTGTTTTTTTTTTTAGACAGGGTTTCTCTGTGTATCCTTGGCTGTCCTGGACTGGCTTTGTAGACCAGGCTGGCCTCAAACTAACATCAATCCACCTGCCTCTGCCTCCTGAGTGCTGGGATTAAAGGCATGTGCCACCACACCAGCCTGCCCTAGTTTTTAAAGACAGTCTCAACTAGCCTAGGATGGCATGGAACTTACCATGATGTCAAGGCTGACCTTGAACTCCTGATTCTTCTGACTCCACTTCCTAAGTGTTTTTATTATATCTTGGACCAATATGCCCAGCCCCAAACATAACTTTTTTTCTTTGCATTGTATTGTACTGAGTTACAAGTGGCCATTTCAGTGCAAATGAATAATGTACCACCTTTTCTAGCCCTGCCCCTCCTATAGTCTAGTCTGACTTTTAAATGGTTTCCTATACATATAGGATTCTAGCTGGGTGGTAGAGATGCACACTTTTAATCCCAGCACTCAGAAAACAGAGGCAGGTGGATCTCTCACTTTGAGGCCAGCCTGGTCTACACAGTGAGTTCCAGGGCATCCAGGGCTACACAGAAGAAACCTGTCTCAAAAAAACAAAACAAAGCCGGGCAGTGGTGGCGCGTGCCTTTAATCCCAGCACTTGGGAGGCAAAGGCAGGTGGATCACTGTGAGTTCAAGGCCAGCCTCGTCTACAAAGTGAGGCCAGGACAGCCAAGGCTATACAAGAAACCCTATCTCGAAAAACAAAACAAAACAAACAAACAAAAAAAAAGATTCAGTGTTTCTATACATAATCTAGAACTCAGAAATAAGAGGAAGCATTCAGTATTTGTCTGCCTGAGACTCACTGTGGGACTCTGCAGGGTCAGGTCGAAGTCTGACTTCTCCGGATTATCATTTCATGCATGGTCTGTGAAGACTGGACTCCCTTTCTCAGTAGGGTCCTCACTCCTTCTGATCTAGTAACCCCAGATTTTATCACATAGTCAAAGAAATCATCTCCTCACATACAAGATAATCAAGTACTGTTTTCTCCTTCTTGTGGTAGGACCCCATGGTATTGACTCTAAACAAGGCGCTGTATGCAGATTAAGTACCCTGGCACCCTCAGCCCTAGCAAATCAGACACATTCACCTTCACATTTTGAGTGCTCTTGCTCGCCCATGCTCAGCACTCCTCCAGCATGACCTCTTGTCTGAGACTCCATTCATTTCTGGGGTGGGGTGGGGAGGTGGAGGGAACACCACCGGTAGCTTGGTGCTGACCCCTGGGGAAGCAAGCACCTGCCGAGCCTGCATCTCGCAGGACCTGCCTTTGGGTATCCATCTGACACAGTAGACAAACCAGAGAGCTGTGATACTGCGGTGCCATCACAGGCCTTTGAAATGCCTGGGTTTCTGTTGGCTTCTGATACTGACAAGTGCACGGCCTTTTGGCTGGTTTTGGCCGTTTGCCCACTTCTAGGCCATGATCTCAGCATGAGAAGCCGAAACACTGTGGAGCTCCTGGATTGCCACTGCCTTCTGAGACTGGCAGCATTGTTCTAAAACCAGCGAACTGTGACACCCGGTACGGGAACTCTTTTCCCACCTCCCTAGAGGGGCTGGGAACATAGCTCTGTGCCCAGGTCACAAGCCTCACCCCCAAAGCACTCTTGTTACCCCTGAGTGAGAACCAGGACCTCTGATCTGAAACAAGTAGTGCCTGGACTGCCCAGCTGGACGCAGAACTACAACTCGTTTTATGTGACGGTCTCCATTTGCATCCTTTTTTTTTTTTTTTTTTCAAATACATGCCTTGGTTCTTGTTTGTTTGTTTTTAGAGACAGGGTTTCTCTGTGTAGCCTTGGCTGTCCTGGACTCGCTTTGTAGACCAGGCTGGCCTCGAACTCACAGTGATCCGCCTGCTTCTACCTCCCGAGGGCTGGCATTAAAGGCGTGCGCCACCACAGCTGGCTTGACTTGGTTGTTCTTTATGGCTGAAAAAATTCCATTGTGAGCCGGGCGTGGTGGCGTATGCCTTTAATCCCAGCACTCGGGAGGCAGAGGCAGGCGGATCGCTGTGAGTTCGAGGCCAGCCTGGTCTACAAAGTGAGTCCAGGATGGCCAAGGCTACACAGAGAAACCCTGTCTCGAAAAACCAAAAAGAAAAAAGAAAAAAAATTCCATTGTGAATACATGGCACATTTTCTTTATCCTGAACACAAAGCTGGTTCCATACCTCGGCTACTGTGAACTGTTCTGTGTTCTACAAGTGTCTGTGACCCTGACCTGGAGCTCCTGGGTAAATGCCCAGGAGTGGTAGAGCTGTCACATCATAGGTCTGTTTTTAGGTTTGTTTGGTTTTTATTTTTGTTTTGAGACAGGGTCTCACTGTGTAACCCTGGCTAGCCTGGAACTTGCTGGTCTAGAACTCACAGAGGTTGACCTTTACTCTCTGACCTCACACATTCTTTGCCTGCCTTCCTCAGGCCTTTTTTGTGCTTCTTGGCAAAATGCATGTTCTTTAGAATCTTAGGGTTAGCCAGGCAGAAGTGGTGCACCACTTTAATCCCAGCACTCGGGAGGCAGAGTCAGGCGGATGTCTATGAGTTAAAGGACAGCCTGGTCTACAAATCAAGTCTAGGACAGCAAGGGCTACACAGAGAAGCCCTGTCTTAGAAAAAAAAAAGAAAAAAGAAACTTAGGATGGTGCCCCTTGTGAGATTCCTATCTTTGGGGCTGAAGAGATGGCTCAGTGGTTAAGAGCACAGGCTGCTCTTCCAGAGGTCCTGAGTTCAGTTCCCAGCAACCACACGGTGGCTCACATCTGTCTCTAACTCCAGGTCCAGATATCCTGGCCACTGACACTTAAACAGCAGGTGACAGTTTACCAGTGTAAGGTACATCACAGCTGTTATCATGATGAGATGTTGGACTTTGTCAAAAGTGTATTCTGCATCTACTGAAATAATCTTCCTTGAGTCCATGTAGATCGTGTGTGGTGTTTATTAACTTGCATACATGGAGCCAGCTCACATCTATAGAATGAAACCAGTTTGATTACAGAGGAAAACACTTTTTAAAGATTTTATCTATTTAATGTATGAGTGCTCTGTCTGTATGTGCGCCTGCAGGCCAGAAGAGGGCATCAGATCCCAGTGTAGATAGACGGCTGTGAGCCACCATGTGGTTGCCGGGAATTGAACCCAGGACCTCAGGAAAAGCAGACAGGGCTCTTAACCTCTGAGCCTTCTCTCTAGGGCTTGCTGTGTTCTTTTTGTTGTTGTTGTTTGATTTTTGTTTTTCCCAGACAAGGCCTCTCTATGTAGTCCTGGCTGTCATGGAACCCACTATGTAGACTAAGCTGACCTCAAATTCATAGAAATCCACCTGCCTCTGCCTTCCTAGTGCTGGGACTAAAGGCATGTGTCACCTGATTGCCTAAAGTATTTGTGTTTTAAAAAAAAAAGATGTTTTGGGGGCTTAAGAGATGGCTCAGAGGTTAAGAGCACTGCTTGCTCTTCCAAAGGTCCTGAGTTCAATACCCAGCAACCACATGGTGGCTCACAACCATCTATAATGAGATCTGGTGCCCTCTTCTGGCATGCAAGTGTACATGTAGGCAAAACACTGTAAACCTAATAAATAAATAAATATTTTAAAAAATGTTTTATTTTATTACTAGTTTTTTAGAGGATTGTTTATTTATTTGTGTTTGTTTTTGTTTTTCAAAACAGGGTTTCTCTGTGTAGCCTTGGCTGTCCTAGACTCATTCTGTAGACCAGTCTGGCCTGGAACTCACAGAGATCCACCTGCCTCTGCCTTCCAAGTCCTGGGATTAAAGGTGTGCCCCACCACACCTGGCTGTTATTACGAGTATACGTACCCATGTGGGTTTGTGCACATGAGTGCAAGTGGCCACCACGGCCAGAGAAAGTCATTTGATCTGCTGATGCTGGGGTTACAAGCAGCTGTGGGCCATGCCATGTGGGTGCCGGGGACTGAACTGGGGTCCCCTGCGTGGGCATTATGTGCTCTTGACCACTGAGCCACCTCTCCAGTGAAGACTGAGGCAGTAGGGTGCAGACACGGGATGATTAAAGCATGCAGTCCCTCAGTAACCTCAGTACAAAGACAGAAGCCAAGTGTCTGTCAACCCACTTCCACGAGCACCTGCAGTCATGGCTGTCTTAGCTTGGCTTCTATTGCTGTGAAGGGACACAGTGACCAAAGCAACTCTTATAAAGAACATTTCATTGGGGCCACCTTCCAGCTCAGAGGCTGAGGCCATTATCATCATGGTGGGGAGCGTGGCAGCACACAGGCAGACATGGCGCTGGAGGAGCTGAGGTTCTACATCTTGGTCCACAGGCAGGATGAGACTGTGTTGCACACTGGACATAGCTTGAGCATAGGGGACCTCGAAGCCTGGCTCCAGTGACACACTTCTTCCAACAAGGCCACACTTTGTAATAGCACTAGTCCCTATGGGCCAAGCAGTGAAACCCATGAGTCTATGGGTGTCAGACCTCCACAGTAGCTCACATGGATTTGATTTTCTCCATGAGACCTGCTCCCTGCGGATAACTAACGTGTGTTAGATGCTACTGAATTTCAAGTTCCTTAACCTCTGCTTCCATCTGTAAACACTCGTCTTCTTCCTTCTAGTTAGTTCCAGAGCATCCTGGATTTCTCACCCTAGAAGTGTACGACCTGTGCCTGCCTTTCCTGGGTCCAGCTACGGCCCAGCTCAAGGTGTCAGACATACACGAGGTGGAGTTGGATCTGATTGAGAAGGTGAGAGTGGCTGTATGTGATTCATTAGGCCAGAGAGTCATTTCAAGTCAGAAACGATGCCACCTCTGTCCACTCCCTCTAGCATATTCCAACGCAGTCTCTCCTCTGCTACAGTTCGGGACAAAGCCTCAGACTAATGAAATGCCAGCCTTTAAAGAGCACCCTTCTCACCGGTGCCTTTGCCCATTGTCCTCTGTCACCCCTCAAGAGTGTGTCCTCTACTCTGCACCCAACTACTCTCTTCTACACAAAAGCCAAACCCAGACGAAACAAAAAACTACCGCCATTCCAGTATTAAAGATGATGAAAATGACTGGACAGTGGTGGTGCACGCCTTTAATCCCAGCACTCAGGAGGCAGAGGCAGGTGGATCCCTGTGAGTTCGAGGCCAGCCTGGTCTACAAAGGGAGTCCAGGACAGCCAGGGCTACACAGAGAAACCCTATCTCCAAAAATCAAACAACAACAAACAAATAGTACACACAGCTTCAGGGCCATTGACTAACAGCCTGCTGGGATCATCTGGTGTGCACAGAAATGTCTGCATCTCAGACTCAGCCGTCCTTGCTTAATTGGATGTCTGAAGCATGCTGTCTTTCTTTAACTATTAGGTTGAGATCGGCAAAACCGTGTCAGTGGTTGTAAGGGTTCTTGGCTCTTCTAGACACCCTTTCCGGAACAAGTACTTCAGAAACATGGATGTCAGGCTGCAGCTGGCATCTGCCATTGTCACCCTGAGGTGAGTTCGTTCACTCCCACTGTTCTCCTCAGCTGGTGTACTGAGAGCCTCCCTCCTGATGGCCTCTCAGCTTCGCTTAGTTTAGTCCAGACTTTTTCCCCCTGTGCTTGTTGTAGTTTACTCAGTCCATACTCTCTTCCGGTCAGTGTCTCCAGGATGTACTCATTCAACCTGGGTGTGGAGGTGCACACCTGCAACCCCAACACAGATCACACGTGTAAGCAGCCTGTGTAAGAGACCTCCAGGAGAGCCAGGGCTACACAGAGAGATGCTGGGGTTTTTTGTTTGTTTTTTGTTTTTTTATGTTTTTTGTTTGTTTGTTTGTTTTGAGACAGGGTCTCTCTGTGTAGCCTTGGTTGTCCTGGACTCACTTTGTAGACCAGGCTGGCCTTGAACTCACAGAGACCCACCTGCCTCTGCCTCCCAAGTGGAGATGCTGTCTTAAACCACCAAACACAAGTAAAACTGCCAAATCGGCAGATGTCGCACGCCATTAATCCCAGCACTCGGGAGGCAGAGGCAGGAGGATCGCTGTGAGTTCAAGGCCAGCCTGGTCTACAAAGTGAGTCCAGGACAGCCAAGGCTGTTACACAGAGGAATCCTGTCCCGAAAACCCAAATAACGAAAACCTGCCCGATCTCAGCGGTAACACGTGGATCTTTGCAGACTAATGGAAGACCAGGACGAGTACTCTGAAAACTACATGCTCCGCGCTGTCACCATTGGACAAACCACACTTGTAGCCATGGCCACAGATAAGATGGGGAGAAAATTCACATCAACACCTCGGCACATTGAGGTGAGTGAACGCTCGCATCCAAATGTGCTTTCTCACTTAGTGTCATTTATTGTTTTCCGTTTATACATAATATGCTTTGCTTGGGATTTTTCTGTTTAAAATTAACTGTTTTCTTTCCCCTACAATTAAATAAATACATGGAATACAGTTCTTGTAGAAAATTTACAAAACACAAAAAAAGTTTAAGGATTTATAGCTATAAGGGTAAGGTGGGCACGTACACACTGCATATATACATTTATACATACATATATATACATACATACATACATACGTACATACATACATACACACACACATAAACATGAGCTGGTGACACAGCTCAGTTGGTAAAGGGCCTGATACAAGTGCCTTGTAACCACCTGAGCTCAGTCCTTGGGACACACAGTAGGAGAGAACTGACTCCTGAAAGTTGCCCTCTTACCTCTGCACATATGACATGTCTACACATACACACTAATAAAACTAAATGCATAAGGCAGACATGGTAGCACACACCATTAGTCCTAGCAGTGAGGAGGCAGAAGCAGGTAGATCTCCATGAATGTGAAGCCAGCATGGACTACAGCCTGTCTCAAAATCACTGTAATTGATTGATTGATTGATTGATTGATTAAAAAATCTATGACTTTACCATGATCAAATTTTCAATTGTGAGCCAGGCACACGCTTTAACCCCAGCACTTGGGAGGCAGAGGCAGGTGGATCTCTGTGAGTTCAGGACCAGCCTGGTCTACAAAGAGAGTCCAGGATAATCAAGGCTACATAGAGACACCCTGTGTTGAAAACAAAAAACAAAAAAAAAATTCAATTGTGGCGGTCTATGCCTGTACTCTCAGACCTCAGTAGGAACAGACAACAAATTTGAGGCTAGCCTGGTCTATCTATCTAGACAATTCAAGACCCCCAGAGCTTCACAGTGAGACACTGCCTCAAAAAGCAAATTATGTTCTCTTCCTCCTTTTTTTCTTTTTTGTTTTTTTCTTTTTTTAAAGATTTATTTATTTTATGTATATGAGTACACTGTCTTTATGCTCACCAGAAGAGGGCACCAGATCTCATTATAGATGGTTGTGAGCCACCATGTGGTTGCTGGGAATTGAACTCAGGACCTCTGGAAGAGCAGTCAGTGCCCTTAACCTCTGAGCCATCTCTCCAGCCCCCTTTTTTGGTTTTTTTAAGACAGGGTCTCTCTGTGTAGCCTTGGCTGTCCTGGAGTCACTTTGTAGAGCAGGCTGGCCTTGAACTCACAGCAATCCACCTGCCTCTGCCTTCATCAGTGCTGGGATTATAGGTGCCACCGTGCCTGGTTCTCTCAACCTCTCTAATTCTGTGTATGCAAGTGTTTTGCCTGCCTGTCTGTGCGCCACAGTTCCTAAGCTCAAGGATTCTCTTGCTTCAGTGCATACAACCGTAGGCAGGTACCAACGCCCCAGCTCTTCCTATACATGTCTTTTATGTTTGTTAGTTATGGCAGGGTCTCACTTTGTAGCCCAGGCTTGTTTAGAACTCACTATGTAGACCAGGTTGGCCTTGAACCCAGAACTATCTGTCTACTTCTGCCTTCCAAGTCCTGGATTAAAGGCATGTATCATCATGCCTGTCTTTCTTGAATATGGATTTTTTAAAGTTTTATTTATTTATTATATATATAGTGATCTGCCTGCATGTACACCTGCAGGTCAGAAGAGAGTACCAGATCTCATTGTAGATGGTTATGAGCCACCATGTGGTTGCTGGGAATTTTAACTCAGGACCTTTGGAAGTGCAGTCAGTGTCCTTAACCTCTGAGTCATCTCTCTAGCCCTGAATATTTTAACATAAATGAAATACTACTACCTTTTTTCTTCTTTTCTAGGGAGAGGATTGGTTTGTTTTTGTTTTTTGTTTTGTTTGTTGTTGTTGTTGTTGTTTTTCAAGACAAGATTTCCCTGTGTAGCCTTGGCTGTCTTGGACTCGATTTGTAGATCAGGCTGGCCTTGAACTCACAACGATCCCCCTGCCTCTGCCTCCCGAGTGCTGGGCTTAAAGGCGTGTGCGACCACTGCCCAGCTAGAGGATTGGCTTTTTGTTTTTTCTTGGTTTTTCAGACAGGGTTTCTCTGTGTCATAGCCCTGACTGTCCTGGACTCTGTTTGCTCTCCTCTCTCTGCAGGTCCTCGTTTTTGTTTGTTTTTTGAGATAGTATCTCATGTATTCCAGGCTGGCTTTGAACTCGTTATCCTGAGTGCTGGGATTGCAGGCATCGACTACCCACATCCCATTTTACATGGCACTGGGGACTGAACCCAAGGACTTCGTGCTTGCTAGGCAAGTACTCTTCCGAGTGATGTACCCACATGAAAACCCAGGCATAGCATTTACCCTTAGTCCCAGTGCTGGGGAGACAGAGACAGGCAGGCCCTTGGAGTTCGGTGGCCAGCCAGGTGCATTCAGTCATTAAACTTTAGGTTCAGTGAGACCCTATCTCAAAAAGTAAGGCGGAAATTGATTCAAGAAGATACACAAAGTTGACCTCTGACCTCCACAGGCATGTACGGATGCACACATGTACAGGCATGAGGACATTATCTGTAACTTTAAAAATCCAGTGATATTTGTACGAAGTTATTTCACATGCCATTAAAATATTATTATAGGACTGGAGAGATGCCTCAGGGCTTAAGAGCACTTGCAGCTCTTGCAGAGGAGCTGGGTAAAGATCTCAGCATCCACAGGGTGACGCACAACCATCTATAACTCCTGTCTCAAGGGATCTGATGCCCTCTTCTGACCTCTGAAATATGGTACACTGACATACATGCAGGCAGAATACCCACACATGTGCTGTAGACTTTTTAATTTTTAAAAATCTAATTGTGAGACAAAGGCGGAAGGACAGTTGCAAGTTCAAAGCCAGCCTGTTCTGCATAGTAAGTTTCCAGCAAGCCAGAGCTACATTGTGACATTTCTGTGGAAAAACAAGATGAATAGATAACTAAAAGCTAGAGGCTATTCAGGTATGGTGGCGCACACCTTTATTCCCAGCACTCGGGAGACAGAGGCAGGCAGATCGCTGTGAGTTCAAGGCCAGCCTGGTCTACAAAGCGAGTCCAGGACAGCCATGGCTACACAGAGAAACCCTGTCTCAAAAATCAAAACACAAAACAAACAGCAGACCCAATGATGGCTATTATTGCCTTTTTGTTTCCTTCTAGGTGTTTCCTCCGTTCAGACTTGTCCCTGAGAAAATGACATTGGTTATAACAAACATGATGCAGGTGATCTTTCTTATGGTTCTATTGTGGTTTTAATCTTGTTTTTTTTTTAAATGTATTTCTTTTATGTGCGTTGTTTTTTTTCCCCTGCAGGTATATATGTGTGTGAGGGCCCTGATCCTCTGGAACTGTTGTTACAGACAATTGTCAGCCACCATGTGGTTGCTGGGAATTGAAACCTGGTCCTCTGAAAGAGAAGTCAGTGCTCTTAACCACTGAGCCATCTCTCCAACCCCTTAGTTTTGGTTTTTGAGACAGGGCCTTGCTCTGTAGCCCAAGCTAGCCTCAAACTCCTGACACCCTCCTGTCTCAAGCTTTCTTTCTTTTTAAAGATTTATTTACTTTATTTATTGCATATAAGTGCTTTACAGAAGAGGGCAGCAAATCTCATTACAGATGGTTGTGAGCTACCATGTGGTTGCTGGGAATTGAACTCAGGACTTCTGGAAGAGTAGGTGGCACTCTTAACCACTGAGCCATCTCTCCAGCCCTCTTTTTAAATTTTAAAAAATATTTATTTAGTTATGTATACAGTATTCTGCCAGAAGTGGGCTCCAGATCTCATTATGGATGGATGTGAGCCACCATGTATTTGCTGGGAATTGAACTCAGGACCACTGGAAGAGCAGTCAGTGCCCTTAACCTCTGTGTCATCTCTCCAGTTTCAAGCTTTCAAGCCCTATGATTGTAGGTGTATGCCTGTAATCTGTGTCAACCTGTATCAATCTGTGTGTGGGTAAGTGTTTTGCCTGTATGTATACATACCACATACAATACTCAAGTATGTCAGAAGAGGTCGTCAGGTCCTGGGAACTGGAGGTGCAGATGGTTGTGAGCTTCCTGCCATGTGCATCCTGGGAATTGAACCTGGTTCTCTGGAAGGGCAGCTAGTGTTTTTTTCTTTCCATCTTTCTTTCTTCCCTCCCTGCCCTCGCCCCAGTTTTTCTAGACAGAGTTTATCTTTGGCTGTCCTAGAACTCACTCTGTAGACCAAGCTGGCCTGGAATTCTCAGAGATCTACCCGCCTCTGCTCCCGAGTGTTGGGTTTAAGGTGTGTACCACCACTGCCTGGCATAGCTAGTGCTCTTAACTACTGAGCTATGTCTCTAATAGAGGTGCTTTTAAAGCAGAAAACATGATTTGCCTTTTCTGTTTTATGTGCATACGCACTTCCTGTCTCTGCTGTACCCAGCACGCCCGGGCCTCTGATCTATGATGCATGAAGACTCTGGAGTCCTGTGGGTCACTCTTGTGTTGATGCGCGTGTGCTGTCCAGGAAGTGGAAGAGGTTTGTTGAGAAAAGACATGTCCTTTCTTACCCACGTTTGAGGCGTTCAGTGGTGTGTTTGGATTCCAGATAATGTCGGAAGGAGGCCCTCAGCCGCAGACCATCATTCACTTCTCTATCAGCAATCAGACCGTAGCTGCTGTTAACCGCAGGGGCCAAGTTTCCGCAAGAGAGGTTGGCACGGCTGTGCTCCACGGCACCATCCAGACAGTGAATGAAGACACTGGCAAAGTCGTCGTGTTCTCCCAGGTACCCTTGCTGTGCTCCCGCATCTGGGGGGTGATAGGTGCAGGTGATGAGGAGGACACCAGCAGACCAGGAGCGCCCTTCTGGTGCCCTGCATGTGGTGTAGAAAACAGCAGGGCTTTAGTGGAAAACCACGGAGTTCTTGGTAGTGTAAGATCTGTCCCTGTTTTGTTTTGGGGTGTTTTTTTTTTGGTTTTTCGAGACAGGGTCTCTCTGTGTTAGCCTTGGCTATCCTGGACTCACTTTGTAGACCAGGCTGGCCTCGAACTCACAGAGATCCGCCTGCCTCTGCCTTCTGAGTGCTGGGATTAAAGGTGTGTGCCACCACGCCCAGCCTTATAGAACTTTTTAAAAACTTTTTTATTTTATGTGCATTGGTGTTTCGCCTGCATGGATGTCTATGAGAGGGTGTCAGATCTTGGAGTTACAGACAGTTGTGAGCTGCCATGTGGGTGCTGGGAACCGAACCTGGGTCCTTTGGAAGAGCAGTCAGTGCTCTTGACCACTGAGCCATCTCTCCAGCCCCTTTATAGAACTTTTTTAAAGAACAAAATCAAGCAGCAGTGGGAGGGCTTTTTGTTGATGTTGAGCATCAAAAACAGTATAAGGAGCTAGTTGTAAGCGTCCCTGTCAGCCTAAGCTCGCTCTCCACCTGTTGAGCAGGATGAAGTCCAGGTTGAAGTGGTCCAGCTCCGGGCTGCTAGGATCCTCGCGGCTGCGACTCGCCTCATCACAGGCACTGAGGTCAGTTGTGCAAAGCAAGTGTGCTTGTGGGTTCTTCTTCATTTCTCTCTCCTTCCCCCAAAGTCTGCTGTTTTAAGAGTTATTTATTTCGTGTGTATGGATGTTTTCCTACATGTATGTCTGTGTACCAGATGCATGCCTGATGCCCATGCAGGCCAGAAGAAGGCAGTGGATCCCCTGGAGCTGGGGTTACAGACAGTTGTGAGCCGCTGTGTGGGGGCTGGGAATGGATCCCGGGTCCTTTGGAAGGGAACCAGGTACTCTTAATGGCCGAGCCATCTCTTTAGCCCCTTTGTGTGTGAATTCCTGGGTACAGGGTGTTATGTAGCCCTGGCTAGCCTAAAACCCAGATAATCCTCGTGCCTCGGCCGCCAGACTTCTGGGATTCCAGGTATGTGCCAGCATGCCCAACTCTGAGGTTGGTATGAGAGCCATGTCTGGGCAGGGCATACAGCCCAACACCATCCTTTCTTTCCAGATGCCAGTCTATGTCATGGGGGTGACTAGTACCCAGACTCCTTTTTCCTTCAGCAATGCCAACCCCATGCTCACATTCCACTGGTCCATGAGCAAAAGGGACGTGCTGGATCTGGTACCCAGGCATTCAGAGGTATGAACTTGTCCTGTATTACATTACCGTGGGAGTTTAAAGATTTATTTTTAGGGTTGGGGACTTAGCTCAGTGGTAGAGCGCTTGGCACAAGGCCCTGGATTCGGTCCTCAGCTCTGGAAAGGCAAGAGGTGTCGGGTCCTTAGAGGCAGTGTCACAGGCAGGTGTGAGTTGAGGGCCTCTGCAAAAGCAACTGCTCCAAACTGCTGTCCTCTGGCCCTTCACCTCCCGCTTTGACAGGGTGACTATTTAGTACTGGCTGTCCTGGAACTCACTGTGTGGACCAGGTGGGCCTTGAATTTGTAATGATCCTCCTGCCTCTGCCTCCTGAGATCTGGGATTACAGGCACAACATCATTCCTGGTCTGCCTTAGGAATCTTTTTGTTGTCTAAGGTTTTCATAAATTGCTCATTCTTTCATTTCTTAGGCCTCAATTGACATAATTTCATTAATGCAAAAGTTTATCATTTAAAAATAATTATAATAAGCTGGGCATGGTAGTGCATGCCTTTAATACCAGCACTTGAGAAGCAGAGGCAGACGGATCTCTGTGAGTTCGAGGACAGCCTGATCTACAAAAGCAAGTCCAGGACAGCCAAGGCTATACAGAGAAATCCTGCCTCAAAAACCAAAGATACATAAATAATAATAATTATTATTTGCAGAATAAAATGTAGTTTGTACTTTGAGTGGAAGACAAAAAAACCAGTAATACAAGTGTCCTGTTTCCTGAATTTATTTTTGCCCAGGAACTCAACATTCAGTCTGGAATTGCAAAAATGTAGGCTTTTCTCATATAGGTTTGCAAGTGTTCAGATCTGAGAATCTGAATTTCCAGAGTCTCTCTTGACTGCTGAGGACCTTCCTGGCCTGGCTTCTTCAGCTTAGTGTCCTGAGGGCCTTAGTGCCTTTGGTAACATGCACAAAATGCAAGCGTGAGGCCCTGATAGGGCTGATGCGGCACACCTTTAATCCTAGCACTCTGAGTTCTACTCTAGCCTGGTCTACACAGCAAATCTCAGGCCAGCCAGAGCTATACAATAACACCTTGTCTCAAAATTAATTAATAAAAAGAGAAAGATTTAGCTGGACAATGATGGCACACGCCTTTAATTCCAGCACTTGGGAAGCAGAGGCAAGTGGATCTTGTGAGTTCAAGGCCAGCCTTTGAAAACTGGTTTTCGGGCTGGAGAGATGGCTCAGCAGTTAAGAGCACTGTCTGCTCTTCCAGAGGTCCTGAGTTAATTCCCAGCAACCACATGGTGGCTCACAACCATCTATAATGTGATCTGATGCCCCCTTCTGGACTGCAGTTGTACATGCAGGCAGAGCACTGTATACATAATAATAAATAAATAAATATTAAAAAAGAAAAGAAAAATGGTTTTTGTGCCCATGGGATGGGATGGCCCATCACCCCTCACACTAAAGCATGAGAAAGACCAATAAGTACAACACTGACCTCCAGAGACATCCTTCTTCTCCCCCATTTCATCCTCTACTGTATGAATCCATCTTAGGAGCCACCTGCCCCATTTCAATTCGCCTCCTGTGAATGAACTACCATAGAGATAACACGGAAGGAAACTTGAGCCTTGCCAGCGTTGGCTGAGGATCACAGAGACTTGTCTTAGGACTGATTATGCTGCTAGGAATAGGAGGAGAAATGAGGGGAAAAAACAAGTTCTTAATTGAGGTGTGGTAGAATATACTTGGGTGTTTTGTTGTTGCTTAATATAAAATTTATTTACTTTTAAATTTTGCATTGTGTTATTAAAGTATTAAACTTTAATTGTTAAATTCATTTTGTGCATTGGTGTTTTGCCTGCATGTATGTCTGTGTGAGAGTGTCAGAAGTTCTGGCGCTGGAGTTGCAGACAGGCGTAACCTACCATGAACCCAGGTCTCCTGGAAGAGCAGCCAGTGCTCGTAACTGCTGAGCCATCTCTCCAGCCCTGGTTGAAGACCCTTATAATCCTAGAATTTAAGATACTGAGGCGAGAGGACTAAGATTGAAGCTAGCTCGGGCAACATAGTGAGACTCTTTCTCAAGGAGAGAGAGAGAGAGAGAGAGAGAGAGAGAGAGAGAGAGAGAGAGAGAGAGAGAGAGAGAGAGAGAGAGAGAGAGAGAGAGAGAGAGAGAGAGAGAGAAAGGGAGAGAGAGGAAACCCAATATGGTGGCTCATGCCTATAATCCTGGCACTAGAGAGATGGAGACAGGAAAATCAAAAGTTCAAGGTCACCATGAACTACACAGCCAGATGAAGTGGGCCTGGGCTTTCAAGAGAGATGGCTCAGTGGTTAGGAGCACTGGTTGCTCTTCCAGAGGACGCAGATTGATTCCCAGCACCCATGTGTCATCTCACAATCATCGAGCTCCAGTTCCAGGGGACCTGACTCCTCTGTGGTCCCCACAGGCACTGCACACACACGGCACATAGACATACGTGCAGGCAGAACACCCACACACATAAAATAAAGAAGCCCACACAGAGCCCCCAGCCCTGCCCCCACGGCTGCCCTTCCAACCCATCCTTTTACTGTCTAGGTGTCTCTACAGCTTTCAGCTGAGAACAACTTCGCCATGGTTGTTCACACAAAGGCAGCTGGCAGGACCACGATCAAGGTCACTGTCCGCAGTACGAACAGCTCCTTCAGACAATTCGAGGGGAACCTGCTGGAACTGTCTGATGAGATTCAGATCCTGGTAAGTGCCCAGCTAAGTCTTGCTTCTGTCAGTCAGGATGCACGTGTTGTTAGGCACAGCTCCAGTCTGTCGCTGTGACCGAGCTCTTGCACACCCAGTCTGTCGCTGTGACCGAGCTCTTGCACACCCAGTCTGTCGCTGTGACCGAGCTCTTGCACACCCAGTCTGTCGCTGTGACCGAGCTCTTGCACACCCAGTCTGTCGCTGTGACCGAGCTCTTGCACACCCAGTCTGTCGCTGTGACCGAGCTCTCCCACACAGTATTCACTGCCTTCTAGAGGACGAGCTGAGTTGGGGATGGACAGGTGGTGGCTCCAACGGTAAGAGTGCTTGCTGCAAAGTCTGATGCCTGGAACCCACATGAAAAGGGCAGATGTGGTGGTGCACATCTGTAATCCTTGCACATCTGTAATCCTTGCACATCTGTAATCCTTGCACACCTACAGGAGATAAGACAATAAGACAGAATTGCCCAGAGCTCTTGGCAGGGCAGAAACAAGAGAAACTCTGCCTCAATAAGGTTGGAGTAAACAATCCACTCTGAAAAGTTGTCCTACACACACACACACACACAAAATAAGTGTAAAAACACCCAAAAAGTTAAAAAAAAAAAGTTCAACCAACCAGTCAACCAATCAATAAAGAACAAGCAATCGGGCTGGAGAGATGGCTCAGTGGGTAAGAGCACCGCCTGCTCTTCCAAAGGTCCTGAGTTCAATCCCCAGCAATCACATGGTGGCTCACAACCATCTGTAATGTGATGTGATGCTCTCTTCTGGCCTGAAGGTGTACATGCAGGCAGAACACTGTATACATAATTAATAAATAAATCTTTAAAAAAAAAAAAACAAGCAATCATTTGAGTAGAACTGACTTTTTCCCTTTACTTTGCTGTTGACTCTTTAATTCAGTATAGCGATGAGGAAATGGCAGTTAGGTAGGCAGTAAAAGATTTGGATGGTGCTAACTTAGTATCAGCAGCTTTACTCCCACATCTCACTCAGTCCAGTGAACAGAAATAAAACTGGGTCTCAAAGTAATTTTAGTCTACCAGGGAGGCTGGAGCCAGTGTGATTTGCCACATGGCTGGTACTTCCGGAATAGAGCTCTGTGTGTGTGTGTGTGTGTATACATATATATAATTTTAATAATATATAATGCATAATTTTAATAATGTATTGTTTTAATAGTATGTGTAATAACACCAATTTTAATAATATATATTATTATATTTTTATTTATTTTTTTGGAGACAGCTCTCTCTGTGTAGTCATGGCTGTTCTAAAACTCTATATGTAGACCAGGCTGGCCTCAGATTCACAGAGATCCACCCGCCTCTATGCCCTCCCCACCAAGTGCTGGGACTGAAGACATGCGCCACTAGCCCAGCTTTCGGTGCTCTATTCTGGACTACCAAGTGTGTACCGAGCACCTGGCTCACTTAGGGAGGAGTGTGGTGGAATGTTTAGACTCACTAGAAATGAGGCAGACTGTTGACTTGTCGCTACCACATGTTCCACACGATCCCCACTGGGGTGTCCTGGGACCCATCCGTGCGTCAATAAATATCATAACTTGTCTCTCCCTGAAATGAGGGAACATTATTTTCTCACTGTAGGTGTTTGAAAAACTCCAACTTTTCTATGCAGACTGCCAACCCAAGCAGATTCTGATGCCCATGAATTCTCAGCTGAAGCTCCACACCAACAGGTGAGGAGGAAGGAAAACAGGTCCAGACATGAAGAGCCGTCAGGAAAATGTTCACACTGTGCGCAGCAAGCCACTGAACACAGACTACAGGATTGTCCTCTGACCTCCCCCTCCTCTCCCGCCTTCTCTCCCGCCCCGCCCCCCCCATCTCTGATAAGTGAAGTTTAGGATAAGCAAGATAATAAGCTTATAGAGTGCTTAGGACACAAGCCTGATGGCCTAAATTTGACCCCAGCGCTGAGTGAACAGCAAGCTGTGTGCCATCTGGCTCAGAGCAGGACGCAGAGCAGCAGAAACGAGAGAGCCAGCTTAACAGGGCGGCGTGTGCACACCTGCACACACACGTTAACGATCATTTAAAAAACATTTTCAGGGCACTGGGGAGGCAGAGGCAGGTAGATCTCTGTGAATTCAAGGCCAGCCTGGTCTACAGAGTGAGTTCTAGGACGCTAGGTTTATATAGAGAAAGCCTGTCTCAGAAAACCAAAAAATAAAATAAACAAAATTCATGCCTCTAATCCCAGCACTCGGGAGGCAGAGGCAGGAGGATCTCTGTGAGCTCGAGGCCAGCCTGGTCTACAAAGTGAGTCCAGGACAGCCAAGGCTACACAGAGAAACCTTGTCTCGAAAAAAAAAAACAACCAAAAACAAAACAAAACAAAAAAACCCCACATTTTTAATGTTTTTAATTGCATATGGAAAGAACTACCATTTACTCTTAATTGGTTTTTCTAATGTGAATGATTTTTCAAAGGAGAAATAATTTATACAGCATAAAAATAACCAAAAGGGCCATGTGTGGTGGCGCACGCCTTTAATCCCAGCACTCAGGAGGCAGAGGCAGGTGGATCTCTGTGAGTTCAAGGCCAGCCTGGTCTACAAAGTGAGTCCAGGACAACCAAGGCTACACAGAGAAACCCTATTTCGGAAAAAAAAAAAAAAAAGAATGTATATGTATATGAGTGTGTATGTGTGTGTGTGTAAGTGTCCATGTGAGTGTGTATGTGTGTATGTGTAAGTGTCCATGTGAGTGTGTATGTGTGAATGAGCATTTGTGTGTCTGAATGAGTGTGTGAGTCAGTGTGTGTGTGCCAAGAGGACAGAGTTTAACTTTCAGCATTCAAATCTCCTTCCTGACAGCATCCTAGGATCAAACTCAAGATGGCTTTTGTATCAAACACTTTTACCCAATTTTCTATTTCACAAGCCCCAAAATAACCTTCGTTTTGTTTTTGTTTTTGTTTTTTGTTTTTTTGAGACAGGGACTCATAGGGTCCAAGATGGTGTCCACTCTTATGTAAACAGGGCAACCACTGACTTCTGAGGCCCCTACTTCTACCTCCTCAGTGCGAGGAGTACGGTGTGGCCTGCCATGCCTGACTTTCCCTGTGTGTTAGGACAGGGTCTCAACATCTTGGTCCTCCTCCCCAGCTTCCCAAGTGTTGTAAATACACTTGTGCACCACTGCACCGCATTTATTTTTACTCCTTGACTGTTGTTTTGTTTGGTTAGTTGGTGTTTTGCTTTTTCGAGACAGGGTTTCTCTGTGTAGCCTTGACTGTCCTGGACTCACTTTGTAGACCATGCTGGCCTCGAACTTACGGAGATACGCCTGCCTCTGCCTCCCAAATGCTAGCTTTATTTCTGTTTTATTAGTTTTTAACTCAATATCTTTTTTGTATGAAATTCTTTCTAAGCTCTTTCTCTGGACGTTTTCTATAAGCGTACCTTCCTGACTGCAGGTGTTGGGGACTTGAGCTTCTCAGCCATATGACGGCTCAGGGAAAGGACCCTTTCCGTTCAGCAACAGGCTCTGTCTGCACCCATGACTTTTGCTGCCCGCAGTATTGTCAGATCCCAGTTCTGGGCAGGTGCTGGGCCCCTGTGGCCGCAGGTGTTCCTCAGGGACCATTCAGAGGGTGATGGAGAACAGTGTTTACAGAATGTTAAGGCAGGACAATACCAAAATCCAGCCTGGAATCAGATCTCTGTCGGAATAGAAACCAGCATTTGAACACACTCCAACAAATAATTTTCTAATATGCAACAGGGTTTTATTTTTAAAAAGAAAAGCATAGGCTTGAGGTAAGTGGTATATACCCGTAGTCTCAGCACACAGGGAGGTAGAGAAATGTACTAGCTAGTTCTATGTAAAGTTGACACACGCTGCAGTCATCTGAGAAAAGGGAACCTCAACTAAAACATAAGCTCTACAAAATCAGGCTGTAGGGATGCCCATAGGGTATTTTCATAATTAATGATTGATGTGGGAGAACCTAGGCCATTGTGGGTGGTGCTGTCCCTGTGCTGGTTATCCTGGGATTAAAAATAAAAAAATACAGGCTGAGGGCCAGATGTGGTGGTGCACGCCTTTAATCCCAGCAGTCAGGAGGCAGAGGCAGGTGGATCTCTGTGAGTTTGAGGCCAGCCTGGTCTACAAAGCAAGTCCAGGACAGCCAAGGCTACACAGGGAAACCCTGTCTCGAAAAACAAAACAAAACAACTCAAAAGGAGGCTGAGCAAGTCATAAGGAGCAAGCCAGTAAGCAGCACCCTTCCATGGCCTCTGCGTCAGCTCCTGCCTCTAGGTGCTGCCCTGCTTGAGTTCCTGTCCTGACTTCCCACAGTGATGGACTGTGGCTGGAATTAGAAGCCAGACAAACCTTTCCCTCCAAGTTGCCTTTGGTGTGTTTTAGCATAGCAACAGAACCCCTAAGACAAGGCAGGAAGCTGAGGAATTCAAGGCCATCCTTGGCTACATAGGGAGTTTAAGGTCAGCCAGGAATACACGAGACACTGGAGGGGCAGGGGAAACCACCACAGCTGGGCGTGATGGCGCACACCTGTATATCTCAACACTAAGGGCGTGGGAGGAGAACCAGATGTCAAGAGGGTCTTTAGCTACAAAGTGAGCCAGCCTGGGCTACATGAGACCTTGCCTTAAAGCCGAGTTGTATAGTCTTTGCCTGTGATTACTTTTGATGTGTGATTTTCGTTTCGTTTTTAATTTGTGACTTTTGGGGCAGATTTTTTTTTTCTTTGAGACAAGGTCTTTCTATGTATCCTGGAGCTCACTATGTAGATGAGGCTGGCCCCCTGATCCACTTGCCTCTACCTCCCAAGTGCTGATGTTAGAGGCTACCATGCCCTGCTCAGGATGGTATGAGCTGATGTGCTCCCTGTGCACAGGGTTTTCCTGTGTAGCCCAAGCTAGCCTAGAGTTCATACTATGACTAGGACTAGTTTCAAACCCAGGGTAATCCTTTTGCCTCAGCCATCAATGCTGTAAGTATGGGTAAGCCAACACAGTCATCCTGCTTTTACTCTTGTCAGACTTTTTTTTTTCTCTCCAGACAGGGTTTCTCTGAGTAGACCTTGCTTTCCTGAAACTCCCTCTGTAGCCAGGCTGGCCTCTAGCTCACAGAGATCCGTCAGTGCGCCACCAGCCCTGGCTTGGTCTTGTCAGTCTTCACCTGGTTCCCTCTGATCAGACAGGGTCCCGGAGACTGCCTGCTTGCTCTGTTTGTGTCCTAGAGATGGCGCAGCCTTTGTGAGTTCCCGTGTCCTCAAGTGTTTCCCTAATTCCTCCGTCATTGAGGAGGACGGAGAGGGGCTCCTGAGGTCTGGATCCATTGCGGGCACTGCAGTATTGGAAGTCACTTCTATAGAACCTTTTGGAGTCAATCAAACGACCATAACTGGAGTCCAGGTGAGTCAGGGACTAAATCAATAAAACAACAGGACCCATGATACAGCTCAGTAGCTCAGCACTGGCGTACAGCAGTAGCTCAGCGCTTGCATACAGCAGTAGCTCAGCGCTTGCATACAGCAGTAGCTCAGCGCTGGTGTACAGCAGTGGCTCAGCGCTGGTGTACAGCAGTAGCACAGAAGCTCTGTGTCTGACCACAGCACCTCAAAAACTAAGTAGATGGAATGCTAAGGCCTGAAAGGCAATGTCCTCTCCCCGGAATTAGGAGGTTTTCTGGCAGATAAATTAACCTGTCAGAGCAGATCCTGACATGGCTTCAAAGCATCGTAACAGAACGGACCGCAGTGCCATGATGAAAGGCTTAGCCTCACGCTGGCGAGCCTGTGGTCCCAGCAGCGCTGCCACGTGGGTGAGAGGAGTGCTTCTGTTAGGCTCTGGCTTTGAATCTGGGTCTGGTGGTGCATGACTTTAATCCTGGCAATCGGAAAGCTGAGGCACAAGGATTGCTACAAGTTCAAAGCCAGCGTGGGCCACAGAGTGAGACCATATCTCAAAAATAAATAAATGTCTGACTTTAATATATAATTCAATATTTTAGAGGGAAAGAGGCCTCAGAGTGCATCTTGGCCTCCTGGCTCAGACCGAATGTAGAAAAGGCCCCAGAGGCATGTCAGTCTAACGTGCATCTTTTACATACTCTATACACACTGTATTCCAGCCCATGTGTCACACATGCTGTGTGCGTTACCTCTTTTTACTGCTGTAAGAACTCTATGGCTTCATGTAACTGAGAAGGAAGCTGAGGCCCAGAACTGCATAAAGCTATGAGGTGACAAACCGAGGTCACATTATGTTTCTCTTACTGTAGTGTAGCCTTCATACCACGGGGAAACCTACTGTGTCCCTGAGCGTCACTTAGAGACAGACCCCAAGCCCTGCAGAGACACACCAACTGCACCCCAGCTTCCCTGCACCTGCCAGGTTGCGTAACGAAGTAGCCGTCACCTGTGCTGTCCTAGTTCCTTCCTCTAAGCACACCAAATCAAAAGTTCTCCCCTATGCAGGGGTACTGGGGGTGAGGAGATGGCTCAGCGGTCACAGCACTGGTGCAAGCCTGAGTTCACATCCCATCAGCCCCCACAAGAGCCAGATGGCAGCAGTGCAAGCGTCTGTGAGCCCAGTGGGCCTATAAGAAACAGGGGTAGGGCTGGAGTGATGGTTTGGAGGTTACGAGCACTGCCTGCTCTTCCAAAGGTTCAGAGTTCAATTCCCAGCAACCACATGGTGGCTCACAACCATCTGTAATGAGATCCAGTGCCCTTCTTGTGGAATGCAAGTGCACATGCGGGCAGATTATTGTATAAATAAGAAAGAAAGAAAGAGAGAGAAATAAAGAAAGGAAGAGAAAGAAAGAAAGGAAAGAAAGAAGAGGTTGAGACAGGAGGAACTCCAAATGCTCAAGGGTCACCTAGCCTGGCTCACACCAGTGAGGAGGCCTGGTCAAGTTAGGAAGGCAGGGACCGACCCCAGACGCAAGCCCCCCCCCCCCCACGGCTTGTGGCCTTGCTTACAGACCTTAGAGGGTGATAGCAGCCTGTCCCCAGTGCCGCGGTCTCTGTACTGGTGGGTTTTGTCTCCCACAGGTGGCACCAGTGGCATACCTTCGGCTGAGCAGCTACCCCAGGATATACACAACCCAGGGAAGGACGCGGTCAGCCTTTCCTTTGGGCATGTCTTTCACCTTTATTGTTGAGTTTTATAATAACATTGGAGAGAAATTCCACACCCACAATACCCGGCTCTGTATGGCTCTGAACAGGTATGGAGGTCAGAGGGGCGTTGCTGGCACCGTGATGGGAAGCTCACAAGTCCCTGCTCTGCAGAAGTGTGGGCAGATCCCTCTTACACTCTGAACTTTATTTCTTTTCTCAAAATGAAAATAATAGCCTGGCGCCATGGCGCACACCTGTAATCCCAGCACGCAGGAGGCAAAGGCTGGTGAATCTCTGTGAGTTCAAGGCCAGCCTGGTTACAAAGAGAGTCGAGGACAGCCAGGTCTATCACACAGAGAAACCCTGTCTTGAGAAAAGAGATGTGGTGGTACATGCAAGTAATAAGGAACATGAAATGAGAAAATCTCAGATTCAAAGCAAGCCTGGGCTCCATGCATAGCAATGCGTTACAGTGTGTGACCTTGTGCTAAGGTGCAGGGGGCTGAGGGGGCTGAGGGATGACTAGACATCGCTCAGAGGTAGAACACTTCTCTCTCTCTCTCTCTCTCTCTCTCTCTCTCTCTCATATATATATAATTTTTTTTGGTTTTTTGAGACAGGGTCTCTCTGTGTAGCCTTGGCTGTCCTGGACTCGCTTTGTAGACCAGGCTGGCCTCAAACTCACAGCGATCCACCTGCCTCTGCCTCTCGAGTGCTGGGATTAAAGGCGTGCGCCACCATGCCCGGCCTCTCTCTCATATTTTGAAACAGGGTTTCTCTGTGTCACCCTGGCTGTCCTGGACTCACTTAGTAGACCAGGCTGGCTTCAACTCACAGCTATCCACCTGCCTCTGCCTCCTGAGTGCTGGGGTTAGAGGCATGAGCCACCACGCCCAGCTAGAACACTCTTAATATGTCCAAGGCACTTGGTTTGACCCTCAGTGATGTGCGCGCGCGCACGCACACACACACACACACACACACACACACACACACACTCCCAAAAACAGTAAAAGTCTTGTCAGGTAGGCTTGGTGCCTGTAATCACAGTACTTACAAGGCTGACACGGGTGGATTGCCATAAGATCAAGGCAGTTCCGGGACAACCTGAACTACAAACTGACTACAAAAATCAAAAGGGGCTAGACAGATGGCTGAGCAGTTCAGAGTGCTTACAGCGCTCACAGAGAACTGAGCTTAGGGCCCAGCAGCCACAGGGGCAAAGTCACAACCTCATATAACTCCAGTTCTAGGGACCCCATGTTCCCCAGCCTCTGTGTCCATTCACACGGAGGCCCACACCTCTCAGCCTGGCACTTGGGAGGCAGAGAAAACAGATCTCTGAGTTTGAGGCCAGCCTGATCCACAAAACAAGACCTACAGCAGCAAGATCTACAAGAGCTTCCTAGGCCTCTATAGTGAGGCCCTGTCTCAAAAACAAAAGAATACTGTTAATTAAGACATTTTCACTCAGGAAGCAGAGCCAGGAGGATCTCTGAGTTCGAGGTCAGCCTGGTCTACAGAGTGATTCCAGAACAGCCAGGGGTACACACAGAGAAACCCTGTCTTTAAAAAAAACTAAAAAAAAAAAAAAAAAAAGAAGAAGAAGAAAAGAAAATTTCTGCACAGTGTGATAGCACTCTGGGAGGCAGAGGCAGGTGCATCTCTGTGAGTTCAAGGCCAGTCTGGTCTACAAAGAGAGTTCCAAGACAGCCAGGGCTGTTACACAGAGAAACCCTGTCTTAGAAAAAGAAAGGGGCTGGAGAGATGGCTCAGAGGTTAAGAGCACTGCCTGCTCTCCCAAAGGTCCTGAGTTCAGTTCCCAGCAACCACATGGTGGCTCACAACCATCTATAGTGAGATCTGGTGCCCTCTTCTGGTGTGCAGGCATGCAGGTGCACATGCAGGCAAAATACTGTATACGTAATAAATACATCTTTTAAAAAAAAAGAAAGAAAGAAAGAAAGAAGAGGCTCAGCAGGCACTGGCTGCCAAGTCTGATGACCTGAGTTCACCAAGTCCCGAACTGTGGAAAGACAGAATTGACTCCCTCCCGCAAAGAAATTGTCCTCTGACTACCACACATGGGCTATGGCATAAATG
Organism: Acomys minous; assembly: GCF_964271855.1. Taxonomy (NCBI): domain Eukaryota; kingdom Metazoa; phylum Chordata; class Mammalia; order Rodentia; family Muridae; genus Acomys; species Acomys minous. Next base: position 62,448,509 of record NC_140499.1, read on the forward strand.
TGCCCACCACATATAATAAGAAAAAGGCAATGAAAACTTTAAAACAAGCAAAATTGGGGCTGGAGAGATGGCTCAGAGGTTAAAAGCACCACCTGCTCTTGCAGAGGTCCTGAGTTCAATTCCGAGCAACCACATGGTGGCTCACAGCCATCTGTAATGAGATCTGGCGCCCTCTTCTGCCATGCAGGCATACATGCAGATAAAAGTTATATATTAAATAAATAAACATTTTTTAAAAGCAAGCAAACTTGTAGTAGACTTTCTCCCCTCACCCTTTCCCTGGGTAGTCTGTCTGTGATAGGGTCTTGCTTTGTAGCTCTGGCTAGCCTGCTGACCATTCTATATCCCAAACTGCTTTGGGACTTGGCCTCATAGATACTGGGCAAACAGGAGTGTACCACCGCACCCAGCTCCAGAGACTGCTGGCTACTGCGTCTGGCTGGCAGCCAGAGCCGCCTCTATGCTCACTCACCATCCCACCACTGAATTACGTGCTCTGCTGCTCTTTTTAAACACCTCTGCCTTTCACGCCTTCTTTCAGAGATGACTTGCTGCTGATCGGACCAGGGAACCGAAACTACACTTATATGGCCCAGGCTGTGAACAAAGGGGTGACAGTTGTGGGGCTTTGGGACCAGCGGCATCCTGGCATGGCAGACTATATTCCTGTTGCTGTAGAACATGCCATTGAGCCAGACACCAAGCTCACCTTTGTTGGAGATGTCATCTGCTTCAGCACGCACCTCGTCAATCAGCACGGTGGGTATACTTCCCCTTAACCAGACAAGACAGCTCTGTTGGAGGCTGGGGGAGGGATCTGCACCTTTAATACCAGCACTAGGGAGGCAAGGCTACACATACACACACACACACAAGGGGCTGGAGAGATGGCTCAGTGGTTAAAAACACTGCTCTTCCAGAGGTCCTGAGCTCAACTTCTGGCAACCACATGATGGCTCACAACCATCTATAATGTGATCTGATGCTCTCTTCTGGCCTGCAGAAGTACCTGCAGATAGAGCACGTGTGTGTGTGTGTGTGTGTGTGTGTGTGTGTGTGTGTGTGTGTGTGTATGTGTGTGTGTGTGTGTGTAAGTAAATAAATTTTCATTTTGAAAAACCCAAAGATTGGGAATGTTACTTAACCTTTGGCATTCTTTTGCCACTGTGCAATTTAAATCAAAATACAACCCTTTCCTCCTGCCTCTGGCCAGTCTGCACTCTCACCTTTGTCCTGTTGGCAGGAGCTCAAAACAGATTCAGGCTTAGCAAGGGCTAAAGAAGGCTAGTGAGCCTGGTGGTGGCGGCGGTGAACACCTGTAATCCCAGCACTAAGGAGACAGAGGCAAGCAGATCTCTGTGAGTTCGAGGCCAGCCTGATCTACAGAGCATGTTCCAGGACAGTCAGGGCTACACAAAGAAACCCTGTCTCAAACAACAACAACAACAAAGGTTTAATGAGGATATAAATCCTGTGTGCAGTTTTCCTTTTTCTAGAGAACAGTTAGGTTCTTTGCCTCACTAGCTCATGTGATTCTGAGGGCAGTAAGGAGATTTTGTTTTATTTTGCTGACACGATATAGGAAGGAGAAACTGACATTCAAAAAAGTGACCTACAGGCTAGAGAGATGGCTCAGTGGTTAAAAGCACTGACTGCTCTTCCAGAATCCTGAGTTCAGTTCCCAGCAACTGCATAGGGGCTCACAGCCATCTATAATGTGATCTCATGCCCTCTTCTGGCCTGCAGGGGTACAAGCAGGCAGAGCACTATATACATAATAAATAAATAAATCTAAAAAAAAAAAAAAGCAACCTACATTCTTGAAAACAGAATGGTCTTAGTGCCTCTTGGGTGAGATTTTGAATAAATTAATTTATTACTATATAATGAAAATTGCAGCCAAGCGTTTTCTCCTGTCTCTTCCTAGGGGAGCCTGGGGTGTGGATAACCTCCACCAACAGTATCATACAGACAGACACTGTCACTGGAGTAGGCGTGGCTAGGAGACCAGGAACTGCAACCATTTTTCATGACATCCCTGGAGTCCTGAGGACATTTCGAGAGGTACACCTAAACTGCACCACAGCTGAAGAGATAGAGTGATGTGCACTCATTGGCTACACAGGCAGAAAGCATCCTAGGACAGCAGTGCACTTGCTAACAGATACCGAAACAGTTAGTGGGCTGGGAAACATCGAAGCAACAGAGCACCTGCCAGCATGCATAAGGACTAACTTCAATTCTGAGTGCCTGGAAAACAAGACAAAACAAAAAAGCATTTTTTATAAACAGTAGTTACCAGAAGTATGACTTCTGATTCCTGTTTTAAGAGATCACTGAGTGCTCAGTTCAGCAGTGCATATACTACAATTGGAGCCATGTGGAGAGGATTCATGGCCCCTACAAAAGGATGACACAAATTTTTTCACACAAAAATATTGAAAATTGCAACCAAGTACTCTCTCCTGTTATTTCCAGGGGAGCATGGGGTGTGGCCAACCTCCACCAACAGTACTGTACAGACCCACACTGTCACTGGAGGAGGAGTGCCTAGGAGTGTTCTTTTTGTTTGTGTTTTGTTAGTTTTTTGAGACAAGGTTTCTCTGTGTAGCCTTGGCTGTCCTGGACTCCCATTGTAGACCAGACTGGCCTCGAACTCACAGCGATCCGCCTGCCTCTGCCTCCCGGGTGCTGGAGTTAAAGGCATGCGCCACCACTGCCCGGCTGGGCTGGGGAATGAAACTCAGGTGGTAGAGTGCTTTACTTACAGGCATGAGGTCCTGGCTTCAAGTCCCACCACATAAACCAAGTGTGCCTGTCCCGCCAACACCGAGCATGTGGAGGTGGAGGCTGGAAGATCAGAAAATCAAGGTGAGCCGAGGCTACAAAGGGAGATCAGGCCAGCCTGAGATACATGAAACCGGGTCTCAGAATTTTTTTTAAAAAAATCTTTTCAGAAGTAAACAGATTTGTGTTTCTCAAATACATCAGAATGTCAGTTTGTATTTGTATAATATAGATACTTTTGGTTGAAATAAGTTACAAGGAGTGACATGGAGGGGACCGGATTTTCCTTTGGTTTGCTGACAGGTGGTAGTCAATGCTTCATCAAGATTAACACTCAGCTATGACTTGAAAACTTACCTCACCAATAACCCCAATGCAACCGTGTTCAGACTCTTCATCAGCACAGGCAAAAATGTCAACCTCAAAGGTAAGGAACCCCCACAGGCCTCGTGATCTCGGCCTTCTGTCTTATCTGCCCTCCGTCATTTTCCTCCTGTGGGTTAAATTTTCCTTCCTTTGGCTGTGCTAGGCTTGGTAGCACATCCCGGTAATGCTAGCATGTGAAAGCTAACACTTGGGCTGGAGAGATAGCTTAGAGGTCTAGAGCAGTAGCTGCTCTTCCAGAGGCCACAGGTTCAATTCCCCACCACATGGCAGCTCACAGTTGTCTATAACTGTAGCTTCAGGGGATCTGATACCTTCATGCAGACTTCCATGTGGGTAAAACACCAATGCACATAAACTTTTTTTTTCCTTTTCCAGACAGGATTTCTCTGTGTAACAGCTCTGTCTGTTCTGGAACTTGCTCTGTAGTCCAGGCTGGCCTTGAACTCACAGAGATCCATCTGCCTCTGCCTCCCAACTGCTGGAATTAAAGGCATGCACTGCCAGGCATGGTGGCCCATGCCTTTAATCCCAGCACTCGGGAGGCAGAGGCAGGCGGATTGCTGTGAGTTCGAGGCCAGCCTGGTCTGCAAAGTGAGTCCAGGACAGCCAAGGCTACAGAGAGACCCTGTCTCAAAAAACCAAAATAAATAAATAAATAAATAAAGGCATGCGCTACCACTGCCTGGCTTTTTTTTTTTTTTTTAATTTTAAGGGGATGAGATGGCTCAGTGGTTAAAAGCACTGGCTCCTCTTCCAGAGGACTCAGGTTCAATTCCCAGCACCCACATGGCAGGTTACAACTATCTGTAACCCCAGAGGATCTGACACCCTCATACAGACATTTTAAAAAATTTTAATCATTTTTAAAAAATCTTTCTTTAGCTGGGCATGGTGGCACACACCTTTAATCCCAGCACTCCAGAGGCAGAGGCAGGCAGATCGCTGTGAGTTTGAGGCCAGCCTGGTCTACAAAGCGAGTCTAGGAAAGCCAAGGCTACACAGAGAAACCCTGTCTCAAAAAACAAAACAAAACAAAACTTTCTTAAAAAGAAAAGAAAAGCAGATGGCTCAGAGGTTAAGAGCACTTGCTGCTCTTCCAGGCGTCCTGAGTTCAATTCCCAGCAACCACATTGTGGCTCACAACCATCTATAATGTATTCTGATGCCGTCCTATGACCTGCAGATGTATATGCAGGCAGAGCACTGTATACATAATAAATAAATAAATCTTAAAAAGAAAGAAAGAAAGAAAGAAAGAAAGAAAGAAAGAAAGAAAGAAAGAAAAACAAAGAAAGAAAGAAAGGCTGGGCATGGTGGCTTAAGCCTTTAATCCCAGCACTAGGGAAACAGAGGCAGGTGGATCCCAGTGAGTTCGAGGCCAGCCTGGTCTACAATTCGTGGCCAGGACAGGCAAGGCTACACAGAGAGACCCTGTCTCAAAAAAACAAACAAACAAACAAACAAAAAAGAAAGAAAATAAATGCCAAGATATAAGCATTGCAACATGATCAAGGCCACCCTGTCATATCTCAAAAAACTAAAACTGAAACATTTCATTTTACTTCTAAATTAACCCCAATTTTTATAAAGATTTTTATTTATTTATTTATTTTTATTTTTATTTGAGACAGGGTTTCTCTGTTATACAGAGTGCTGGCTATTCTGGACTCTCTTTGTAGACCAGGTTGGCCTTAAACCTACAGAGATCCGCCTGCCTCTGCCTCCCAAGTGCTGGGATTAAAGACTTGCACCATCACACCTGGCCTCAAGATTTTTATTTTTTATACTTCAATTTTATCTATTTTTAGTCTACGTGCATTGGTGTTTTGCTGGCATATATGTCTGTATTAGCATATTAGATCCACCAGTATTTACAGATAGTTGTGAGCTGCCATGTGGGTGCTGGAATTAAACCCAGGTTTAATTCCTCTGGAAGAGCAGCCAAGCACTCTTTCTTTTTTTTTTTTTTTTTAAGATTTATTTATTTATTATTATGTATACACTGCTCTGCTTGCATGTACTCCTACAAGCCAGAAGAGGGCGCCATATCACATTACAGATGGTTATGAGCCACCATGTGGTTGCTGGGAATTGAACTCAGGACCTTTGGAAGAGCAGGCGGTGCTCTTAACCACTGAGCCATGTCTCCAGCCCCCAGCCAAGCACTCTTTAAAAAACAAAATACTTATTTATATATTATGTATACAGTGTTCTGCCTGCATGTACCTGCAGGCCAGAAGAGAGCATCAGATTTGTGAGCCACCATATGGTTGCTGGGAAATGAACTCAGGACATCAGTGATCTTAACCTCTGAGCCATCTCTCCAGCCCAAGATTTATATTAAATTGCACGTAGGTGTAGGGATAATGTGCACATGAGTATAAGTGCCTTGGTAGCCAGACACCTGACATGGATGCTGGGAACTGAACTTGGGTCCTCTAGAAAAGAAGTAAGTATTCTTAACTGCCGGGCCTTCTCTCTAGCCCTCACTCTATCTTGGCACATAAACTGAGCTCTGTGAAATTTCAAAAATTATGAGTGGATTAAAGTTTGGGTTTTAATCTTTTACTGTGGTGCTGGAGATCAATGCCAGGGTCGTGGGTATGCTAGCTATTCTGTTACACTGCTGAGGCAAGCCCTACCCTGGATTAATGAGGTTTTGTTTTGTTTTGTTTTGTTTTGAGATTTATTTATTTATTTTATGTATCCAGTGCTCTGCCTGCATGTAACTGGCAGGCTATAAGAGGGCATCAGATCAAAATATAGATGGTTGTGAGCCACCATGTGGTTGCTGGGAATTGAACTCAGGACCTCCGGAAGAGCAGTCAGTGCTCTCAACCTCTGAGCCATCTCTCCAGCCCTTATTTTTGTTTTTGAGATGGAGACTCACTATATAACCCAGGCTGGCCCAGTACTCACTATATAGACCAGTCTGGCCTTGAGCTTTGGCCTCTGCCTCCAGAGTACTGGGATTAAAGAAATGTTGGGTTTCTCTTTTTAAGCTTTTTATTCCTGTGTATCTGTGTCTGCTTTGTGTGCAGGCTTCCTCAAGGCCATACAAGGATGCCAAGTAGTCTAGACCTTGAGTTCCCAATGGTAGGGAGCTGCCATGCAGGGGCTGGGAACTGACCTCAGGCTCTCTGGAAGAACAAGTGTTCTCAACCACCAAGCCATCTACCCAGGCCCCACCGCTTTTCCTTTTACCAATCCCTGTTGGTAACGGTTATTTAACTCTTCTTAGGATCCTGCACCCCGAGTCAGGCGTCGGCTGTTGCAAAGGTTCTTTTTCCTGAGACCCTCATGCTCTGCCATGTGCAGTTCAGCAATACTTTACTGGACATTCCAGCAAGTAAAGTCTTCCACGTCCACTCAGAGTTCAGCATGGAGAAAGGTAGGATGCAGCAGCCACGTACCTTCCTTTTGTCCTGTTTCTGCAAGTTCACCCCCCTGCTGGGCTGTACTTGTCTTTCTCTGGAGTCATTTTCAACCCACTCACGAAAGGGTTGTGGTTTTGTTTTGAGGTATTGTATATCCCTGTGTGGCCCCAAAAAAAGTGACCTTGAATTGATGCCTCCTCCAGAGAGCTAGGATTGCAAGTTGTGCTACCATGGCCAGCTGATACACGGCTGGGGATCCATCCTAGAGCTCTGTGCCTGCTGGGCCAAGTCCAGCTGAGCTGTAGCTCGAGTCAGCAAACCTTTAACACCTGCCATCTGTCACATGCTGCCTGTCTACCTACAAGTCACCACTGGGGGGGGGTGCCTCCTGTTCTCTGAAAGGTTGGTTTTTGTTTGCTTGCTTGTTTTGAGATTGAGTCTCACTATGTAGCCCTGGAGAGCCTGGAACTTGCTATGTAGAGTAGGCTGCCTCAGACTCACAGAGACCACCCCTAGACTCTGCCTCCCAAGTGCTGTGATTAAAGCTGCGCACCGTCAGGCTTGTCTTTCAACATGTAGCACGATGTTTGAGTATTCCAAATGATGTCATTAACAAGAAACAGGGTGACATTCAGATGGCTTCATATAAATGGACTAACCAAAGGGGAGAAAACTTAACTAGGCTCTGTGACATAACCCTGCAATCCCAATACCCAGAAGCCTGAGGCAGGAGGATCACAAAATCCAAGGCTGCCTGGTCCACAGAGTGAGTTCAAGTTTATCTGGGACATTGTATTCAAAACAAAAAGTAAAAAGGCTGGAGATGCTCAGTGGTGGAGGGATCTCCTGGCATGTGGGAGGCCTGTGTTCAATAAACAAACTGGGCTGGGGAGGGGGCGAGGGGGGAGAAAGGGGGCAGAAGGGAGAGAGGAGAGGGAGGCAGAGGCTGGGGAAGGCATAGCAGGATCATGCTATACATTTGAGCTCTTGAATTGAGGCCTTTCGGCTGGAATGGTATGGGGAATGAACAAGCACTGAAATGTTCATTCAGGAAACTGTTGGACACTGAATAGTTCTTTAGAAAGTACTGGAACAGGGCTGGAGGGATGGCTCAGAGGTTAAGAGAACTGACTGCTCTTCCAGAGGTCTTGAGTTCAATTCCCAACAACCACATCACAACCATCTATAATGTGATCCGATGCCCTCTTCTGGCCTGTGGGTGTACATGCAGGACAACACTGTATACATAATAACAAATAAATAAATCTTTAAAAAAAAAAAACGGAACAAGATGCAGATGGAATGGGACTTTCACTCAGGCAGGGCACTAGACTAGTAGCCTAGGGGTTTTGGCTACTCACACTCAAAGGGGTTTTGTCGGTTTTGTCTTTATTCGGCCTCCTCAGCACATCCTGCCTGCTTGTGCCATACTGTTCAATATTCAGAGTGTTGACTTTCTGGGAACAGCACTGTCCAGTCCAGCTGTGGCTCCCCCAGGACAGGTTCCCTTTTTCTGGTATTTTCTCCATACTAGTCAATAGTGTATCAGTACTAAACACTCAAAACTGAGGTCACATTTTTTTTCTACCCTAACTTGGTTACCTTTTTTCCCCCGAGACAGGGTTTCTCTGTGTAGTCCTGGCTGTCATGGAACTCTCTCTATGTAAACCAGGCTGGCCTTGAACTCACAACAATCCGCCGGCCTCTGCCTCCTGAGTGCTGGGACTAAAGGCGTGCGCCACCACTGCTGGCTTGACTTGGTTATCTCAGCAGAGCCTCTGGGCCTTCCTGCTCAGTCTTTCCTTCTATTCCCCCAGGCGTGTATGTCTGCCTAATCAAAGTGCGACAGAAGTCAGAGGAGTTGCGCCAAGTCCTCAGCGTGGCAGACACCTCAGTCTATGGGTGGGCGACTCTGGTCAGCGAACGTGGCAAGAATATGCAAAGAATCCTTATTCCTTTCATCCCTGGCTTTTACATGAACCAATCAGAGTTGGTTCTTAGCCAAAAAGACACTGGCGAGCTAAGGGTCCTGGGAGTGGAAAGAGTTCTCGAGAGCCTAGAGGTAGGTGTGTGTTCAAGTCTGAGACACAGCAGTGCTGGGAGCAGCGATTTGGGGTTTGTTCTTTTTTCCCAACAGCCTCTCATTACCTTAGGGTGGTAGCAAAACCCCGTCAAGATAGGCCTAGATTTCTGATCCTCCTGCTTCTACCTCCCATAAAATTAATAATAATTTAAAATGTTCTAGCCTCTTAGCTCACTTTTTCTAGTTTGTTTTTTCGAGACAGGATTTCTCTGTGTAGCCCTGGCTGTTCTGGACTCCCTTTGTAGACCAGGCTGGCCTCAAACTCACAGTGATCCCCCTCCCTCTGCCTCCAAAGTGTTGGGGTTAAAGGCGTGTGCCACCACTGCCCGGCCACTCTTGTTTTTTGGGACAGGGTTTCTCAGTGTAGCCTTTACTATCCTGGACTTGATTTGTAGATCAGGCTGGCCTCTTACATAGATCCACCTGCCTCTGCCTCCCTGAGTGCTGGGATTGAAGGTTTGCGCCTGGCTAAACTCACATTATTTTTTTGTTTGTTTTGTTTTTTGAGACAGGGTTTCTCTGTGTAGCCTTGGCTGTCCTGGACTCGCTTTTGTAGACCAGGCTGGCCTCGAACTCACAGCGATTCACCTGCCTCTGCCTCCCAAGTGCTGGGATTAAAGGTGTGCTCCACTCTCCAGCTCACCACCTTTTTTTTTTTTAACATCTATTTATTTATTAAGTATACATTGCTCTGCCTGCGTTTACACCTGCACACCATAAAGGGTATCAGATCACATTATAGATGATTGTGAGCCACCCTGTGGTTGCTGGGAATTGAACTCAAGACCTCTGGAAGAGCAGTCAGTGCTCTTAACCACTGAGCCATCTCTCCAGCCCCAGTGCACCACCTTTTAATCACTATGTAGCCCTGGCTGACCTGGGACTTACCCATGTGTCTCCCTCTACTCCAGAGTGTAGGGATCAAGTGTGTGCCACCATGCCCACGTCCACCTTGTATTTTCTTAAGATTTTATGTATTTGTGTGTGGACCATAGGCATGTGTGGAGGCCAGGCGAGGGCTCTGAATGTCCTTCTCCATCAGTCTCCAGCTACACTGTCGAATGCCACATCCATGCCAAACAGCACATATGGAGGTGGAGAACAATGTGCAGGAGTCATTTTTCTGTCATGGGAGTCTTTGAACTCATGTCCTTGGTTTTGGCAACAGGCACATTTACCCAAGCCATCTCATAGACCCACTACCTATTCTTTGACGCTGGGGCCCCTCCTGAAACTGGAACTGACGTTTTCTTGACTAGACTGAAGTGAGCAAGCCCCAAAAATCCTGCCTCCGCTCCCTCAGAGCTGGGGTTTGGGTGCTAGCATCTAAACTCCAGTCCTCAGGACTATAGCCTTGGAGCATTGTCTCCAGCCCCCTTAACCTTTCGTTTTTAGTTTGAGACAGGATTTGTGTACTCCTGGAGCTTGCTATGCAGACCAGGCTGCCCTCAAACTCACAGACATCCTCCTGCCTGTCTCCTGACTGGTGGCATTAAAGGTGTGCACTAAGGCAGCTGGCCACCTTGAAATGGCCGCACTGAACCTGCCGCAGGGACTCTCCTGGCTAGGCCTCCCGAGAACTGGAATACAGACACTGTCAAAGCCAGCTTCTATTTTATTTCACAGCAGGGCTTCTCACCCTGTAAAGCAGGCTGCCTTGAACTCCGAGATCCGCCTGCCTCTGCTGGGATTAAAGCCACACATCACTGGACTATTAATGAGTGATAGGGATTAAGCGTGTGTATTCTTGTTTGTAAAGGACTCTCCTGTTCCTTTCTTAAATGCATCCAAAGTAAGCCAGCGCAGTGGTGCACACCGGTAATCCCAGCACTCAGAGGCAGGGGCAGGTAGATCTCTGAGTTCGAGGCCAGCCTGGTCTACAGTGTTACTCCAGGGCAGCCAAGGCTACATGGAGAAACCTTGTCTCAAAAATCCAAAAAATAAAAAATAAAATAAAATAAACCCAAAGTGGTAAAATAGCTAATGACTGGCTAGCTGTGTCTTGAAAATTCTTTTTTCTTTCTTTCTTTTTTTTGGTTTTGTTTTTGTTTTTTTTGAGACAGGGTTTCTGGGTGTTGTAATAGCCTTGGCTGTCCTGGACTCGCTTTGTAGACCAGCCTGGCCTCTAACTCACAGCAATCCACCTGCCTCTGCTTCCCAAGTGCTGGGATGAAAGGCATGCGCCACCACGCCTGGCAAATCTTGAAAATTCTCAAATTGAGACAACACTGACTTATCTTCTTTCAAACTAGTTATTTTGTCTTTTCTCCAAGGTCTTCCCCAGCTCCCCATTTCTAGCAGTCTCCGGCCACAGACACTCTACCTTCATGACGGGCCTGATTATCTACCGAGTGAGAATAGTCAACCTCACTGCCGTCCAGCAGATGTCATCACCTGTTTTCATTAACATCTCCTGTGCACTCACCAATCAACATGAGGCTGTGGTAGTTAAAGCAAAGGCAGCATCTGCTACAGGTGAGCACAGTGAGAAAGCAATGTTCACACTGAGCCTTTTTGTTTCTCTGGTTTTTGGAGACAAGGTTTTTCTGTGTAGCCTTGGCTGTCCTGGACTTTGTAGACCAGGCTGGCCTCGAACTCAGAGCCATTTGCCTCTACCTCCCTAGTGCTGGGATTAAGGGTGTGTCATTAAGCTTTGGAGTCTGTAGAGTAGGCTGACCTGGAACTTACTAGCCCTGCTGCCTCTAAACTACTCTGCTCTCCCAGGTTTATTTTCATAAGGGTCTCATCTTTTAGCTGAGTACTTGCTCTATGTTCTAAGGATCTACACCTCCTGAGTGCAGCAGTTTTAGGTATGCACTATACCCAACTCCCCCCCCCCCCTGGTTTTTCAAGACCAGGGGGCTCTGTGTAGTCTTGGCTGTCCTTTACTCACTTTGTAGACCAAGCAGGCCTTGAACTCACAGCAATCCTTTTTCAGTATCTTCTATCCCAGACCAGCCTTGAACACATGCAGGGTGACCTTTGACCCCTGACCTTTCCGTCTCATGCACCATAGGCCATATCTTTTATCTTGTATAAAGCAGGCAGCCACTGTACCAACTGAACTGCATTCCCAGCCTCCAGTGTATTTTATATTAGGCTGAGTGTGGATGGCCCTGATGGCCCAAGCCTGTGGCCCCCAGCATTTTTTAGGGGTGGGAGGTGTAAGAGTGTATATATCTAATCAGTGAAACCTTGCCAGGTAGAAGCAGCCATTCATTAAAGCATGTGAGGACATCAAGTGTGCGTATGATTAGAACACATGAGCACAGGCAGTGCTGCAAGTTAATATCCTGCTCGAACTTGACTTGGACCTTAAGATTTATTTAATGTAATGAGTACTCTATCTACATGCACACTTGCACACCAGAAGAGGACATCAGATCACATTATAGATGGTTGTGAGCCACCATGTGGTTGCTAGGAACTGAAATGAGGACCTTTGGAAGAGCAGCCAGTGCTCTTAACCACTGAGCCATCTCTCCAGCCCAGGACCTTCATATTTAACCAGCAGTATATGACCAAAGGTTAACTGTAGTGTCTTTTTTTTAATACTCATGTATGGATAATATATACTAAGTATATGAATGTGCATTTAAACAGTCAGCCTTCAGTGCCATTCCCCAGGAACCATCAGTTCTCACTGGCCTGGAGCTGAGTAGGCTAGGATGGCGGGCCAGGCAGCTTGCCCGGCTGTCTCCCCAGCAGTGTGCAGGAAGGGTAACTATGCCATGAATTAGTTGTGGCAAACAGCTCACAACCAGCCCCAGTATTGCAGAGACAGGGCACGTAGACCAGCCTAGCTCCAACTACTTGCCTTTGTGCTAGGATTTAGGATCTAGTATAAACCACCACCATTGCTGGCCCTCTAATTCTGCATGTTTTTCTTTGTAGACCAGGATGGCCTCAAACTCAAAGACCCACCTGCCTCTGCCTTCCATCTGGTTATTAATGTAATTATCTCATCCTGTTTTGGCAATGCAGATCACTGTGAAGATTCAAGTGTCTTCAAGAATTTTGTTGGTTCTTACCAGATCCTCCTGTTCACGCTCTTTGCTGTGCTGGCATCAACTGCTTTCATCTTCCTAGGTAACCAGTCACACGGTACACTTGACTTTCACAAGCCAAGGATGAAAATTAGCTGTTTACCACAACTAATTCATAATGTACAGTTGATTAAATGTCAATTTTTAGGGTATGGCACACACTGTTAATCCCAGCACTCAGGAGGCAGAGGCAGGCAGATCTCTTTGAGTTCAAGGCCAGCCTGGTCTACAGAGAAATCCTGTCTTGGAAAAAAAAAAACATCCAACCTTGTTATCACTATTGCCTACACATGATCTTTTAGGCAAAAGCTGAAAGAAAAATACCTCAGTATCTTTGAGTCTCCTCCAGTAAGTGGGGAGAGCTGGTTCCAGGTCCCATCAGAATTACTGGAGAGCTAGCTCAGAGGTTAAGAGCACTATCTACTCTTCCTGAGGTCTTGAGTTCAATTCCCAACAACCACATGGTAGCCTTACAACAACCTATGTGATCCAATGCCCTCTTCTGGCATGCAGATATACAAGCAGAGCATTGTATACATAATTTAAAATTTTCTAAAAATTCAAGCATCTGGACTGGAGACATGGCTCAGAGGTTAAGAGCACTGGCTGTTCTTCCAAAGGTCCTGAATTCAATCCCCAGCATCCACATGGTGGCTCACAACCATCAATGAGACCTGGTGCCCTCTTCTGGCATGCAGGCACACATGCAGGCTGAATACTATATAAATAATAAATTAAAAAAAAAAAAACAAACTAAAATCCAAGCATCAGCCAGGGATGGTGGCACATGCTTTTAATCCCAGCACCCAGGAGACAGGATCTCCGTGAGTTAGAGGCAGTCAAGGCTACACAGAGAAACCCTGTCTCGAAAAACAAACAAACAAAAAAAGAGGATTTCCACTTAGTCTACACAATTCGCATAGCTCAAATCATCTCTAAGTTACATAACAACACCTCCAATATATGCTATGACTATGGTTGTACTGAACTGGGTAGGACAAAATTAGCCTAAGGGCAGTGTTATTTGAAGGCAGACTTACTGGAAGCATTACTTTTATTCTAACACTTATATCTCATTTTATTTAAATCTTTCCTTACAGTTATTTGCTTGGGTGGGGTGGGGGGGTGTACAAACATGCCCTGACACAAGTGTGGAAGTCAGAGACAACTTGAAGCCTGTTGTCTCCTTCCACCATGTAGGTTCTGGGGACTTAAACCGGCTTGTTGTTGGCTGAATCGTCTCGTCGGCCCCTAAATCTCATTTTTGAATGGACTTTAATCTTCACGCCTTTCCTGAAATCAAAATACAAACCTTTTCGTGCCATTCTTTTTCCAGCGTACAATGCGTTCCTCAACAAGATGCAGACTATTCCACTTGTTTATGTACCAACTATAGGAACAGTTCAGCCAGGTAAAGCACCCCCTGCCCTCATCCACAACATCAGATGTGTGTTTCACTTGGTTGCCTGTCTTCCCATCTCTTCTAGGTGCGTACACAGCATGTTCTCCCCCTCACTTCCTGAGCCCACAGCCACCACTAGTGCAGAGCCGGCTACAACACTGGTTATGGAGCATAAAGCAGTAATACGTGCACACCCCTAACTATGGAGGCTGGAGAGACCCAATCCTGCAGACGCCTCGTAGCAAACTACACTAAACCTCTCAAACAAGGCCTCTGTGAACTAACTGTAAATAAAAGACTTTAAGTCACATGTTGTAAAGATGACTTCTCTGTGGCTGACTGCACTCTCACCTCGTAAGCTGCAATGGTACACAGCTGTCGTGCCGTCACTTGGGCGGAACCCTCTGCTACATTAACCTCAAGTACCTAAGGCTTAGTCTCAACCACACAGAAAACCTGAAATCCTGGCTGCTCTGAGTGACATGCCTCCGCTCCCCAACTGCAGAGTTAAAGCAGTGTGTGTTCCACCACTCCCTGAATGAAAAGTCCCCACTGTCACACCGTAAAACAGTTAATACCAAGAGGACATTAGAATACAGAGCCCAATTAATTATCAGTGCTATCAGTTTTAAACCATGGCCTAAGGCATGCCCAGTGAACCTAGATAAAAAGCCCCAAATGAACTCGAGGATTTGGCCACTTACTTGACCCAAAAGGACCACTCTTCTGGTTGCCCTGGGATACTTGAGGCACAACTTCCCACTAGTTAAACAAGACAAACACTATATATCCAAAATGTGTTTATTGGGGTGGTTTCCCCCTCATCTTCAATTAGGTACTTTCAGTGCTGCTTCCTCCTGAAGGAGCATCCTGGAAGAAAAAGTCCAAATGTTAACGGGCCTGCCGCTGCCCGCTCTATCCGCAGAGCGCTAAATCTGTTCTCACGTCTATTAGCGACCCTTTACCACTTCCTGTCATCTGAGCAATTGGAAATACTTTTAACAAATCGTGGGAGCCCCCTCCAGTTGTAAGGAACTACTAACAATCCCTGCTTTAACAGGAATGCAGCTCACTTTACTAGCCTGAAGCTTTGCTTCTACAGTGGAGAATCCAAAGGCCATAAGCAAGTCAGTCCCACTTACCTTCTGTCAGCCTCGCTTTTCCTCCTGTAGGCTGACAGAGAACAGTGGAGCAGCCAACACACAAGACTACCGTTTGTGCATGGCTAAAGACCGTGGTGATTTTATAGCAGCCTGGGGAAAAGAGAGAGAAACCAAAAAACGGTTACCTTTTCCCCCCTTTCCCTTCACTGCTTCCTAACAAAGCCAGCGCCCCCTCGGCATCACTAACTCAAGCACTTAGTCTAGGATGTGCTAAGTTCACACGTCTCATACTTGCGAATTCTAAGGAAATAAAAAAATCAGGTTACGACTCTCCACTTCTCCCAAGTGCTGAAAACCCGTGCTTGCCCCGCTCCAGCACCTCCTCACCTGGGCACTTGACGTCCATAAAGTAGGAGTTGGGGCTCTGCACCAGGCGCTTTTTCTTGTGTTTCCTCTTCTCCTCTTCTGGAGAGGGATGAAGGAGGTCCTTTGCGAGCTAAGAGGGGTGAGAAATGCAGAGATTTAGAGGCTAACGACGAGAAGAGACGATGGACACCAGTCCCCGCTGTCACACACCGAGGCGAACTCGCCCCCCGCCGCCCCTGCTGTCTGCGTAGCTGGGCCGCCATCTTATCTCCTCTCCGCTCCCCGTCTGCGCGGGTGGCCCGCGGGCCGCCGCGGCTCTGGAGCTACTGCCCTAAGAATCGCGGCGCGTAAACGTGGACCCTCCACGACCCACAGCAAGCGCGAGGGTAGCGCGCGGACACAAGAACGAGTTCCCTGCCGAAACCTGGACCTAGGAACTCACAGGCATGTTCTCGTAGGGAGGTCGTCACCGCCGGAAAGGAGCGAAAGCGGAAATCCTGTTCCTTATATTCTGTAAGGCACAGGAAGTGACGAGTGCGTGTTGTTCCGCCATCTTGGGAAGGTCCTGAATTCTGTCTGAATGCAATGAGGTGCGCTGTGGACTGCCATTTTCAGAAGGTCCGTAAAGGCTCGTGTCAGGATGCAAAGCCATGGTGACAGAGTTAGCTTCTATTTTGAGTTCAGAGTTTAGCGGCTGTCAAGAGAAAAATGGAGACTTAAAAATTATCCGACTAGAGGCCGGGCGTGGTGGCGCACGCCTTTAATCCCAGCACTCGGGAGGCAGAGGTAGGCGGATCGCTGTGAGTTCGAGGCCAGCCTGGTCTACAAAGGGAGTCCAGGACAGCCAAGGCTACACAGAGAAACCATGTCTCGAAAAACCAAAAAAAGAAAAAGAAAAAAAAATTATCCGACGACACTTTGATAGCTGGACGGTAATGGGAACGGCAGAGGTGAACACCAGCGAGGAACTTTATCTAGGACATTTTCATTTCTAGTTGCGGAAACTCCTTGACATTTTTCTGTTGCTTTAGCTTGCCCTGGTTGACAAGTCTAGATGTAAATGCGTTTTTAAATGAAATACTTGCTTGGAACTCGGGGTTGTGCTACGTTGGTAGAATGCTTGCTTAGCATGCACAAAGCCCTGCATTTGATCCTCAGTATTTTGTGAATCCGGCAGGACAGGGCGGGGCAGGGCGGAGTGCTGGTGTCAGCTGCTCAAGGCTGTAATCCCAGCACTTTGGAGGACGATAAACGAGTTCAAAACCATCCTGGGCTTCATAGCAAATATGAGATCAGTGTAGACTACAGAAGACCCTGTCTCAAAACAAAACAAAATCCCTGTTCATATTTGCTCCGCTGCAACTAACCCTATTGTTTACCATTGTAATTTTGTTGTTGCCGCTGTTTTCTAGCGCTCAGGAACTTGATTTTGCATTCTTCCAATCCTTTCCCTTTGAAGGATAAAATCAGACATCTATACAGCGCTTGACACATGACTTTTAATATGCTAATTAAAAGTCAAACATGCCTGGCGGTGGTGACGCATGCGTCCCAGCACTTGGGAGGCAAAGGCAGGCGGATCTCTGGGGGTTCAAGGTCAGCCTGGTCTAAAAAGCATGTCCAGGACAGTCAGGACTGTTACACAGAGAAACCCTGTCTCAAAAAAAAAAAACAAAAAAAACACAAAAAAACAAACAACAAAAAAAAAAAGTAAAAAATAAAATAAAAGTCAAACATAGTTGGTGATGGCTGTATCACTGCACTCTGGCAGGTAGAGGCGGGAGGGGACTGTGAGTTCTAGCCAGCCTAATCTAACAAGTTCCAGGACAGCCAGCACTACAAAGAGAGATCATGTCTCTAAAAACCAAATTAAAACAAAACAAAAGTATGCTAACTAACTATGATGCTGCTGTTAACTATTACCACCACATTGTACAGATCCGTGCGTTGCTGTTCGGGGAGTTAAGGTGTCCAGGCCAGACATGGAAGCACCTTTATTTTCAGAACTGGGGAGGCAGAGGCAAGTGGATCTGTGAATTCCAATGTCTCAAAACAATCAAACAAATAAATTGTCCAAGCTTAAATGAATCCATGTCGGGGGCTGGAGAGATGGCTCAGCAGTTAAGAGCACTGACTGCTCTTTCAGAGGTCCTGAGTTCAATTCCCAGAAACCACACGGTGGCTCACAACCATCTATAATGGGATCTGATGCATACTGTATACATAATAAATAAACCTTTTTTAAAAAAATGAATCCATGTCTATCTTCTTGTGTGTATGAATAGGTTGAGCAGAATGATTCTGGCATTTTTGCAATATGCATAAGAGAAGATGTCTTGAGAAATAGGTCCTAGGTTTAAAAATGAAATTTAGAAGCCACGCGCGTACATCTGTAATCCCAGCACTGGTGAGGCAGAGTCAGGCAGATTGCTGTGAGTTCCAGGCCAGCCTGGTCTACAGAGCGAGTCTAAGATAGCCAAGGCAACACAGAGAAACCCTGTCTCAAAAAAAAAATTATTTTTAAATTTTTTTTTTCAAAAACTGAAATGTATTCCTTTCTGTAGGATGGAAATAATTTCCTACATTGCTTGTAGCGAATCTGCAGTTTGTGACCACCTGTCATGTGAGTGGAGTATGGATTTGGGGAGGGCCGGGGTTCAAGGCAGGGTCTTTCTGTGTAGCCCTCACTGTCCAAGAATCCCTCCTGTAGACCAGGCTGGCCTCGAAGGCGGAGATCACAAGCGCCAGCCTCCTGAGTACCGGCTCTAGTGTGCCACCACTACCAGGCTGTTTTTGTTTTAAGACAGTGTCTTAGCTGGGTGCGGTGGCGCACGCCTTTATTCCCAGCACTGGGGAGGTAGAGGCAGGAGGATTGCTGTCAGTTTGAGGCCAGCCTGGTCTACAAAGTGAGTCTAGGACAACCTAGACTCAAAGAAACCCCTGTCTCAAAAAAAATTAAATAAATAAAAATAAAAGGCAGTGTCTTAGCCCCAGGCAGTGGTGACAAACACAGTTAATCTCAGCACTCAGGAGGCAGAAGCAGGCAGCTGTGAGTTTGAAGCCAGCTTGGTCTACAGAGAGAGTGTTCCAGGACAGCCAGATCTAAAAAAAAAAAAAAAAGGTAGTGCCTCATGTACCAGGATGGCTTTGACCTCCTGATCCTCCTGCCTCCACCTTGCAAGTGTTGAGGTTGAAGTTGCAGGTGTGGGGTGACACCCAGTGTGTGCGTGCTGTGGGGAGGGTGCACTGCTAGAGATCTAAGCCAGGGCTTTGTCCTGTGTCGGTGGTGGACACCAGTAGTTCTCAGTCTTCCTGATGCTTTACCAGAGTTCCTCCTTGTTGTGTGACCCCTCAGTCATAAAATTATTTTTTTTTCCCAAGACAGGGTTTCTCTGTGTAGCCTTGGCTGTCCTGGACTCACTTTGTAGACCAGGCTGGCCTCCAACTCACAGCAATCCACCTGCCTCTGCCTCCCGAGTGCTGGGATTAAAGGTGTGCACCACCACGCCCGGCTCATAAAATTATTCCTATTGCTACTTCATAACTGTAAGTTTGCAATTGTTATGAATTGTGATGTAAGTATCTGTGTCCCAGTAGTCTTAGCAGGTCCCTGTGAAAGGCCATTTGACACGCCTTCAAGGGGTGTTACCTCACAGTTTGAGAACTCTGCTCCACACTGACCTTCCCCCTCAGCCCTTACTCTTTTTTTTTTTTAAGATTTATTTATTTATTATGTATACAGCATTCTGCCTGCAGGCCAGAAGAGAGCACTAGATATCCTTATAGATGCTTGTGAGCCAGCATGTGGTTGCTGGGAATTGAACTCATGACCTTTAGAAAAGCAGTCAGCGCTCTTAACCTCTGAGCCACCTCTCCAGCCCATCAGCCCTTAGTCTTTTGTTTTGCATTCAGTCTGTCTTCCTTCAGCCAGGAAGTCTTCGCTACTAGATGTTGCACACTGGCGCCTTGTCTTTCAGATTTCAGCCTAAATGTCATTCCCTCCTAAACTATTCTGTTCCAGGAATAATATGCTGAAGCCAGTTCTCACTGATTCCCAAGGGTAGATTCTTGTCAATTTCACATTCAGTGATGCTTTGATATCAGCCATGGTAAAAGTATGACATCACTAAGATTAGCAAAAACTACAAGCAGAGAGCTTTCCTTTGGAGAACTGCCTGTTGAACCTTTGTCAGCGCACTCCTGATGGGAATTCGGGTACCTTGCTTCATCCTTTTCCTTCAGAATTAACAAAGCCTACAGCTGCCATTTGGTCATCTTGTTCCTCTATATGGCAAGAAGACATTGTAAAGATTCTTATTTTTATCACTTCTAAATAATTGTGTGAGCCGGGCGTGGTGCTGCACACCTTTAATCCCAGCACACGAGAGGCAGAGGCAGGCGGATCACTGTGAGTTTGAGGCCAGCCTGGTCTACAAAGAGAGTCCAGGACAGCCAAGGCTACACAGAGAAACCTTGTCTTGCAAAACCAAAAAATAAAATAAATAAATAAATAATTGTGTGTATGTGCCCATTTGGGACACGTGAGTGTAGATGTTGGGAGAGGCCGTAGCCTCTCGTTTCCTGCAGCTGAGTGACAGGTGGTCCTCTGCAGGACCAGTATCAGCCCTTAACAGCTGAGCCATCCCTCTAGCCTCAAGAAGTAGACGTGCCAGACCTTAGCTCATTGTCCTGGAGGAGGATGCTTTGGTCTTCACCTTTTCTTGCTTCTCATTCTCTGGATATCAGTGCTGCACATAGTAGGACTCATGAGAGGCCAGGAATGTACCACTGTTGGTAGAGGCCTTCCCTACCATGCATGAAGTCAGGGGGTTAGAGTCCCAGTATTGAACAAAAAGAAGAAAATAAAGGCTACACAGAGAAACCCTATCTCGAAAACCAAAAAAGAAAAAGTGAATAAAAAAAGCTACGTGTGGAAAGAGCCTGGAGTCCTTGCTGACGCTTTAAGAGGTAAAGAGAGGACGGGATGAGATGACGTTGCAGTGAGACGGACTGCCTAGAGTACCCGAGAGAACTCATGAACTTTTAAAACCGTAAATTAGCCCATTTGTTGCAGGCCAGGCAAGTCTCAAAGGGTAGCGCCTCTACTGGCCTTTCAGTTCCTCCCCTAACCCTGAGTCTTCTGACGGCTGACTTCACTGTGGGCGGAAGTGGTGTTGTGGGTCCAGGTCCCACCGGCCACTGTTTTCATGCAGGAACCACCATGCCAGATGCCAATGGCTCATCTCTTCATCTTGGTCTTGCCACAGAAGAAGCAAGTGTACTTGGCCTGCTGGCTGATTTCAATTTTCTTCACCATTTTCCGGAGGGAGGCACCATAATGGGTCCCTTCTTTCCCAATGATCCTGACCTTCTTGGCACGTTTAGCCTTCTCGCCGAACCAAAGCCAGAGCCCAAAGAGGGAACTCAAGAACTTTTTCAGAACCGTCCATGAAAACTAAAGAGTGATTTACTTATTCACGTGGTAATTTGGAATGTTTTTGTTTTGGTTGGTTGGTTGGTTGGTTTTTCGAGACAGGGTTTCTCTGTGTAGCCTTGGCTGTCCTAGACTTGCTTTGTAGACCAGGCTGGCCTCCGAACTCACAGCAATCACCTGCCTCTGCATTCCAAGTGCTAGGATTAAAGGCATGTGCCACCACAGCCCGGCTTGTTTTTTTGTTTTTGTTTTTAATTTATTTATTTTTATTTTTATGTCCACTGATGTTCTGCCTGCAAGTATGTCTGTGTGAGGGTGTCAGATCTTGGAGTTACAGTTGCGAGCTGCCATGTGGGTGCTGGGAATTGAACCCTGATTTTTGGAAGAACAGTCAGTGCTCTTAACTGCTGAGCTATCTTTCCAGCCCACTTGTTTTTTGTTTTAAGAGACAGGGTTAGGGCCGGGCGTGGTGGTGCACACCTTTAATCCCAGCACTCGGGAGGCAGAGGCAGGCGGATCGCTGGGAGTTCGAGGCCAGCCTGGTCTACAAAGTGAGTTCAGGATGGCCAAGGCTACACAGAGAAACCCTGTCTCGAAAAACCAAAAAAAAAAAAAAGAGAGAGAGAGAGAGAGAGAGAGGGTTTCAGCCAGGCTTGGTGGTGCATGCCTTTAATCCCAGCACTCGGGAGGCAGAGGCAGGCAGATCGCTGTGAGTTCAAGGCCAGCCTGGTCTAAAAAAATGAGTCCAGGACAGCCAAGGCTACACAGAGAAACTCTGTCTTGAGAAAAAGAAAAGAGAGAGAAAAAAAAGAAAAGAAAAGAAAGAAAGAAAGAAAAACCAAAGAATAGTTGCACGGAGTTGGGTAGTGCAGGAGGCACAGCACAGTGGCTCGTATGTGTGTAACTGTAGCTCCAGCTATTGAGTGGGCTGAGTCCACATGATCACATGATCTGAGACTGATCTGGGCAACACCAAGAGGCCTTGCCTCAAATAAATCAAACGGGCTAATGAGATGGCTCTGGGGAATTTTGGTGGGACATCCTGCAGCATGTCCTCTGACTGGCACACTTTAATCGTGGACATGGCTGGAGATGTTTCTAGATTGGGTTGACTGAGGTGGGAAAATCCTACCTAACAGAGTGGCACCACTCAGTCTCCCGAAAAACAAGGAGAAACTGAGCTGAACACCAGCATTTATTGCTACTTCCTGAATTTGGATGATAAGTGACCAGATGACGGGTGCTGCTCCCGTCACAGTGGACTGCACCTGTGAGCTGAAACAAGCCCGTCTTTATTTTTTAAGATTATTTATTTATTATTATGTATACAGTGCTCTGCAGGCTAGAAGAGGGCATTAGATCACATTATAGATGGTTGTGAGCCACCATGTGGTTGCTGGGAATTGAACTCGGGACCTCTGGAACAGCAGTCGGTGTGCTTAATCTCTGAGCCATCTCTTCAGCCCGAGCCTGTCTCTTATACATTGTTTTGTCAAGTATTTTGTTGCAAAAGAAGAAAGGTAACAGATACATTGTGTTTGAGAAAGGACAGATGTAAACAGACTGTGACAAAAATAACGACACTTTTTCACAGCCAGTACTCTTGTGTTAGAAAAATATCTTTTTTTTCCCTTTTTTCGGGGGGGGGGGGCTTCAAGAAAGGGTTTCCTGTATAGCCTTGGCTGTCCTGAACTCGCTTTGTAGACAAGGCTGGCCTCCAACTCACAGCGATCCACCTGCCTCTGCCTCCTGAGTGCTGGGATTAAAGGCGTCTTCTCTTTTTTTTTAAATGGGACTGAAAAATGGTTAAGAGCCAGGTGCTCTTGCCGTGGACCTAAATTCAATTCCCAGCGCCCATATGGCAGCACCTTCTGGAAGGTCCGTAACTCCAGTTTCAGGGGATCACCGCTTTCTTGTAGCCTCTGCAGGCACTCTACTCGCGTAGTGCATAGACACATGCAGGCAAAACGCTCGATATAAGTAAAGTAAGTAAATACATATGGAAAGCTGGGCATGATGGTTCTGTAATCTTCATACTTAAGACTGAGGCAGGAGGATTACCAGGACTTGGAGGCCAGCTTGCCCTACTGAGCTCCAGGCTTCTCTCCAGAACATGAATCAATAGGCTGAGTGTAATTGGTGACGCTGATTTTTTTATTTCAATTTTTCACTGTGCTCCACCAGGGGGCAGACAGACCCAGAGTACCAGCCTCCCGACCCGCTTCTTTTCAAAGCGACTTGGGATCCGTAGACTTTGAACGCGAAGCGCTGACACTGAGGGTCTAGGACCTTTATCATAAACCCAGAAGCCTGTGAAAGCGCCTCAGCTTTCTATCAACTTCCAGTGCCACTCCCATCTCCACCATTACTGGCAAAATTCCTTCCCTCTTCCTCTAATCTCTTTTAAATTCTCCTTTCCGCTTCAGTCCGGAGGGAAGACGGCTAGCCACGGGCAATGGGGACGGCTAGGGAGCCCGGCGCGCCGAGGCCTTGGAGGCAGCGCCGGGACCGCGGGAGCTGGGCAAGCCTCTTCGCTGGCGAGGAGGGGTGGAGCCGGGAGAGGGCCGCCTCTCTTCTTTCCCGGGGCCTGGGCGGAGAGGGAGGAAAACTTCCTGGCTGGGACTCTGGCGGTTTCTGCCTGCCAGCCAGCCCTCCGATCCCGCCTACCAGAGCTGGCTCTTCCCGACCCCTCCCCCGGCGCCCCCAGTGTCCGCCATGGCCAAAGCCTACGATCACCTCTTCAAGTTGCTGCTGATCGGGGACTCCGGGGTGGGCAAGACTTGTCTGATCATTCGCTTTGCAGAGGACAATTTCAACAGCACGTACATCTCTACCATCGGTGAGCCCCACCGGCTGTACCCCGGACCCCAAGCCCGCCCCCGCCCCTGCCCACCACACACGGGCTCCTGAATGACCGGGACCCTGATTTTTTGATCCCCTTGGAGTAAGACACTAACTCACAGGCTCTCGACCCCTGTCCCAGACCCATCCCCCATAATGTCCCTGAATAACACTCAAAGGCAACCCCAGCTGCTGTCACCACCATTGCCTCCCTTTCTTGGTACTATCTTCCTAGTCTCCCCAAATCCACATAGGCTCTTGCTATTTCCGTCTGCTTCTTTCTTCACCCCCTCCACCTAAACTCTCAAGATTCACTCTTTTTATTTATTTGTTTGTTTATTTATTTATTTATTTATTTATTTTTAGACAAGGTTTCTCTGTGTATCCTTGGCTGTCCTGGACTCCCTTTGTAGACCAGAGTGGCTTCGAACTCACAGCGAGGCGCCAGCCTTTGCCTCCCAAGTGCTGGGATTAAAGGCATGTGACACCACGTCCGGCTTTAGAGTCACTCTTTACACATTTTTTTCTCCCTGCCTCCTAATTCTGTCAGTCTCTTCCTGACCCACTGGGCGTCAAACTTTTCCCTGCATCCGCCCCACCTTCAAATCATCTTCCTAGCGCCCCTCCCATCAATGGGGTACCAGTCTCCCTCGGTGTGCTGCCGAGTGAGGAAAAAGGCTTTTGGGGTCTCTGAGGAAGCTTCTGCTCTCATCCTCCTCTCTGGGCTCCCCAGACTTCCAGTAAGAAGAGTGTTCCTTTCTGTCTCCTCTTCTTTCTTCATCTCGTCTTAACTGAGCAACGGGGAAAGAAACTGCTTCTCTCTCTCTCTCTCTCTCTCTCTCTCTCTCTCTCTCTCTCTCTCTCTCTCTCAGAACTAATTTTCCAAAGGAATCCTTCCCCGCCCTGGCCCCCAGGACAGGGTTTCTCTGTGTAACCTCCTCTGTCCTCTGTCCTGGGCTCGCTTTATAGACCAGGCTGGCCTTGAACTCACAGTGATCCACCTGCCTCTGCCTCCTGGGATTACAGACCTGCACCACCACACGGGGCTTCCAGAGGAGTCTTATGGAGGCCCGCCTGTCTCACTAGTTAAGTCACATAGACTCAGTCAGCTGCCTTTCCCGGGCTAGCAGGGTGGGTGGAGGACCAATAGATTGTGTGTGTTGGGGGAGGGGGAGAAAAGAGGGGGGGGGGTTAAGACAGGGTCTCTCCGTGTAGCCTTGGCTGTCCTGGACTCACTCTGTAGACCAGGCTGGCCTTGAACTCACAGCAATCCACCTGCCTCTGCCTCCCAAGTGCTGGGATTAAAGGCGTGCACCACCATGCCTGGCCCAGCTGGCATGCTTTTAAACTACCTGAAGAGTTTCATCACCTTTCTCCAACACATCATAAATTCTAAGTAAAAGGGCGTGCTTACCATAGGAATAAAGTTTTGGAGGAGTTCTCCCCTGTTTACGCCTCCAACAAGGTCACTCTGTTGGGCAGAGTGACTGGCCGGGCCTCGGCTCTCTCCTGACACTTTCCACATGTGCACACATGCTCACCTGCCTTTACGCCTTTCACCCCAGGAATTGATTTCAAGATCCGCACTGTGGAGATAGAGGGGAAGAGGATCAAACTGCAAGTCTGGTAAGCGAGCTGCCTAGCTGGTCTGTCCAGACTGCAATGGGAGGCTCTGCACCCCCACCCCCACCCCCACCCCCACCCGCACCCCAGCCTTTCATGTCTTCTTCCTTCCTTCCTTCTTCTCTTTTCAGTTACAGTTTTTTTATTTTGAGACTAAAGTGTCACTCACGTAGCCCAGGCTAGCCCGGAACTCACTAGGTAGCCGAGAATACCTTTATTAGCTCCTGTCCCTCCTGCTTCTGTCTCCCATGTTCTGGGTTTACAGACATGTACAGGCGTGTGGCACCATGTTGGTCTTTCTGTTTTGCTTTCTTTCCCTTTCCTGCCCCCCCCTCCCCCATCCAGTACATCTCTTAATTTATCTAATCTTGCGCAGACAGCTATCAGCTGTCCTTGCCCGGCTCTTCCTGGTGTCCCACTTTCAGTTTGCCTTTTCCTCACCCCGAGCAGTCTCTGGACTTGAAAACAAATGGCTTTTGAGCTACGATGTGGAAACAGGGTCTAAGCGGTTAAAAGGCAAGTTGTAGAATTGGGAATTTGACTTCCAGTCTCTTGCTCTCTCTAAACTTCAGAGAGCAGCCAGAGTGTGGTGGCGCAGGCCCTGCGTCCCAGCACTCAGGAAGCAGAGGCGGGTAGATCTCTGTGAGTTTGAGGTCAGCCTGGCCTACAAAGGTGCGTTCCAGAACAAGGCTATGTAGAGAAGCCCTGTCTCAAAAACACACACAGTAATTAATAACAGTGATGATGATGATGAAGGTGATAATAATAATAATAATAATAATAATAATAACAACAACAACAACAACAACAACAACAACTTTAAAAGTCTTAACAAGCACAGGAAGTCACATACAGAGGTAACTTGACTATCTTTTTGGTTTGATTTGGTTTTTTTGAGTCAGGGTCTCTCTGTGTAACCTTGGCTGTCCTGGACTCACTTTTGTAGACCAGGCTGGCCTTGAACTCACAGAGATCCACTTGCCTCTGCCTCCGGAGTGCTGGGATTACAGGCCTGCGCCACCACATCTTGCTGACCTGACTATCTTTCTTTTTTTTTTTTTAAGATTTATTTATTATTTATACAGTATTCTGCCCACACGTGTGCCTGCCCACCACAAGAAGGCACCAGATCTCGTTACAGATGGTTGTGAGCCACCATGTGGTTGCTGGGAATTGAACTCGGGACCTGTGGAAGAGCTGGTGCTCTTAAACCTCTGAGCCACCTCTCTAGCCCTGACCTGACTATCTTAGGGAGGCTGGAAAACGACAGGCGCTGAGGCCTATGGACTTTTACTGAGGCATTCTGATATGACAGACAAACAGCAGCAGACGAGGTCCGAACCCCAGGACTGCTGCTGCTTCACTTCCGCTTGACCTTCGCTAGTTACCCAGCCTCCCCACATTTGTTTCATTTGCACAATGAGGGCAGTGAGACATCCCTCACCGCGACACAGCGGGGGTTAGATAGGATGACACACACACACATAAAGTGATACTTAAGCCAGCGCTTGGCATCTGTGAGTAAACAAGAGACATCCTGTTTCCCAGGCCCGTAGCCTCTGAGGAGCAACTCAACTGTCCTTGTCCCTTTCCCCTCTACCGTTTCCTGACTCTTTTCCTTCCAGCCTCCCACCCTCCAGTGTTGCAAATGCTAAGTTCTTAGGGAAAGCCTCACTCCCCCACCCCACCCCCACCCCCACCCCTGCCCCCCTCCCAGCCTCCTTGCTTCTATTTCACTGTATGAATACTTTCACTTCAGGGACACAGCTGGCCAAGAACGGTTCAAGACTATAACTACCGCCTATTACCGAGGAGCCATGGTATGAGGTGTGGGTCTGGACGTGGGCTAAGGTCACAGAGGGTTACAAGCATGGGGTAAGGGATAAAGATGGAGGTGCGCACTGCCGAGAGCCCTGTGTGACCTGGGTTCAGGTCTTCAGGTGGGGCCTGGAAGGTGGAGTGGGGACATTAGAAGCCTACGTGGGAACATGGGCCAAGGTGAACTTTGCCATCCCTCAGGGCATTATCCTAGTATATGACATCACAGATGAGAGATCCTTCGAGAATATTCAGAACTGGATGAAAAGCATCAAAGAGGTGAGATGCCTCCAAAAGAAATGGGGGTACAGAGTAGCTCCTGGAGGATGGTGGGGTGCTGGAGGGGCGGGATTCAACTTTATTTTATTTTATTTTATTTTTGGGATTCAACTTTAATTCATTTATTTATTTAATTTTTTCCTAATGTATTTATTTAATTTTATGTAGAAGGGTGTTTTGCTTGCGTGTATATATCTGTGAGCCAGGTGCCTGCCTGGTGCCCTCAGAGGCCAGAAGAGGGTGGTGGACCCCTGGGACTGGAGTGACAGATAGGGTTTTTTTTTTGTTTGTTTTTTGTTTTGGTTTTTCGAGACAGGGTTTCTCGATGTAGCCTTGGCTGTCCTGAACTCACTTTTGTAGACCAGGCTCGCCTCGAACTCACAGTGATCCTCCTGCCTCTACCTCCTGAGTGCTGGGACTAAAGGCGTGCGCCACCACACCCGGCTGGACAGATAGTTTTGACCTACCAGCTGAACCCAGGTCCTCTGGAAGAAGAGTCAGTGCTCTTAACTGCTGAGCCTTCTCTCCATCCCCAAGCTGCCTCTTCTTCCTCCTCCTCCTCTTCCTTTCTCTCTCTCACTCACACACACACACACATACACACACACACACACACACACACACACACACACACATATTAGTTATTTTTATTTTATATGCATTGGTGTTTTGTCTATGAGGGTGTGAGATCTTAGAGTTACAGACAGTTCTGTCATATGGGTGGTGGGAATTGAACCCACATCTTCTAGAAGAACAGTCAGTGCTTTTTTTTTTTTAAGATTTATTTATTTATTATTATGTACACAGTACTCTACCTGCATGTACATCTGCAGGCCAGAGGAGGGCATCATATCACATTGTAGAAGGTTGTGAGACACCATGTGGTTGCTGGGAATTGAACTCAGGACCTCTGGAAGAGCAGCCAGTGCTCTTAACCCCTGAGCCACCTCTCCAGCCCCAGTCAGTGCTCTTAACTGCTAAACCATGTGTGCAGCTCCCAAAATGACTTTTTTCTTTCTTTCTTTCTTTCTTTCTTTTTTTTTTTTTTTTTTTGAGAACTCACTCTGTAGAACAGGCTGGCCTAGAACTCACAGAGATCCACCTGCCTCTGCCTCATGAGTGCTGGGATTAGAGGCGTGCGCTACCACAGCCGGCTTTGCCTCAGCTTTCTAAGTGCAGAAGTCACAGGCGTGAGCTGCATGTAAGACCCAGCTTTTTTCCTTTTCCTCTTGCATCTTCAGAATGCCTCTGCCGGAGTGGAGCGACTCCTGCTGGGGAACAAGTGTGACATGGAAGGCAAGAGGAAGGTGTCGAAGGAGCAAGCGGACAAGGTGAGGGTCAAGCGGGGCTGTGGGCAGGGCTGGGAGCACCGTGTGGGGAGCACCGTTTGGGGGGGAGCACTATGTGAGGAGGGACTGCTGAGTCCCCTGCTTCTGCCCTTTATCCAGCTCTCTCCTTCCCACCCCACCCCTACAGCTGGCTCGAGAGCACGGCATCCGATTTTTTGAGACAAGTGCCAAATCCAGCATAAATGTGGATGAGGTGAGGTCTGTCATCTAAGAGATAAAGATACGAACAGACTGGTCCTCTCCTTCAGTCTGTTCTAACCAATTTTCCCTGCAGGCTTTCAATTCCCTGGCCCGTGACATCTTGCTCAAGTCAGGAGGCCGGAGATCGGTGAGTTGGGTTTACTTGATTAGGTACCACTGTGTGTGTCTACAAGAGCTGAAACAACCAAAACAGGGTGGCGATGTACACATTTGTCCCCAGCACAGATAGCTGGTGGCAGAAGGATCAGGAGTTCAAACCCGTCCTCAGCTCCTCTCTCTAAACACAAGTGTCCATGGTGCACGGCTTTAATCCCAGCACACGGGAGGCAGGGGCAGGCAGATCGCTGTGAGTTCGAGGCCAGCCTGGTCTACAAAGCGAGTCCAAGACAGCCAAGGCTACACAGAGGAACCCTGTCTGGAAAAACAAAAAACAAACCCCATCTCATTAAAATAAAAATAAAAATAACAGCCAGGTGTAGTGGCGCACGCCTTTAATCCCAGCACTCGGGAGGCAGAGGCAGGTGGATCTTTGTGAGTTCGAGGCCAGCCTGGTCTACAAAGAGAGTCCAGGACAGCCAAGGCTACACAAAGAGACCCTGTTTCGAAAAACCAATAAAATAAAATAAAATAAAAATAAAGAAATGGTGCTAGAGAGATGGTTCAGTGGTTACTGCTCCTCCAGAGGTCCTGAGTTCAATTCCCAGCAACTACATGGTGACTCACAGCCATCTGTAATACTCTCTGGTGCCTGCTTCTGGTGTGCATGAAGACAGTGTATTCATACACATAAAATAAATTAATCAAAAAAGAAAAGAAAAGAAAGGAAGAAAAGACAGTTGAGAAGAAACAGTAGCAAGATTTCCTCTAAGGGGGGTTGTCCTGAGTTTATAGGCTCCTACTCCGGCCAGCCCTTCACACGCTTGATTCTTCTACCTCTGGCTCTAGGGAAACCACAGCAAGCCCTCAAGCCCTGACCTGAAAACCTCTGACAAGAAGAACAGCAGCAAGTGCTCCCTGGGCTGAGGAGCATTTCTTGCCTCCTCCTCATCCTGAACCTGGAAGCTAGAGACCCGAGGGAGGTGGGCTGAGGGGTCTCGGAGGGGAGGAAATGTGGGACCTAGGGGGTAGATGGGTGGTTGATAAGGAGAATGAGAGGGAAGGAGGGGAAGGAGGAAGAGTCAGGGATGTGAAAGGTGAACAGGGTTTGGGAAGCGGAAAGAAGATTCAATGGTCTCAGGTCTTGGACTGTCCATGGACTTTAAGGTCAAACGTTGATGTAAATATGTTGATTTCTCTGTCGTTGGTTCAGGGTCAGGGTCCTGAGAGGCTGGCTCAGCGCTACTCTGAGGTTCCTCACCCTCCATGGTCTTTCTTAGTATTAAAGGCCACTGTTGTGCGTGACTGTCCCATTTGCGTTACTTTCATTGTGGTCAGAATTGCTCACCACTCAAAGCCAGTTTTTGTCACTCCAAGATGTTGGTCCACCCGAATCTGGCTGGGTTCCTCTTCCTTGTCCCCAGTCTCTCACTGGGGACAAAACATCAAGGAGAAGGGGCAGGCTGAAGGATGGACACCTTTCCCATTATGGGTTCCAGAGGACTACGGCAGTGGACAGAGCCTGAGCACACTGCAGCCCAAGGACGAAGGATTGGGACTAAGCTTAAGGAGGCAGCAGCACTTCCTCCTATGTGTCTCCAGTGAGACGTGGGACAGCTTTGCTTCCTATGTGTCTCCAGTGAGACGTGGAACAGGTTTGCTTCCTATTTGTGTCCAGTGAGACGTGGGATGGGTTTTCTTCCTATCTGTGTTCAGTGAGACGTGGGACGGATTTGCTTCCTATCTGTGTCCAGTGAGACTTGGGACAGCTTTGCTTCTGCTGTAGTCAACCCGAGTATTTGACGGGCACCGTTAGCTGATTTGTCCAAAAATAGTATTCTCAGCGTTGCACAAAGAGATACATGAAAAAGTAAAAGTAACCTGGCGAGCCAATTTCCTTTTGTAGAAAGGGTGTGCTACAACCCAGACTGGAAGTTCATCTAGTTTTTGTTCTAATGCAAGTGGTGGCTGACTCTGCGGCCCCCCTCACCCCCACCCCACCCCACACACTGCTGGGAGCTCAGCTTCATAGTCTTTTGAGATTCACTAGTTTTAAAAGAATCCTCAAGAAGAAAACCAGAGACAGAGGCAAGGGGCCTGCGGCAACTGCAGGTCATTAAGGTCTAAGGATACAGCAAGGCTTTTGTAAACAAGTGTTACCAGCTGCAGGAGAGCACAGAGATTTGGATTCAGCTGGGCGTGGTGGCACACACCTTTAGTCCCAGCACTTGGGAGGCAGAGGCAGGCAGATGGTTGTGAGTTTGAGGCCAGCCTGGTCTACAAAGCGATTGAGAGAGAGAGAGAGAGAGAGAGAGAGAGAGAGAGAGAGGGAAATTAGGTTTATAAGGTGGAGGAGATTTATGGAATATTGGCCATTCATGGGCTTGCTACCTTTTTTGTTGTTGTTTTTTCTTTCTTTACAGGGTCTCTCTATGTAGCCTTAGCTGTCCTGGACTCCCTTTGTAGACCATGCTGGCCTCGAACTCACAGTGATCTGCCTTCCTCTGCCTTGGGATTAAAGGAGTGCGCCACTATGTCTGGCTTTGTTTTTTGTTCTTGTTTTTGTTTTCTTTGAAACAAAGTTTTTCTGTGTAGCCTTGGCTGTGCTGAACTCACTCTGTAGACCAGACTGTCCTGGAACTCACAGAGATCCGCCTGCCTCTGCCTCCTGAGTGCTGGGGCTGAAGGTGTGTGTCACCACCTCCCAGCTTTTCTCACAATTTGAAGGGGAGGAAGAGACAACAGGAGAGGCTGACCTGCTTATAAGTATTTTCTGAGCATCTGCTTTGTGCCACGCAGTAGTCACTAAACAGCCTTTTGATGGCACATGTACACAGAGAAACCGACAGAATTGTAAAAGAAAAATAGCTTTTCTTGGGTTTTGGTTTTTTAGCTTTCTGCTGGG
Source organism: Acomys minous (assembly GCF_964271855.1). Taxonomy (NCBI): domain Eukaryota; kingdom Metazoa; phylum Chordata; class Mammalia; order Rodentia; family Muridae; genus Acomys; species Acomys minous. The sequence goes on from NC_140499.1 coordinate 62,480,606, forward strand.
CATGGTGGCACACGCCTTCAGTCCCAGCACCTCAGGAGGCTCTGTGAGTGCCCAGCCACCTAGGACTACTACAATAATGAGATCCGCCTGAAAATAAAGTTGTATTTTTATTATTGTGTTACGTGTGTGGCCGCATATTTAAATGTGGAGAACAACTCTTAGGGGTCAGCCTGCTCCTCCCACCATGGGTCCCGAGGACCGGACTCAGGTCATCCGGCTTGCATGGTCAAGACTTGCCTGATGGGCTGTCTCATCTGCTCTCTATTTGATTTCCTGTAACTGGGGGTCTTTGTTTCTTTTCTGTTGCTGTGAAGAGACACCATGACCGGGGCAACTTGAAAAAGAGGCTATTAGGGGCTTGCCTACAGTTGCAGAGTGCCAGAGTCTGTGGCCATCATGGCGAGGAGCGCGGCAGCAGGTGGGCAGGGATGGCCCCAGAGCAGTGGCTGACAGCTCACATCTGATCCACAAGCACAAGGCAGAGAGAGAGCTAACCTCAAAGCCAACCCGAGTGACACATCTCCTCCCACAAGGCCACACCCCCTGATCCTTACCAAAATATTCCAACAACTGGGGACCAAGCATCAAATATATGAGTCTGTGGGGGCTGTGCTCATTCGAACCACCACAGTGCTGGGTCTCACAATGTTAGACCCAGTGGTCCTGCCTCCCAAGTGCTGTGACATCAACACATTCAGGGAGGCAGAAGCAGGCAGATCTCCGTGAGTTTGAGGCCAGCCTGGTCTTCAAAGGGAGTCCTGGACAGCCAAGGCTGTATATAGAAATTCTGTCTCAAAACAACAAAAACAAGAGCCAGGCGTGGTGGCGCACGCCTTTAATCCCAGCACTCGGGAGGCAGAGGCAGTCGGATTGATGTGAGTTCAAGGCCGGCCTGGTCTACAAAGTTAGTCTAGGACAGCCAAGGCTACACAGAGAAACCCTGTCTTGAAAAACCAAAAAACAAAACAAAACAAAACAAAACAAAAAACAAAAAGAAAAAAAAAAAGCTTTAATTCTTGAAAAATAAAGGAGCTAAAACTATTGACATACAAAGTATAGGGGGGAAAAATCAGGCTGGATTCACTGTCCCTACCCATATTTCACCCTCTTTCCCTCTCTTTCCCCCCTTTGAAACGGAGTTTCCTGACATAGCCTCGTCTTGCCTCACATGGGAGTCCCATACCTCAGCCTGGACTACAGTGACATGCAGTTTTAAATAAAAACAGGTGTTGAGAAGATGGGTAAAACCGTCAGCCATGAAGCCTAACAATGAGTTCGAGCTCCAGAACCCTTGGAGAAAAACAGACACCGTGTCACACATCTCCAGTCGCAGACTCCCACATGAGATGGGAGGTGGAGGCAGGAGAGTTGCCAGGAATTATGCAGCACAGTAACACCAAAGAGCCCACCTTAAGGTGTAAAGAACCTTCCAGAAAAGTGTCCTTGGACCGCCACAAGCATACCATGGCACAAAAGTACTCACATACACGCATGAACCCACACAACATAAAAATGTATGTGTATTTTTGAGGCAAGAATCTCACTATGTCTATCTGCCCGTTTCTGCCTCCTGAGCGCCGCAGTTAAAGGTATCCACCACCATGCAGAGCCCTAATATATATATTCTTTTTAAAAAAGATTTATTTATTATTATGTATACAATGCTCTGCCTGCATGCACACCTGCAGGCCAGAAGAGGGCATCAGATCTTATTATAGATGGTTGTGAGCCACCATGTGGTTGCTGGGAATTGAACTCCAGACCTCTGTAAGGAAGAACGGTCAGTGCTCTTAACCTCTGAGCCTTCTCAAAAACGTGCGACTCTTAGTGCTAGGTATGGTGGAACAAGCCTTTAATCCTAGCACTCAGGAGGCAGAGGCAGGCTGATTTTCGTGAGTTCGAGGACAGCCTGGTCTTCAAAGTGAGTCCAGGACAGCCAAAGCTATACAGAGAAACCCTGTCTGGAAAAACAAAAAACAAACAACAACAACAACAACAAAAAAAACCCTTACAAATCTTTCTCCCCTGTAATATGATAACCAAATGTTCTATCGTTCTTGGTGCGTGGGGGACAAGATACTGGACGGAACACATCTATAGCTTGCTTTTCCCTTAAGTCCAAGGACAATTTTATTAGAGATAATATTTCCTGGGGCAGGCAAACTGTAGGTCTCACCAGTGTTTAGAGAAGAAGGAAAAAGGAGAAGGAAAAAAGAGAGAGAGAGAGAGAGAGAGAGAGAGAGAGAGAGAGAGAGAGACTTTGTTTAAGCCAGAATTAACATGTACATGTGTGGTAAAGATTAAGCTTTGTCACAGGTAGAAGCAGTCTTGGCGGGCTTTACCCTGTTAAGAAACAGAGCCAACATACATGGTGGGGAAAGGAGCTTTAGGAAAAATAAGATGCCCAAAGTGTAGGGAAATCATGCTCAAACACAGATGGAGGAAAAGGAATAGTTAAGGTTTTCTGAGTAATATAGAAAATCAACTTGGCTTCCAAAACAACACAGCTGTGACCTTGTAAGCTACTGCTTGGATAAAGTTTCTTCCTTCCTTCCTTTTTTTGAGACTGGATTTCTCTGTGTAACCCTGGGGTGTCCTGGAACTGGCTCTGTAGACCAGGCTGGCCTTTAGCTCTAGATAAACCTTTTGTTTTGTTTTGTTTTTTGTTTTTTGAGACTGGGTTTCTCTGGGTAGTCTTGGCTGTCCTGAACTCACTTTGTAGACCAGGCTGGCCTCGAACTCACAGCCATCTACCTGCCTCTGTCTTCCAAGTGCTGGGATTAAAGGAATGCTCCACCATGCCCAGTTTAAATAAACTTTTTAATGGCACATTTGGTCTACACCAAATCTGGGATTATTTGTTTCCTTTTACTTTATTTCTTTACTTGACATAGGCTCTCATGTACTCTGGAAGTGACATTTGAGCGACAGGGGCAGGACTTTTGCAAGATTAAGAGCTACATATCAAGACCCTGTCTTAAACAACACAAAGGCAGTGACTCCCAGAAGGAGGCTGCCATTTTCTGGTGTTTTTTTTTTTTCCCCGAGACAGGGTTTCTCTATATAGCCTTGGCCATCCTGGACTCACGTTGTAGACCAGGCTGGCCTCGAACTCACAGTGATCCGCCTGCCTCTGCCTCCCGAGTGCTGGGATTAAAGACGCGCGCCACCATGCCCAGCGCATGGTGTAGTTTTTTGAAACTGGGTTTCCCTGTGTATCGCTGGCTGTCCTAGAACTCAAAGATCTGTGTACCTCTGCCTCCAAGCGCTGGGATTCAAGGAGTGAGCCACCTAGCCTGGCAAGATTAAGATCTTAATTGCATCCCAGGGAAGAATTTATTTTTTGTTTTAAAAAAAAAATAGTGTGTGTATGTGTGTTTTGCTGTAAATACTGTGCATGCCTGGTGCCTGTGATAGCCAAAAGAGGGTACGAGATTGGCCAGGTGCAGTGGCGCACGCCTGTAATCCCAGTACTTGAGAAGCAGAGGCAGGCAGATCTCTGTGAGTTCGAGGCCAGTCAGGTCTATAATGTGAGGCCACGACAGCGAGGGCTACACTGAGAAACCTTGTCTCAAAGAAGAAGAAGGAAAAAAAAGAGGGTAACACATTTACAATTTACTGGATTTACAAATATTTGTGAGTCTCTCCAGCAGGGCAGACATTTTCTTTCCTTTCTTTTTTTCTTCCCCTTTTTGACTGCCCTAAATGGTTTGTTGGGCATGAATTTTACAGACCTACTTGTATTAGCGGTAACGGTGGAGCTGGAAAGTGTTGTGCCTTCTCCAAGCCGCTCAGCAAGAGCCACCAATAGAGCGGTGGAACTTTGGCCCTTTCCAAGGCCACAGCTCTTTGTGGCCAGCAGATGTTGGCCACGCCAATCTCTGTGTTTGTGGACTGGTATGGGGATCCACCGGGGGTCAGGATTTCTTCTGATAGCTTTATGGAATGGCTCAATGAAGATAACCTTAAAAAATTTATAAGTGGCATCTTCACCAACCCAGTAAGAATCGAGGACTCTCAAAGCCTCACAATGGCGTCCAGCTCTCTCCTTAGCATCAGACTAAAAGCTTCGTGCAAATTTTAGCTGTTTGACACCATGGTGGACCAGCTTGCCGTAAGTTGCACCCTTAGGAACTGGGCGTCTGCAGCCACCACGGCAGACACGAATTCTGTAAATGACATATCCTTGCTTGACCTTGTATCCCAGCCTTTGCGCCTTATCATCAGGCCAAGTGGGGTGGGGAGCCCTGTGCAACGCAGAGAGCTGTGGGTATTGCCGGCAGCGGACCTCAGAAGAAAGTGCATCACATCAGACTGCGTCCTCCTCCATAGCTCCTGAGCGTATTTGTATGCACCCATCTTGGCTCACCTGATGGCTGCCAAGGGAGGAAAGGAAGAAGCTATAACATTTCCTCTTCTTTCTGTTTTTCTGTCTTTCTTTCTTTTTTTTTTTTTTTTTTTTTTTTTTTTTGGTTTTTTGAGACAAGGTTTCTCTGTGTAGCCTTGGCTGTCCTAGACTCGCTTTGTAGACCAGGCTGGCCTCGAACTCACAGCGATCCGCCTGCCTCTGCCTCCCGAGTGCTGGGATTGAAGGCGTGCGCCACCACGCCCGGCCTCTGTCTTTCTTTCATTTTTCTTTTCTTTTTTTCCCCAGACAGGGTTTCTCTGTGTAGCCTTGGCTGTCCGACTCTCTTTGTAGAACAGGCTGACCTCGAACTCATGAAGATCCACCTGCCTCTGCCTCCCAGAATGCTGAGATTACAGGTGTGCTCCATTGTGCCCGGCTTTCTTCTCCTCCTCCTTCATCTCCTCCTCCTCTTCTTCTCCTCCCTCTTTTTTTTTTTTTCCTTTTCTTTTGGTTTTTCAAAACAGGGTTGCTCTGTGTAGCCCTGGCTGTCCTGGACTCACTTTGTAGATTAGGTTGGCCTCAAACTCACAGAGAGGAGCCTGCCGTTGCCTCCTGAAGCAGGCTTACCTCTGAGTTCGAGGCCAGCCTGGTCTACAAAGCAAGTTCCAGGATGGCCAGGAATACACAAAGACACTCTGTCCAAACAACAACTAAATAAACAAACAAAAATCCGACCTCTTGGGCTTGAGATCACTTCCTGCTTTGTAGGAGCAAGGGCATATCTGAGAATATCCGAGTTTGCTCAAAGGAATAGCTTTTCTTCGCACTAACAGGAGGCAAAAGACTCCGTTCATCTTCATAGGGCAGGGTGGGAGTCCAGGGAAAAGAGCAAGTGTCCTGCAGTCCCGCCTCCACCAGTAGATTCCCCAGGCCCAACTTCTCAAGGCCTCCAGGATGGGAAGGGTGTCAGGAGCCTGACAGTGACCTCAAAGTTTTGACGAAGGTCCAAAGCCTAGAGCGACGTATTGTCCTCCCCCCCCCTTTTGTTTTTTGTTTTTCTTTTTCTTTTTTTTTTTTTTTCGTTTTTCGGAAACAGGGTTTCTCTGTGTAGCCTTGGCTGTCTTGGACTCACTTTGTAGACCAGGCTGGCCTCGAACTCACAGAGATCCGCCTGCCTCTGCCTCCCTAGTGCTGGGATTAAAGGCGTGCGCCACCACGCCCGGCTTTTTTTCTTTTTTAAAAATTATGTGTTTATGTATTTATTTGTGTGTGCATGCATGTATGTATGTATGTATGTATGTGTTGTTTTCAAGACAGGGTTTCTCGGTGTAGCCCTGGCCGTCCTAGAACTCGTTTTGTAGACCAGGCTGACTTCCAACTCAGAGATCCGCCTGCCTCTGCCTCCCGAGTGCTGGAATTAAAGGCGTGCGCCACCACTGCCTGGCACCCTTTTTTACATCTCCCTGCTCGGCCTAGCTCTAAGTGGACAAAAGGCGACCGTCAGGGAGGAGCGAACCTAGAACAAACAGACCTTCCCACACCGCCCCCTCCGGCCGGCACCGCAAACACTACAAGGACCACACTGCCCCGCGGCGCCCAGCTGACGTGTCGCGCGACGCCGCGCAAACGCAGTGCGAGCCAGTGGCCACCGGGTGCGGAACGACTACAAGCCCCAGCAGGAAGACCGACGGGAGCGCACGGGAAGAGTCGCCGGGGCCGGAACCGGGAGCCTGCGCGAGCAAGATGGCCGCTCCCGAGGCCGAGTCCCCCCGGCCGCCCGCGTCCCCCACGACGGCCGCGCGCTCCTAGCCGGCAAGTCCACGCAGTCGGCCCGGGGAGAGAACTCCGGCGTGTCCCTGCTCTGAGCTGGAACCTCGGCGAGCTCTGCCGCAACAGGTGCGCCCCTGACCGGCCCATGCTCGCGGGCGCGGGGAGGCTCGGCCTCCCCCGGGGCGGCCACCTGTGCTGGTTGCTGTGCGCTTTCACCTTAAAGCTCTGGTGAGTGGATACTGGGGAAGGAAAAGGGCTGGCAGGCGAAACCGGTGGTCCCCGCCCTCGGGACCCGGGACTCTGACGTCCAGGATGGGTGTGCCCTGTGTTTTTTGGGGGGGTCTCACCGAGGTTCTTAACCTTGTTTTCCCTGTCTGCAGCAAAGCGGAAGCTCCACTTCTCGAGGAGAAGCTATCAGGTGGGTGATTGTCCGAGAATCCTATGCCGCTAGGTTTTTGTTTTTGTTTGTTTGTTTGTGTGTATCCAGTGTCTTTTTAGTATATCGAGAACGCAGAAAAAGGTGCCGGTATGGGGTGAGGACAGACGCTGTGACGGGAAGCTGGGTGGGCAGAGCCTTGAGAGAAAGGATGTTTTTTGAATGGTCTTCGGCTGGCCATCTCTCTCTCTCTTGTAGTGAGCACTTCAATGTCACCATGTTGGATGGCAGAAGAATTTGTGGTGACTGAAGAGTGTACTCGATGTTCTAACTTCCAGACTGTGAGTATTTAAGGTGTTTGTTTGTTTGTTTTAAATATACTGCGCTTCCTTTCTTGTTTACGTGATTTATTTGCTTACTTGGTAGCATTGATGCTTTGCTCACACGTATGTCTGTGTGATGGTGTTGGGTCTCCTGGAGCTGGAGTTACAAACTGTTGTGAGCTGCCATGTGTGTGCCGGGACATCTGTCCGGCTCCAGAGCATTTAAAAATGTATTTATTTATTTTTATTTTATGTGCATTGATGTTTTGCCTGCATGGACGTCTCTGTGAGGGTGTCAGATCTTGGGGTTACAGACAGTTTTAAGCCGCCATATGGTTGTTGGGAGTTGAAGCCAAGTCCTCTGGAAAAACAGCCAGTGCTTTTAACCACTGAGCCATCTCTCCAGCCCGAACATTTGTTTTTGGGTTTTTTATCTTTTTGTTTTATTTTTTCGAGACAAGGTTTCCCTGTGTAGCCTTGGCTGTCTGGACTCACTTTATGCCACCACCACCCAGCTGGCACACACTTTTTTTTTTTTTTTTTTTTTTTTTTGGTTTTTCGAGACAGGGTTTCTCTGTGTAGCCTTGGCCATCCTGGACTCACTTTGTAGACCAGGCTGGCCTCGAACTCACAGCGATCCGCCTGCCTCTGCCTCCCGAGTGCTGGGATTAAAGGCGTGCGCCACCACGGCCCGGCCTGGCACACACTTTTAATCCCAGCACTCGGGAGGCAGAGGCAGGCAGATCTCTATGAGTTCAAGGCAAGCCTGGTCTACAAAGAGAGTCCAGGAGAGCCAAGGCTCTATTACACAGAGAAACCCTGTCTTGGAAAAAATAAAATAAATAAAAGCATGCGCTACCACTGCCCAGCTTTGTTTTTTGTTTTTCAAGACAGGGTTTCTCTTGTAGTCTTGTAGTCATGGCATTGTAGACCTGGCTGGCCTTGAACTCACAGAGATCTGCCTGCCTCTGCCTCCCAAGTGCTGAGATTAAAGGCGTGCAACACCATGCCTGGCAGCATTTTTTAAAAAAGATTTATTTATTTATTATTATGTGTACAGTGCTCTGCCTTCATGTACACCTGCACACCAGAAGTGGGCATTAGATCACATTATAGATGGTTGTGAACCACCATGTGGTTGCTGGGGATTGAACTCAGGACCTTTGGAAGAGCAGGTGGCACTCTTAACCACTGAGCCATCTCTCCAGCCCAGCATATTTTTTTTTAAAGTATGTTATTGCTATGTCTTTCTTCCCAGAGTTTTAAGATATGTTCAAATCTGAACTTAATGCTATTTTATTTATTTTTGCTTGTTTTGTTTTATGTATATGGGTGTTTGGCCTGCATGTATGTGTACTGTGTGTGTGTGTGTGTGTGTGTGTACCCTAAGAATCCAGAAAGGGTCATCAGATCTCCTGGGACCAGAATTAGGAAAGATTATGAGCCACCATATAGGTTGCTGGGAATGGAACTCTTGTCTTCTGGAAGAGCAACCAATGTTCTTAACCACCAAGCCATCTCTCCAGTCCTTATTTGTTTTTGCTTTTGTTTTTGTTTTTGAGACAGTGCTTCATTATGTAGCACTGTCTGATCTGGAACTCACCAGGTAAACAAGGCTAGTCTTTTTTGTGTTTTTTTCCCCCTAATACAAGATTTCTCTGTGTGGCCTTGGCTGTCCTGGACTCACTCTGTAGACCAGTCTGGCCTCGAACTCTTAGAGATCCACCTGCCTCTGCCTTCCCCAGTACTGGGATTATAAGCATGGGCCACCACACCTGCCTTAACCAGGCTAGTCTTGAACATTATTTTGTGTGGGTCATGTGCCACAGAAGTCAGAAGACAACTTAGGAAAAGTCTTTCTCTCTCTCGTATGTTCTGAAACAGGGTTTCTCTGTGTGGACCTAGCCTGTCCCAGACCTCATTCTGTAGACCAGGCTGGCTTCGAACTCAGGGATCCACCTGCCTCGACCTCCCAAGTATTGGGGTTAAAGGCGAGCGCCACTATGCCCAGCCAATTGTTTCTTTCTTTACGTACATGCAATTGGTTAAGCCTGGCTACAAACATCTTTACCCGCAGAGGCATCTCAGCTGTCCTCAAACTTGAACTTAAATTCCATCTGAAAATGCACCTTTTCCATGTTAATGACAGTATCCAGCTAATAACCACACTCTATTCATTTCTGATACCATAGACCCTGGGTTCTCTCCTTATTTCCTGGACTGTTGCCTTCCTGACCCTGCCAGCACCAACCACCTCCTCCATCCCCATCAGGGCTTTTTGGTAGCTCCCTGCTGCTCCCCAGCACTGGCCTTGCTGAAGACTGGATCTTCTGTTTCCTGCTCACCTCTTCCTAACATGCTTTTTTTTTTTTAAAGATTTATTTATTTATGATTATGCATATAGTGCTGTGCCTGCATGCACACCCGCAGGCCAGAAGAGGGCGTCATATCACATTAAAGATGGTTGTGAGCCACCATGTGGTTGCTGGGAACTGAACTCAGGACTTCTGGAAGAGTAGGCTGCACTCTTAACCACTGAGCCATCTCTCCAGCCCCCCCCCCCCAACATGATTTTGCACCTTTGTTTTGGTAGAAAACCACACCTGAGTGCGGTCCTACGGGTTACGTGGAGAAAGTCACCTGCAGCTCATCTAAAAGGAATGAATTAAGAAGGTAAGGGCAAGCCGGGCATGGTGACACACGCCTATAATCCCAGCACTCGGGAGGCAGAGGCAGGTAGATCACTGTGAGTTCGAGGCCAGCCTGGTCTACAAAGTGGGTCCAGGACAGCCAAGGCTACACAGAGAGACCCTGTCTCGAAAAACAAAAACAAACAAACAAGACAAAACAGAACACCCAAAAATTGGTTAAACTGCTGCTCTGTTTATCTCTGCAGAGACTAAAGATATGACTAAGCCCAGTTTGTCTTTATTTTTGGATAGTGTTTGGGCAGGCTGAAGTGGAAGACAGTAGCTAAGAGAAACTGACTGTCCTTTTCTCCCCCAGCTGCCGTTCATCCCTGATGGAACAGCGCTTATTCTGGAAGTTTGAAGGCGCTGTGGTGGGTGTGGCTTTAGTCTTTGCTTGCCTCGTCATCACTCGTCAGCGGCAGCTGGATCGAAAGGCTCTTGAAAAAGTCCGGAAGCAGATTGAGTCCATTTAGCTGAGTCCTGCTGTGCTATGCTGGGTCTCACAGACTGTGCCTCAAGTGGAGAAGGTCCAGTGAGCTAATTTGCACTCTTAAGCTTTGTGGTAGCAGCACCTTTCCCTGACTCCCTCTCCAGACCACTAAAGAGCACAATAAAGAGTAAAACAGTGCTGGGCATGGTGGCGCACACTTGTAATCCCAGCACTTGAGAGGGTGAGGCAGGAGGAGCCTTGGTAAATTAGTAGGCAGGCTGTGCTAAACTACATAGTAAGACTGTCTTAAAAAATAAATAAGTAAATAGGGGCTGGAGAGATGGCTCAGAGGTTAAGAGCACTGACTGCTCTTCTAGAGGTCCTGAGTTCAATTCCCAGCATCCACATGGTGGCTCACAACCATTTATAATATGATCCGAAAAAATTAAAAAATGAAAAATAAACAAATAAAGGAATAAACTAGTTTCCTTGCCTAAAATAATTCATCTTGGTGGGGGACGACTGGGTGTGGTGGCACATGCCTTAAATCCTAGTACTTGGGTAGGCAGAGAGAAGCAGATCTCTGTGAGGTCAAGGCCAGCCTGGTCTACAAAGTGAGTCTAGGACAGCCAGGGGGTTGGTAAGTTGGCATAGTCGCTAAGGGCATCTGCTGCGCTTATAGAGGGTCTGGGTTTGGGTCCCAGCATCCAAGTCAGGTGGCTTACGGTCACAAAATTCTAGTTTCAGGTGACCTGATGCCCTGTAGCCTCTAAGGACACCTAAGGCAAGTGGTGCACACAAACTTGATGGTCTGATGTATTTTGATGCTAGTTAATAAAAGGCCATTGCACCTGGGCAGGGAAGATGAGATGGGTGTGGCTAAGGGTCCCAGGCTGGGGGCGACAGGATCTTGGGAAGAGACCAGTGGAAAGAGGAGAAGAAAGAAGGCCGACATGGGCTCAGTGGAGGAGAAGCACATGGCTGCCATGGATGGAGCAAGTATTTGGGATTGTGGATGGGAGGCAGCTTGATAGAAATATTAGAACTAGACGCCATGGGGTTGAGCCACGTGCATTCTATACCTGCCCCACTATGGGAAGTAGTTTAGGGGATTGATATCTGCTCTGCCCCAGGTGAACTAAGACTATCTTAAAATAGATCAAGTGTCTGTGTCTTGATGGATTGCTAGCAGAAAATATTGCCCTAATAATAAGTATAGGCCAAATAATAAACATTGTTAGGCCCTACTGGTAAATCAACAACACAAACTCATGCTTAAACAGACATATGCATACTGAAAAATGAACAAATCTTTTGTTTTATTTTTCGAGACAGGGTTTTTCTGTGTAGCCTTGGCTGTCCTGGACTCACTTTGTAGAGCAAGCTGGCCTCGAACTCACAGCGATCCACCTGCCTCTGCCTCCCAAGTGCTGGGATTAAAGGCGTGCGCCACCAGATCACAGTTGCCAGCTCCAGGGATCCCTTGCTATCCATGAGCACCCTCACACATGTGGTTTGCGCTCACATAGACACACACATACATAAATAACATTTTAGAAAGTGTTTTTGCTGTTAATGACCTGAGTTTGAGCATGGTAAGAGGAAAGGACCTAAAAGTTGCCCTTTGAGCCCCACATGTGTGTTATATCACCTGTACATACAGTAACACACACATTATACTTATTAATACACATACTATACACAACAATGATAAAACAATTTCTTTTTTTTTTCTTTCCTTTTTTTTTCAGTTTTTTGAGACAGCGCTTCTCTATGTAACCCTGGCCGTCTCGAACTCACCTTGTAGAACAGACTGGCTTTAAACTCGGAGATTCACCTGCCTCTGCCTCCCAGAGTGCTAGGATTATAGTCGTGCACCACCATGTCTGGCAATAAAACAATTTCTAAGCTGTATGTCGCAGCATTTGGTAGGACTCAGGTGTCTGAGACCAGCTTAGGCTACATAGTGAGAAGTTGTCTGAAATAAAAATTAAAAATTCTGGGACAGAATTTTAGATAGAAAATTTATTTCCCAAGTCAAAACTTGTTTCCCCTTGATTTTATCCACAAAGAAGAAATAAAACCACAAATATCTGACAAGTTTTTGAGGTGCCCTGCCTTATAAGTAAACCTGGCTTTAGGGGACAGAAATCTACGGTGTCCTGAGTGACTCAGAACCTTAGGGCTACAGACTCCTCCCTGGGAATTCCAGGTGAAACAGTGCTGGGAAAGCTTGTGCGGATTCCTGTGTGACCAAAAGGTGTTCGGCTTCCATCTCATCTGCATGCACCAGTCCCCTGGTCTGCCCAAGGGGTCTAGCCTTCACGCCCATCTTTAGCTGTGTCTCTGACGAGCCATTTGCAGTTGGGAGTTCAGGAGGCTCCGCCAGCTTGGACTTCAGCACTGGAATCTCCCGGCTTTCTGTCACGTCCTTCTGAGTCAAGATATTTCTGGAAATCACTGAGGAGAACGTGCTTGTCAGGGAGACTGGCCCAGAGCTCGCCTACTGTCTTTTGTTTTTCAAGACAGGGTTTCTCTCTGTAGCCTTGGCTGTCCTGAACTCGCTTTGTAGACTAGGCTGGCCTAGAACTCACAGAGATCCACCTGCCTCTGCCTCTCGTAAAGGTGTGCGCCACCACGCCCCGCCTTCTCCTACTGTTAACTGTTTTGGAGACGAGTTTTCTGGCTCATCACGGGGACTGCCGTGCCCTTGCCTCTTACCTCCATGAAGCTGGTAAGTCTCAGGCCTAGCTTCCGGTTGACCCTGAAAGGGGCTGAAGCTTGGCAGGATGATGAGAGCCAGCGAAAAAAGAAGAATCTGAAAAGGAGCGAGAGGGCATTTGGGCTCTGGGGACAACAGGATGACGGCAGCGTGAGGTGGGGGTAGTTAAGGTTATCATGGTTTGGAGGACAGGGCTGGGCAGGACGGGTGTCAGGTGGACGGGCGGCAGGGGTGGGGGAGGGGAAGCACAGAGCATCGGGATGGTACCAGAACACAGGTGCTGGTCTGCGCAGCTCTGCTGGAGGTCTGAGCCTGGAGCTGCTGGAGCTGCTGGATCTGCGCAGCCAGGGAGCTAGGAGAGGAATGAAGAGTCAGGCCAAGAAGCGCGCTTGGCCGTGGCTGCGTCCTGCCCTCCCCTCCACCCAGGCACTCACGTGTTCTGCCTCTCCAGCTCCTGGACCTTTCTCTGTAGTTCCTGATTCTGTGCAGAACAGGCAGCCACTCTAGGGAGTGCGGAGAAGCTGGGCAGATGGTCCCTTAACATGCTTGCTTTGGTGAGGAATTGGCCTGCCCCCCCTCCCCCCTCCCCCCCCCGCCCCATCCCCACTCCTCTGCATCCCAACACTGCCCGTAGGATGCCCCAACACACCTGCCCTCCAGCCCGTCTATGTATTCCTTTTTCCGCCGCCGGCTGTCCTGAGCTGACTGCTTGTTGCGGATTTTCCTCCGGACCTTCTTGAGTATTCTCTCCTCTGCCTGGAGGCCCAAGGTGTTTCCTGCCGGACCCTTTGCCTCCCACAACTCCCCCAGTGTCGCCTGGGAGCCAGGCTCTTTAGAGGTTGAGCTCCTGGGTTGGGACACCCTTTGGGGACAGTTGTTACCTTGGTGAGGGGCAGGTGAGAGGGCAGAGAAACCCCTTCTTGCCCCAGCAGATGCTTCTCTTCGTCTGTCAGGAAGAGACGTTGGCAGGACAGCTGGGAGGAGTGGCAGAGGGTGAGCAGGATCGAGTTCCCCGGCCTCAGACACCCTAGCTGCCCCTCCACCCGCAGCAGGCTTTCAGGAGGGGGCTGTTTGCCCTGAGTCATAAAGTGAGCATTCAGACAGGCACCGTGACAAGCCAAAGGGTCTTCCCTGAAGCTGAGGAGGGACAGTGAAAATGTTGTCCACACATAGAACCCTGACATTACCACCAAGCTGGAGGGGCCTGTTCTGGGATCTCAGGACAACTGGAAGAGAACTTGTATGAATTCACTATGCTGGCCTTTGTTAAATTTACTTGTATTAGGTAAACAATTTGGCCATTGTCCCAGCACTGGGGAGGCAAAGGTAGGCGGATCACTGAGTTTGCGGCCAGCCTGGTCTACAAAGCAAGTCCAGGACAGCCAAGGCTAACACAGAGAGACCCTGTCTTGGAAAATCCAAAAAACAAAAACCAACCAAACAAAGAAAAAAACCAAATTGGCCATTAACTTCCATTTGGTAAAATATGTACAAAGGAATATGTGACTCATGATCCCCAGGCTCTAAGCTCCACCTATTGGGTCAGGCTGTCCACTCTCTGGCAAGCTCGCTCTCTCTCTCTCTCTCTCTCTCTCTCTCTCTCTCTCTCTCTCTCTCTGTGTGTGTGTGTGTGTGTGTGTCTGTCTGTCTGTCTGTCTGTCTGTCTGTCTGTCTGTCTCCCTTTCTTTCCATTGTTTTTACGTGCATTGGTGCTTTGCCTGCGTGTATGTCTATGTGACGGTGTCTAATGCCCTGGAACTGGACCCACACACAGCTGGGAGCTGCCTCGTGGGAGCTGAGACTGGAACCTGGGTCCTCTGGAAGAGCAGCCAGTGAGCCATCTCTCCAGCCCTGAGCCTGTGTGTGTGTGTGTGTGTGTGTGTGTGTGTGTGTGTGTATGTGTGTGTGTGTGTGGTGGGGGTGGGGGTGACTAGAGCCCAGTGGGGTGACATTTATCCTGCCCTATCACTCTCCACCTTATTTCTCTGTGACTGAGTTCCTCCCTAACCCTGGAGCTAGGCTGGTGATCCTGTTTCCATCCCTCAGAGCACGCAGGCTAAGGGATATGTGGCCTTTCGTGTGGGTGCTGGGGATCTGACCTCCCAGCTCAGGTCCTTGGCGCACACGCCAGTGTTGTTTCCTACTGGCCCATCTTTTCCTTTCTGATGGCCTTTGGCTCTTGGCTAGATCATTTCCTTTCCTGATAGCCCCTCTTTTGCTCCAAGTGTTTTAATAGCCTGTTTGTTCCAATCTCTCTAAACCAAAATCTCTGAGAATGGAGCACAGAGAGCTTCATCTAAAAATAAAGCAAGCACAAACCCTGTGCTGATAGACAAATCCCTAGCGCGGCTTCTGGTCCCACCTTCAAGCCCCGTTTTAGAGGATGGCTAGGACTCGGTCCCTGCCTTTGGACACAGGGTATACATCCCAGGGTAGAGAGAGGCATGTGGTCTAGGCTTGGCCTCTCTGGGTCCGCACAGCTGCAGCCACCAGCGTTCCAGGGCTAACACCTGCTGTGGCTGCTTTGCTTTCACCCTGTCCTCATTAGGCAGGTGGATTCCCAGGTGCCCTGTCCCAGTTCCCGTTCCTGACCCCAGGCTCACACTGAACGTAAATGCACACTAGGCCTAGGTTTCTCTAGAGCTCTGACCCTGCCTCCCTCACCCCACCTGCGACTAGGGGGAACCCTAACCGACCTGATCCCCCTCCCCCCATGCTGTCCTTCTCTTAGAATTGTTACTTTCAAATCCTCTCTCTAAAAAAAAAATTTGCTTGTTTCTCTCTGGCCTTCAAACCAGCCCCCGCCCCCGCCCCCGCCCCCGCCCCCACCCCCATCCCCCGACCAAAAGTAGGGCAAACCAATTCGTTATTTGTGTCTCCTCTCTTTTCCTTTTTCACCCCGTTCATGTGAGGACTTGTGTCCTGGGGAACACAAGTTCTGTCCGACGTCAAGACTCACCAGGGCTGCAGGAGATGCTGGGGCAATGCTGCTGGCTCTAGGCAGGATATGGCTGTGAGCATTAGGAGGCAGTCCGCTGACTGGACAGGCATCAGGGACCATAAATGCAGGGCTCCACTGATCTAAAGACGATACAGAGACCGGGACAAAGGAATCAGAAGACCGTGGTGGCAGCAGGCACTGGACAGTGCTGCAGTTTGGGGAGTCTTCTCCTCTTAACCTCGAGGCCGGGGCTGGGCCGGAAAGGGCCGTTGCCCGCTCTCCAAAAAGTACACGGACCTATCTGTATAGAGATGAGTCCGATGGTTGGCCCTGTGTCCTGCTGAGTGCTCTGCAGGGCCCCTGCCTCATACACAACCTCATAGAGGGCAGGAGAACTGGGTGCCTGTTGGGCAGGGGAGCTGGGGTCTTCAGAGAAGCCCCTGTCCCTGGTAGGAGATGTTTCTGAGCAATACACCATATTGGGATCAATGAGGAGGCTCAGGAAATCGTCAGGCTCGCTCTTCTGAAGGCCCTATAGAAAGAGAGGCTGTGAGTGTCTGCGAAGAAGAGTTCTGAAAGTCCTACCTGGTGTGACACTTAGGTCCTTTCATGCTTCAACTTTGCTCCTTTTCCTTCTGGGACACAGAAAAGTTATGATTCAGATCTACGTTGTGGGCTCTGTTATCAGCCCTTGTCCCTTGTGGGGACTTAAGGCAGCGTTGTCTCAACCTCGCTCGCTCCCACTTCCATTGGGCAAACTCAGCCACAGCCCCTCCCAGCCTTGCAGGCCCTGTTCTTGTAGCCTGGTCACCAGAACCTTGGATGGGGGACAGTTGAGTCCCAGCTCCAGGAAAGATCCTGTGGAGAAGATGTCTTCTGGAGGCTCCAGCAACTCAGGGCACGGGAGTTCCATGTTTCTGCAGGAAGGTGGGTGGGGTAGCTACAGAAGAAGGCCTTGCTTCTCCCACACTCTGTCCTACTCCCATGGGGCAGCCCCTTGAAGGAGAACTCGCTTCAGACCTTATCTTTTGGGTTCAGAAAAATAACCCACCTGGGTATTACCTGGGTTTGGTTTGGTTTTCTTCGGAGAGCTTTCTTTGCCCTGCCAAACCAGCCTAGCCCGCCGAAGCCCCAAACACGACACCTTTTCTTTCTTCCAGGATCCTGTATCCTGGTCGTGCCCAGCCAAGCCCCGCCTATGCAGTCAATGGAGTTTGGGTGTTGGGGTGGGGGTGGGGAGGGCGGGTTGGGTTGCACCTGGCCGGAGCATGCTCCTTAGAGTAGTAGTAAGACTCTGCCCGTATGCAAACTGAAATAAAACTATAGGTACCCACACCCTTTCTGTCAATTTGCCCAGTGCTGGTAGATCTTGCTGAGAGACTGATGGCAGCAAAGAACTGGGACGGTAGTGACAGGCACAGAGGATACCTGACTGTTTCGAGGCTACAATCTTTTTTTTTTAAGGATTTATTTATTATGTATACAGTATGCATCAGATCACATTACAGATGGTTGTGAGCTACCATGTGGCTTCTAGGAATTGAACTCAGAACCTCTGGAAGTGCAGTCAGTGCTCTTAACCGCTGAGCCATCTCTCCAGGCCCCCGAAGCCACAATCTTTACGAGAGAGAGAGAGAGAGAGAGAGAGAGAGAGAGAGAGAGAGAGAGAGAGAGAGAGAGAGAGAGAGAGAGAGAGAGAGAGAGAGAGAGAGAGAGAGAGAGAGAGAGAGAGAGAGAGAGAGAGAGAGAGAGAGAGAGAGAGAGAGAGAGAGAGAGAGACCCATGTCAAGGTAAGGAACTAAGCTAAGATTTGAAAGCTCTCCCGTCCCTCTGGCCACCCCCCACCCCCCATTCTTCCACCCCTGAATCCTGATTGGACGTTGAAGACTTAGGGCAGGGCTTCTAGCCAATGGCTGGCGATGGCCCCGCCCTTGAGGTTGACAACAATAGTCCAACAGGAAGTAACTTGGCCAAGGTTCCAGGCCACAGCGAGAAGCCAATAGATACACTAAAGCTGAGCGCAAGCTTCAGGGCTAAGGACAGGAGCCACGGGGTTTGGCTTTGTTTACCTCGTGATTTTGAGGCCCCAAGTTCTTACTTACCCAGACAGGAAATAACCGCCGGCCCGTGGACCAGGCCTCCGCTCCCTGACAGCCAACTGTGCAATCGGAGCTATGTGCAGCACTCTGGGGGCGCCTGGTAAATCCACGCAGGAAAACTGCCACGCATTAGCCGAACATTTACTTTTGGTTTGAGGTCTTATTTTTTCCATAAACTGCTAGTTTTGGGTACAGTTTTTGTGTTGTGAAATGGGAGTGAGGAAGTCTCACTGCTCAGTGTCGTCTCCTGAGCAGCTGACACGGTATCCACTCCGGTGTCCTTGGAGCTGGAAAGCTGTTTCAGAGCTGGATGTGGGAGTTCATGCCTGTAATCGCAGGGCCCTAGAGGCCTATGCAGGAATGTACCTGAGGCAAGGCCAGTCTGGGCTATCTAAAATCCTGTCTCACAAGCAAAAACAGAGCTGGGCGTGGTGGCACATGGTTTTAATTCCAGCACTCGGAAGACAGAGGCAGGCGGATCGCTGTGACTTCAAGGCCAGCCTGCTCTACAAACTGAGTCCAGGACAGCCAGGGGTACACAGAGAAACCCTGTCTGGAAAAACAACAACAAACCAACCACCGAACAGTAACAAAATGCAAGAAAGAACAATATATATGTCTAGTAATATGTACAATAAATTCTACTTTTTTTTGGTTTTGTTTTTGTTTTTCGAAACAGGGTTTCTCTGTGTAGCCTTGGCTGTCCTGAACTCACTTTGTAGACCAGGCTGGCCTCGAACTCACAGCGATCTGCCTGCCTCTGCCTCCCGAGTGCTGGGATTATAGGCGTGCACCACCACACCCGGCTAGTTCTGTTTTGTTTTGTTTTGTTTAATTATTTTTTTAAAAGATTTATTTATTTATGACATATACAGTGCTCTGCCTGCATGTACCCTTGCAGGCCAGAAGAGGGCATCAGGTCACATTATAGATGGTTGTGAGCCACCATGTGGTTGCTGGGAATTGAACTCAGGACCTCTGGAAGAGCAGACAGTGCCCTTAACCACTGAGCCATCTCTCCAGCCCAAGAGGAAGTCTTATTTTGGAAATTTTCCTCTTGCAGCCTCCCAAGTGCTGGAATGTAAGGAATCTTTTTGAACAAGTTGTTATCATCGACATCTGTCATGTGACGTAAGACAGTTCTAAGGGTGATAGGGCAGGCCATCTTTTGCCAGTTTGAATGATAAGGAATCAGATGGTCATGACTAATAAAAAATAATTCAAAAGTTCAGGGTTTGTTCTGCCTTGGCCTAGCGTCTGATGAGTTACAGACGTCAGGTCAAACAGTGAAACTGTGCTAACATATGTATGAAAAAAACTTGGGAGGTGCGTACAGAGTTCAAAGGCGGACTCTCTGAGTTGGAGGCCAGCCTGGTCTACAGAGTGAGTTCCAGGACAGCCAAGGCTACACAGAGAAACCCTATATTTAAAAACCAAAAAAGAAAGAAAATAAAGGAAGAAGGAAGGAAGGAAGGGTGGTTAACTGCCCTTCTAGGGGCTTCCCGCCGGCCGCTCTGAGCAGAGATGACTGAGTGAGAAATGGAGCCAGCTTCCCATCTGCCAGGACTGGGAGGAAGTTCCGCCTCCATCTCACTAACAGCCCTCCTTTTCCTGATGGATCGAGTTTTATAGAGGGAAAAATAACTTCCTTAGACCCTGTTGCAGGATATTTGATCCCACTGGGAACACAGAGATTCTCAACAAGGCGTGGTGGCACACGCCTTTAATCCCAGCACTCAGAGAGGCAGAGGCAGGGGGATCCCAGGAGTTGGAGGCCAGCCTGGTTTACAAGGTGATTCCAGGACAGCCAGCCACTTGATAGTGTGAAGAGGCACAACTTTAATCCCAGCACTTGGGAGGCAAAGGCTGGCAGATCTCTGAGTTTGAGGCCACCTTGGTCTACAGAGTGAGTTTCAGGATAGCCAGGGATACACAGAGAAACCCTCTCTCAAACTCCCACCCCAAAACAAACCAAAAACAAACAAACAAAAAACAAAAAAAAAAGCCCGGCTTGGTGGCCACGCCTTTAATCCTAGCACTTGGGAGGCAGAGGTGGGCGGATTGATGTGAGTTCAAGGCCAGCCTGGTCTACAAAGTTAGTCTAGGATAGCCAAGGCTACACAGAGAAACCCTGTCTCGAAAAACCAGAAAAAAAAAACATAAAAAAACAACCAAGCCGGGCGTGGTGGCTCATGCCTTTAGTCCCAGCACTTGGGAGGCAGAGGCAGGTGGATCACTGTGAGTTCGAGGCCAGCCTGGTCTACAAAGTGAGTCCAGGACAACCAAGGCTACACAGAGAGATCCTGTCTCAAAAAAAAAAAAAAACCACAAAAAACAAAAAACAACCAAAAATAATATATGTAAGACCAGACAAACTCCATTTTTGTGTTAAACCTAGGCAAGGCCTGAACCCAGATTCCAGAAAACCCACAAACTAGTTTAAACAGAAAAATACTCCCTAGCAGCACAGTCAGCACACCTTGGGAAAGTCCAAATATACTCTCTGCTGGTCAAGCTGACCAGCAGGTGGTCTGGCACATAGCAACAACCAATTAGGAGAAGCCAGGCCAAAGTTCCTAATGCCCTCATGACTGCCTCAACCAATCTTTTATTTTCATTTTTTTTCCAAGACAGAGTTTCTCTGTGTAGCCTTAGCTGTCCTGGACTCCCTTTGTAGATCAGGCTGGCCTCGAACTCACAGTGATCCAGCTGCCTCTGCCTCCCAAGTGCTGGGATTCAAGGTGTGCGCCACCACGCCCAGCTTCAAACAATCTTTTCTATAGGCCAATTTGTCCCTACACCTATTACCCAACCACGAAGTGCCAAGGCTTGTAACTCCCTGCTTGCAGCTTTTCTGCCCAAATGCCATCCGACCATATACTGTAAAACCCATTTATTTGTCTAAAACCTATAAAAACCACTCTCAGTTGAGACTCTGGGCTGCTTCCCTGCATCTGCTGTGTCAGTGCATTGGAGGTATGGCCCCAGTTCAAGCTTGCAATAAAGACTTCCTTGACATTACATTTGGACTCAGCTCTTGCGTGGCCTGTTGGGGGAGTCTCTCAAATTTTGGGCATAATGATATATATATATTTTTTTGTTTGTTTGTTTGTTTGTTTGTTTTTCGAGAGAGGGTTTCTCTGTGTAGCCTTGGCAATCCTGGACTCATTTTGTAGACCAGGCTGGCCTCAAACTCATAGCGATCCGCCTGCCTCTGCCTCCAAGTTATACTGTAATAATAATAATAATAATAATAATAATAATAATAATAATAATAATTTTAGGCCTGATAATAAGTATTACTAGATCATACTGGTAAATCAACAGCAACACCAGGCTGCCCTCTAACTCAGAGAGATCAGCCTGCCTCTGCCTGTAAAGGCATGAGCTACCATGCCTGGCTCAGCCAGGGGAGATTTTTAGTTGTTGTTGTTGTTGTTGTTGTTTTTAGGTTTTTTGAGACAAGGTTTCTCTGTGTAACAGTCCTGGCTGTCCTGGACTTGCTTTTGTAGACCAGGCTGGCCTTGAACCCACAGCAATCCTCCTGCCTCTGCCTCCCAACTGCTGGGATTAAAGGTGTGTGCCACCACTCCCAGCTTCCCTTTATTTAATTTTTAAGATAACATTTGGAGCTGGAGAGATGGCTCAGTAGTTAAGAGTGCTGGCTGCTCTTCCAGAGGACCCTGGTTCAACTTCTAGCATCCACACGGCAGCTCACAACTGTCTGTAAATCAGTTTCAGGGGAGCTGATGCCTTTTTCTGCACCCTGCAGGCATTGCATACACAAGCCACACACACATACATGCAGACAAAACATCCATACACATAAAATAAAATAAATTAATTAAATTTATTTTTATTGTTTTTAGTTATGTGTAGGTATGTTTGTGAGTATGTGCACATGAGGGCAGGTGCCTGCAGGGGCCAGAGGTATTGAATTCCTTGAAACAGGAGTTATAGACTGCTATGCTTGCTGAGAATCAAACTTAGGTCCTCTGGAAGAACAGCAAATGCTTTTTAAACATTAATGTAGAGGAATGTTAATTCAGAACCTGGCTGTTCTGGCAAGAGATCACATCCAGAGACCTTCTAGATAGACCAGCTAGAATACAAACATGCCTTTAATCCAGGAGACAGGGGCAACTGGATCTGAGTTCAAGACCAGCCTGGTACAGAGCAAGTAGATCCAGGCTGCATGCCTTTTTGTTTTGTTTTGTTTTGTTTTGTTTTGTTTGAGACAAGGTTTCTCTGTGTAGCCTTGGCTGTCCTAGACTCGCTTTGTAGACCAGGCTGGCCTCGAACTCACAGTGATCCGCCTGCCTCTGCCTCCCGAGTGCTGGGACTAAAGGCGTGCGCCACCACGCCCGGCTCTTTTTTTTTTTTTTAAGAGATTTATTTATTATTATGTATACAGGGTTCTGCCTGCATGTACACCTGCAAGCCTGAAGATGGCATCAGATCACATTATAGATGGTTGTGAGCCACCATGTGGTTGCTGGGAATTGAACTCGGGACCTCTGGAGGAGCAGTCAGTGCCCTTAACCTCTGAGCCATCTCTCCAGTCCCAATACATGCCTTTAATCCCAAATGAAGGTAAAGTTAGTTTGTAGAAGGAAACACCAATGTTTGAAAGTGATGTCTAATTAAGTGGCAGAAAAGGTGACAAATCAGAAGATTTGACAGAATAGGAGAGAGAGGAAAGAGGCAGTTTTTTTGTTTGTTATTTGTGTTGCGTTTTTTTTTGTTTTGTTTTTGAGACAGGGTCTCTCTGTGTAGCCTTGGCTGTCCTGGACTTGCTTTGTAGATCAGGCTGGCCTCGAACTCACAATGATCCCCCTGCCTCTGCCTCCCCAGTGCTGGGATTACAGGCGTGTGCCACCATCCCAGGCTTGAAAGAGGCAGTTTTAGCCTGACCTTTAATCCCAGCACTTGGGAGGCAGAGCCAGGTGGATTGCTGTGAGTTCAAGGCCAGCCTGGTCTATAGAGTGAGTCTGGGATAGCCAAGTCTACACAGAAAAACCCTGTCTCAACAAACAAACAAATATAAACAAACCAAAAACATAAATAAATCAGCTGGGAGAGGAGTTTCAGCCATAACGTATGAATTAAACCAGCCAGCCCAAAGCTCAGAAAGAACAAGTAAAGGTGAGCTTATTAAGCAGTAAGTCTCAGAGGCTGAAAACCTAGACCTAGGTTAGATTGTACAAAGGCTAGAAGCTTCCAGGACTAGGCCTAGGTTAGCAGAAGGAGGCAGTGAACTTCCCAGACAACAAGTGAGCCAGGAGAGTAAGTTACTTTTACGCATTAAGCCTGCTATTTCTCCAGTTCCCTGCTCAACGTTTAAAATACTTATATTTTAAATTATGTGTATATGCATGTGTGGGTATGTACACAGGCAGGAAGAACGCAGATTTATTTGGTCCCCGTGGAACTAAAGTTGCAAGCAGTTATAAGCTCCCTGACATGTTAGTTGTTACTGGCCAAAGTGCAGCAAAGAGCACTATATACTCCTAATTATTGAGCCGAAGCTGGCCTTGAACTAAAAGACCCACGCAGCAAATGTTCATTTAAGTTTAGTGTGAGTGCTTGTGTGTTGGCGCCCACCAGTGTTTGCTGCTGCTGGACACATACACAACACACATGGAAGTCATAGGATAAACTTGTGGATTTGGAGCTTCTCTTTCTGCTATCAGGGTTGGGTGTGTGGGTGGGTGGTGGGTGGAATTCAATTAAAAAAAAAAAAACAACTCAGGCTGGATGGCAAGCACCTTTAACAGTGATCCCGGTAGGGGATTCTTAGAGCACTGGGTTGTGGGATCAGTAGACAACGCAGGCTGAGCAAACAGTGAAGGTCTAGAGAAAAAAATACATTGGTGAGTGTGACACATTGGTGACACATGGCCAGGTGAGTAATCTCAGCACTTGGGAAGCTGAGACAGGATTGCCCTGAGTCCGGGACAGTTTGGCTAGTTACTTACAGGCTAGTGTGGGATCTGAGACAAAAATAAATAAAGCCAGGCGGTGGTGGCGCACGCCTTTAATCTCAGCACTCGGAAGGCAGAGGTAGGTGGATCTCTGAGAGTTCAAGGCCAGCCTGGTCTACAAAGTGAGTCCAGGACAGCCAAGGCTACACAGAGAAAACCCTGTCTCGAAAAACCAAAACAAAATAAATAATGAATAAATAAGTAAGCAGATAAATAAATAAAAGCAAGAAAACACTGTGCGTGTAAGCGACAGACAACAGATCTGTAGGACCTGGGGGTGAGGAGGAGCTGGAGAACGCAAAATAAAGTTGGAGAAAATCATGGAAGAGCGCCCAGCAGTAGGAAACTGAAGTGTGCAGCTCCGAAATTTGATTCCACCATTTCTTCACGTACTCTGAGAAGGCAGGAGCCTGTTTAGAAACCAAATGAGCCACAGGTAGTCTAGGAAGGATCATTTTATTTTATTATGTTTTTTTTTTTTTTGAGGCAGGGTTTCTCTGTGTAGCCTTGGCTGTAAGTTTTTTTTTGTTTTTTGTTTTGTTTGTTTTTTTTTCAAGACAGGGTTTCTCTGTGTAGCCTTGGCTGTCCTGGACTCCCTTCGTAGACCAGGCTGGCCTCGAACTCACAGAGATCCACCTGCCTCTGCCTCCCGAGTGCTGGGATTAAAGGCGTGCACCACCACCTCCAGGCTCATCTCCTTTGTGTGTGTGTGTGTGGGGGGGGGGGCTGGCTAGGCAATCCAGGCAAAGAAATTTGTCCCCAAAAGGCAATGCTTTCCCTTTGGCCCAGTTACGCACTAATAGAGCCTGAGCTGTAAGAGGCTGTGGCCAGGCGAGACCGATGTCCTGAGAGATGTGGTGAGAAGTACTTTGGGAGAAAAGTCAGGGAACAGGCCTTGCTCTCAGAGTTCCTAGCTTCCACTTCCACCGAAGACTTTTTAACTGGCCGGGTCAGTAGTTAGAGCGGGGCCCACCGCCCTTCCCGCTCGTCCCCTCCCCGCTCTGGCTGGGTCTCAGCGCTCCGCCTGCCCACCTCTCCGGTTCCTAGATTCTAATTGCTCGTCACGCACGTCACTCCGGCCTAGGCTCCTCCCCCCGGGCGCAGCCATTGGCCGCCCCGTGAGTGTCTGCGGAGGCGGGGGGCGGGCAGGGAGGGGGAAGGGGGGGTAGAGGGGTGGGGAGGGGGCGGGAATTCCCGACGCCAGGCCGGAACCGTGCGGCTGCGATGGAGTGAGACCCTCGGGAGGTGAGTGCGGCCTCGCTGGGCGCAGGGTCACAGGCAGCTTCTGAGGCCTCCGCTTTAGCCTTCTTCATCTGCTTCCTGCGACGCTGGCGACCTCCGACCTCGCCTCCCAGACTTCTAGACGCCGCCCTCAGTGCGGGCTGAGCCAGCCCCAAGCCCCTCTCCTTTGGCCTCTGCCGCGACTACCTGTTAGTTCCGAGGGTGGGGGGTTGGGGGGTTAGGGATGGCCCTGGGGAGCGGGCAGTTAGAGAGTCGTCTAGCACCCAAGTTCCGCCCCGTTGCCGATCGTCCTGAGAAGCCACCCAGGAGTTCGCCACAGCTCCAGCCTGGCTTTGCTACATGTACTTTAGTGGAACTGTGTGTTGAGAGAGTGGTCTCCCCTCACTCCCGGCACCCCAGCCCCAGCTCTAGCTCCGGGTCCTTTCCTGGAGTCTGTCCTGTCCGTCCCTAGTTTCCAGCGGACTCCAGTGTCATGACATAATCTACATTGGCCTTCCCGTGCCTCAGTTTCCACCTCGGTGGCTCGCTGAACTTGGGAGGGATGAATTCGAAGGAGGAAACGCAAGCCTTGGTGTGGGAGTGGATGAGTCACTTCAGCTGGGAAAGGCCAAAGAGTGGCTGGGCTGAGGGAAGCATTCTGCCGACCAGCCTTCCCTCTTCCTTGACCCCCCACCCCCTCCTCTCCTGTGTGACCGGTCCCACCCATGCTAGTCTTCTCTTTGTAGGTCGGAGAGCCACTGACTTAACCACAGCCACCATGGTGCCCTGGGGGGAGCCAGAGCTCCTCGTGTGGCGCCCAGAAGCGGTAGCTTCGGAGCCCTCGGTGCCGGCCGTGCTGGAGGTGAAGCTGGGGGCCCTGGTGCTGCTGCTGCTGCTGACGCTGCTCTGCAGCCTGGTGCCTATCTGTGTGCTGCGAAGGCCAGGCACTAACCACGAAGGCTCGGGTGAGTCTCTGCTGCTCTTGAAGGCTGGGAGACGGGGCAAGGCAGGAGCGGCCAATGCTTCCCGCCCGGAGTAGTGGGACTTCGCAGGGATCTCATTTGCTTATAACCCCCTTTGTGCTCCACTCTTGCTCAGCCTCCAGCCAGAAAGCCCTGAGCCTAGTAAGCTGCTTTGCAGGAGGAGTCTTTTTGGCGACTTGTCTTCTGGACCTGCTGCCCGACTACCTGGCTGCCATAGATGAGGCCTTGGAGGCCTTGCATGTGACGGTGAGCACTGACCTCAACATGTGACCCAGAGGAAAGTGCTGGAATATCTAATGGCAAACACGGTTGTAGCGGTGGCACAAACACACCTTCAATCCCAGGATCTCTGTGGGTTGTAAGACAGCCTGGGCTACAGAGTGAGTTCAAGGACAGCTAAGGGCTGCATAGTGAAACCCTGTCTTAAAAAACCCCACAACAGCCGGGCGTGGTGGCGCACGCCTTTAATCCCAGCACTCAGGAGGCAGAGGCAGGCGGATCGCTATGAGTTCGAGGCCAGCCTGGTCTACAAAGTGAGTCCAGGACAGCCAAGGCTACACAGAGAGACCCTGTCTCGAAAAACTTCGCCCCCCCCAAAAAGACCCCCCCCAACAAAACGCTCTTCCGGGGGTCACCCATGATTGTGGAAAGTCTTAGGACTCATCCACTCCCAACAGCAGGCGTGTTTCTGTGCGTTTCCCCGCGATACTGGACCCTGTGTGCTCTCCTCAGCGCTCGGCTGAGGTAGTGTGACAGACCTTATCAGGTGTGTGTGCTACTCTGGGTTTTGCAGTTGCAGTTACCAGGAAGTTACCAATGTCCCAAGAATCACATTTCATCTTTTATCCCTTTATCCCTTCTTCCTTCTCTCTCTCCCTTTTCACTTTTACGTTTTCTTTCTTTCTTTTTTTGAGACAGGTTCTCACTGTGTAGCCCTGGCCAGGCCTGGTGCTTGTTACACGTAGACCTGCCTCAAATTTGCAGCGCTCTTCTTGCCTCCCGCCTCTCAGATGCTACCTCACTCAGCATTCTATTTCTTTCCTTCATGTTTTATTTTTATTTGCATATCTTATACATAGCAGTGGGGTTTTTGTTTTGTTTTGTTTTGTTTTTTGGTTTTTCGAGACAGGGTTTCTCTGTGTAGCCTTGGCTGTCCTAGACTCAATTTGTAGACTAGGCTGGCTTCGAACTCACAGCGATCCGCCTGCCTCTGCCAACCGAGTGCTGGGATTAAAGGTGTGCACCACCACGCCTGGCCCCATAGCAGTGGTTTTATGATTACATTTTCATGCATCAAGTATCTTGACTATATTCACTCCCGTTACAGCTCGTTCCCTCCCACTGATCATCCCCTCTCTCACTTTCATGTTATGCATGTGTACGTGTACATGCGTGCAAGTGTGAGAGAGACCTTTACTCCGTGAGTTCAGTCAGGGTCACTTACATGACAGCTGTGTAATCTAGACTGCTCCCAAGTTCTTGGTCCTCCTGCGTCTGCTTCCTAGATTACAGATTTTCACCCATGTGTCTGTCTTATCATCCGTTAAGGGGCTAGAGACAGGTCACTGCAGACATGGGAGGGTAGGAAGCAGTTTCCAGGGGCCTGGTGCCCTCAAGTCAGTAGGATGCGGGGAGTGGTGCAGTCCCAGCGCTGGCGAGGCTGAGGCAGGATGATCACAAGGAGTTTGAGGCCAGCTTGGACCACATAGTATTTTTCAGGTCAGTCTGAGCTTCGGAGTAAGACCTGTCTCAACCCCCTGCCTGCCTTCCAAACAAAAACATCCCAAAAAACACAGTATAGGAAAACCTGAGACAGCTGCGTTCAGCCAAGACCATCTCAAGGGTTTCTCTCTCTCTCTCTGTCTCTCTCTCTCTCTCTCTCTCTCTCTGTCTCTCTCTCTCTCACACACACACACACGCCACCTGACTGAGCGAGTGTGGTAATGGGTGCTGACCCTCTGTGTACCTGTGACTGAGATACCTGTCTGTGTCTCCACATGACTGTGAATATCCCTGTGGCATGTAGCTTTCCATGTGAACAGGGAACGGCTTTGTTTTTTCAAGACAGGGTCTCTCTGTGTAGCCTTAGCTGTCCTGGACTTGCTTTGTAGACCAGGCTGGCTCCGAACTCACAGAGATCCGTCTGCCTCTGCCTCCTGAGTGCTGGGATTAAAAGTGTGTGCCACCAGGCCCGACAAGGAACAGCTTTGTATGTGGGAAGGTTGGCCCAGATGTGATTCTTTGGTTGTATTCTTACCTGTAACACTGCATGTACACCCGTGACTCTCAACCAGGGAGTGTGTTTTGCCCCTTAGGAACCACTGACTAGGTAATGTGTGGCGACTTGTTTGGTCTCACAGCTTAGTGGTGGCGGTGGTGATACTGTGCTTGCTAGTGACACCTGGTGGGTGGGAGTCAGGGACTGCTTACAGTGTGTATGATAGTGAGACAGAGTTATGTATCCCAAAATCTTGTTAGTGCCAAAATTGGTCTGCATGTGACACTGGTGTGATACCATGTCTGTTCCACTATGTGTTCTGTGTCTGTGCCACCAACAGGGGATGACCAACAGGGATGTGTGGGACTTCAGGTGTTTATAATTGGGCCTCTACCAGGCTTTGCATCCGGTTCCTTTCCCGTTCTGGTTGTTTCCTGAACTCCTGTTGCCCCCCCTGTTCGCAGCTTCAGTTTCCCCTGGAAGAGTTCATCCTGGCCATGGGTTTCTTCCTGGTGTTGGTGATGGAGCAGATCACACTGGCGTACAAGGAGCAGTCCAGTCCACCGCATCCGGAAGAGACGAGGGCTCTGCTGGGAACAGTGAACGGGGGGCCTCAACGTTGGCGTGATGGGCCAGAGGTCCCCCAGGCCAGCGGAACTGCGGCTGCTCCCTCGGCGCTGCGCGCCTGCGTGCTGGTGTTCTCCTTAGCCTTGCACTCGGTGTTCGAGGGCCTGGCTGTGGGGTTGCAGCGGGACAGGGCTCGGGCGATGGAGCTGTGCCTGGCTTTGCTGCTGCACAAGGGTATTCTGGCAGTCAGTCTGTCCCTGCGGCTGCTACAGAGCCACCTACGGGTGCAGGTGGTGGCCGGTTGTGGGATCCTCTTCTCTTGTATGACACCTCTGGGCATCGGGCTGGGTGCCGCTCTGGCAGAGTCAGCTGGGCCTCTGCACCAGCTGGCCCAGTCTGTGCTGGAGGGGATGGCAGCTGGCACCTTCCTCTATATCACCTTCCTGGAAATCCTACCCCAGGAGCTGGCCACCTCCGAGCAGAGGATACTCAAGGTCATTCTGCTCCTAGCAGGCTTTGCCCTGCTCACTGGCCTGCTCTTTGTCCAGATCTGAGGTGCTTCCAGACAAAAGGCAAGGGGGTGCTGAGTGTCAGGCACCCCTGTCCTCCCTGCCCTCTGCTTGGGACAAATAGGAAGAAATGGAGAAAGGAAGTAGTGAGGACCAGAAAGTTCTCTGGGACGTAGGGAAGTAGGCAGAGAAGAGGCTAGCCCAGGCCCAGAGAACAGGAGATAGCCAAGTCACTTGGGACATTAAGAAGGAGGCAGTTGAGCTGGGTATGGTGGCGCATGCCTGTAATCCTAGTACTCGGGAGGCAGAGGCAGAGGCAGAGGCAGAGGCAGGCAGATATCTGAGTTCAAGGCCAGCCTGGTCTGCAAAGTAGTTCCAGGACAGCCAAGGCTATACAGAGAAACTACATCTAGAGAAAGCGGATATCCGGCTGCTTTGGGGTAAAGAACAGAGAGGATGTAAGTCCAAGTCAGCAGCCTGTTCTATCCCATTTCTCCTCTCAGCTAGTTGAAGTGGTTTCTCCTACTTTCTTTTTCTTTTCTTTTTCGAGACAGGGTTTCTCTTATAGCCCTGGCTGTCCTGGACTCGCTTTGTAGACCAGGCTGGCCTTGAACTCACAGAGAACCATCTGCCTCTGCCTCCCTTGTGCTGGGATTGTCCTACTTTCTTGCGTCCTACTTATTTTTCTCCTACCAAGGGACCAGTACCAAGTGGTCTCTCTTCACCAGTTTTCATAATTTATCTGGCCTCTCCTGGTCTCTCTCTCTCTTTTGTTTTGTTTTGTTTCTCTGTGTAGTCTTGGCTGTCCTGGAACTCCGTAAACCAAGCTGGCCCTTGAATTTAAAGAGATCTGCCTGCCTCTGCTTCCTGACTGCTGGGATTAAACACACGCACCGCTACAACCGGCTGCTCACTCTTATCTGTGTAGTCCTGCCTCTTCTGGAACTTGTTCTGTAGACCAGGCTGTCCTTGAACTCAGATCTGCCGGCCTCTGCTTCCTGAGTGCTGGGCTGAAAGGGGTGCTGTGCCATCACTGCCTAGCTTCCTCCTCTATTCTTAAAGTGCCAAACACCACCCACCCGTCTCCTTTAGCTTATGCTGTTTTTGTTTTGATTTGAGACAAGGTTTCTCTGTGTAGCTCTGATTGTCCAGAGATCTGGCTGCCTCTGTCTCCTAAGCAGTGAGATTAAAGGTGTGTGACACCACCCATGGCTGACCTGCCTCTCGTCTGAAAGCACAGTAATGGGGTGGGTACTGGGACCTGCCCAGCACCTCAGTGGAGGAGACCTACTTGTTCTTTATTTGAGCTCCACAATTTGCAGTGGGAAAAATGTTTGTTGAACTGTCTGGAGTGAGCAAAACGTAGGTACTGACAACCGACCACTACAGAAGGTGGACATGGTGCCCATACCTAGATGATAAATGTTGACCTGCCAAAACTTTTTATATATGAGGATGTAGGGGGAGACAGACCCCTCCCCATGATTATTTTTGGGGAGGGAGGGCTGTGTATACTTAGGGCTGTACTCTGTAGAATCTATTTTACTAACTGACCTGTTTTGGGACATGTTACCCAAATAAAAGATGTTTCTATACACCTCTATGATATCTGATTCATTTTGCCTAGGGCGGGCGGGAGGGAGGGAGTTGCGGGGTGGGGGGGGGAAGCGTGTAGTGGCCAGTCTGAGAGGACCTGAGTCCCTGTTCCCTATGTGTGTGTGTGTGTGTGTGTGTGTGTGTGTTGAATCCCAGATTCGTACACTTGTTTTTTTTTGGGGGGGGGGGGTTCGAGATAGGGTTTCTCTGTGTAGCCTTGGCTGTCCTGGACTCACTTTGTAGACCAGGCTGGCCTTGAACTCACAGCGATCCGCCCGCCTCTGCCTCCCGAGTGCTGGGATTAAAGGCGTGCACCACCACGTCCGGCCTCGCACACCTGTCTTTATTCGCCCTTTTTTGTTCTATTTCCTGAAGACGACCAACTTTTCCTTTTGTCTCTTCCTTCTTCCCTTTCTGTCTCCACCCCTTCTCTGTCGTTTTCTCTTGTCTTCCTTTGCGAATCCCTCACCCCTTCCCGTTCGTAGGCTCGAGACTGTTGTAGAACTACCTTTCCCGGCTTGCCGCGGGACGGGAGTAGGTAAGGGGTGGTGCGAATGCTGGCCTCCGGGGGTTGGGGAGGGAAATCGAAAGGACTGCTGGGAACTGGAGTCCACTTCCTGCCGTCGCTGTGAGGCTGCGGGCGTAAAGGAGGCCCGTAAACAAACTACAAGTCCCGGCAGGCGGTGCGTTGCTGGCCGAGGCTAGGGCCGAGCCGCCGGGCTCGCGGAGGCGGCGGCGGCGGCGGCGGCTGCTAAGGCTGGAGGAGCCGGACCGGGCCCGCGGCGGAGGCCGTGGCTGGAACTGGGAAGGTGGAGGGGAGGGACACGGGGGTAAGATGGCGACGTCAGGGGCGAACGGGCCGGGCTCTTCCACAACCTCAGCGTCCAATCCACGCAAGTTTAGTGAGAAGATCGCGCTGCAGAAGCAGCGTCAGGCCGAGGAGACGGCGGCCTTCGAGGAGGTGATGATGGACATCGGCTCCACACGGGTAAGGGGCCGTGCCGGGTGCCCTCGCATTGAGGAACGGTCGCGGAGTGGAGAGGCGGGGCGGGGGCGGGAGCCACAGGGCAGGAGGCGGAACGCGGCAGGGGCAGCGGGCGCCGCCGTCTGGGTGGCACTGGTTGAAGGCCGGAGGGTCAGTTAGACGAATTGTGCCGGGCAAACGGAGAACACCGGAGAGGTTGGGGTAGAATAGGAAAGACTGGGTTCGAGTTATTTATGTGTGAGGCAGGAGTCGCGGTAGAGGGAGATGGGCTACCGAATCCATCGCCCGGGGAATGGTCCTTGTGCATCCCTGACTGAGTCCTTTCAAGGGACTCAACTGAAGCATCCTCAGTCTTGGATTATGAGTTGGGAGCATAGTCAGCTTGTCCCTAATCTGACCCTTTCTGAGTTTGTGATCGCCAGCCTAGTGCCTGTGCTCTATTGGGACACTAACGGCGACTAGGTTTCCAAGAGGAAAGGGCCCCACGAGTGGTTTGACCGAGCTGTGGGTATATTGGGACAGGAAGTCCCCTCCTGTGTCCCGTCCCTTTGCTTCCTTTTTCAAATATTTCGTGTGGTTTCCTGACTTGAGTCAAGGTGAGGACCATTGCTCACAGAATAGTTCTTGGTGTTTGGCTTTGCCCCCCTGGGAGGAAAGATGGAGCTTTGACTCGCCAAACTGGGTAAAAGATCACCAATCCTTTCACCCATGATGTGCTGAACTTTCTAGGAGGCGATGCTACCTATGGGTCAGTTTCTTCTGGAGGGCTTTCTAGAGTCCTCTGTGTGTGGGAAATAGTCAGGGAAATAGGAAGTTCCACGAAGAATTTGGAAGCACCCCCCCACACACACCCCTTGGTTTCTTGCTTCCCAGGCAGGGCTGGATGTGAGGGGGTTGGGGTGAACGGACAAGAGTTTGCAGGTAAGCAGCCCTAATTCAGGGACACGGTTATTTTTAAAATAGCAGGTGAGGATATTGCTGTGATCTCTCTTGGTGAGGGGCTGGGAGGAATCTAAAGGGAGATGGTGAAACATCCATTCCGTATTTCAAGGCTCTTTGGTTCTATGTATGACTAACTGATTGTATTTCTGTGTGTAGCTCCCTTGACTCTTTGAGTAGCATGTGCGCGTGTGCGCCCTCTGATTTTCTATAGACCACATGTTCTAGTGTGAGGGATTTCAAAAAAGATAAGTGGGGAGGCAACTCTGGTGTGTGTGTGTGTGTGTGTGTGAGAGAGAGAGAGAGAGAGAGATAGAGATAGAGAGAGAGAGAGAGCGCACACACACTTGTATAACCTACTCTACCCACCATGAGGATTATGAGCTGTTGACTGCTCCCTTTAAGAGATTTTGGTCATGGTGAGGGTCAGAGACAAAAAGATGGGAGAGAGGCTTATTTCCTCTGGACCAGAGCTTGTGTGGTGCGTGCAAACAAAAGTTGTGAGGAACGAAAAGCTGGGACTTCTATCTTTGTGGTGCTTTGGTTATCAAAAGGCCTTTCTACCTACTTTTCCTTTGCTGAATAACATCTCTGCTACATGGCAAAGTATAGTGCACATACATGGTCAGAGCCTGGAGGAACAAGGCTCTTGAGCTTGGAGTGAAAGGCTTAGTTTGTTACCTGGCTACCTGGGAGGGGGTGCTGGCGGCATATACCACTGAGGACTTGGAGGTTCCATTCACTAAGCCCAGAGATCAGCATCACCTATGGAATCACTGAGCTGATCTGGAACAGGAAACAAGTTCTGGTTAGTTCTGTGCTAATGTGATTCTCGAAGCTCTCAGAATTTACTTCCTTCATTACTCTCCTCCTCTCCGTGCCCTTATCCGAGCTCCATTTATTTGGCAGCGGGCAGTGTCTGGGCCCTGGAAGTAGCCACTTATCTCTCACAGAGGGACATGAGATATTTAGAGAGACTAAAACTATGGCCAACCGAGGGTTATTTTGTCTCACTTCCTTAGCAGACATCTCCACAAACTGGCAGGAGATGGCCCTGCCCAAGCTGGAGGAGGCCACTGTGCCCTCTGCCTCCTTTGCCAATACAGGCATCTTAGCATCCAGGGGAAGAATACTTGTTTTGGGTACCTCTCTGTTAGCAGAAGAGTCATCACTTTTTGGGTTTTATTGTTTAGGATGTGCAGACTCTGTGCAGCCCTGTTCTACAGCTGGAAAAGAAGCAGATCCCAGAAACGCACACTCTTCCGAGTGTGAGGGAAAGAAACTGGCCACAGTGGGTCTTTGGCACCAGCTCCTGTCTTCCTCTCATCTTCTAATTAGTCTTGGACCCATCTGGAAATGAAGGCAGAGGCCGCTGTCCTGTGACTTGCCTCACTGGGGATACCAGGAGACAGGCAGGCCGTGCGCAGCGTCGGGCCCTGCCTAGCAGGGGTTTCCAGGCAATAGGGCGCTCGTCGGTTAGGAAGCTGCAGAGGCCTGGGGTAGGCTGTTTGTACCAGGTCTTGTTGGCCTTTCTCTGTCTCTGCATTTGTACTGGCAGATATCTTAGGAAGCAGTAATACATTCTGGTGACAGAAATGACAAAGATGGCCAAAGGGAACAGTGCTCAGGACCTTCCCTGACATACGCGTTTGTCTCTTTTATCTCAGTTACAGGCCCAAAAACTGCGGCTGGCTTATACAAGGAGCTCCCATTATGGTGGTTCTCTGCCCAATGTTAACCAGATTGGCTGTGGCCTGGCTGAGTTCCAGGTGAGTGGACACCAGCCAAGGAGGAGAGTAGGCTGGCTCTCGGGCTGCCTCCCTGCTGATTCACCTGTCCTTTCTGGCAGAGCCCCCTCCATTCACCTTTGGATTCATCTCGAAGCACTCGGCACCATGGGTTGGTGGAACGGGTACAGCGAGATCCCCGCAGAATGGTGTCCCCACTCCGCCGGTACCCCCGCCACATATCCTTCTCCAGTGACTTAAGGGCAGAAGAGTGGTGGGAAGGGCGCTCTGGAGACTTACGGTGGGAGGAGCGTTCAGCGTCACACGCTTGGTTTCCTCCTTCTCCAGTTCTTCGCCCAGTCTTCTTGAAGAGTGAGCACAACCTGTGTGTGATAAACGCTTGGTGTTCCTTACTTAGTGTTGGTCCTGGCTGGCCTGACTTCTGTTGCTTTACTGTAAAGCAGGGCTCCCTGTCCCCCGGGATGGAGATTCTGCCCCTTCTCCC
This sequence comes from Acomys minous, assembly GCF_964271855.1. Lineage (NCBI taxonomy): Eukaryota > Metazoa > Chordata > Mammalia > Rodentia > Muridae > Acomys > Acomys minous. The sequence continues at coordinate 62,515,539 of NC_140499.1, forward strand.
ACCCCCTTGTGAACGTCATTCCTGGTGACCTGGTCTACCATATTCGTCTCCCTGGCCCTACCCAGGGGTCTGCTTAGACTGTTCCAGCTCTGCTAAGCTTGGTCTGATCTCTTTATTTATTTTTATTACGTGTGTATTTATTATTTTTTGGCTACATAGAGGCTGCCTGTGTAGCTCTGGTTGTCCTGGAGCTTGCTGTCTGGACCAGGCCGGCCTAGTAGACAGCCTCCTGCCTCTGCTTCCTCGGTGCTGAGATTACAGGCAAGTGCCAATCCTGCTTTCTTTTTTGTTTGCTTGCTTGTGTTTGTTTTTGTTTTGAGATGGCTTCATTCTGTTGTTTGGGCTTTTCTGGAACTTGGTAGGAAAATCAGGTAGGGTTGGAACTTGTGGTGCGCTCCTTGGCACTGCCTCCTGCGTACTGGGACGACAAGGGTAGACTACCATGCCTATTTTTGTTCCAGTTTGTTGTTTATTTGCTTATTTTTGTCGTGCTAGTTCCTTAACAAGTTAGGCAGCCTTCTTTACTTCCCTCTTGTGTGTGCATGGGGTGCGTCTGCGTGCGTGTGTTTTAGACAGCATCTCACTTCATAGCTCTCCCTGGCCTGGAGCTGAACATCTGCACGCGTTGGTATCCCACCTGTTGGGATTCCTTGTCTCGCCATCTGCTCCCTCCCTTACTCTCTCATCTCTTCTGTCTCTACTTTTCTCCTTAACCGTGGCTATTCACATTGACAGTTCTCCCTATAGCCCCGCCTACTTATCTCCTCCCCCAGAGTCTGGCTGGCGAAGGTAAGTCCAGTGCAGGTAGCCTTCTGCACCCACCCGGCCTCTGACAGGTTCTAGAGGGGCTGAGGCGAGACAGGTACTGGGCTGAGGTTTCAACAGTCCCTCCTCTTGTTAGGGCCAAGCTGGGAGGGTGGGGCAGCTGGGTAGGTGGTCAGAGTCCAGGCTTGGCCATGTTGACACTTGTGGCCAAGCCTCCTAGTCCAGCCAGCAGAACCAATGGAACTGTAGCTAAGCTGGGGTGTGTGTAAGTGAGGGGGAGGGGAGACTGGCAGGGTGGCAGATGAAAATGGCTCCTTTCTCATCATAGTGGATGCCAGGTGTAATGCTGTAACACTGTTAGATCTTTGAACCCCTCCTTTGTCTCAGCTCCAATATTTGTCTCCAGCAAAGTTGCTAGGCCTCAGCATCTCCTCTCAGCTTGTCTTGGCAGAAAGGAGTTTGTTTCCAGATCTCATGGGTTGAGCAGGGGTCGGGGCACGCACATCGCTGGCATCAGAAGAACCACAAAATAAAGGGGCGTGATACTGGGTACCAAGGCCTTTCACGTCCACCCTGGCTGCGCACGGTTTCCCACCCTCGTGCCTTTCTTGTCTATTGCCAGCACTTTCTTCCTCCTCATGAGTTCTCTATCCTAGGATGATGCCCTGGGGCAACCTCCCAGCGGAGAAGGGGCAGTTGTTTCGACTGCCATCTGCACTTAACAGGTGATGGTCCTTCACTTCCTTAGTCCACATCTCTTCCCTGGGCTTTCTGTGGGCCCTACTCTACTTCACCCCATCTTCTAGCCCAGACCTCCACTGGTGCCCAAACGGGTCAGAGTGTGGGCACGCTGGGCAGCGGTTTGGTGCCTGCAAGACTGCTGCTATGACTGCTCCTCTTCTCTGCTCCCCTAACAGGACGAGCTCTGACTCTGCTCTTCACACAAGTGTGATGAACCCTAACCCCCAAGACACTTACCCCGGCCCCACACCTCCCAGTGTCCTGCCCAGCCGCCGAGGAGGTAGGTGGCCCCAGGGAGCAGCTGTGGAGCTTTTTACTACAGCAGGCAAATAAGTAGGCACTGCAGCCAACTGTGTTGCATCCCATGCAGGTTTTCTGGATGGCGAGATGGACACTAAAGGTATGTGTTCTTTACCAGTTGTGGGTAATGAATGCCAGATGCCGGGGACTTTGTGTGGGGTCAAGGGACAGGATTCCCTCTTGCCTGCTTCTGCTTCTTGTCCTGCCTTAACTGGCTCCTCTTCCAGCCTTCCCATCACCAGTCGTTCTCTTTTAAGTCCCTGCTATCGAGGAGAACTTGGTAGATGACAAGCATTTGCTGAAACCTTGGGATGCTAAGAAGGTAGGTCAGGGCCCCTGGGTGTCCTCCCCTGGGTGTCTTCCCCTGGGTGTCTTCCCCTGGGTGTCCTCCCCTGGGTGTCCTCCCCTGGGTGTCCTCCCCTGGGTGTCTTCCCCTGGGTGTCCTCCCTTAGGTGTCCTCCCCTGGGTGTCCTCCCCTGGGTGTCCTCCCCTGGGTGTCTTCCCCTGGGTGTCCTCCCCTGGGTGTCCTCCCTTGGGTGTCCTCCCTTGGGTGTCCTCCCCTGGGTGTCCTCCCTTGGGTGTCCTCCCCTGGGTGTCCTCCCCTGGGCGTCCTCCCCTGGGTGTCTTCCCCTGGGTGTCCTCCCCTGGGTGTCCTCCCTTGGGCGTCCTCCCATGGGTGTCCTCCCCTGGGTGTCCTCCCCTGGGTGTGCTCCCCTGGGTGGCCTACCCTGGGTGTCTTCCCCTGGGTGTCCTCCCCTGGGCGTCCTCCCCTGGGCGTCCTCCCTTGGGTGTCCTCCCCTGGGTGTCCTCCCCTGGGTGTCCTCCCCTGGGTGTCCTCCCCTGGGTGTCTTCCCCTGGGTGTCCTCCCCTGGGTGTCCTCCCTTAGGTGTCCTCCCTTGGGTGTCCTCCCCTGGGTGTCCTCCCCTGGGTGTCCTCCCTTGGGTGTCCTCCCCTGGGTGTCCTCCCCTGGGTGTCCTCCCCTGGGTGTCTTCCCCTGGGTGTCCTCCCCTGGGTGTCCTCCCTTGGGTGTCCTCCCCTGGGTGTCCTCCCCTGGGTGTCCTCCCCTGGGTGTCCTCCCTTGGGTGTCCTCCCCTGGGTGTCCTCCCCTGGGCGTCCTCCCCTGGGTGTCCTCCCCTGGGTGTCCTCCCCTGGGTGTCCTCCCTTGGGCGTCCTCCCCTGGGTGTCCTCCCCTGGGTGTCCTCCCCTGGGTGGCCTCCCCTGGGTGTCTTCCCCTGGGTGTCCTCCCCTGGGCGTCCTCCCCTGGGCGTCCTCCCTTGGGTGTCCTCCCCTGGGTGTCCTCCCCTGGGTGTCTTCCCCTGGCCCTCCGCTCTCCTCCCCTGGGACAGCCTTTCTGGGGTCCCACTGAGGTCTGTCCTCATTTCTAACCTTCTCCTTCTCTTCTCAGCTGTCTTCATCTTCCTCTCGGCCTCGATCCTGTGAAGTCCCTGGAATCAAGTAAGGACCACTAGAAAGCTGGAGTGAGATCAGGGGGAGGAGGAGATGTGGAAGGCTGACTTCTGCTTTTCTCCAATGACTTTCTCCTTACATGTCTTTCTTGGTCTGTCCTCCCTAGTATTTTTCCATCTCCTGACCAGCCTGCCAATGTGCCAGTCCTCCCGCCTGCCATGAACACGGGGGGCTCCCTCCCTGACCTCACCAACTTGCACTTTCCCCCTCCGTTGCCCACTCCCCTGGACCCTGAGGAGACAGTCTACCCCAGCCTGAGTGGGGGCAACAGCACCTCCAATTTGACCCACACGATGACCCATTTGGGCATCAGTGGAGGTCTGGGCTTGGGCCCCAGCTATGATGTTCCAGGTGAGTAGCTGCCTTGGCCTGGTCACGTGACTGCCAGGGGCTGCCTGGCAGGCAGGGTTAAGGAGAAAGACGCTTGATCTGGGATCCTGTAACTGCCCACCAACCTGACAGCTCACATCCCATCAGTGTTAATTATCACCCGTCAGGAGTGGGTAGGTATGGCTTTTCCTAGAAAAAAAGATGGAGAATGACTCCCAAACGGATGGTGCTGATCTCAACATCAGGGATAGAGTAGGGAGGACCTCGTGCCACCACAGTCTGCTCACTGCTCCCCATCCGGGGTGGAAAGGGCCCGGTTCCATCGGTAATGTTTGCCGTCTCTGCTTTTTTGTCTGTGTCTGCAGGACTTCACTCACCTCTTAGCCACCCATCCCTGCAGTCCTCCGTCAGCAACCCCAACCTCCAGGCTTCCCTAAGCAGTGCTCAACCCCAGCTCCAGGGCTCCCACAGTCACCCGTCACTGCCTGCCTCCTCCTTGGCCCACCATGCACTGCCCACCACCTCCCTGGGCCACCCGTCACTTAGTGCCCCTGCCCTTTCCTCCTCCTCTTCCTCTTCGTCCACTTCATCTCCTGTCCTGAGTGCCCCCCCTTACCCAGCTTCTACTCCTGGGGCTTCTCCCCGCCATCGCCGTGTGCCCCTCAGCCCCCTGAGCTTGCCCGCGGGCCCAGCCGACGCCAGAAGGTCCCAACAGCAGCTGCCCAAACAGTTTTCGCCAACAATGTCACCCACCTTGTCTTCCATCACTCAGGTATGCGTGGCCACCTCCCCACATATGTCTCCCTTTTCCTTTCTGTGCCGTGTCCCTTGTCCCATCCGTCCCCTTCCCTTTCTCTGTCCTTCCCGACTCATCTTTTATCTACCTTGCCCCCTCTTTGCTTACGAGTACAAACTCTGACGTTAAGCCTTTTGGTTAGACATCATAGCTCTGCCTCTTGCTTCGTGCCTCCATTCACGAGGTACTGAACGTCTCCGAGCCTCAGCAGTCTCATTGAGAAAACGAGGATGGTTTTTGAGCGTCAGCTGTAGTAACACACACGAAATATTTAGCATCGTGACTAGCACAGGCACCAGTATAACTTACCGTTGGCCTTCCTCCTTTCTTTGCTCTTATCCTTCTTGCCAGTTCTCCTCCCCCGTCACTTCTGCCCCATCCCCCTCACATCCCCTCTTTCTCTGCTAGAATTCATAGAGCCCAAGAATCTCAGACCACAGGGGCCCAGTCCTTTCACTCTGTACAGATGAAAACCCTGGTGCCTGGAGTGAACATAAGCGAGGAAGAGGTGATTGAGACAGTGTCTCTCGGAGCTCATCTGGCCTTGAACTCACTGCATAGTTGAGCCTGGCCTAGGACACCTGACCCTTTCTGCCTCTGCCTCCTCAGAGCCTGGACTGCAGGCGTAAACTGCCATGCCCAGCTTTCTTCTCTTTTTCCTTTTTAGACTTGTCTCTGTGCTAAAGTTCTCAGTTCTTCTCTCCCTCCCGCTCTGTCTTTTTAAAAAAATCTTTCTCCCACTTTTCCTTCACGCTGTGCCTGCCCTTCTCTCTGCCCCCCTCTTTTCTACCCATTACTGTTTCCTGGGTGTGTGTTCTGTGTTCCATCTGTACCCCCTCCTCAGGCAAGACTGTCCATCCAGTGAGGGCAGTCCACCCCGCATCCGCCCTGCCTCTTCAAGGCTTCAGAGCAGCTGGTCCACACTGTGGCTTCCACAGTCACTTGTGAGCTGTCAGAAGTACCCAGTTACTGATAGTCAAGTACCAAGGCTTAGGACTGATGCCTGTGGAAAGGATTGAAGAGCTAACCTGCTGGCCGTGTGGCGGCGGCGTGCCTTTAATTCCAGCGCTCCAGCACTCAGGGAGGCAGAGGCAGGGGGGTTTCTGTGAGTTGGAGGCCAGCCTGGTCTGCAAACAAACCAAGCAGTTAACTTCTTAGCCTTTTTTAACACCCCCATTTTGATAGGTATTTTGTGTAATTTATACCAACCCCTGAGGTGTGCATGGGAGCACAGGGTGTTGTTGGGTTTTGGGAGAGTGGGGAGACAGTTCCCACTTTTAGCCAGGCAGACTCAGACTCAGCGTCTTCCTGTCTTTCCTGAGTGCTGAGGTGACAGATGTTGCCCCACTCCAGCTGGCTTGGAGCATTGTTACATGTGTATTGAGGATAGGTGCAGCTTAGAGGGCGGGGAACTCCTTAAGTGTTCTCTTGGGAGATCACACTAAAGAATACATTTCCTCCTTTTCAGGGCGTCCCCTTGGATACCAGTAAACTGTCTACTGACCAGCGATTGCCCCCATACCCATATGGCCCCCCAAGTCTAGTTATACCCACCCATCCACCCACCCCAAAGTCTCTACAGCAGTCGCCCTCTCAGGCGTGCTTAGTGCAGCCCTCAGGTGGACAGCCTCCAGGCAGGCAGCCACATTATGGGGCACTGTACCCACCTGGGTCCAGTGGGCATGGGCAACAGCCTTACCACCGGCCAATAAGTGACTTCAGCTTGGGGAATGTGAGTACACAGACTCATAGCTCTGAAAGGGAGCGGTTGAGGGTGGGTCAGGTACCTGAGTGGTCTCTGGTACACTGAATTGGGAGGTGTGGGGTGGGACCTCCTTTTCCCCCAGGTAATATAGCACTGCCAGCTTGGGGCTCCTGTCTTCCTGTGTTTGACCCCACTCCTGCCCCTCTGTTTCCGCTCAGCTTGCTCTTTGATGACTCCTGCCTTGACCCGTTCTCTTCCTGGCATGCACGTGCTCTGGCCCAGCAGGTACGGTGCCCACACTTCCTTCGGGCCCCGTGCTCGCTTCTGTTGCTCTGCTTGCTGTCGCCTCCCTCTGTCTTTGCCTCTCTTCCTGGGGTGGATGGGGCTTGCTAGGCAAAGAGGAGACATCAGCAGAGCTAGGCAGGGCACTCTGTCCTTAAGCCCACTCCCATAAGGCCTGTCTGTGTGTCCCCAGCTCGAGCAGTTCACCATGGAGAGCCCATCAGCCAGCCTGGGGCTGGATCCCCCCACCTTCTCTGAAGGGCCTGGATTTTTAGGGGGTGAGGGATCAGTGAGTGATCCCCAGGACCCTCATGTCCTCAACCACCAGAACTTGACCCACTGTTCCCGCCATGGCTCAGGACCTAATATCATACTCACAGGTGAGGGGACACAGGTGGTGGTAGGGCCTGGAAGGAAGAAGTGACTGCTTCACCGGGCAACAGCAGTGTGGCGTGGGGTCCTTACCCACCTCTTCTACACACAGGAGACTCCTCCCCGGGTTTCTCTAAGGAGATTGCAGCAGCCCTGGCTGGCGTACCTGGCTTTGAGGTGTCGGCACCTGGGTTGGAGCTGGGACTGGGGCTGGAAGAGGAGCTGCGCATGGAGCCCCTGGGCCTGGAAGGACTGACCATGCTGAGTGACCCCTGTGCCCTGCTGCCCGACCCCGCTGTGGAGGATTCATTCCGTAGTGACCGGCTACAGTGAGGGGACCTGCCCGCCATCCTTCTTCATGGCCCTGCCCATCACTGTCCCCCTGGCCAGCAGAGACGGCTCTCTGCACCCAGGTCCTTTTTCTAATATGAATGAAGGATCCTAAAAATAAGGAAAGGGAAGGGGCTTGGCCAGGTGGCCCCCGAATGCTGTGCACCTGGTGGGGATGGGGAGCGCAGGGAGGGCCTAAAGCACTTGTAACTTTGAAACCGTCTGTCTGGAGGTCAGAGCCTGCTGGAAAGCAAGGCGCAGAGGGGAATCTTGGAGGTTGGGCTTGTCCAGATAAGGCTGGGCATTGCCAGCCCCTCCCTATCTCTCTTCCCCTTGCAATGGAGGAGAGCCAGAGTGGATATTATTTTTTATTAAATATATTATATGTTAATAAAAAAAATCCTTTCAAACCTTTTGTGTGGTTGGCTGTTTGGTATATGCCTGGGGCCCTAAGGAGGGTTGGCGCCATAGGTCCTTTTATGTTGTGTATTGTTTTTTGAAGCAAGATTTCTCTTACATACTCCAGGCAATCTAGAAGTCATGCGTGGCTCTCTCACCTCAGTTCCTCGCTAGGATTAGAGGTGTTTTTGTCCTTCAGCACTGTTGTGCTTTGTGCAGGGCCACGAGCCTCAAATTGGTGCCCAAAGTTGCACATGTCCCAGAGCCAATAGAGACTTCACGGATGGCAGCAGGAAGTCACCTTATGTGCCCTCAGGTTTATCTAAGGTTCTGCCGCTGCCGTATCGGGATGGAGCACCCTGACTGGCCAGACAAGTTGCTCTTCCTCAACCTGAGGCCTGGGGTAAGGAGATGGCTGGTGGCCCAGGACACAGGTGCTTCTGTTAGGGTAACCCCACCTCTTCTGGGAGCAGCTAGTGCCAGTATTGGGGCTTCGGATGGGAGGATCAATAACTGAACTCTAAGTAGGTCTAGGTGGCTCCCTGGGCCATTCAGTTGTGGAGAGCCTGTGCCACTCCATGGTCCCAGGACACTCCCACTGGGTGTCAGTTCACATCACTGCTCTCTGTCTGTGTTCATCGCAGTAGATCCTTGGGAGGCAACCGTGTCCACATAGGTTCGCCAGCCTTCACCCAGCATGGTGAAGGGAGTACTGCGCTTCCACTGCTCGGCTTTGGCCTCTCTTCCTCTTTTTCAATGCTCTTGTCATTTATCGAAAGAAGAACCGAGACTTTCTGGCTCTAGCCAGTGGGTTCTAAACCTGGAAGTGGGGAGTCACCTGGGTTTCCCAGGTCTAGATCTTCAGGGCCTTCACCGTGGCACAGTGGCCTCATCTCACTGTAGAACGGAGGGCAGGACAGGATCACCAGCTCTGACTTCGGGGCCACCTGGGGTCAGTGCCTTGCCGGGCCCGCGGGGCGGTGGGAATCCGCTTGGTTGCAGGGGCCCTCCCAGCCACCAGGGGTCGCGCTGCAGGCGGTAGGGTGCTGGGCCGGCGCTAGCCAGGGTCACGGCCGCAGGCCTGGGTGTGTGGGTATTGGCGCGGGGGGGGGGGGGCCAGTGGAATAGCGGCGGCGCCCGCGGCTCCGGGGTGCGGGGTGGGGGGCGCAGTGAGTAGAGCAAGCAGGGCGCACAGAAGAGCGCGGGGTCCCCAGCACCGCGGGAGCCGGGAGGACTGCGCCGCCGGAGCTGGCGGCACGGCAGCGGTCCCCGCGTGGCGCAGCGCGCGGGGACGCTGGGACCGCCCAGATCTCCTTCCACGGTGCCCGGCGCCCTCGGCTACCTCTTCTTCCTTCAGCCCCGGCGCGAGCAGCTCCCAAGTCAAGTGCGCCATGTCCGGGGCTGGATAGCAGCCCGGCCACCGGCCGGCCCGCCAGCCCGCCCTCAGAGCCACCCGCCAGCGGGCCGGCTGGGGAGTACCAGGGCAGGCAGGTAGGGGCCGGACCGGGCGGGGCGGCGGGCGGGGAAGGGCGGGCGGAGGGCGGGCGGCGCGAGGGACTGTCCCCAGCTGTTCTTCTGCGCTGCGCATCTGGTTCCGCTTCCTCCCTCCCAGGGAAGTGAAAGTGGAGCGAGCTAGCTCTGCCCGGCACCCTACAACCTCTAGCTCCCGCGGGCGCTCAAGCCAGAGCACCCCCTCCTTCCCGCTGGGGTCACGCGGCTGCTGGCGCTGCTGCCGTCACGTCCTCGGCAGTCTATGCGCGCGCTTCTCTCAGCCCTCTGGTCCCTTGCTCAGCCACCTCCCCCGCGGCGCGCCCTCTGCCCTAGCCCCGATTTCCTGTCATTAGGCATGTGGACGTTAGGACCCAAAGTGGCTCCAGTGCCTTTCCCCACCCCCACCCCCACCCCCCAAGGGAGAAGGGGCAACAGTCTATAGGAGTCTCCCCTGGCTGGCTGAGGGAAGCCCTGGTTGCTCAAGTCTTGTTGATCCTGGGCCACCCACTTGCCTATAGAGGGTCTCATCTAACGGCTTTTGCCTGCTGGGGGCACAGAGCTCCTATTGGCCTGCAGTGCATGTGACAGAGAGAGAGAGAGAGAGGGGGAGAGAGAGAGAGAGAGAGAGAGAGAGAGAGAGAGAGAGAGAGAGAGAGAGAGAGAGAGAGAGGGAGGGAGGGAGGGAGGTGTTTCTGTCCTGCAGTTAAATCAGGAGGCTGACGCTGACTCTTGGCTTCACCTCTCAGATGTGACTAAATTTAGCCTGAGTTGGGGCATGTGCGTCCAGAGGCCAGGTTGAGAAGAGAGCGGGCTTGGTTGGCTCCAGTCCTCTGAGGAAGACTGGCAGGTTAAATAGACTGTGTGCATCCTGGTGACATCGGGAGCTTTCTCTGCCTTGCTCTAGATCCTTAGTGTGAGATTTGCCTTGGTCTGGTGCTGTGCTGTACTGGCACCTTAAAAAACGTTACCTCCACCGCACCCCAACCCCCAGCGCTACCACAAGCCCTAGGCTGACTTAGGCTGACTTAGGCTGAGCGCGCTGCCGCTTCCCCTTCGAAGCCAGTTCAGGAAGTGCCCTCCCTTCCCCTCTGAAGCACTCTCTCAGCCTCTAGCCCCTTGCAAGCCACCCGCCGGGCTCCTTGTCATCTTCAGCACCCTGGGGCACCTCAGGACTCTTGGGGTTCCCATTCCCCAGGAGCAGGCAATGGAGGCAGGTGAGAACAGTTACCAGGAGACTTTCGCGGGCCTGATTCTGCCTGGGGCTGGGTGGCGCGGATCTGTCTCCTGCAGTCCCTTTGTGCCTGCCTATGGACACCTAGGGACCCTGGAGATGGGAAAGCTCTAGTTTCTCGGCCAAGTACGCAACGTTAAATTGGGAAAAAAAGGATACTTGATGTCTGGTAAACAGAAGCTAAACCTTGGGTTTCGCGAGCCTTCCCAGAAACCAGTGGGGCTTTCTAAAAATGTAAGGATGGGTGCTTTAAGAGCATTTGATGAGTTAAGCCGGGTGTGGTGGCCCACGCCTTTAATCCCAGCACTCGGGAGGCAGAGGCGGTCGGATCGCTGTGAGTTCGAGGCCAGCCTGGTCTACAAAGTGAGTCCAGGATAGCCAAGGCTACACAAAGAGACCCTGTCTTGAAAAACCAAAAAAAAAAAAAAAAAAAGAGCATTTGATGCAAGCTATATGCTCTACCGCTGAGCTACAGGGCTGGGCGTGGTTGCGTATACCTATAATCCCAGCACATCAGGAGGCAGAGGCAGGCAGATGGATGTGAGTTCGAGGCCAGCCTGGTCTACAAAGTGAGTCCAGGACAGCCAAGGCTACACAGAGAAACCTTGTCTCAAAAAAAGAAAGAAAAAGAAAAGAAACAGAACATTTGCTGTATCAGAAGGTTCTTGTGGTGTTACTATCAGAGCAAGACGGCCAGAGACCTTTGAAAAGGCTACGGTTGCTGCGATGTGGTAGGTAGGCAGAGTGGACGATGTCGTTGCAGGCCATTACGGAAAACACTGTCTTCTCTGAGATGTAACTGTAGGGGGTGAAGAGGGACAGGCCTTTATTTATTTAATTTAATTTTATTATTTTTTTTGTTTTTTGAGACAGGGTTTCTCTGTGTAGCCTTGGCTGTCCTGGACTCGCTTTGTAGACCAGGCTGGCCTCGAACTCACAGCGATCCGCCTGTCTCTGCCTCCCGAGTGCTGGGATTAAAGGCGTGCGCCACCACGTCCGGCTGAGGGACAGGCCTTTAAAGGAATAGGTGAGCCATCTGTCAGATGTGTGCAGTACAGTGGAGTTTGGATTCTTTGGGAAGAAAGCGCCGATGTCACTAAGAAGGAAGAACCCAGTGGTTTCTAAGGAGCTGTGGTGGGATATGAGGTCTGGTGATGTCACAGGTGGGAGAGGTCAGGATTGGCTGATTCTTTATCCTCCCCTTAGAAGAACTAGGAAGAGGAAAGAAGGGGGTGGGTGGGTGGGTGTCCACTATGGTTGCCATGGGAACATTAGCCTCTCCTGCTCCATCTCTTCCTCAATTGACCATTCCAGATGCCGTGAGTGAAGGTGGGGCTATGGCGGAGGAGCGGCCTCCCCGCTTGGTGGATTACTTCGTGGTGGCTGGGCTTTCTGGAAACGGACCACCCATACCTGAGGAGACTTGGGTTCCTGAACCTACTCGGCCCCTGCGCCCTCCCCGGCCAGCTGACCCTATTACAGATGTGGCAGTCATTGCTAGGGCACTGGGCGAGGAGGTGCCCCAGGGCTACACGTGCATCCAGACTTCTGCTGGTGGCCACCCGTTAGAGCTCAGCGCTGGGCTTCTGGGTGGAACTCAGCCCGTCATCTGCTACCGCAGGGGGCGTGACAAGCCCCCCCTCGTTGAGCTGGGGTAGGTACCCCCTATCTATGCGGGCACTAGAGGAAGCTGGGAGGGATCTTTGAGTGAGCTAAGAAGATAGGGATGTGGGCTGAGTGGAGGATTATGGGAACAGCAGCTAGAAGGGGTTAGAGGTCAGGAGGAGGGGCTCGTTGCCCGTGCTGCTGCTTGCTAGCCCCCAATGTTTCTTTATCTGCAAAGTGAGGAGAGTGACTCCCCTCTGGCTGGTTCAGAATAAGAAATGCAACGACCCACGCGAGAAACTTAAAATTGAGTTTATCGGGTCTTGGTGCTTAGTCTTGAGCGCTACAGAAGGCCTGGGTTGAAGGGTTCCTAGAGGACAGGGCTAAGCCGGAAGTGGCAGATTTAGGGGACCAGGTAGGCAGATCCAGCAGGCTCCAGGTCTTTCTCTCTCCTGACCTCTTGGTGGTCGGCTCTCCTCTCTGCGCCAGGGTGTTTTATGAAGGGAAGGAGCGACCCAAGCTTGGGTTCCAAGTGCTTGACACCACACCGTACAGCCACTCAGCTAACCTGGCTCCTCCAGGCCCTGGGCACCCCCGCACCTACCTCACGTACCGGCGGGCAGCAGAGGGGGCGGGGCTCCACGCCCTGGGCATCACCGACCTCTGCCTGGTTCTGCCCAGCAAGGGTGAGGGCACGCCTCATACTTACTGCCGGTTACCCCGCAATCTCAACCCCGGCATGGTGAGTGCTTACTGAGAGCCGAGACCTGGGCTGTTCCTGTAAGGGTGTGGCCATGGGGGCACAAAGGATGCTTGGGGACCGAGGCCACGGATAACCAGGGCCAGGGCCAGAGCGGAGGGGGCTTGTCTGGGAGGCCGGGGGGGGGGGGGGGGAGGGGGAGTCTTAGGGGCATCTCCACAGACAAAGGGCAACTGGAGGGTGGTAGAGAGAAAATGAACCGAGATGCCTCCGTTAGTGATGTGTCTGCTTATCTCTTGTCGTTTGCGGGGCAGTGGGGCCCAGCAGTGTACCTGTGCTACAAGGTGGGCCTGGCCAAGGCCAACACACTGGTGTATGAGGCAGGTAAGTGGCCACTTTTCCTTCCTAACCTTTCGACCCTCCATTTCTCTGCTTGGTGCCTCTTGGCTGGTAACTTCACCAACCCCAGAACTTACTTCCCTTTGCTACTTAAGGCGCTCTCCCGGCTCTTTTAGTTTCTTGCCTGGAACCAAATGGACTTTATCACTCAATGTGGGTTTTTTTTTGGGGGGGGGGGCTTTTTGTTTTTGTTTTTTTGAGACAGGATTTCTCTGTGTAATAGCCTTGGCTGTCCCCGTATTCTCCTCCTCCTCTTATTTATTTATTTATTTATTTATTTATTTTTGAGACGGGGTCTCCCTGTGTAGCCCTGGCTGTTCTGGACTCGCTCTGTAGACCAGGCTGGCCTCGAACTCACAGCGATCCGCCTGCCTCTGCCTCCCGAGTGCTGGGATTAAAGGCGTGCGCCACCACGCCCGGCTCCCTAATGTGTATTCTTAATTCTGCCTGGGTGTAGAGCTGCTGGGGCGCTACCCGGAGGAAGACAACGAGGCTTTCCCGCTCCCTGAGTCAGTGCCAGTCTTCTGCCTGCCCATGGGGGCCACTATCGAGTGCTGGCCTGCCCAGACCAAGTACCCGGTTCCCGTCTTCTCCACCTTTGTGCTCACGGGTGCTGCTGGTGATAAGGTGGGTATGAGCAGTGTGGAGAGGGCTCCACACGATGCAGAGCCCGTCTGATTGGTCCTGTACCCCTGCAGGTGTATGGTGCCGCTTTGCAGTTCTATGAAGCGTTCCCGAGGGCCAGGCTGTCAGAGAGGCAGGCACGGGCACTGGGCCTGCTGAGCGCTGTGGAACGGGGCCGGGCGCTTGGGGGCCGGGCAGTGCGAAGCCGGCGAGCCATTGCTGTGCTGTCCCGCTGGCCTGCCTTCCCAGCCTTCCGAGCCTTCCTCACTTTTCTTTACCGTTACTCCGTCTCAGGCCCCCATCGGCTGCCCTTGGAAGCGTGAGCATGGCTCTCCTGACACTGGGGAATTTAGAAGGCATTCGAGAGGATAAACGGGAGACAGCAGAGTGGGACGGGGCGGGGGGTGGGGGTACCCTGAGCATCTAGGCGCCATGGCTACAATGTGTGGTTGTCTAGTGTGTCCATTTAAACTTCTGGCTAGAGGTAAGTGGAGCCTGGAACCTCGCCTGCGTTTGCTGGTTGGGCCTTGGCTAGGTGCGTGGATGCCCAACAAGGATCTTTTCTGCCCACTCATTCATTTGCTCACTCATTCATTCATTTCTGAGGCAGGGTTCACTGTATAGCCCTGTGTGGCCTGGAACTCTACGTAGACCGGACTGGCCTCAAAGCCAGAGGTGACTTTCTGAGTACTTGTGGTTAAAAGCCAGTGCCACAGAGCCCAGTTTGTCTTTTTATTCTTTTTGTTTGTTTGGTTTTTGTTTTTTCGAGACAGGGTTTCTCTGTGTAGCCCTGGCCATCCTGGAACTTGCTCTGTAGACCAGGCTGGCCTTGAGCTCAGAGATCCACCTCCGTCTCTCCCCACGGAATTGCTTGGATTAAAGGTGTGCGCCGCCGCCGCCGCCGCCGCCGCCGCCGCCGCCGCCGCCGCCACCAGGCTTTTTAAATTCTTTTCTTTTCTTTTTTTTTTTTTTTTGACTTTTCGAGACAGGGTTTGTCTGTGTAGCCTTGGCTGTCCTGGACTCTCTTTATAGACCAAGCTAGCCTCGAACTCACAGCGATCCCCCTGCCTCTGCCTCCTGAGTGCTGGAATTAAAGGCGTGCGCCACTTAAATTCTTTTTAGAGAGGCTCTCAAGGGGGCCCTGGCTGGAACTCACTGTGTTGTAGATATGTGCCTCTATTTCAGGCAAGGGGATCTAATACACATAGGATCCATATACTAAGCTGATCCAAGTCAAGAGGTGGGGTGCTCAGGAGGGGTATGAGGGGGAAACGGGGTTCCTGAGGAAAGATGAGACCACGCGGAAGGATGGGCGGGAGACTGGAGAGTCGGCCTCACCTTCTTCCTCTCCCCCTAGGCACATCTCCCACTTCATTCACAACGTCCCATTCCCTTCCCCACAGAGACCACGCATCCTAGTGCAGGTGAGAGGTGAGCCTGGGGCTGGGCTGGATAAAAGGAGAGGAGGTGGCAGGGGCTTAGCCACGAGCACCTGACCTGTGGCTCCTCTCCCAGATGTCTCCCTATGACAACCTGCTCCTCTGTCAACCCGTCTCCTCACCCCTGCCCCTCAGGTATGTAAGTCGGGGGGGGGGGGACCTTTGATGACAATGGGATATGGTAGGAGGCACCAGGCAGACGAGGACGCTGTTGAGGTCCCTGCAGACTGGCCCTCGGCGTTGTCTGTGCCCAGCGTCTAGGAAAGCATCTCTCCGTGACCTTTTTTTCCTTTTGCTTCCTGCAGTGGTGCTAGCTTTTTGCAGCTGCTGCAGAACCTGGGCCCGGAATTGGCTGTTACGTTGCTGCTGGCCGTGCTCACGGAGCACAAGCTGCTGGTCCACTCGCTGCGGCCGGATCTGCTCACCAGCGTCTGTGAGGCCCTTGTCTCGGTGAGTGCCGTGCTGTCTCCCAGGTCTGGACTCTTCTTGGGAGTCCAGCCGTTGCTATGGCTGTCAGACACAGGCCTCCTTCTTCAAGATTAGCTCCAACAGAGCCGGGCGTGGTGGCGCATGCCTTTAATCCCAGCACTCGGGAGGCAGAGGCAGGAAGATTGCTGTGAGGCCAGCCTAGTCTACAAAGAGAGTCCAGGACAGCCGAGGCTACACAGAGAAACCCTGTGTCGGAAAGAAAAAAAAAAAAAAGATTAGCTCCAACAGTTTTTTTCAGTAGACCCCACCCCCCCACTCCCCCCACCCCCCTGCCTCCTGAAGCCAGTGCCTGATGCTCACTGCTTCTCGTGGCCTCGCGTTCCAGATGATCTTCCCGCTGCACTGGCAGTGCCCCTACATTCCGCTGTGCCCACTGGTGCTGGCGGACGTGCTGAGTGCCCCTGTGCCCTTCATCGTGGGCATCCACTCCAGTTATTTTGATCTGCACGACCCACCCGCTGATGTCATCTGTGTCGATCTTGATACCAATACACTCTTCCAGTAAGGGGCGGCGCACCGATCGCGGGCTAGACGGGGAGGAGCAAGGGCTCATGTGGGGGGGGATTATTGGTTGGGGGGGCTCATGTGGGGGGGATTATTGGTTGGGGGGGGCTTTAGGCTTGGTAGAAGCCCCAGTGTCCTCTCTCCTTATGTTATCTCTCAGAACGGAGGAAAAGAAGCCCCTCTCTGCTAGGACCTTGCCCCGAAAACCGTACAAGCTTTTGCTGGCCACACTGACAAATCTGTACCAACAGCTGGACCAGAGTGAGAAGGGGAACAGTGGGGGGTGGGAGGCCGGGAGCTGTAGACGCCTCAGCTCTCCAGTTGGAGGGGGGGCCTGGGGGGCAGCAGACCTCTCTCAAGGGGTTAGTGGAATTTGCATATGGTAGGAGTAAAATGAAGGTAGAGGCAGGGGCCGGGGGAGCAGCGTTCCTGAGCTCCTTTAGAGAGTTGAGCCTGCAGGGCTGGAGAGATGGCTCAGTGGTTAGGAGCACTGCCTGCTCTTCCAAAGGACCCGGGTTCAATTCCCAGCACCCACACGGCAGCTCACAACTGTCTATAACTCCAAGATCTGACACCCTCACACCAACACACATAAATTAAAATTAAATTTAAAAAAATAAAAAAAAAAGAAAGAAAGTTGAGCCTGTCACTGGGGGAGTCTTGAAACTAGTGCCCAAAGGTAAGTTTTTTGGCCACTCCTGAGTGAAAATGGGGACATTTGTGTGAAAAACAAGGTGAGGCCAGCCCTCAGGGTGCTAACCTTGACTCTCAGACATATTGATTCCCAGCTTACACTGGACCGGAGGAGGAGGCCTCCCTGGAATTCCTGTTGACAGACTATGAGGCAGTGTGTGGCCGCCGGGCTCGCCTGGAGCGGGAAGTCCAGGGAGCCTTCCTGCGCTTCATGGCCTGTCTGCTCAAAGGCTACCGGGACTTCCTGCGCCCTCTCACCCAAGCCCCCTCTGAGGGGTCTCGTGACGTAGACAACCTTTTCTACCTTCAGGGTGAGTAAAAGAGGGTCTGTTTTTGTTTGCAACAGGTTAGGAGGGAGTGCAGGATGAGGGGGCAGCACTCATGAGGAAAGGGAAGGGGGCACGGGCTGGGAGCCCACCGCTCATGTATTCCTCCGCCCTTCCGCTTGGGGAGGGAACGCAGGTCTATGGGTGAGTGGGCCTCACTGCCTGGGCGCCCTTAGCGTAAGGCGAAGGTAGTCACCCTGGTAGTGGGCGGCAACCATGGGGGTAGCTCCTCTGTTTGAGGGACTTGCCCTTGGGAAGTTCCCGTCTGCAGCAGTAGGTATAAACTAATGCAGGGGACTCCATGGAACTGTGGGGGTGACTTTGAGAGCCAGAGACCCTGAGTGGCAAGAGCTAAGAACTGGGCGCGAAGAGGAGGAGGAGGAGACGGCTGTGATGGACAGCTGGGTCAAACCCCTTCTCCTGACCCGTCCTCGTCCCGTCAGGCTTCCTCAAGTCCCGGGAGCGCTCGAGCCACAAGCTGTACGCTCAGCTGCTCCGCACGCAGATGTTCTCTCAGTTCATCGAGGAATGTTCCTTCGGCTCTGCCCGCCACGCCGCCCTGGAGTTCTTTGATTCTTGTGTTGACAAGGTATTGGGCACCGTCCTCTCTGCCTGTACCAGATGATGACCGCTGAGCTCCTCCTGGTTGTCTCTGTTACCCTCAGGCCACTGTTCAGTGTGTGTGTGTGTGTGTGTGTGTGTGTGTGTGTGTGTGTGTGTGTGTGTGTGTGTGTTACTGTGATGGCACCCCTGCGGTGGCTGCCTTAGTTCCTGGGCTATCCCTTTCTTTCCTTCCTGACTCTGCTCCTCCAGATGCATCTCCAGGGCCCCGTCCCTATGAATGAGTGTGTTCTTCTGGGAGAGGCCATCTTCTGGGCACCCGGCTCTGGTCCAGGCTCTCTGCCTTAACTCTCTCTACTTGTGTGCCGTCCTGTCCCAGGTCCACCCAGAGCAGGAGAAGCCTGAGGCAACACCCTTAGTGGAGCTGGAGGAGCTGTCCGGAAGTGAGCTCACTGTCTTCATCACACCCCCGGAGGAGCCGCCTGTGCTGGAAGGCAGTGAATCCACTCCCCAGTACTGGTGAGAGGGTCTTCTCTTTCCAGCCTGTCCCCAGGCCAATGCTGGGTGGGCCCTGTGCTAACTGCCCCTCATGTCCTCTGTCTCTCCAGTTATGATGGGTTTCCAGAGCTAAAAGCTGAGCTATTTGAGTCTCCTCAGGAACAACAGGGGGCCCTCCCTGTGCCAGGCCCATCCCGTAGTGCCCCCAGCAGTCCTGCACCTCGCCGGACTAAACAGGTAACCAGCAGTGGGCTTCATGGTCAAACGAGCATACTAATGGTGCTTACCCCATAAGGCTCCTGGGAACTTTGCATAGGCTTGGTACACTTAAAACAAACAACAACACTTTACAACCAGACTGTGGTGGCACACGCCTTTAATCCCAGAACTCCAGAAGTAGAGGCAGGTAGATCTCTGTGAGTTCGAAGCCAGCCTGGTCTACAGAGTGAGTTCCAGGACAGCCAAGGGCTACACAAAGAAAACCTGTCTCTATAAACCAAAACAGACAAAACAAAAAACAAACAAAAAACCCAAACCCCCAAAGCCAAAACAACAACATTAAAAAAAAAAAAAAGATGTAGGCTGGGCAGTGGTGGCGCATGCCTGTAATCCCAGCACTTGGATGGCAGAGGCAGGTAGATCGCTGTGAGTTCGAGGCCAGCCTGGTCTGTAAAGCAAGTCTGGGGCAGCCAAGACTACACAGAGAGATCCTGTCTCAAAAAAAAAAAAAAAAAAAAAAAAGATGTACAGCCAGGCATAGTGGCACACTATACCTTTGATTCCAGCACTCAGAAGAGAGGCAGGCAGGTCTCTGTGAGTTTGAGGCCAGCTTGGTTTATTCACCTAATGAACTCCAGGTCAGGCAAAGCTTACATAGTGACTCTGTCTCAAAGAAACAAAACAATAAAATGCTCTACAAATATTAGCCTTTGTCACACTGGCATTACCATCCTCCTCCTCGCTTTCATCCCTGAGCATTCTGGGAACATAGGAGCTGGTTACATCATGCAAGATGTCTCGTGCCAAGCTGCTTGCTCTACTGAGGCTCCGAGGAGGGTTGTGGCTTAGTCAGTGCCTCAGCCCCTTCTTACCTCCTTAGAGCAAGACCCTGTCTCAGGGAAAGTATTGCTCCTCACACCCGCCTGCACTCAGGAGGCTGAGGCGAGATCTACTGTTTGAGTTCAGCCTACACTATATGACAAGATTCTCAGAAAAACACCAAAATAAGAAAAGATCTGTGCTGGCATTGTATTTACCATGGTGTGTTTCTTTCTTTCTTCCTTTAAAGATTTATTTATTTTGTGTACAATGTTTCACCTGCACACCAGAAGAGGGCACCAGATCCCAGTACAGTTGGTTGTGAACAGCCATGTGGTTCCTGGGAGTTGAACTCAGGACCCACGGTGTGTTTCTTACCCCACCTAGGAGATGAAGGTGGCACAACGGATGGCACAGAAGTCAGCCACTGTGCCTGAGCTGTGGGCCCGGTGCCTACTGGGTCACTGCTATGGACTGTGGTTCTTGTTTCTACCCGCTTACGTGCGTTCGGCACCCTCCCGGGTGCGGGCATTGCACACAGCCTACCATGTGCTGCGTGAGATGGAGAGCCGCAAGGTGGTGCTTCCTGATGAGGTAGGCGTTCGCCGCCTGTGTGCTCACACCCACCTCGAATCCCCGCAAGGACGTGCGCCTGTAGGGGCTGTGAGAGGGAACCCTGGTGGAGAGTGTGTGTGTGTGTGTGTGTGTGTGTGTGTGTGTGTGTGTGTGTGTGTGTGTGTGTAAAACCGTGGGGGGCTGCAGGGCATCAAGAGCTGTGGGCAGGAGCTGCCAGGGGCCGGTGAGTCCTGTCAGAACTGGAAGGCCGGGAGAGGGTGCTTCCTGAGACTTGGGGCTTCTGGTTAGTGTGAGTCTCCTACAGCCCGTGCCTCTCTTGCTCTAGGTGTGTTACCGGGTGCTGATGCAGCTCTGCTCACACTATGGGCAGCCTGTGCTGTCTGTGCGAGTCATGCTAGAGATGCGGCGGGCGGGCATTGTGCCCAACACCATCACCTACGGTTACTACAACAAGGTACTTGACCTGGGGCGAGAGGCAGCACGGCAGGTTGTGCTGGGGCCGTTGTGCGGGGGACGCTGGGCTGTCTGGTTGGTTTTGGTTTTTCAAGACAGGGTTTCTCTTGTAGTCCTGGCTGTCCTGGACTCACTTTATAGACCAGGCTGGCCTCGAACTCACAGCGATCCATCTGCCTCTGCCTCCCGGGTGCTGGGATAAAAGGCGTGCACCAAGGATGCTGGGGTTTTTGTTTTTCGAGACAGGGTCTCTCTGTGTAGCCTTGGCTGTCCCAGACTCACTTTGTAGACCAGGCTGGCCTTGAACTCACAGCAGTCTGCCTACCTCTGCCTCCGAGTGCTGGGATAACAGGCGTGCGCCACCACACCGGGCTGCATACATTACACATTTTAAATACATTTTTCTCCACAGGGCATAGACTGGCCATTCCCTGTATTACAAGAATTGACATTGCAGAGAATTCAAAGCCATTCAGTTTATAAGTAGGGTCTGGCTGGGCATGATGAAACACAACTTTAATCCCAGCACTCAGGAGGCAGAAGCAGGAGGCTATCTGTGTTCAAGGCCAGCCTGGTGTGTTTCAGGCCAGCCAGGGCTACATAGTGAGACCCTATCTCAGTAAACAAACAAACAAATTAATAAATATTTAAACAAGATACACTTTTCTCCATTACTACTGATAACCCTCTTGGGGTTTCTTGTTTCTGGGTGAGCCATTGTTTAAACAGTCCTAGACAGGTAGTCCTGGGGCCGGGAAAGGTGGCCCCTGGGGTTCAGGACGGGAGGTAAGGCATCACTGGGCCATCCTGTCGGGCACTGTGATTGGCAGGCTGTGCTGGAAAGCAAATGGCCATCGGGTACGCCAGGTGGACGCCTACGCTGGGCCAAGCTCCGGAATGTTGTCTTGGGGGCTGCTCAGTTCCGCCAGCCCTTGAAGGACCGACGACAGCAGCAGCAGCAGCAGCAGCAGCAGCAGCAGCAGCAGCAGCAGCAGGTGGCCGCGCAGCAAGAGTCTGGCAGCTCTCAGACAGGTGGGTAGGGCCTGGCCAGATAGCCTTGGTTCCAGACATGACAGTTCACACCTACAGCCCTGGCACTTGGGGTACGTGGACAGGCTGATTGACTGATGCATACATACCTCGTGCTGCGCAGAAAGTTCCAGAGTAGAATGCATGGCTAGTGAGACTTCGTATCAAAGGGGAGGGGGTGAAGATAAGGCTGGGTGAGGCCGTTAGCCTGAGTGGGAGAGATTCAGAAAACCAGGACCGGCAGGGCCTTTCTGCGTGTGGATAAACTGCGTCTGTTTGGTAGCAGAGGTGTAGAATTCTACCTGAGAGAAACTTTGCAAAACCCAGGTCCACCCAACGGGCTTTTTCATTCTGGGGCGAAATTCTGCTTTCTACAGAGCCCTGTCTGGAGCGTCCCTCCCCAACCCGCCCTCTTCAGCGCCAGACTACGTGGGCTGGGCGAAGTCTGCGGGACCCGTCCTCACCCAGCGGGCGTCTGGTCAAGAGTGGCAGCCTAGGCAGTGCCCGAGGGGCACAGCCCACTGTGGAGGCCGGTGTGGCGCACAGTGAGTACCCTTACCTGACCTCCCACTGAGCTTCCAGTGAGAGAGGGGAGGACTCGGGCCACGCTCAGGGTAGCTGCCTGTCAGTGGTGTTGTAGGTGCTGAGGCAATCTTGCCTAAACGTTATGGTGAGGTGTGGGTGGGTTTATACAGTTTGCATTCTAAAAATTTTATTTTTTTATTTTATTTTAAAGATTTATTTATTTATTAATTATGTATGTATACAGTGTTCTACCTCCATGTACGCCTGCAGGCCAGAAGAGGGTACCAGATCCGCATTACAGATGGTTGTGAGCCACCATGTGGTTGCTGGGAATTGAACTCAGGACCTCTGGAAGAGCAGCCAGTGCTCTTAACCTCTGAGCCATCTCTCCAGCCCCCAAAATTTATTTTATTTTATTTTTACACGTATTGGCGTTTTGCCTGCATGCATGTCTGTGCGCCGCTGTATGCCCGCTGCACATGGAGGCCAGGAGAGGGCATAAGATCTCCTGGAACTGGAGTTCCAGATGGCTGTGAGCTGCCATGTGGTTCCTGGGAGTTGGACCCAGGTCCTCAGAACGAGCAGATAGTGCTCTTAACTTCTGGGCCATCTTTCCAGCCACTGATGCTAGAGTTTTTTGCCGCAAGAGTTGTGCTTTCAAGCTGGGCATGGTGGTGCACGGCCCAATCCCTGTGAGTTCGAGGCCAGCCTGGTCAACAAAGCAATTCCAGGACAGCCAAGGCTACACAGAGAAGCCCTTGTCTCGAAAAACCAAAACCAAAACCAAAACCAAAAACCAAAAACCAAAAAAACAAAACAAAACAAAAAAAGGCAGCTGGGAGAGTGCAGGGCTACACTGCATCTTCAATTCTCTTTTGACCTGCAGTGATAGAGGCCTTGGGGGTCCTGGAGCCCCGTGGATCACCTGTGCCTTGGCAGGATGGAAGTCTCTCAGACTTGAGTCTGACAGGGGAGGAACTGGCACCTGGCGGCAGCCCAGGGGGCTCAGGCTCAGCCCTGAGTGCCCAGTCGACTGAGACCCTAGAAGGGATAAGTGGCCGGGCTTCCAAAACTAGCGGGTTTCAGGAGGAGGCCGGCACCCCCAGAAAAGGGCTGGGTGCCCGCCTCCAACAGCTGCTCACCCCTTCCCGCCGCTCCTCTGCCTCCCGCGTCCCCGCACCTGAGTTACCCCCTGACCTGCCTCCCGCGGCTCGCCGAAGTCCCATGGATAGCCTTCTGTGGCCCCGAGAGCGTCCCGGATCCACTGCTTCCGAGGTAGCCCCGTGAGGGAGGAGATACCTTGCCCTCAGCAGGGGAGGGGCTGCGGACTGGGAGAGTGGCCCCTAAAGGTGACTCTGGGAGTGACTGAAAGCAGCGCTCCAAGTGAGAGGAACAAAGGAGTCGCTGACTGGGCTCTCTCTCTGGTAATGGCAGAGCTCCGCTTCTTTGGGCAGCGAGTGGGACCTCTCAGAGTCTTCTCTCAACAGCCTGAGTCTTCGCCGCTCCTCAGAGCGACTCAGCGACACCTCTGGAAACGTGCAACCACCTTCCCTGGAAGTGAGCATCCCCAATCCCTCTACACAACTGTGCTGGAACACACACAGCTCCTTATCTCGCGGGAAAGACGGGGGTGGGGGGTGGGGGTAGGGGTGGGGAGCCTGGTTGAAGTTTCGAGATGGGAGGGGACGGGATGGCAGGGGACGTGGGGCATGGGCTTTGGGCCACTGGAACCAAGTAAGACTCATTTCCTGGGGTCTCCTTGCCTACAGATTCTCATGTCTAGCTGCTCCTTGTGTCGTGCCTGTGACTCCCTGGTGTACGACGAGGAAATCATGGCTGGCTGGGCACCCGATGACTCTAACCTCAACACAACCTGCCCCTTCTGCGCCTGTCCCTTTGTGCCCCTGCTCAGTGTCCAGACTCTTGATTCTCGACCCAGGTGCCCTAAGCGATTAGGGCAAGTGCTGTGGGAGGGACGGGCCGTTGATGCACTCCACTTGGAGAGCTGACACGTCCTGCTGTTTCCCTGCAGTGCCCCTAGTCCAAAGTCTGCCCCTGCTGATGCCAGTGGCAGCAAAGATGCTCCGGTCCCTGGCGGTCCTGGCCCTGTGCTCAGTGACCGGAGGCTCTGCCTTGCCTTGGATGAACCCCAGCTCTGCAATGGGCATGTGGGGGTAAGGCTGGAGGGACATGACCAAGTGGGGAGTGTGTTATCTGTGGAGGGGAGGCCAAGGGGTGCTAGGCTGATGGGCACTGGGCAGAGGGGCACCGAGGAGGATGAAGGTGCACGGGAGGGGCTTTCGGACCTGCTGATGCACAGAGAGGGCAAGCCTCCTGCGGCGCCTTCAGTACCTATTCTGACTGCTCTCCTGCTTGCGTCTGCAGAGCGCTTCCCGGCGAGTGGAGAACGGGGCCTGGGCGTACCTCAGCCCTCTGGTGCTGCGGAAGGAGCTGGAGTCTCTGGTAGAGAATGAGGGTAGCGAGGTGTTGGCATTGCCTGAGCTGCCCGCTGCCCACCCCATCATCTTCTGGAACCTTCTGTGGTATTTCCAGCGGCTACGCCTGCCTAGTATTCTCCCAGGCCTGGTGTTGGCCTCCTATGATGGGCCCCCACCCAGCCAGGTCAGTGGGCTTAAGTACACCTCCCCTCACCTGTCAGCCCCTTGTCTTCCGGTTCTCTCTGTCCTGTCCTTGGCAGTGAAGAGAAGCACAAGCTGTGGAGAGTCTCTCTCTCTCTCTCTCTCTCTCCAGGGTTTCTCTGTGTAGCCCTGGCCTTACTCTGTAGACCAGGCTGGCCTCGAACTTAGAGAGATCCACCTGCCTCTGCCTCCCCAAGTGCTGGGATTACAGGTGCGCACCACTGCTCCCAGCTGGTGGTGGCTCCAGTCTTTAATCCCAACACTCAGGAGGAAGCATGCAGGCAGATCTCTACAAGTTTGAGGCCTACTTAGTCTACACAGTGAGACCCTGACTCAAATAACAGTAACTGTTAAAAATAAGTCCTTTCTGCTCTGTCCTTTATTACAGCCTGTATTGTCTGTTTCTTGTCCTTTGCCTCCCATTCTGAATTTGCCCTTCCTATCTCAGCTTTCCCAAGGACCACCTCCTTGGCTAACCCCTGATCCAGCCTCTGTGCATGTGCGTCTGCTGTGGGATGTCCTGACCCCTGACCCCAACAGCTGCCCGCCTCTCTACGTGCTCTGGAGGGTCCACAGTGAGTTGGCACCCAATGTGGGAGTGGACGGGCTGGGCTCCTCACCTAGAGGGCTTGGTGACCCTGGTGACCCCTCTTCCCTTCCACCCAGGCCAGATCCCGCAGCGGGTGGTGTGGCCAGGCCCGGTACCCTCATGCCTTAGCTTGGCATTGCTGGAGTCAGTACTGCGCCACGTCGGACTCAATGAGGTTCACAAAGCTGTTGGGCTCCTGCTGGAAACGCTAGGGCCCCCTCCCACTGGCCTGCACCTGCAGAGGTATGATGCTCTCTCCTAGGTGGCCCTTGACATGTCCTTTGTGCCTCTTTTCTGCTTTTAAAGATGTTATTTATTTTATGTATGAGTGCTCCATCTGTATATACCCCTTGGACACCAGAAGGGGGCATCAGATCCCACTAAAGATGCTTGTGAGCCATCATATGGTTGCCGGGGATTGAACTCGGGAACCTGTGGAAGAGCAAACAGTGCTCTTATCTGCTCAGCCTCCTCTCCAGCCCCCTGCACCTCTTTTCTTTAACACCCTTCTATGTCTACTACAGGGGAATCTACCGTGAGATCTTATTCCTGACAATGGCTGCTCTGGGCAAGGACCACGTGGACATAGGTAAGGGTGCAATTGGGTACTGAGGAGCTGAGGGGTGTGGGGCCAGGTGTGAAAGGAGGTTCTAATGCGTCAGTTTCCTTCCTCTACCCCAGTGGCCTTCGACAAGAAGTACAAGTCTGCCTTCAACAAGCTGGCCAGCAGCACGAGCAAGGAGGAGCTGAGGCAGCGGCGGGCGCAGATGCCCACCCCTAAGGCCATTGACTGCCGGAAATGTTTTGGAGCACCTTTGGAATGCTAGGGACCCTTAAGCTCCCCTCTCCAGCCTTGAGTGGAGAGGGGACGACGTGTGGATTCTAGACGTAGCCTGCCTCCTTCTTCTCTGCAGAGAAGAATTGGGAACAGGCTGTTCAGCCATAGGCTCCAAGTGGTGATGGCAGGAAGCGGGGCTCTCTGTTACCCAGAGTCACACCTCCCCTCCCTGTGGCCCGCCCCTTCTGTTCATGCTGATATCGGGGAGAGCTGGGGAAGGCGGCACAACTCCATTCTCTCTCCATCCGATCCAGGGGCTCCTTTCCAGGGTATCCTCAGATCTTCAGTGCCCTGGTAGACTTAGAAGTTTTTGTTTTAAAAAACAACTGGAAAGGTTTAGAGCTCTCCTAAGCCTTCGCCTTGAGTGGAAGTGGGGCCTCTCACTCCCACCTCTCTTCCCTGACATTGCTAAAGGAGCCCAGGGCCGTCTTAGTGTTGTGTTTTAGTTATTTATTCTGAGGCCACAGCTCCTAGACTTATGAGCCTCTCAAGGAGTGTAAGAGAGAGAAGGGAATTGGCTTTGTAGCTCCTTGAGAGCCATGCACTGGGACCCAGAGGAGCCCCAAGCTTCCCTGAGGAAGAACTGGTGCCTCTGCTGCTCTGATCCTTCGTGTCCACTCACCGTGGGAAACGCCTCTCCTGTTCATGGCCTTGACCTGTGCAATAAGGATTGTTCTTTGCAAAGTTTTGTTGGGTGTAAATATAGTAAAAGCTGCTTCTGTCTTTTTTTTTTCTTCTGCCTCCTGTTCTCTGGATTTGGGGGTGATGCATTATTTTTCCTGGCTGTCTCTTTTCTGCCTTTCCATCCTTTGCAACCATCAGGTACACCCCACTTTTCCCGGCCACTTGATATATAGGGAACTCTCAGAGCCGAAGGGTGAATCCAGTACTGGCTATGGCAGTGTCGGTCTGCGTGGCACTTCCGGCCCTCCCACACAATCACCCCCTTGTCTCTCATCTGTACCCCACACAAAGGCTCCATTCTCAGGGGGCCCTGAGCTCATCTTTGCCTTATTTCCTCTCCTCCTGTCCCCTCTGTGACCCCAGTTTCTTTGGTACCTTCACAAAGATGACAGCTCTCCTCACCAGTTGCCATTTGCAGCCCTCCTGTGCATCAGAAGCCGTGGCGGTCACCCCAGCTCTCCTTAGTCACTCAGCTCTCCACGCTGCTCCTCGAAGCCGTGGCAGTCACCCCAGCTCTCCTTAGTCACTCGGCCTCTCCACGCTGCTCCTCGAAGCCGTGGCAGTCACCCCAGCTCTCCTTAGTCACTCGGCTCTCCACGCTGCTCCTCACTGTGCCCCTGGGAAGAAAGGGGCGAGGAATAACAGCCTGGCTGCGTGTGGATGCCAGGGACATAGGCATTGCTTTTCTTTAATTTTTAGATTATATGTAAATGTGGGGTATGCGTGTGTGTGTGTGTGTGTGTGTGTGTGTGTGTGTGTGTGGCTTCAAGTATAAGTGTGTGCCACATGCATGCAGTACCCACGGAGGCCAGAAGAGGGTGTTGGATATTTTGGCACTAGAGTTACCCTGTGGATGCTGGGAATAGAGCCCACGTCCTCTGTAAGGGGCACAAGTGCCTTTAACTGCAGAGCTAGATATCTCCAGCCTTCCACCCCTGTAACAAACAAAACAAGCCAATTGTGAGTATGCGTGTGCCACATATGTCCAGGTGCCCACAGTGGTTAGAACAGGGTGCTGGGTCCCTTGGAGATGGAGTTGCTGGCAGTTGTGAGCTACCTGGTCTGCGTGCTGGGAACTGAACTTGGGCCAAGAATAAACAGTAAGCACTTATAACTACTAAACTATCTATACCCCCCCCCCACCCCAATCTTTCTAATCTCAGACCCATCTGGAAATTTCTCTGTTTTTCCTGTATAATGAAATAAACACAGGAAACAACTGCAAACAGAGCTACAAAACCAATTACCAAAGGGAATTATCTAACAAAACAAATGCCCTGGGGAAGAAGAGCAGGGGTATTAAGGAAGGGTTTACATAAAGTATCAGTGGATGACAAGTGTTCTGGCTAGGGGGGAAGGCACACCCCTTTAACCCCAGCACGCGGGAGTTAGAGGCAGGTGCTCTGTGAGTTCTGGGACAGTTTGGTCTATATAGGTAAATTCCAGGACAGCTTAGGCTTCAGTGAGACCTTGCCCTTGGGAAGAAAAAACATAGTATTTCTAATTGTTAGGACCAAGCCAAAGAGCCCTTCCCAGCCTGTCCTGAGCATGCTTTTCCAGTATCCTAAAGGAGTGAAGAAAGGAATCAAGATGTTTCAGAAATTCTTTTGTACCAGGAGGAGGTGGTGGCAGTGGCAGTGCACATCTTTAATCCCAGTTCCCAGGAAGTAGAGGCAGGTGGTTATCTGTGAGTTCAAGGCCAACCTGGTCTGTTCTAAAGAGTGAGTTCCAGGACAGCAAGGACTACACAGAGAAACCCTGTCTTCGGAGAAAAAAAAATTCTGTCTTACTCCCATTGCATCCAATTTCTTTCTTTTGGTTTTTAGAGGTTTCTCTCTGTAGCCTTGGCTGTCCTGGACTCGCTTTGTAGACCAGTCTGGCCTCGAACTCACATCGATCCACCTGCCTCTGCCTCCCGAGTGCTGGGATTAAGGGTGTGTGCCACCACGCCCGGCTGCATCCAATCTCTGATCAGATCACATCATGTGCACCTGTGTGCGTGCGTGTGCGCGTTCTGAACCTGAGCTATGTCATCCCAGCTGTTAATCCACTTTTCCCCTCTCGTAGCAGAGATTGGACCCAGGGGCTTCCGAATGTTCTGTAAATACTCTAGCACTGAACTATATCCCCAGTCTCCATGTGTCCTCTTAAAATAAGTTTCTGTTTATAGTATGCTTAGCTGCACTGGACTATAGCAAGACAGTTTTAGAGTTCAGCCCCTTGCCTAGAACACAGAGTCTTACTGGACTACTCTTCCCGGGGCTTAGGCTGGCCTGGAACTTGCTATGACCTTGAATTTTGATGATCACTCCTCTGTTGGAGTTACAAGTCCTCCAAAGAGAACTACAGAACTCCGGAACTACAGGGATAGCTGCGGCCTAGAGAGTTGTATTGAGGGCAAAGATATGCCCAAAGTAGCTGACTCAGCTTCTCTTCCCAGACCTTGGAGTATGCAGGCTGAAGAATAACAGCTTTCAGGTGAATCATCGGTGCTTGCCAATCACAGGAGGTCTGCTGTGTCTCAGCTTGTCCCCATGTGCAAATAGTGGGCGTGAGCAGTGTTTGCCTCCCCCTCCCCCTGTTTGTCTTGTCTGTTTGTTTGTTTGCTTTTAGAGATAGGGTTTCTCTGTGTTGCCCTGGTTGCCCTGGAACTCCCTATGTAGACCAGGCTGGCCTTGAACGCACAGCAATCTGCCTGCCTCTGTCTCCCATGTGCTGGGATTAAAGGCGTGCGCCACCACCACCACACGTTTTATATATATATATATATATTAGTTAACATTTTTTAATTTAAGAAAAAGTTGGTAGCTAGTCACCTGTGGCACACGCCTTTAATCCCAGCACTCAGGAGGCAGAGGCAGGTAGGTCTCTGTGAGTTTGAGGGCAGCCTGGTCTACAAAGCAAGTCCAGGACAGCCAAGGCTACACAGAGAGACCCTGTCTCAGTGCGGGGCGGGAGTTGATTTCAGGGTTTGGAGATGGCTCAGTAAAGAATTTTCATTTGTCTTCTAATGAATCTGAGTTCAGTTTCTAGCACCTACACTGGATGGCTCACAACTTCCTGTAATTCTAGCTCGAAAGGAGCCAATAACCATCTTTGGGACTTTAAGAGCAACGGCGCTCATATAAACACAGCCACATGTGCAGATAACTTGATTTTAAGAAATACTTTTAAGGGCTGGAGACATGGCTCGGAGGTGAAGAGCAGCTGCCTGCTCTTCCAAATGTCCTGAGTTCAATTCCCGGCAGCCACATGGTGGCTCACAAGCATCCATAATCATATCTGGTACCCTCTCCTGTCCTGCAGGTGTACACGCAGGAAGAACACTGCATAATAAATAAATCTTAAAAAGAGAAAGAGAGCCTGCCATGGTGGTGTATGCCTTTAATCCCAGCACTTGGGAGGCAGAGACAAGCAGATCTCTGTGAGTTTAAGGCCACCCTGGTCTACAAAGTTAGTCCAGGATAGCCAACACCACACAGAGAAACCCTGTCTCAAAAAAGCAAAAAACAAAAAGCCAAGTTAGTCTCCAATAGAGTCTTGCCAGGTCTGCAATCCACACTTCAGGACAGGTACCATGCCCAATCAGCACAAAATGAATTGGAGGTTGTTTGTTTGTTTGTTTGTTTTGCTTGTAATGCTTTGGTCTTTTTAAAAAACATATCTTTTGTTTATACATTATGGTTTCCAATTTTGCGTTTTTCTGGGATTTCTGTGTGTGGGAGTGTGTGTATTTCTGTGTTTCTGTATCTTATACTTTTCCTTTGGCTCTTCCTTTTCTCTTTGGATTTTGTCCTATTCTGGTTTGTTTTTATTTATTTTTAGATACCTGTTTTCTAATGGGGGAGGAGATGTGAATTTGGGTGGGTAGAAAGAAGAATCTTGGAGGAGTTGCGGGGAGGGGAATCCATGATTAGAATATATTGCATGAAAAATATTCTCTCTCCCCCCTCCACCCCCACCCCCCACCCCTGAGACAGGGTTTCTTTGTATAGCCTTGGCTGTCCTGGACTCCCTTTGGTTTTTTTTGTTTCTGTTTTTAAGATGTATTTATTTATGTATTTATTATTTATGCAGCATTCTGCCTGCATGTGCCTAAACACCAGAAGAGGGCACCACGTCTCATCATAGATGGTTTTGAGCCACCATGTGATTGCTGGGAATTGAACTCAGGACTTTTGGAAGTGCAGCCAAGTGTTCTTAACCTCTGAGCTATCTCTCCAGCCCCTGTGGAGTCACTCTATAGACCAGGATGGCCTTGAATTCACAGAGCTCTGCCTGCCTCTGCCTCCCTGAGCACTGGGATTATAGACATGCCCCCCCAGGCTTGGCCCCCAAAAAATATTTTCAAATCTTTCCTCTTTTTTTAAAAAAGATATATTTATTTATTATGTATAAAATATTCTGCCTGCATGTGTGCCTGCCCTCCAGAAGAGGGCACCAGATCTTATTATAGATGGTTGTGAGTAACCATGTGGTTGCTGAGAATTGAACTCAGGACCTCCGGAAGAGCAGTCAGTGCTCTTAACCTCTAGCCATGTCTCTAGCCCAATACTTCCAATCTCAAGAAAAGTTGGTTTCATAGAGAAAACAGAGCTGGACACTAGGGAAGCAGAGGCAGGAGAATGACAAGTTCAAGGCCAATCAAGGATATATATAAAAAGATTAAAAACAAAAACAAAGAAAAAAAATCCTAGAAGTTGTAATGGACAAAATTCATGGTCTCATTTACTTTTCTTCCTCAAAGCTTGATTGCTTTAATAGAAAGTCCGCAGCCTGGGGCTGGAGAGATGGCTCAGTGGTTAAGAGCACTGGCTGCTCTTCCAGAGGACCCAGGTTCAAATCCCAGCAACCACATGGCAGCTCACAACTGTCTATAACGCCAGTTCCAGAGATCTGACACCTTCATACAGACATACATGCAGGCAAAACATCGATGCAAATAAAAATAAAGAAGAAATAAATAAAAAGAAAGTCCATGGCCTGACTTTTATTTTGTTAGAAGGCATTCTCAGGCCGGGCATTGGTGGTACGCGCCTGTAATCCCAGCACTCGAGAGGCAGAGGCAGGTGGATCTCTGTGAGTTCGAGGTCAGCATGGTCTACAAAGAGAGTTCCAGGATGCCAAGGCTACACACAGAAACCCTGTCTAAAAAAAAAAAAAAAAAAAAAAAAAAAAAGGAAAAGAAAGAAAGAAAAAAAAAAAGGCATGCTCTTAGTGCTTATGTTCCTTTTTTTAGGATAGTATTATCTTCTACTGTTCTACATGTTTTTTTTCTTTTATGTTTTTTTCAGATAGGGTTTCTCTGTGTAGACCTGGCTGTCCTGGAACTCACTCTGTAGACCAAGCTGGCCTCCAACTCAGAGATCTGTTTGCTTCTGCCTCCCGAATGCGAATGCTGGGATTCAAAAAGCCTGCACTGGGCTGGAGAGATGGCTCAGAGGTGAAGAGCAGTGATTGTTTTTCCGAAGGTCCTGAGTTCAATTCCCAGAAACCACATGATGGCTCCCAACCACCTATAATGAGATCTAGTGCCCTCTTCTGGCCTGCAGGTGTACATGCAGGCAAAAAATTATATACATAATAAATAAATAAATGTTAAAAAAAAAAAAAAAAAAGACCTGCACCACCACTACCCCGCCATGTTTTCTCAAAGCCTTACAAAGATGGCCAGTCGAGGTGGCGCACGGCTTTAATCCCAGCACTCAGGATGCAGAGGCAGGCAGATCTCTG
The DNA here is from genome assembly GCF_964271855.1 of Acomys minous. NCBI lineage: Eukaryota > Metazoa > Chordata > Mammalia > Rodentia > Muridae > Acomys > Acomys minous. Next base: position 62,547,690 of record NC_140499.1, read on the forward strand.
TGAGTTCAAGGCCAGCCTGGTCTACAAAGTGAGTCCAGGACAGCCAAGGCTACACAGAGAAACCCTGTCTCAAAAAAACAAAATAAGCACTCGGGAGGCAGAGGCAGGTGGATCACTGTGAGTTCGAGGCCAGCCTGGTCTACAAAGTGAGTCCAAGATGGCCAAGGCTACACAGAGAAACCCTGTCTCAAAAAACAAACAAAACAAAACAAAAAAACAAAATAAAAATAAAAAGGGTGTTTGTAGCTGGTCCTTGCTACTTTGTGGGTTATTCCTTTTACCACCCCACCCCCTTCATCCCTATCACTAGATAGGAGAAAAAGATCCTTTTTTAAAATATTTATATTTATGCAGTATTCTCTACTGCATATGAGCCAGCACGCCAGAAGATGGCGCCAGACCTCATTATAGATGGCTGTGAGCCACCACGTGGGTGCTGGGAACTGAACTCAGGACTTTCAGAAGAACAACTAGCACTCTTAACCTCTGAGCCATTTCTGCAGCTCCTGAGAAAGAGATCCTTGAATCTAATTTCTTTTTTCTTTTTTTTTTTTTTTCCGAGACAGGGTTTTTCTGTGTAGCCTTGGCTGTCCTGGACTCGCTGTGTAGACCAGGTTGGCCTCGAACTCACAGCGATCCACCTGCCTCTGCCTCCCTGAGTGCTGGGATTAAATGGATGTTATCACTGCCACTGCGCCAGCTGAATTTAATTTGGTTTTGTTTCCTTTTTGAGAATAACGCCCCCTGCTGCCCCACCCCCACCCCAAACAACCACCAACTACCAACCTTGCCCCTTGCGGTCCTTGCATTTATATACTGTCTTAGGGTTTTATTGCTGTGAAGACACATCATGACCAGGGCAGCTCTTACAGATTCGCTCAAGGCAAATCACAGCTGCTGTGGGCAGTCTGACGCAGGGCCACACCCCTACACCTGGGGTTAAAGTGAAAACACATTTCTCTCTTTTAAAAAAAGGATTTATTTATTATGTTAATAATGCTGTGCCTGCATGTACACCTGCACACCAGAAGAGGGCATCAGATCACACTATAGATGGTTGTGAGCCACTATGCAGTTGCTGGGAATTGAACTCAGGACCTCTGGAAGAGCAGACAGTGCTTTTAACCTCTGAGCCGTCTCTCCAGCCCGAAAACACATTCTTTTTTTCTTTCTTTCTTTTTTTTTTTTTTTTTTTTTGGTTTTTCAAGACAGGGTCTCTCTGTGTTAGCCTTGGCTGTCCTGGACTCACTTTGTAGACCAGGCTGGCCTCGAACTCACAGCGATCCGCCCGCCTCTGCCTCCCGAGTGCTGGGATTAAAGGTGTGCGCCACCACGCCCGGCTTCGAAAACACATTCTTATAGTAGTTCTGCATTTTTTTAAAAAAAGAAACCAAAATTCCAGAATTCTCACTGCATTTCCCCCTTCTGTTTGTTTTATTTTGTTGGTTTTTCTTTTTTCTTTTTTCTGAGACAGGGTTTCTCTGTGTTAGCCTTGGCTGTCCTGAACTCACTTTGTAGACCAGGCTGGCCTCAAACCCACAGCGATCCACCTGCCTCTGCCTCCTGAGTGCTGGGATTAAAGGTGTGCGCCACCATGCCTGGCTTCCCACTTCTGTTTTAAGCCACGAATGGTGCTGTGTATAGTGGGAAATTATAAATAGACGCTTTCAGTGAGATAAGTGCTTTTGGAGCCAGTGGCTAAGGGTTCAGGAGACCCTTCCTGCTCTTTCTACTGGGGTAGCTTTGCCTTTGATGTAGGGAAATGGCAGCAGCCGAGCAACCCCATCGTCTGCATTAAATTGTATCTCTCTTTTTACAGAGGCCATAGTTTTACTTTCTCCTTTGAAACCATCGACAGTCCCTGGATGCACAGTGGGCCCTCTGACGTCAACCCACTCTTTCCCAAGATCATCCCTACTGTCCCTGAGGGCAAAGGACCACGAACATAAAGGCCTAAAGGTATTTTATGACATTGAATTCTGGGGGATAGATTAAGACGTTTGCCTGTGGCCTGTCTAGAGCAATGCTGAGTGCAGTAACGTGCACAAGACCCACAATACTGAACATGGTTTTTGGTCTACATGTCACCCCTTAGCTGAAACAGCTTGTGCCTTTTGCTGTGAGGACTCAAGTTAGGCCCCCAATGCCATTTTATTTATTTAATTTTTTGGTTTTTCAAGACAGGGTTCCTCTGAGTAGCCTTGGCTGTCCTAGACTCGCTTTTGTACACCAGGCTGGCTTCGAACTCACAGAGATCCACCTGCCTCTGCCTCCAGAGTGCTGGGATTACAGAGGTGCACCACTGTGCCCGGCTTCTTTCAAACTTTTTTTAAAAAAACTTTTTAATTTTAATTTTATGTGGATCGGTGTTTAGCCTGCATGTATGTCTGTGTGAGGGTGTCAGCTCTTGGAGCTACAGACAGTGGTGAGCCACCATGTGGGTGTTGGGAATTGAACCAAGGTCCTCTGGAAGACCAGACAGTGCTTTTAACCACTGAGCCATCTCTCCAGCCCCCTTTCAAACATATATATATATATCAGAAAATGCCCCTGGGAGCAAAGCAGGGGATATCCCAGCAGTAGAAACTGCAATAAACTTTTTGCTGAACTCTTGAGACAAACATCCATTCCTGGGCTGGAGAAATTGCTCAGCATTTAAAAGCACTGTCTACTCATCCAAAGGTCATGAGTTCAAGTCTCAGCAACCACATAGTGGCTCACAACCATCTATAATGAGATCTGGTGCCCTCTTCTGGTGTGCAGGCATACATGCAGGCAGAATACCATATACATAATAATTAAATAAATCTTTTTTAAAAAATTCAGCCAGGTGTGGTGGCACACGCCTTTAATCCCAGCACTCAGGAGGCAGAGGCAAGAGGATCGCTGTGAGTTCGAGGCCAGCCTGGTCTACAAAGTGAGTCCAGGACAGGCAAGGCTACACAGAGAAACCCTGTCTCAACAACAACAACAACAACCTTTCCTTCACGTCCTGCTGTTTCTTCTACAGCATTTGAAATAAAAATTTCCATTTTTATCCTAAACTTTTGAGCCCCACATTGAGGTGCAACTTGTAACTGGTCTTTTCTACCTTTTTTATTTTTCCTTCGAGACAGGATTTCTCTGTGTAGCCTTGGCTGTCCTGGACTCACTTTGTAGACCAGGCTGGCCTCCAACTCACAGTGATCCTCTTGCCTCTGCCTCCTGAGTGCTGGGATTAAAGGCGTGCGCCATTACGGCTGGTTGTTGCTACTTTTGGGGTTCTTTTTTCCCACCCTTTATCCAACCCTCAGGTTTCACCCACTAACACTAGATAGAGAAAGGAGGAGGATGGGGGATGGGGGGGGGAGATCATGGAATCTAATTTCTTCTTGCTTTTTCTTTGCTTGTAGCTGGTCTTTCTAGTTTGTGGGTTCCTCTTTTTCCCATCCTTTTTCCCTCTGCCCTGTTTCACCCCCCCTAACATTAGAACGGAGAGAAAGAAGGATATTGCGAGAAAGAGAGAGAGAGATCCTTGAATCTTAATTTTTTTTTCTTGTTTCTTCTTTGCTTGTAACCAGTCTTTGCTACTTTGTGGGTTCTTCCTTTTTCCACCCTTTATGGCCCAGTTTCACCCCCATCACTAGATCGGAGAGAAAGAAGGATAGACAGGGGAAGGGGTGGGGAGAGGGAGAGGGAGGGAGAGGGAGGGAGAGGGAGGGAGAGGGAGGGAGAGGGAGGGAGAGGGAGGGAGAGGGAGGGAGAGGGAGGGAGGGAGAGGGAGAGGGAGGGAGAGGGAGGGAGGGAGAGGGAGAGGGAGGGAGAGGGAGGGAGAGGGAGGGAGAGGGAGGGAGAGGGAGGGAGAGGGAGGGAGGGAGAGGGAGAGGGAGGGAGAGGGAGGGAGAGGGAGGGAGGGAGAGGGAGAGGGAGGGAGAGGGAGGGAGAGGGAGGGAGGGGGAGGGAGGGAGAGGGAGGGAGAGGGAGGGAGAGGGAGGGAGAGGGAGGGAGAGGGAGGGAGAGGGAGGGAGAGGGAGGGAGAGGGAGGGAGGGAGGGGGAGGGAGGGAGAGGGAGGGAGGGGGAGGGAGGGGGAGGGAGGGGGAGGGAGGGAGAGGGAGGGAGAGGGAGGGAGAGGGAGGGAGAGGGAGGGAGAGGGAGGGAGAGGGAGGGAGAGGGAGGGAGAGCTCCTTCAATTTAATTTCCTTTTGATTCTTCTTTGCGCATTACTAGTAACAAACTGAAGCACCACCACAGGGAACAGCCGCCGACCCTGCCGCTCAGGCCCTAGCATTTATATACCCTCTGAAAAGTTCCCAGAATTCCAAACATCACACCATGGCAGAAATTATCCACAGCTGGCAAAAGCACACTTGTGGTAGAGCACAGGACAACTCATGGGCAGCTGCTGCGGACAGCATGGGGCAGCCCCACGGCCCTACACTTGGGATTCAAAAATAAAAGCAGCCCAATTCTTGTATTTCTCTGTTTTTAAAAATAATATTCTTTTTTTTGTTTTTTGTGCATTAGTGTTTTGCCTGCGTGTAATGTCTGCATGAAGGTGTCAGATCTTGGAATTAAAGACAGTTGTGAGCATCAGTGCTGGGAATTGAACCTGGGTCCTCTGGAAGAACACTTAACTCTCTTAACTCCTGAGATATCTCTCCAGCCCCTCTGTGGTTTTTTTTTTTTTTTTTTTTTTTTGTTTAGCTTTTCTTTCTTTCTTTCTTTTCCTGAGACAGGGTCTCTCTGTGTAGCCTTGGCTGTCCTGGACTCACTTTGTAGACCAGGCTGGCCTGGAACTCACAGAGATCCACCTGCCTCTGCCTCCTGAGTGTTAGGATTACAGGCCTGTGCTAACTGGTGGTGGCTGGCTATTTCTGTGTTTTGTAAAGAACCCACAATTCCAGAATTTTCACTGTAAATAGCCCTTCAGACAGCAGAGAATAAACTGCACCGACGATGGACAGAGCTGTAGTTAATAATTTACTCTGTATAGAGCAATTGCCGCATTAACTGCCATGCCCCCGCCACACAGCCAGACAGACTCAGTGCCTGGGTGAGTGTGGGCTAGGACTACTCAACAGCAAACACAAGATCCGTACTCTATACACTGCATGTCCTATCACAGATGTTCAGGGATGCAAGAGAGCAAGCAAAAGCTGAACATGGCAGAGTTAAAACATAAGCAAGGTAAATTTGGAGATAAAATTGTGAAATTGATGGAACATTAGGAAAACTTCTATTTATTATATGTATCAAATACATTCTTATCTTATTTTATGTGTAAAAGTGTTTTGCCGGGGCTGGAGAGATGGCTCAGAGAGGGGCTGGAGAGATGGCTCAGAGGTTAGGAGCACTGACTGCTCTTCCAGAGGTCCTGAGTTCAATTCCCAGCAACCCCATGGTGGCCCATAACCATCTATAATGTGATCTAATGCCTTCTTCTGGCCTGCAGGTGTGCATGCAGACAGCGCTATATACATAATAAATCTTTTTTTTAAAAAGTGTGTGTTTTACCTGCATGTGTGTCTGTGTACCACTTGTGTGCCTGGTGCCGGAGGACTCCTGAAGTAGGCATCAGACCCCTGGATCACAGATGGTCACGAGCTACCATGACCATCTACAAGCGCCATTCTTTTTTTTTTTTTTTTTTTTTTTTTGGTTTTTCGAGACAGGGTTTCTCTGTGTAGCCTTGGCTGTCCTGGACTCGCTTTGTAGACCAGGTTGGCCTCGAACTCACAGCAATCCGCCTGCCTCTGCCTCCCGAGTGCTGGGATTAAAGGCGTGCGCCACCATGCCCAGCTCACAAGCTCCATTCTTGTTCCTGGCATAGGCCAGAACCGTTACAGTGTGTCATTTTATAATCCCAACAATAACCCATGAGTTATATTCAGCATTCTCAGTGTACATCTTGGCAAGCAAGGGCATAAAGAATAAAACAGTGGTTCGCACGCATACAATAATCATGGAACTGGTAAGACACAGAGCCAAAATCTAAACCTAAGGACTTCAACTGTAGGTCCTGTTATGTCTATCTATCTGGACAGGATACTAGAATTCAAGCAGGTTTTCTGTTTAACCTTATGATAAGAGTTAGGTCCAGGTGCGGGAGCGCACGCCTTTAATCCCAGGCAGAGACAGGAAGGCTCTCTGTGAGTTTGAGGCCAGCATGGTCTACCAAATAAATGGTTCAGGGCAGCCATTTAAATGGGCTGTTACACAGAGAAACTTTGTCTAAAAAAAAAAAAAAGAAAAAGAAAAAGAAAAAGAAAAAATAATATGGTTCAGGTGTGATGACTCAGTATTATAATCTCAACCCTTGGGAGACCCAGGCAGGGGGATTGCCACAGGCTCAAGGCCACAGTGGACTACAGAGTGAAACCCGGTTTACAGAAAGATGGCTGAGAGGATCAAGGCACTTACCTTGATGCCAGGCAACCTGAGTTCCATTCCTGGGACCCATATAGTGGAAAGAGAAGGCTGGCTCCTGTCAGTTTTGCCTTGTCCTCCATATGTGTGGGACAGCCCGTGGGCCCGCATGTATACGCACACGTATAATAAATCAATGAATAAACAAATAAATGGAATGTAGAGGTGGCTCAGTGGGTGTTTGCTGTGCCAAGTATGAGCCCATGGACTCTGATCCCCAGCCTGAAACGTTGGGCATGCATGCATAATCCTAGAGCTGGGGAGGAGGAGACAGAGAATTCCTAGGGCTTGTTCCTCAGCTTTACTCTTTAAACTCTGGGTTCATTGAGAGTTTAACAACTAAGGTAGGAGCTCCTCGAGAGATGGCTCAGAGGTTAAGAGCACTGGCTGTTCTTCCGAAGGTCCTGAGTTCAATTCCCAGCGACCACATGGTGGCTCACAGCCATCTACAATGAGATCTGGTGCCTTCTGCTGGCCTGCAGGAAGAATATGTGCAAATAATAAATGCATCTTTGAAAATAAATTAAGGTGGAGAACGACTTCGGGAGATACCGGATGACCTCTGATGTCTATAGATGCGTAGGTGCACACACAAAAAAATTGGTGCCTGTGTATTGCGGACTCTGGGTGTGGCTTCTGAGTCTGCCCATTTTTATTTTCTTCCTACATATCTTTATGTGCTTTATGTGAATATACATATATTCCCGTCTCTGCTGGGATTAAAGGTATGCACTACCTTGACTGGCTCTTCATCATGAATGTTTCTCTCTCTTTTTTTTTTTTTTCAAGACAGAGTTTCTCTGTGCAGCCTTGGCTGTTCTGGACTGGCTTTGTAGACCAGGCTGGCCTCGAACTCACAGTGATCCGCCTGCCTCTGCCTCCCGAGTGCTGGGAGTAAAGGCGTGCGCCACCACCACCAGGGTTTTTTGGTTTTTCAAAACAGGGTTTCTCTGTGTAACTTTGGCTGGCCTGGACACCTTTTGCAGAAAAGGTTGCCCTGAAACTGACAGAGATCTGTCTGCCTCTGCCTCCCTGAGTGCTGGGATTATAGGTGTGTGCCACCACCACCTGGCCACCATCATAATTTTTGTTTTGTTTTTGAGACAAGGTTTTTCTGTGTCACCCTGGCTGGCTGTCCTACACTCACTTTGTAGTGTGTATGCCACCGCACCTGGCTACCATCATAATTTTTTCTTTCTTCTTCTTCTTTTTTTTTTTCTGAGACTGGGTTTCTCTGTGTAGCCTTGGCTATCCTGGACTTGCTTTGTAGAGCAGGCTGGTCTCGAACTCACATCATCCACCTGCCTCTGCCTCCCAAGTGCTGGGATTAAAGGTGTGTGCCACCACACCTGGCCTCACCATCATAATTTTTAACTTTTTATTTATATATGTTTTTCAGTACTTCGTTTTGAACATGCTAACCATTACTCTACCATTTAGCTATATTCTCCAGTCCATGTAAAAAAATTTTTTAAAAAATGTTTTCTTTGCTTGTATGCATATATACCGTGTGTGTGTGTGTGTGTGTGTGTGTGTGTGTGTGCCTGGTGCTCAGGGAAGTCAGAGGGCTGTCAGAGAGTTATGGATTCCCTCGAACTGGAGTTACAGAGGATTGTGAGCCACCACATGAGTTCTGGGAACAGAATCTGGATCTTCTGGAAAAGCAACAAGTATCTTTTTTTGTTTGTTTGATTGTTTATGTTTTTCAAGACAGGGTTTCTCTGGTAGTCCTGGCCTCGCTTTGTAGACCAGGCTGTCCTGGAACTCACAGAGATCCGCCTGCCTCTGCCTCCCGAGTGCCGGGATTACAGGAGTGCACACTCTGTTATCGCCGCCGCCCGGCTGGGTTTAAATTTCAACTTTGCCTTTCGACCTATTCCTCATTTTCCTCATCTGTATGAAAGGATGCCTAGTACCATCTCACAGAGAATAAGAATTAATCTAAAGTTCTCAGCACGGTGCCCTGCGGTTTCTTGTTGCCCAAAAGTTATTATTCCTTCAACGTGATAATTAGATCTCAGCTCTAAGGTCCTCAGGAAGAATACTTAGGGTAAGTGTTCTAGAAACGTTGACTGTAGGCGGGCCTAACTGCTTCGAGGAAGTAGGAGGTGGTGGCCAGGCTAGCGAGGGAAGCTAGGCCTGGAGTCGGCTAGTGCAATCGGGAGGGGTGGGAAGCTGTTCCCCCACTGTGAACAGAAGAGGGCCAGATCCCAGAGAGCACGCTAGGAACACCGTAATTCATCAGTACATCCTGCTGATTGGTTTTTTTTTTTTCCCTTTTCTTCCTTTCGGCTCTTACGGTACAGTCAAGAAAGGACCGACCAGAGAGAAGTAAATTAACACTCAGAGCCCATGGCCTTTGGCAGAGCGAGGCAGGCCACACCCCAGCGAGACAACAGGGCCCAAGCCCCCAACGCTAATTCTGTCCTTAAATTCATGGATTCCGTCGCGATGAAACACCACCCACCCAAACGCAGAGCCCACCGCCGTCCGCGGGCTCCATCTTTAGACGTGAAAGAATGAGAGCTTGCCACAAGGAGAATCCCGGTTTTGAGAGGCTAGGTGGTACGGCGGCTGCCTGGGGACCAAAACGTCTCCAAGGTAAAGTTGCAGCCTGAAGCGATTTTTTGACCCCCGACACTTAATGAGCTAGCGAAGACCCGGATGTGTCTGGGACTGGCCGAGGTACCCATTAACGCGCCCCCGCTAGACCATCCCCCTTCTCCATCTACGATTGGGCCCGCTTGACGCCAATCATTGCTTCTCCAGCCACCCACTCTTCAAGGGTGGGGTGAAGTCTCGGTATCCCGCTTTCTATTGGTTGGAGCAAGAACAGGAGGGCGGGGAGCCGGCTAAGGTCCTCCAATGGGCGTCGTGGCGTGTGGTTAAGGCGGAGTCGAGGCGCTTGGCAGCTGCCCAATCAGCGTCCTTGTTTGTGTGGTGCCGCCGCCGCCGGTGCAGCCGCCGCCGCCGCCGCTGCCCCTGTCTGTACCGCAGTGTCTGCTCCGCCCGCCCGCCCTCCCCGACCCGGCCCGCCCCCTCCCCCACCCCGGCTCCTGGACCCGCCGGTGGGGTCTGGATCCCACGGTGCCGTCGCCGCCTCCTTTTTCGACGCCTTCGCCGCCGCCTGGGGAGGCGACACAGTCGGGAGTTCCGCCGCCGCTGCCAGGTGAGGAGCTCTGGCCTAGGCCAGCCTGGCCGCCAGCCCGCCCGGGGGCGGTGAGGAGCGACGGAGGGAGCGAGGCTGCGAGGAGGCGGCGGTGGGGGAAGGGAAAGGTGGAGGGCGGGGGGAGGGGAAGCGCCCGCGAGCCGACGCCCGCCCGCGCGCCCCCGCCTGGCGTCCCCTCCCCCAGCCCGGCCCGCGCGCCCCCGCCTCGCGCTCCCCTTCACCTCTTCCCCTCCCCCCCCACTCACTCCGCGCGCGCGCGCGCCCGGGTCTTTCACTTAGGCCTCGCGCGACCCGGCTGGCTGGTGTGTCCCTCCGTGTCTTCTCTTTTTTACTCTCTCTCCCCTCCCTCGCTCCCCGTTTCCCTCGCCATCCCCCCCCTTTCGCTCAGTACCTCATGCCCGCCATGCTCCCCTCTTTTCCTCCGGAGCGTCCTCCCCTCTGTGTTTTTTTAACTCTCCGCCCCCAGTAGTGCCCTCGGGGTGCGGGGGCCGCTCCCTGCACTGAGTCTTGTGTTTTACCGCGGATGGGACGGAAGGGGGGGGGGATCCTTAAGGGTGGAGGAGGCACTGAATAATTATCTTTATTCGGGGGGAAAAGGATCAGGAGTGCAGAACCTTACCCCTTTATTTCGTCGTCCACCGTTCCCTTGCCCTTCGTAAGAAAAGGGAATTGTCTTGACTTGTGCGGGTTACTTACCTTGTATAGTAACTGAACCACTCATCTTCTCAGCTGGGCTTTGGGACACACCGGATCTGTTTCCCAGTTCAGTTCCTGAGGCTTAATGGAACCAGAACTTACCCTTCCCCACCAACCCAGAACTGAAGAGTACTTTTCTTTGCCTCCTTTTGGGCTCAGATGCCTGAAGGAGCTAGCTGCTCCTGTGAATGCAGAGATTTAGGCGTGAGGCGCCGTCCCGGGACAGCCTCCCCGCTTTGTAAAGGCATGGTGCGCTCCTTGAGTCATCTGCGGCAGCACTCAGTTTCCCTCCAGACAGAGATGTTGGTTCTTAAGGACTGGCCCTGGGATGGAGGGGGAGGCGTCACTGGCCGGGAGCCTGTGGATGCTGAAGTTAGCAGCGCTTCCCTGCGCTGTTCTGGAGAGTAAGGTAGCTTCCTGAGAACCAGGGGTCTCCTCTGGGAAACGATTACTTGAAGGGTGTGTGTGTGTGTGTGTGTGTATGTGTGTGTTTTAGAGGTGGGAATAATATGAATTGAATCTATTTTAGCAAAGAAAGTGTCTTTCATGCGAGTATGCCCTAAAAGATTTGAAATCATGTTTGAAGCTGGTGTAAAAGTAGGTTTTATCCATGTGAGTTGAGAAGAGCTGGTGCTTTTGTAGTTGGGGGTATATTTTCTTTTCCAGAAATTTATAATTTGAATAGACAACGGGTGAATGTGATACAAAGTGAAAAGAAGTCGTCTCCTCCCTCAGCTGTCCTCCACCCATGGTGTCCTCCTACAACACACAGCTGATGCTTCCTTGGCATCTGTATACTGTCTGTATGTTGTTGATTGTCCTGTTTGAGAGTGATTTCTTTATTGCTTTTTCTTTGATACATGGGCTTAAAGTCTGCCTTGAAGGCTGATAGCCAGTTTGATTTGCATTTTTGGTGCAGGAGAAGTCTTGATAAGAATTGTCATAGTTGGGGGCTGGAGAGATGGCTTAGGGGTTAAGAGCACTGACTGCTCTTTCAGAGGACTCAGCCTCAATTCCCAGCACCGCATAGCTAGTTCCGGGGTATCTGACACCCTGAGGGCAGGGAACAGAGATGTTGTTCTAGAGTAGTAACATTTGCTCAATCGCGCTTGCGTGCGTGCTTGATTTGTAAGAAGGGAACTTCTGGTGATGATCAAGACAGTGGCGTGAAGAGGTTAAGCTCATCTGAGGGCAGGAAGATACATATCTGTTGGAAACGTAATTGTTAGTCCACCACAGGTGCTGGGCTGGATCAGGCACAGACTTTCCCTGGGCTTTTTAAGAAAACAGGTTTATAAATAGTCCATGGTGAGTACTGGTCCCGTGTGACTGATGGTGGGCTTTTCAATCTGGGAGCAGTGGAAGTTATCATGGGAAGAGGTAGCTAAGTACAACAGGGATCGGAAGGCGACCTGTAGGTTGAATGACCTGTACGGAAAAGAGATGAGAGTTGTAGACTTCTATGCTGTCTGTTTGTTAGTTGAGGACATTTTTAATGAGTTGAGAGTTACTTGTGCTTCACAGCAGCATCCATCTTTATGGCACTAGTTTGCTTCCCCTGACTCTGTCATGTCTGTTAACTTCCTGTTTACATATAGTCTCAACAGGGTCCAATAGAAGCTACATTAAATACTTGTCTAGAAACAAAGTTAACCTGGTTTCCTGATCATCCTTTTAACTATAAGTCCTGGCAGTAACTTAAACTGTGTTTAGCATAGGGGCACAGGGAGAGAAATGTGTGAGGAATTTTTTCTGACCCTCACAGCTCTAAATAACTTTCTAAAGTCTGTGTTCCCTGGGCTCATGACTGTAATCCCAACACTTGGGAAATTAAGAGAGGATTCTGAATTGGAGGCAGCATTGACTACATAGTGGGTTTAAGATAGTTAGAGGTAGTGAATTAAGATCCTTTCTGAAAACACTAAAACCCCAAACAAAAACTGGTACAGGCCTTTCATCCTGAGCAGGAGACAGAAACTCAAGTTCATCCTCTGCTTCATATCAAGTTAGAGACTTTGAGCTCCCCCCTCCTTCTGCACGCGTTTCATCCCCGCACAAGCAACGCAGAGGCAGGTGGATCTCTGGGTTGGAGGGCAGCTTGGTCTACAGAGTTCCAGAACAGCCAGGGCTACAAAGAGAGACCCTGTCTTAAAAATAAATAAATAAATAAGTAACAGCAGCAACAACAAAAAAGTACAGAAGCAAGATTGAAGAGATGTGCCCAGAAAGGTATTTAATCATATCCTACTGTCTCAGGATTCCCTTGTCTTTTTTGTTTGTTTGTTTCATTTTCTGCTGCTGCTGCTCCTCCTGTTCCCCCTCTTCCTCCTCCTCTTCTGATTTTTCCAGAGTTTCTCTATGTAGCCTTGGCTGTCCTTGAACTGACTGCAGACCATGCTGGCCTGGAACTCAGATCCGCCTGCCTCTGCCTCCTGAGCGCTGGAATCTCTTGGTTCTCCTTGTTTTAAGCAGTGAGCTGTATATGTTGTTTCCCAAGCAGACCTCTCACCTCAGTTTAATTGGTTTTTTTCCTTCTCACTCCTCAAGCAGTATAGGGAAACAGCAGCTATGCTGTACTGGTTTCTGGCTCTGGAGTGTTACTCTGTGTTAGCCACCCTATTAGGAGACATGCTTACAAGCAGCCATTCTGCACGTAGTTTAGGAAGCTCATGTTGCTTGGCTTATTGAGAAAAACCAAAACAGACTTGCTGGATGAAAACAACAGCTAGGGAAATCATAAAACTGAGCCATCAAGTGGATCGAGGGACTTTATTTCCCAGACCTTTGTAGGACTCAGTGTCCTTAGATACCAGTGCCAATCCCAGACATCTTCTGAGGCACATTGGAAGGAAAGGAGAAAAAGGAAAAGGTTGGTTCCAACTCTAATTCTAGTGTAAAACTGCCCAATTGTTATTACTTTTAAAAGATTTTATTTACTTATTATGTATACAGCACTCTATCTGCATGTACACCTGCAGGCCAGAAGAGGGCATTAGAGGGTGTAGATGGCTGTGAGCCACCATGTGGTTGCTGGGAATTGAGCTCAGGACCTCTAAAAGAGCAGACAGTGCTCTTACCTGCTGAGCCATCTCTCCAGTTCCCCTGCCCAATTATTTTACTGCTTGTGGAAAATCCCACCAACATGATGCCTCATGATAGCATATCATTGATTTTTGCCTAAGCATGGGAAAAGGATTTGTTTTTGTGAAAAAGAATGTCTTTGGGGTAGAAAGTATCTAGTTTATATTCAGTAGTCTGAAGGTTTTGCTATATACCTCTTAAAGACTTGCTAACTTCAGTTGGTGAAGCAGGGTTCTTTCCCTGAGTGTAACAGTGATAAAAGCCTCTGCAGATAAGTCTAGATTTAAAATGTACCCCTCCTTATGTTGTATCTTTTACTTTGTCTTTAGTGGATTCATATAATGTTTCAATGCAACCTGAGTTCATAAGAAAGGAGAGAAATGACATTGTCATTAAGGCTTTACAAATTGGCTCTGTGTAGTGTTTTCCGTAGAATCCCTTAAATTGCCACTGCCTTGAATTGCCTACAATTGGCCAGAAACTATCAAGAGTTTGGGATTATAGTAGCAAGAGTAACAGATGCGTTGTTTCAGCTTTCTGTTGGTTTTGAGACAAGGTCTGGCCTGGGACTCTGAGAAGATGGGCCTGTATCTACCTCCTGAGTGCTGGGGTTAAAAGCCTATGCCTCCATGCCTGTCTAGTTTGTTTCTTTTCTTTTTTTTCTTCCCCTGCCCCCCCCCCCCAGGGTCTCTCTGTGTAGCCTTAGTTGTCCTGGACTCACTTTGTACACCAGGCTGGCCTCGAACTCAATGTGATCCGCCGCCTCTGCCTCCTGAGTGCTGGGATTAAAGGCGTGCACCACCACCGCACCCGGCCAGTTTGATCCTTTTGAGGTATGAAATGTTCAAATCCCAGATATAAAAGAGTCACAGTAATTGCAGATCTTTGCTATGTGAACCTGTTTGAGACAGTTTCTTCTGTAGTCCATGCTGGTCTTCAACTCCCAGTGTGATCCTTCTTTCTGCTTTAGCCTTGCAAGTAGTAAGGTTAAAGGTGTGTGCCGTCCCACCTGGTGTGTTTGCTTGTTTCATTTACTTATTTATTAGGGTGTGTGTTTGTTGAGTTAGGATTTTGCTGCACAATCCAAGTTGCCTTGAGACCGCTGCTCCTCATGACATAGCCTCCTGAGTCCACAGGTGCGCATCCCTGTACCCACCTTTGATTTTAATTAATTACTTTAGCTACTAGTAGTTATTTGAGACAGAATATCATTATGTCTGAAGCTCACTGTGTAGAGTAGGCTTGCCTCAAAGTCATAGAGGTCTGTCCACTTCTCTCTCCCAAGTCCTGGGACTAATGGTGTCTACTACTATGCCTGGCAATTTTTTTATTAGTGTTCTGCTAAAGAAATTAAGCAAAATTTAATTGTTGAAACTTCCTCTTACTGTAACTGACTGATACACATTTTTTAGAACAAAACTTTGTTGATTTTGTCTTATTTGGGCTGTATACAGGAGAGGTAAATTTTATAATTTTCCAAAATATGGATTGGGATGTAAGGAGATTTTATATTAGGTATCAGGAATTACGAATTCTTAGTGTAATTGTGAGGGATTGCAGGTGTTAACTGGAGGGCTTACATTATTCACAGGGGGCTTTTTGAGTAATCTAGATACAGAAGAGAGTAGACTAAGAAGTGGCAAAGTGAAATAGTGAAGCATAATAAATATAAAGAAATCTCCCCCGCCCCCTTTTAAGGTGTTAGGGGTGTAACTTAAGGTCCTCCCATGCTAGGTAAGTGCCTTACACTTTATTTACTTATTCATTTACGTTTTTTTTGAGTTAGGATCTTAGTACATAGTCCAAGTTCCTCAAGACATGTAGGTGTGCATGCCTGCACCTAAACTTGAGCTAAAGCTCTAGCTTCTTATACTGTTCATCTTCTTTTGCAAGAGCTATGGTTTGCCACATAGTCAAGGCTGGCCTAGAATTTTTGATCCTCCTGCCTCAGACTCCCGAGTGACGAGATGAGTGCCCACCTATCAGAAAATAGCTAGTTTTCTACACTGAGATAAAATAGCTAGTTGCCACATTTCTTTCATATAATTGCTTCGATGCCATATTTTGTGTGTGTGTGTGTGTGTGTGTGTGTTTTGAGACAGGGTTTCTCTGTGTAACAGCCCTCTCTTTGTAGACCAGGCTAGCCTCGAACTCACAGAGATCTGCCTGCGTTTGCCTTTCGAGTGCTAGGATTAAAGATGTGTGCCACCATACCTGGCTATTTTCTTTCTTTCTTTCTTTAATTTTAATTTTACTTTATATGTACGGATGTATTGCCTGCATCAATATCTGTGTACCACTTGTGTGCCTGGTGCCCTTGGAGGCCAGAAGAGGGTGTCAGGTCCCCTGGCGTTACAGGCAGTTGTTAGCTGCCATGTGATTGCTGGGAATTGAACCTGGCCCCATGCGACAAACAGCCAGTGTTTGCAGCCACTGAGCCATCTCTCTAGCCTCTTGCTTTATCTTCTATTGTTTAGAGATAAGGTTTCATTCTATAGGCCAAAATTCACTGTGTTGCCTGGGTTCGCCTGCTTCAGCCTCTGAAGTACTAGGATTATAGATATGAGCCACCACGTCTGACTAAATGTCATTTTTTCCAATAAGGCCTTATTTCTACCATTTATTTTTGGTGTTTTGCTTGTTTGTTTTGAGACAGGGTTTCTTTCTCTGTGTAGCCCTGGCTATTCTGGAACTCTCTTTGTAGACCATGCTAGCCTTGAATTCACAGAGATCTACCGGCCTCTGTCTCCTACCAATTTTTTAAAAACTTTTACTTTTTATGTGTATAAGTGTTTTTTTGTTTGTTTTGATTTTGGTTTTTCAAGACAGCGATTCTCTGTGTAGCCTTTGCTGTCCTGGACTCACCTACTTTTTAGACCAGGCTGGCCTCCCAACTCACCGCGATCCGCCTGCCTCTGCCTCCCAAAGGCGTGCACTACCATGCCTGGCTTTAGACTTTTATGTATACAGTGTTCCGCTTGTATGTACACCTGCACACCAGAAGGCACCAGATCTCATTACAGATGCTTATGAGCCACCATGTAGTTGCTGAGAATTGAACTCAAGACCTTTGGAAGAGTGAGTGCTCAACTCTGAGCCATCTCTCCAGCCCATGTATAAGTGTTTTGTCTCTATGTATTATGTGGACTATGTATGCCTGGCATCTGTGGAGGCCAGAAGACATTGGATCCCCCGAAAATAAGGGACACACAGGATTCACCATGTGTATGATAGGAACTGAATGCAGGCCCTCTTGAAGAACAGATAATGCTGAGTGTTGCGTTTTTTTTCCAGCCCTAAATTTTGTGTGTGTGTGTGTGTGTGTGTGTGTGTGTGTGTGTGTGTGTGAAGGTTAGACAGCTTTGTGCACTCAGTTCTCTCCTGCCTTTATATGGATTCTAGGATTGAGTTTAGATCTCCGAGTTTTGTCTCAAATGCCTTTACTTGCTGAGATGCCTCACTGTTCTTCAGTCTGTCCATCCATTTATTTATCCATCCATCTTATAACTGTATTTATTGAGACAGAGTCTCAGCTATCTCAGGCCGGCCGTACCTTACTGTGGACTTGAGGACGACCTTGAAGTTCTGGTTCTCTTGCCTCTGCCTCACAGCTGCTGAGATGACAGGCACTCACCACCACGTCAAGTCTTCCTAACTCCTCAGAACCTTACCTTCACCTCCTTATCCTTCACGTCTAGTAGTCTGCCTTTGCTCTGTTTTCTTCTTCATGGCACTTAACAACTTTAAAGCATTCACTTGTGCTGGGCAGTGGTGGCAAACACAAGAGTCAGGTGACCTCTGAGTTTGCGGCCAGCCTGATTTACAGAGTGAATTACACGACAGCCAGGGCTGTTTCATACCTAATATAATTCCTGTCATAAGTTTATACTCAAAATTGTTATCAGATTGGAATAATAGTCTCTTTTCCTAACTAAATGTAAACTTCATTTACAACAAAATATGAAATATGATAAATAAAATTGAGGATTGCAAAATGTTATAAAATTGTACTTTGTCTTAAAATTTTTGTTTGTGCACACGAATGCATGTACATGCAGTGCTCAGAGAGACGAGAAGAGAGTGTTGTGTTCCCTGGAGCTTGAGTTACAGGTGGTTGCTAGATTCAGGTACCCAGCTGTGTACCTGAGTAGGCACTGGGAGCAGAATTCAGGTCCTCTAGAAGAGTTGTGCGTGCACTTCACCACTGAGACATCTCTCTAGCCCAAGTAAAACATTTTGTAAACTTTAACGAATTATAAATATGGGGGCTGGAGGCTCAGCAGTTAGGAGTACTGGCTGCTCTTCCAGAGAATCCAGGTTCAGTTCCCAACACCCACATGGCAGCTCTCAGCTTTAGTTCCAGAGGAACCGACACTATTACACAGACATGCGTGGAGCCAAAACAACAGAGCACATGAAATAAAAATAAGAGCCGGGGGCGGGTGGCGCACACCTTTAATCCCGGCACTCGGGAGGCAGAGGTAGGGGGATTTCAGTGAGTTCGAGGCCAGCCTGGTCTACAAAGTGAGTCCAGGACAGCCAAGCCTACACAGAGAAACACTGTCTTGAAAAACAAAAAAACAAAACAAACCAAAACAACAACAAATATATATATAATGTTAAAGTAATTGACTTCCTATTGAAATAAGTATTGTTTAAGTAAACTTTTAAAGTGTATTCACGTATATTATCACATCCCACCAAAAACTAGACACATCAACACTGTTTCCCTTTTGTGAGGCATTGAATCATCAAAGCCAGAAATGTGAGCATCATTGTGTTACTTCTCCTTTTTTTTTTTTTTCCCCTTCCTTTTTTTGAGACAGGGTTTCTCTGCACAGCCTTGGCTGCCCTGGACTCTCGCTTTGTAGACTAGGCCTCAAACTCCAGCGATCTGCCTGCCTCTGCCTCCCAAGCACTGGGATTAACAGGTGTGTGCCACCATGCCCAAAGGTACACTTAATTTTTTGTTTTTTGAGACAGGGTTTCTCTGTGTAGCCTTGGCTGCCCTGGACTCTTGCTTTGTACAGCAGGCTGGCCTCAAACTCACAGGGATCTGCCTGCTTCTGCTGGGCGTGGGAGAGTGACCTCAAATTTGATCTTCCTTCCTCTACTTCCAGCTACTGGAATTGTAGGTGCACGCCCCTAGGTTCTGGCTGGTGGTTTTGAGACTTAATCTCATTATTTAGACCAGGCTGGCCTAGAACTTACTGTGTAGACCAGGCTGGCTTCAGATTTGGAGCAATCCATTTGGCTTAGTGTTCAAGGTCATTTGTGATCTTGACCTTTGCCTTTCTATTATTCAGTATGTCTCGTCTTCTTTACACTTAATACATGAATAAATACCATTTTTAATTCTCAAATCAGTCTCCAAATCTCATCTCAAACACTGCTTCCTCTGAAAAGCCTTCGCTGACTTGCCCACAAAGATTTAAGTAACATCTTCTCTGATCTCACTATACTTTATAAATATTACTTGCCTCCTCTCAGTGTCAGTATCCAAAAAGCAAAATACAGCGGCTCAGTTTAAAGCATTTGCTACTCTTCCAGAGGACCTGAGTTTGTTTGTTTGTTTGTTTATTATTATTATTAATAACTATTTTTATTTTGGTTTTTTGAGACGGGTTTTCTCTGTGTAGCCTTGACTATCCTGGACTTGCTTTGTAGACCAGGCTGGCCTCGAACTCACAGAGATCCGCCTGCCTCTGCCTCCCGAGTGCTGGGATTAAAGGACCTGAGTTTAATTGCCAGAACCTACAAGGTGGCTCACAACTGCCCATAACTCTAGTCCCAGGGGATCTGATGCCCTCTTTTGGCCTACTTGGTTCACTGCATGCACATAGTGTACTGAATGTCACGCCAGCACAACATCCACACATATAAAATAATAAAATACAAAATTGAGAAAGCAGTGTACTTCCAGTGCCTAAAATGCTGTTTTGTTTTTCCTAAAAGATATTAAGGAACGTTTGTTGCATAAACAAATATCCCTGTAGGTTGAGAAGATGCTTCATAAATTTAGAAGATGCTTTTTCTGAAGGTGGAGTATTGGCTCTTCCATCTGTAGTTTGTGGTTTTTTTTTTTTTTTTCTCCAAGACAGTTTCTTTGTGCCTGGCTGTCCTAGAACTCACTTTGTAGACCAGAGGGCCTCAAACTCAGAGATCTGCCAGCTTTTGCTTCCCAAGTGCTAGGATTAAAGTTGTGTACCCCCACACTATCAAGTGACTGACTGGGTGTCACTTGATGTCTTTAAACCTTAACTTCCTAAACTTAGAAATGATGACTACTTTGTCCATTTTACTAAGATTCTGTGTTAATAAAAAGATTATGTATGTAGAGTTGTTTTGTAAACTATGAAACATCTTAAGATTTTTATTTTATTTTTTTTTAATTTTTATTTATTTTTTTATTTTTTTATTTTTTTGGTTTTTCGAGACAGGGTTTCTCTGTGTAGCCTTGGCTGTCCTGGACCCGCTTTGTAGACCAGGGTGGCCTCGAAGATTTTTATTTTTAAGTATGATTATATGGGACTAGGGAGATAGCATAGCAGCTAAGAGAGAATTTGCTGTTCTCCCTGAGGTCCTGAGTTTGGTTCTCAGCACCTGTATTGGGTGGCTCATCACCTGTAATTCAGTACCAGGGGATCTGACTTCTTCTGAACTCTGTACACATGTGACATTTACAGACACAGACACAGGCAGTTGTAATTGTCTGAAATAAGTATTGGGAACCAAACTCAGGATCTCTGCAAAAACAGTATGTGCTCGTACTATCCAGCCTTATTTAAACTTTTTTTTTTTTCCGGGACATGGTTTTTCTGTGTAACCTTGGCTATCCTGGACTTTCTTTGTAGACCAGGCTGGCCTCGAATTTACAAAGATCTGCCTGCCTCTGCCTCCTGAGTGTTGGGATTAAAGGGGTGTGCCACCACTCCCAGCCAGAACTTTTTTTTTTTAAGTCTTTTTGTTTTTCAAGACAGGGTCTCTCTGTGTAACAGCCCTGGTTGTCCTATAGCTTGCTCTGTAGGTGAGGCTGTCCTCATACTCACAGAGATACGCTTGCCTCTGTCTCCCAAGTGCTGGGATTAAAGGGGTGTGCTACTACTGCACACCACTGCCCATCTTGCTGGCTAGTTTTATGTCAATTTGACACAAACTAAGGTCATCTGAGAGGATGAAACTTCATTTGAGAAAATGCCTCCATAAGATTGGGCTTCAGACAAGCCTGTAGAACATTTCCTTTTCTTTTTTTTTTCTTTTCTTTTTTAATATTTTCTTAATTAATGATTGGTGGATTATAAGTCTGTATCAGCTCCAACCTCCAGGTTCCTGCCCTGTTTTGAGTTCCTGCACTGACTTTTTTCAGTGACTGACTGTGATGTGGAAGTGTAAGCCAAATAAACCTTTTTTCCCCCCAACTTGTTTTTGGTCCTGGTATGTTTTTTGGAGGGAGAGGGGTTTCAAGACAGGTTCTCTGCAGCCTTGGCTGTCCTGGACTCACTTTGTAGACCAGGCTGGCCTCAAACTCACAGTGATCCGCCTGCCTCTGCCTCCCGAGTGCTGGGATTACAGGTGTGCACCACCACCACCCGGCCTTGGGTTTTGGAACTTTGGACTAGAAAATCCATAGAGTGTTCAAAGCTTGGTGAACTGTTCTGTAGGGACTTGGACGATACAAATGTTGAGAGAAATACAGAGGATGGAGGCCTGACCTACAAAGTTTTAGAGGGAAACCAGAATGCGACCAGGGTATTTGTATGAAGAGTATGTGGTGTCTGGTCAGCTGGAGCTGAAGAGTTGGCTGTGATTAACAAGAGACCTGGCACCATTGACGTGAAACCTTTGTGTTAGCTGGAGCTGAGAAATCAGTGAGTAAGAAGAGACCAGTTTCTTTGAGGTGAAATCGACTGGGATGTGTTTCCTTAGAGTTAGCAAACAGAAGCTGTGTTCCGGAGGTGGCCAAGGTTGTACCTCAAGTTAGCAACTGTACTTGGTAGTGTCACCCAGGTGGTACTGGTTTTGAAGACATGCATGTGTCATGGAGAGTAACTGAGGCCTAGCACTGTGTGAGGCCAGGAGAGGTGAGAGTGCAGTCTCAGGAGCAGTAGAAAGCCCAGCATTAAAAGGGTCCCATAGAGAAAGTGTGGCCCCATGAAGAGAGCCCAGGAAAGGCGATTGGTGAAGTGTAGCTCAGTTACAGAAGACCAGCAGTTGGGAGTTGCTGGTACCATAGGATGGCCACAAACAACACCATGGGCGGGGTGGGGTGGTGGTGGGGTGAACCAGCCTGAGCTTGGGAGACAAGCTGCCTGAGCTCGAGGGCAGCGTTAGAGAAGTGGCCCAGCCCCTCAAGGAGCCCAGAAGACTGCAAATGAATCCCAGATATTAGACATTGAGTTATTGTTTTGCTTTGTTCAGATCGTGACTGTGCCCTGATACTTCCCTCTTGAAGTATTTATTTTTGATTTTACAGGAGCACATACTTGAGAGAATTTAAGATTTATTTATTTTTATTTATTTATTTTGGTTTTTCAAGATAGGGTTTCTCTGTTTAGCCTGGACTTGGATTGTAGACCAGGCTAGCCTCAAACTCAGAGATCTGCCTGCCTCTGCCTCCCAAGTGCCAGGTTAAAGGTGTGTGCCACCACTCTAGGCTGAAAGGTTATGGCTTAACTGTGGTGTGTTTGTGTGTCAAGCTGACATGGGATCATTTGTGCTGACTTGTTATGACAGATTGACACAAGCTAAAGTCATCATCAGTGAGTAGGAGGGAACCTTAATTGAGAAAATACCTTTATAATATTAGGCCATTTTCTTAGTGATTGATGGAAGAAGACCCAGCCTGCTGTGGGTTGGTGCTACTCCTGGCCTAGTTAGTGGTCCTGGGTTCTGTAAGAAGCAGGCTGAGCAAAGCCAGTAAGCAGCACTTCTCCATGCCCTCTGTGTCAACTTGTCGTTAGTTTCCTGCCCTTCTTGAATTCCTATCCTGGCTTCCTTAAATGATGAACAGTAATGTGGATGAATAAGCCAAATAAACCCTTTCCTCCTCAGGAAGCTTTTGGTAATGGTGGGTTTGTTGCTGTTTGTTTGTTTTGAGACAGGATTTCTCTGCAGCCCTGGCTGTCTGTCCTGGAACTCTGTATACCAGGCTGGCTTCAAACTCAAGAGATCCCTCTGCATCTGCCTCTGCCTCGACCTCCCTATTCCTGAGATTAAATGCTACACCACCACTGCCTGGTTTTGTCATTGTGTTTTATCACAGTAATAGAAACCTTAATTAGGGCATCTAAGATTGATGAAGCTCTGGGTTCGATCCCTGTACCACATAAAAATGTGCTTTGTGGTACAGGGCTGAAATTGTTCAAGATCATCAGAATTTAAGTCCATCTGGGGATTTGAGACCCTATATCAACACAAAGGAGAAAAGGTTCCTATTATGGTCACTGAAACCATAAATACTTTTCTGTAACTTTTTTTTTAAAAAAAAGTTTGTATGTGTGGTGTTTTGCCTGATTGTATACATATGTACCATATGCACACAATGCCTTCAGAAGACAGAAGATTGGATCTTCTGTAACTGGAATTATAAATGGTTATGAGCGATCATTTGGGTGCTGGGTTCTCTGCAAGATCAACAAATGCTTTTAACTGATGAGCCATCTCCAGTCTTTTATAAGCCATGTTTAGTTAGAACGTCTTTCATCAATGTAGTATACTCCTGAATATTCTAAACATGGCAGATGTAAGGGTCTTAAGGAGATAGGTGAGGAGGTAAAGGGCACGAGGGACCTGAGTTCAGATCCCCAACACCCAACTTGTTTGTCTAACCCGTAGGGGGCAGAGAAAGAAAGCTGACTTGCTGGCCTGCCAGGCAGCTGAAATAGGGAACCCAGGTTATTAAGAGAAACGCTGTCTCAAAAATTAGATGGAAGTATTAGAGGAAGTAACTAGATGTCAACCTCTGGGTTCCACATATGCATGCACAAGTACACGTACTTGCACGCACACACACACACACACACACACACACACACACACTCTACACATTTTTAAAAGTTGCAACATTTTAGAATGTTAGAATTCTCAGGATTTATTCAGCCTTGACTTGTTCTTTTTTATTTTTTTATTTTTTTAAAAGATTTATTTATTATTATGTATACAGTGCTCTGCCTGCATGTACACCTGCAGGCCAGAAGCATTACAGATGGTTGTGAGCCACCATGTGGTTGCTGGGAGTTGAACTCAGGACCTCTGGAAGAGCAGTCAGCACTCCTAACCTCAGAGCCATCTCTCCAGCCCTGAATTGTTCTTTTTAAATTTTAAGTGTATTGGTGTTTTCCTGCATGTATGCCTGTATGTAAGGGTGTTGTATGTTGGATCCCCTGGAACTGGAATTACAGACAGTTGTGAGCTGCCATGTGGTTGTTAGGAATTGAACTCAGGTCCTCTGGAAGAACAGCAGTGCTCTTAACTGATGAGCCATTTGAGACAGAGTTTCTCTGTGTAGCCTTGGCTGTCCTGGACTCACTTTTGTAGACCAGGCTGGCCCTGAACTCACAGTGATATGCTTGTCTCTGCCTCCCGAGTGCTGGGATTAAAGTTATGCACCATCATGCCTTGTTTTGGATTTTTAAAATTTTTGTGTGTATGCATATATTCCCAGTGGCTAGAACAGGCAGTTGTGAGCTGCCATGTGAATGCTAGAAACCAAACTTTGTTTTTGTTTTTTTTGAGACAGGGTTTCCCTGTGTAGCCTTGGCTGGCCTCGAACTCACAGTGATCCACCTGCCTCTGGCGCCTGAAAACTAGGATTACCACCACACCTGGCAGGAAATTTTAAATTTTATGTTAATTTATTGTACATTTATGTGTATGTAGACAGGGGCCAAGCACCATGCAGTGGTGGAGGATGGCTTGAGGGAATTGGCTCTCTCTTCTAGCCTTGCAGGCCTCAGGGTCAGAACTGAGGCTTGTTGGTAAGCAGCCGCCTCAAAGGAAACTTCTTATTAAAAACATAATTTTTGTGTATGTGTATGGGCATTTTTCCCCTTCGTGTATTTCTGTGTGCCATGCATGTTCTTGGTGCCTGTGGAGCCCACAGGAGGGTGTTGGGACTGAAGTTACAGACAGTTGTGAGCCACCGTGTGAGTGCTGAGAATTTGAACTTGGGTCCTCTGAAAAACCAGCTGTATTTTTTTTTTTTTAGTTTTAGAGCTTGAGCAGTTGATATTTATGGAGATACATGTATATACATTTTTTTTGTATATACATACTAAAAGAGAACAAAGAGGTATATGGGAGGGCTCTGAGGGAGAAAAGGGAAGGAAGAAGTGATGTGACTATATTGTAATCTGAAAAATAAAAAATATATTAACAGTTTATCAAGTTTCTCCATAAAAATCCATATTTAAAATTTTATCATACATAATAAACAAATAGGGTAAAACTAGCAACTCAAAGGAGTAAATAAGGGCTGAGGGGGGAAGATTGTTGGCTTGAGGTCAGCCATGGCTATGTAAGTTCAAAGATAGCCTCGGCTATTGAAAGAGACTTTAAAAACAAAACAACAGAACAAAAAATGCGCTCCCTGCCCACCCACCCACCCCCAGCTAGTTTTAAAAAAGTTTTCAAGACAGGGTTTCTCTGTGTAGCCCTAGCTGTCCTAGAATCACTCTGGTAGACCAGGCTGGCCTCGAACTCACAGCGATCCGCCTGCCTCTGCCTCCCGAGTGCTGGGATTAAAGGCGTGCGCCACCACTGCCCGGCATTCAGCTAGTGTTCTTAACTGGAGTCATCTCCCCTGTCCTCAAAAGGAACTTTTAATATTTTGTTGCTGAGATGGTATGTAGCTGGCCTACAATTTGGCTATGTATGTCAGACCACACACAGTTCACAGAGATCCACCTGCCTCTGCCTCCCAGAGTGCTGAAGTTAAAGTTGGTCTATACTGCCACCTCAGTTTTAAATTATTTTTAATTGTGTGGGGATGTTTGTGGGGGTATGCGCAGGTGAGGTATGCACTTGGGAGGCAGAGGCAGGTAGATCGCTGTGAGTTCGAGGCCAGCCTGGTTTACAAACTGAGTCCAGGACAGCCAAGGCTACACAGAGAAACCCTGCAGAAAAAAAAGAATAAAGAAGCTAGGGTTACATGCAGTTGTGAGGTGCCCAGAGTGGTTGCTGGAACTGAACTCAGGTCCTCTACAGGAACAGCAAGTGTATATAACTGCTGAGCCATCTCTTCAGCTCCCTGATTCCCATTCCATGGATTTTTTTTTCTTTTTTTCCTTTTTTATTTTATTTTCTTCCTTTTTATTTTTTGAGCTAGGGTCTCACCATGTAGCCCTGGCTGTCACCCTACCTGTCCTAGAACTCTCTATGTAGATTAGGGTAGCTTTAAACTCAAAGTGATCTTCCTGTTTCTGCTTACTTCAGTGCTGGGATTAAACACATGCACTACTGTGTCTGGCTTGTTTGTTTATACAGGGTTTTACTATGTACATACACACATACGCAGCCCAGAATCTTTTTCATTTTATTCCCTTACTACATTCATTTAATTGTGAAGCAGGGATTGGGGTTTGTTTTGTAGAGGTTATAGGACAACATACAGGAGTTGATTCTCTACTTCTAGAGTTTCAGGGATTAAACTCAGGTCATTAGGCTCAGCAGCAGCCTGGCCTCACATAGGTTGTTTTTTAAATTCCTTACCTTTTTACCTCAGCCTCCTTAGTGTTGGGGTCATCAGTATCATCTATTTTGGCTGTCTAATGCCACTTCTTTCCTGAATATTTTTGTTTTATATGTATATAAATTCTCTATCTCCATGTATACCTGTATACCAGAAGAGGGCATCAGATCCCAGTTGAGCCACCGTGTGATTGCTGGGGATTGAACTCAGGACCTCTGAAAGAGCAGACAGTGCTCTTAACCACTGAGCCATCTCTCTAGCCTCTCCTGAATATTTTAAAGTGATAGTTAATTCCAAGCATTCTGCTGTTGTGGCTTTTCCCACTTGGCTTTGTATAATAATACTGAGCTGAAAGCTTTGCAAGGAATATGGGTAAGTGGAAAATGACCTTTTATAATAGTGCTTTGCAGTAGGCAGAATATGGAAAAGGCAGTTGCATTTTGAAGAACCTTGAGGGTTCTAAGGAATACTAAATAGTGGTGATTTAGTAGAGGCGAGGACAGAGGCAGGGGGAATCTCTGAGTTTGAGGACGGCTAAGGCTACACAAAGAATTCCTGTCTCCAAACAACAATAAAAATAATGGTGATTTATTTGAGATCTAGACCAAATGAGGTATTTTACATATATACCAAATATATAATAAATCTTTATGAAAAAAAAGTGAGGGGCTAAAGAGATAGCTCAGTGGTTAAGAGGGCTTGCTGTAGAATGTTCTGTTCCCACCAATCACCGTGGGCAGCTCACAGCTGCCTATAATTGCAATTCCAGGCACTCTACTCGCTTCCACATACCTTCATATGGTTGTGTGAGCACACAAACAGACACACAAATAAATAATAAGATAAAAATATTTTTTTCGTTTTGGTTTTTTGAGACAGGGTTTCTCTGTGTAGCCTTGGCTCTCTTGGGACTTGCTCCAAAACCAGGCCGACCTTGAACTCAGAGATCCACCTGCTTCTGCTTCCCAAGTGCTGGGATTAAAGGCGTGCACCACCACTGCCTGACAAAGTCTTAATATGCAAGCCTGGTCTACATAAGAGTGGAGGCCTTTTCTCAGAAGAAATAGAACAACCATCAAACCCAAATGTCTGTATTAGTGGTTTTTAAAAGTATATATTTATATTATGTGCCTCTGTGGGTTAGTACAGGTGAATGTCGGTGCCAGCCAAGGCCAGCGAGCTAAAGGTACTGGTTAGCACACTGGAGTTAAAGGTACTAGAGAGCCGTCGACGAAGTTCAGCTTGTGAGTATGTGCTCTTTTTTTTTTTCTTTTTTAAAGATTTATTTATTTATTTATTTATTTATTTATTTATTTATTATGTATACAGTGCTCTGCCTGCATGCACACGTGCAGGCCAGAAGAGGGCACCAGATCACATTATAGATAGTTGTGAGCCACCATGTGGATGCTGGGAATTGAACTCAGGAAGAACAGTGAGTGTTCTTATCCGGTGACCCATCTCTCCAGCTCGAGTATGTGCGTTTAACTGGTTAACCATGTCTTTATCCCTGAGTTTTAGATATTTTGGGCTTTGGTTTTAGGTTTTTATTTTGAGTTTTCTTTGAGACAGGGTCTTAAATGTAGTCCAGGTTGGCCTTGAACCAAACTGTGTAGTTCAGGCTTCCTTGAGGCCTCTCTCCCACAGGCTGAGGTCTCAAGTGTGTGTCACCATACCAGCTTTTGCATTGTGCTCTAGATTTAGTTTAAGTTGACAACGTGAAAAAGAGGGAACTAGGGTTTCAGTTTTGTGTGTGCGTGCGCACATGAGTACCATAGTGTTCATAGGTTGTGGGTGTCAGTTCCTCCCTAATGGATCCCAGGAATCAAACTCCAGTCTCTGGGCTTGTGTGGCAACTATGAAGATTTTTGGCCGTTGTTTATTTGTAACTACCCACCGTGTAAGGAAGCTTTTGGAAGCTGGAAACTTCTGTTTTCTCATCTTAACTATGTCGTGCAGGCCGATGAGGAGTTCAGGATTGAGACCAGGAGCTGTCAACTCAGAGGTGTGCCTGCCTCTGCTAGGGTTAAAGGCATAGGCTACCATGCCTGATGAGGTGTGTTTTTTTTTTTTTTTAATTAATAGCAAACCTAACATACAGGTTTCTGGATATGTGGAAAAGCCTTTTTAAAATGCAGGGCTTAACATAGGTTGATGTCTGGCATCTTTCTCTTCCTTTATCTCTCTTCACCCTAGTTTTTGAGACAGTTTTTCTCTGAATTTGGAGCTTACTGATTGGCCAGACTTGGTGGCCAGAGAGCTCCAGGAAAACCACATGTTAACCCCGCCCCCCAGCTTGAATCATAGGCGTATACCCCCCTGCCTAGGCGGCTGCTGGGATGTGGTGTGAGCAGTGGCTCTCTAACTGTGCTTCACTGGTGCCGCTATACCCATCCCTCATTCTTCCATGATTTTAGACATTTTTAGTAGGTCTCAATCTGGCCTTCACCTCTGCACTGTGACATGTATGCTACCATACAGTTTTGAAAAATAAAAATCAGAGGAAACTATCAAAAATTGAAAGCAGAAATGTAGTTGAATAAGGGGGTCATGTTCCAGCCCCAGCAAACAGCAGAACGTGGCAGGTTCAGTCATGTGGTTCTAGCTTTAGAGTCAAGGACAAACGAAAAGGATTATGGAATCTCCCTCCATGAGTAAGGAAAGCCACTGAGGCCCAGGGTGTGGCAGGGATGTCCCTGCATGGAGCCCAGAGAGGCCATGTGTGAAGCTGTGAAGGTGAAGTCTGGATTGCTTTGGAGACCCCAGGATGTTAGAGACACCAGTCATGGGATCCCTCCAAGGAAAGCTGCTAACAGGGAGTGGAACCAGCCCAAGAGAAAGAAGTGTGTTGCAGTCACCAAAAACGGAAAGGAGTTGAAGATCTGAAAGCATTTTGACCTCACAGGTGGAGGTGCAGTGTTTGGATTGGTCCAGCTGGTTTTCAGTCTTGCTTCGGTGCAGGCTTTTCTCCCTGTGCTCCCTTCCCTATGTTTTGGAATGGTAATGTATATCATGTGCCATTATATGTTGGAAGTGTGATAAAAGAAAAAGAAAAAATGAATCCCATGCTAGCTGAGGAAAACCCTGAGCTTATGATCCTCTTGCCACTGCTCTACTTACAGAGCCCTGCAATTTACACCGTATCTGGCTTACACTGAGCTGGGGATAGAACCTACGCTTTGTACAAGCTAGGCAAGCGGTCTACCATCTGAGCTACAGCTCTGCTCGTGGCTATGTCATAATTTTACCTTGTTCTCGGGACCTATTGTTTGGAATGATATAAAGTTTTCATTGAAGATTTACACATGACTTGTTAGTGCACAGATTAATGTCATTATCACTAGTAATCAAATGTAGATGAAAGGTTTATTTTCTTTTTTTCTTGGTTTTTCGAGACAAGGTTTCTCTATGTAGTCTTGGCTGTCCTGGACTTGCTTTCTAGACCAGGCTGGCCTGCGTCTGCATCTGGAGTGCTGGGAGTAAAGGCCGCCCAGCTGCAGATGAAAGTTAAACAGATATAAAGGAATTTTAGCCAAGTTACTTTGGGTATAAAAGGCAATGAACAGGGCTGGAGATGTAGCTCATTAGTAGCGTAGGCAAGTCTTTGGGTACTGTAAACACAAAGCATTTCATGTCAAAGCCAGTGCTTTTGGGTGGGGTTTTTTTCCCCCCTAAGAAATTATGGTTGCTCAGGATTTTCTGTTTGTTTCGAGACGGGGTCTCATTATGTATTCTTTGGCTGGCTTACAACTCACAGAGGGTCCAGCTGCCCCTGCTTCAGTACTGGGACTAAAGCCATGTGTCCCCCTATGCCTGGCATGACATTTATGGATGTCATTCGTTTATGAATGTATACATAGGAATGTATACGATCACGGAACAACATGATTTTTCTGAACTTCTCAAAAGTTAGTATTTTGGTTGTTGAGAGTTTCTTGTCTATGAAAATGCTTCTCTTTTTAAGGTCTTCAAGTTATTCTGTTTGTTGTCCTTTCTTTCTACCTTCCACTTGACTTTAAATCAGTAGCTCTGACTTGTGGGTTGTGAGCCCCTTGGGGGCTCGTGTCAGTTAATCCTGATTATCAGATATGTACCTAATTCCTAACAGCAAAATTACAGTTATGAAGTAGCAACTATTATCATTTTATGGTTGGGGGCATTACAACATGAGGAACTAACTGTGTTAAAGGGTTGAAACATTAGGAAGCTTGAGAGCCACTGGTTTAAATTAACCCCTTATTTATATTTTTAAAAAAGATTTATTTATTAAGTATACTTTTTTTGCCTGCATGTACACCTGCACGCCAGTAGAGGGCACCAGATCCCAACATAGGCACTTGTGAATTGAACTCAGACCTTTGGAAAAGCAGGCAGTGCTTTTGACCTCTGAGCTATCTCTCCAGCCCATAACCCTTTTATTATAACCTCTTTATTTTAAACCCTGTTGGAATGTGGATATACTTCTTGTTTTGAGAGGGTTTTTTTTTTTTTTGGTTGTTTGTTTGCTTTTGTTTTGCTTTGCTTTTTGTTTTTTGTTGTTGTTTTGTTTTTTTGAGACAGGGTTTCTCTATGTAACAACCCTAGCTGTCCTGGACTTGCTTTGTAGACCAGGCTGGCCTCAAACTCAGAAATTCGCCTTTCTCTGCCTCCCAAGTGTTGGGATTAAAGGTGTGTACCACCATGCCCGGCTGAGAGATGCTTTTTTTTTTAATTTTAAATTTAATTTTCTCATTAATTTAGCATTCCTTCTTTCCTTTCTTCCTTCCTTCCTATTTTGGTTTTTTGAGACAGAATTTCTCTGTGTAATCTTGGCTGGTCTGGACTCACTGTGTAGACCAGGCTGGCCTTGAACTCAGAGAGAGAGAGCTGCCTGCCTCTGCTTCCCTGATTGCTAGGATTACAGGCATGGACACCGTGCCTGGTACTCTTTATTCCTTGCTTTCCTGGGCTGATTTGTATAGACCATGCTGGCCTCTAATTCACAGTGATCTGCCTGCCTCTGCTTCCCGAGTGCTGGGGTTAAAGGCGCGCGCCATCACCACCACAACCGGCCTCCTTCCTTCCTTTTTTTTTCTTTTGTTTTGTTTTTGTTTTAGACAGGGTTTCTCTGTGTAGCCTTGGCTGTCCTGGACTCGCTTTGTAGACTATGCTGGCCTCAAACTCACAGCGATCCACCTGCCTCGGCCTTCCCGAGTGCTGAGATTAAAGGCGTGCGCCACCACACCCGGCCTCCTTCCTTCCTTTTTAAAGATGAGCAAGATACTTGATACTGACTAATGATGAGATTATCAAGCTTAAACAACTTTTTGTATAAAAAGGAATGGGCACCTGGAGCTGTGTGGCTGAAGAGAGGGAGGACCAGAGCACTGCCACTCTTGACTTTCAGGGTAAGCATTAAGAAGTGTTC
Source organism: Acomys minous (assembly GCF_964271855.1). Taxonomy (NCBI): domain Eukaryota; kingdom Metazoa; phylum Chordata; class Mammalia; order Rodentia; family Muridae; genus Acomys; species Acomys minous. The sequence continues at coordinate 62,579,137 of NC_140499.1, forward strand.
AGTGGCGCGCAGTCCCTGCTTCTTAGGTTCCTCCGTTCTATACTCATTTCCATGGGTCTCTCATATAGTTTTGACTGTCCTGGAACTCACTGTGTTAATTCAAAACCAGATTGGCTTTGTACTCACAGAGATCCTCCTGACTCTTCCTCCTCAGTGCTGGGACTAAAGGTGGGCACCACAAATTTTGTTAAACATTCCTGAGGTACAATGTAGATACAGAAAAAGTTATCTAGATCCCCAGAAATCTTTTTCTTAAAGTAATTTATGTGCATACATTCGTGTACTAGGCTTGCATATGTCTTGTTTCACTTGGGGAGGTTGGAGGACAACTTGTGGAAATGGATTGTCTCCTTCTGGGGTTAAATTTGGGTCATCAGGCTTGTCAGCAAGGGCCCTTTCCTACTGAGCTGTCTCACTGAATCCAGAAATCTGTTTATGCTCCTTCTGTTGTCATTATGTTGTCTCTAGAAAGGAACCACTGCTTTAGTTTTGGTTTTAAGATTTATTTATTTTATATATGTGAGTGCTCTATCTGCATGTACACCTGCATGCCCAAAGAGGGCATCAGATATAGATGGTTGTGAGCCATCATGTTGTTGCTGGGAGTTGAACTCAGGACCTCTGGAAGAGCCGACAGTGCTCTTAAACGTTGAGCCATCTCTCCAGTTGTGGAACCACTGTTTTTAAAATTTATTTATTTTATTTTATGCACATTGGTATTTTGTCAGAATTTCTCAGAGATTGGATCCCCTGAAACCGGGGTTACAGATAGTTATGAGGAGCCATGTGGACACTGGGAATTGAACTTAGGTTCTCTGGTTCTCTGGAAGAACAACTAGTGTTCTTAACCACTGAGCCATCATCTCTCCAGCCCAAACCACTGTTTTTCAATTTGCTGTGATTTGAGTACCGTGTGCTAACCATTAAACCTGCGGCTCTTCCTCTGGCTAGTATTCATGTTCATTTGCAAGGTTGAAACAAAGTATCCACAGAGTTCTTGAGAGCAGAATGATGTCAGTTTTATTTAATAAAGTGGTTCTCAACTGTGGGGGTGGGGGAGTTTATATACAGTGGATATTTGGTATTATATGGGGGAAAGGGACTTTTTTCCTTCTTAAAACTAGAAAGAATTGCTGGTGCGGTTTGTATCAGTGTCTAAAAGCAAGAGGTGCAGTACCTTGGACAGCTTTCTACAACAAAGATCTTTGCCTCCCAAAGACTGGTGTTGAGAAACTGTTCTAATTGGCTAGAACACATTGTAGTATTATAGCAGTAAGTGATAGCTTAAATTATTGAAAACCCAATTTGCTTTTGAAAGTTTTGTGGGAACTCTTCCCCCAAAATACCTATTTATGTGATCTTAGCAGTCATGAGGCTGAGAGAGAACGAGAATCCAGGTGAATCTTGGGATACACAGAGAAAGGCTGCTGAGCAAAACAAAGCCACCCTTCTCAAGAACCCAAACACGTGTTTTTGAGCAGCTCTTATCAGTAAACTTTGTCTTTGCTTGTATGTTTTGTTTTTAAACAACATTCAGCTCTGTAGCCCAGGAGGGTCTTGTGGCAAGCCCGGTGCTTCAGTCTCCAGTGCCTGGATTATAAGTGTTTGCAGTCTCCCTTGCCATGCCAAGCTGGGAATATGTTTTTCCTTCATTTTAATAAAGAAAGTTCCTTGCAATACTATTGGTTGAAATAATATGTCTATTGTTAGATCTATTTTTGCAACCAAAAATTCTTTCTTGTAATATTCCTGGACAGGAGCAATGAATTTTTTAAAAAGATTTTATTTATTTATTTATTTTTGGTTTTTCAAGACAGGGTTTCTCTGTGTAGCCTTGACTGTCCTGAACTTGCTTTGTAGACCAGGCTGGCCTTGAACTCACAGTGATCCTCCTGCCTCTGCCTGGGATTAAAGGTATGCGCCACCAGACCCGGCTGATTTGTTTTTATGTGTGTCAGGAGCTGTGCGCATGCATGTGCACCACTTGTGTGCCTGGTTCCCGGAGAGCCAGAACAGGATGTATAATTTCCTGGAACTGTAATTTCAGATGGTTGTGAACTACCATGAGGTGCTGAGAACAGAATTCAGGTCCTCTGCAGAAGGAGTAGGTAGTCTTAACTGCTCAGCCCATCTCTCTACCTCTGCGCAGGAGTGATGAATGACCAAAGTTCCACACTGAAAAATAATACCATTAAATTTTTTTCTTAAAATTTATTTTGTGTATGTTTTATATACTCTGTGTATGTATGTATGATATACATACATATGTTTGTGTGTGTATATGTGTGACTATGCCGCTGCATGTCCCTGTGGAGGGAGGCCAGAGGATAGGCTTGTTTGTTTGTTAGTTTTTTCAAGACAGAATTTCTCTGTGTAACAGCCCTGGCTGATTTTGTAGAGCAGAATGATCTCAAACTCTCAGACACCCCTCCTGAGTGCTGGGATTAGAGGCATGTACCTCCACACTTGGCTCAGAGGACAGTGTTCAGGACAGTCTGTTCTCCCCTTCTTATATGTGAGTTCCAGAGATGACAGTCTGGTCACTAGGCCTGCTGTCCGGTGTTTTCCCCACCCACTTAGCTGTCCTTCTGGCCCTACTCTATCACTTCTGATTAGAAAAACAATTGTTTTAAAATTATTTCTTTAATGTATGTGAGTGCTTAAGCTGCATGTGTACCCCGCATGCCAGAAGAGGGCATCAGATCACAGTATAGATGGTTGTGAGCCACCCTGTGGTTGCTGGGAATTGAACTCAGGACCTGTGGAAGAGCACATGGCGAACTTAACCACTGAGCCATCTTTCTAGCCCTGATTTAAAATTTTTTGATCACTTAAAACTTTATTGATGTATGTTGAAATGTTTTAAATAATTTACTTTTATTTTTTGTATATTGGTATTTTGACTGCATGTATGTCTGTGTGAGAATGTCGGATCCTCTGGAACAGGAGCTACAGACAGTTGTGAGCTGCCATGTGAGTGCTGGAAATTGAACCCTGGGTCCTGTGGAAGAACAGTCTTAACCACTGAGCCATTTCTCTAGCCCTCATGGAACTGTTTTAATAGTTTGTCCTTAGTCTTCTAATTATAGGTGAGTGATGCTGCTTTGATTCCAAAGGCTCTTGTTTTAACACTATATTTAATTTATAATTTACAATTGTTTTATGTGTTTGCATGTTTTGTCTGCATGTGTGCATGTTATACATGTGTACCTAGTGCCTACTGATAACAGAAGATGTTATTGAATCCCCTGGAAATAATGAGTTCTAGGAATCAAACCTAGGTCTGCTGCAAGACCAGCAAGTTGATTTTTTGTTTGTTTTGTTTTTTTACTTTTCAAGATAGGGTAGCCCTGGCTGTCCTGGAACTCACTCTATAGATCAGGCTGGCTTCGAACTCACAGATCTGCCTGCTTCTGCTTCCCAAGTGCTGGGACTAAAGGTGTACACCATCACACCCTGCCCCAGTTTCTTAATATTTGACAGCAGACTTGGCCTCTTTCTCTATTTCCTTTCCTCAATCTTTGCAAAGGCATCAAGTTCTATTTGAGGCAGGTCACAGGTGCGTGCATTTATCTGACAACCCAACTCAACCCTTGGCTGGATGTAATAATGAATATCCATAATCCCAGAAACTGACAAATGTAAGAATTGCCACATGTTCAAGTCTAGCTTGATCTTCAAAGCACAATCCAGACGAATCCGACCTTTACAGTGAGATTCATCTCCACAACTCCAAGAGTCTTGTGCAATGGCTCAGTGAGTAAAGGTTCCTGCCTTCAACCCTGATATCTGAGTTTTATCCCCCAAACCGATATGGCAGAAGGAGAGAGCAGGCTCCTGCAAGTTTTCCTCAGATCTTCATGCTTGTTGTAGCAGGCGCGCGCGCGCACACACACACACACACACACACACACACACACACACACTCCCCCCCTCCCTCTCAGGACCAGAGAAATGGCTCAGCAGTTAAGAGTATTTGCTGCCCTAAGAAGACCACCTAAGTCTAGTCCCCAGGTACCTCCATAGGGATCCAACACTTCTGGACACCAGCGCTCATGTGTACATTCTCACACAGAATTGAAAATAAATCCAAACAACAACAACCCTCACCCCCCAAAAAACAACTCAACCCACACATCTGAATGTGCTAATGTTTGTTTGTCATCAACTAAGTAACACCTCACACACAGGAAAGTAGAAAAGGTACTTATAGTAGTCACATTATTACCACATCTTTTTTAAACACTTGATTTTACTTTGGTGTGACATTCTTCTGTTGCTCTCTACCAAAAGAGACTGAAAGCAAATCCAGGACAGTCAAGACAACAGAGAGAAAACTTGTCTCAAAAAACCAGAAAGAATGATAATTTTGAAAGTTGATGTAAGGTAAATGGAAATTATATTATTCTAGATTTAGAGTATAAAGTTTTTAAAAAATGAAGGGGGTGTTTATGTCAGACTATCCATCTAGAGATTCCAAAACATGGATATTCTACCTCCAGAAAAGTGTCCTTTTTTCACTGTAAACACATATCCAGGTTGTGAATTTACTACTGTATGTATGTATGTAATGCCTATCAAAAGCTGAGTACAGCCAGGTGGTGGCGGCGCCCGCCTTTACTCCCAGCACTCAGAAGGCAGAGACAGGCGGATCGCTGTGAGTTTGAAGCCAGGCTGGTCTACAAAGTTAGTGCACGACAGCCAAGGCTACACAGAGAAACCCTGTCTCAAAAAACAAACAAAACAAAACAAAAAACAAACAAAAAATACTGAGTAGGGGGCTGGAGAAAAGGCTCAGAGGTTAAGCGCAGGGCTGCTCTTCCAAAGAATCTGGATTCAGTTCCTAGCCACACACATGGCAGCTCGCGGCCATCTATAACTCTAGTATCTGGGGACTCAATTCCCTCTTCTGGTCTCTGTAGGCACCAGGCATACATGCAGACAAAGTACCCATATATGTAAAAAAAAAATCTTACACACGTGTGTACACACACACACACACACACACACACACACACACACACACGGGAGAGAGAGATTGATTCATTTACTTTAACTGAGCAGAGCAGAGGCAGGTAGATTCGTAAGTTACCAATGAGCCCAGTCTACACAGTAAATCCCAGGCCAGCCATGGATATACAGTGAAATGTCATCTCAAGACAAACATGAAGGTCGGGAGATGACAGGGTGGATGGGTGACACACTTGCCCCACAGCCATGAGAACCTGAACTCAATCCCTCAGAGCCATGTAGGAGCCAGGTGCAGCCAGTGCATTGTAATCCCAGAGCAGCTGCAGCAGGACGAGAGGCAGAGGCAGGAGAGGCCTGGACACTCGCTAGCCAGCTAGGCTTCTCAAAGGACACACAGACAGAGTATGAGAGGCCTGGGCAGAGCATGGTGGCATATGCCTTTACCTCTAGAATTTGGGAGGGCAGAAGGTGGATTTCTGGAAGTTCAGTCTGCTCTACATATCAAGTTCCAAGACAGTCAGGGTCACACAGAAAAAAAGATGAGTGACTTAGGAAGGAAGGTACATGGCAGATAAAAACACAGATGGCTGGCTAAAAGGCTCAGTGACTACAGGGGATTGCAGCACAGTCCTGATAACCAGAGTTTGAAGCCCAGACCAGTAGTTAAAAAGTCTTTTTAAATTTTTTTAGTTAGACGAATTTGTATTTTATTTACATACATGTTTGTGTACAACATGTTGTCTGCACAAAGGTCAGAAGAAGGCATCAGACCCCTTGGAACTGAAATTAGAGATAGCTGTGAGCCACCATATGGATGCTGGGAACCAAACCCAGGTTCTCTGCAAAGAGCAGCAAATGCTCTTAAAGCACTGAACTATCTCTACAGCCCCTGGAAGACATTTAAATTAAAATTGTTTAATTTATTTAAAATTTATTGATTTTTGGCTGGATGTGATGCTGCATATCTTTAAGGAAAGGAGGAAGCAGGTGAGGATCTGTGAATTTAAAGCAAGTCTACTCTATATAATACTTTCCAGAACAGCCAGAGCTAAAATGTGAGACCCTGTCTCAAAACACCAAAATAGCCGGGCGTGGTGGCGTGTGCATTTAGTCCCAGCCTCCCAGTCTCAGGAGGCAGAGGCAGGTTGATCTCTGTGAGTTCTGTTGGGTCAGCCTGGTATACAAAGTGAGTCCAGGACAGCCATGACTACAAGAGAAATCCTGTCTTAAAAAACCAAAATAGAGCCGGGCGTGGTGGCTCATGCCTTTAATCCCAGCACTCAGGAGGCAGAAGCGGGCAGATCACTGTGAGTTCGAGGCCAGCTTGGTCTACAAAATGAGTCCAGGACATCTAAGCTTACACAGAGAAACCCTGTCTCAGAAAACAAACAAACAAACAAACAAACAAAAACAAACAGACAAACAAAAAAAGGAAAAATAGCCACGAGTGGTGGCACACGCCTTTAATCCCAGAACTCGGGAGGCAGAGGCAGGCGGATCGCTGTGAGTTTGAGGCCAGCCTGGACTACAAAGCGAGTCCAGGACAGCCAAGACTACACAGAGAAACCCTGTCTCAAAAAACCAACCAACCAACCAAACAAACAAAAACAAAATAATAATAACAAAAAATAAAATTTATCTTTATTTTTTATGAATTGTGTTTTCTCTGTATTGTGTCTGTATGCAGTACCTACAGAAACCAGAAAAGTGTCTGATCACTATAACTAGAGCTAAAGATGGTTGTTAGCTTTCATGTGGGTGCTGGGAATTGAACCAGGGTTTTCTAGAAAAGCAAACAGTGTTCATAACCACCGAGCCTTCTCTCCAGCACCTTAATTTTTTTTTTTTTTTTGGGAGGGAAGGGGATTGTTTCAAGACAGGGCTTCTCGGGGGCTGGAGAGATGGCTCAATGGTTAAGGGCCCTGGCTGCTCTTCCAGAGGTTCTGAGTTCAGTTCCCAGCAACCACATGGTGACTCACAACCATCTATAATGGGATCTGGTGCACCTTCTGTTGTGCAGGCAGAACACTGTATCTGTAATAAATAAATCTTAAAAAAAAAAAAAAGGGCTTCTCTGGGTAGCCTTGGCTGTCCTGGACTCACTTTGTAGACCAGGCTGGCCTTGAACTCACAGAGATCCACCTGCCTCTGCCTCCCAGCGTGCTGGGATTTTATATGTGTGCCACTGTGCCTGACAACCCCTTAATTTTTACAATTAAAATTCTGCTGGGAACATAGGCAGTATCTCAAAAAAATTTCCCCCTTTGGACAGGTAGAGTGGTATATACCTTTTATCTCTTACCACTCATGAAGCAAAGAAAGGCAGATCCCTGTGAGTTCAAGGCCAGCCTGAACAACACAGCAAGTTCCAGGTTAGCCTGGGCTTCACACTGAGACCCAGTCTTAAAAAATAGTGGTAACTAGCCAGGTATGGTGGCACACACCTTTAATCCCAGCACTCAGGAGGCAGATGGCAGTTAGATTTCTGTGAGCTAGGACTACACAGGGAAACCCTGTCTCAAAAACAAGACAGAACAAAAAACAAGAAAAGAAATTATGTGTTCTTGCTCTTGGCCACTCAGAATCAATAATAGTGTGCAGTGGATACAAAGACAAGAGTCGATCAGGAACTCAGGATACCCTAGTTAGGTATCTTGTGGACTCTGTTAGAGTTGTTCCACCTTATGGAGAGATAATTGTATACGTCCTAACTACTTTAATGCTGTAGGTGATTGTCCTGTGTCTGTTTCCTAGGAGTAGACAGTGCAATTCTTTAGTTCCTTTGGGAAAGAAAACTCCCTCACAGAAGAGTCTGGTTTAGAAATATATTAAATGAAAGATGAAATATACCTAGTATAATTTCTCTATTCCTCTTAGTGATTAAATCATTGAGTGGAATAATTTAGTGAAAATAAATTAATTTATTTTTTAAAATTAAAAGTTTATGTATATGGAGTGTGTTACCTGTATTATGTCTGTGCACCATTTGCATGCCTTGTACCATCAGAGTCTAGAAGAAGGCATTGGGTTCCCTGGAACTGGAGTTACAGATGGTTGTGAGCCATGTGGGTGCTGGGAACGGAACCTGGAGTCTCTGGAAGAGCAGCCAGTGCTCTTAATCTGAGTCACTTCTTTAGCCCTGTAAACCCTGTTGTTGTTTCCAGTCAGAGTTCATGTAGCCCAGGCTGCCCTGAACCTTACTATATATACAAATGGACTTCCCAGGCGCTGGCATTACAGATGTGCCCAGTTCTACATGCTGCTAGGCACTGAACTAGAACTTGGAGCATCTGCCAGCTGAGCTGTATTCTCAGCTGCATGGTAAGGTTAACTGAGTACACATTAAGAGAGACTATTTTCTTTCTTTCGTTCTTTTTTAAAGATTTATTTATTTGTTATTTATTATGTATACAGTGCTCTGCCTGCATGTACACCTACACATTATAGATGGTTGTGAGCCACCATGTGGTTGCTGGGAATTGAACTCAGGACCTCTGGAAGAGCAGTCAGTGCTCTTAACCTCTGAGCCATCTCTCCAGCCCCTAAGAGAGACTATTTTCAAAAAAGTGCTTCTCTGTATTTTATTTATGTAATTACAAAATGCTGGGGTTGAAACCAGGACCTGGCAAGTGGCTCTGTCACTAAACCATATCCCTCAGTCCTCCACCAAATTATAATTTTTAGGACTGGAAGTCTTTTTGTTCATGTGCAAGTGTCCTTTGAGACAAGGTCTTGTAGCCCTTGCTGTCTTGGAACTTGCTTTGTAGACCAGGCTGCTGTCTGACCCCCAGAGATCTGCCTGTCTCTGCCTCCTGAGTGCTGTGATTAAATGTGTGCGTTCCCTTGTCTTCTTAAATGAGAACACCACCTAGGGCTGAGAATCTGTGATAGGGACCTATTAAGTTCAGTCTGCCTTGCCTTAGAATTAGAGTATCACTCATTTAATGGCTAGCTTGGTGTAGATGCAACTTTTATTTTGGATTTTATTTATTTTTCACAGGGGATGGGGTGAAGAGATCGCTTAGTGGTTAAGAATGTTATACCACTTTTGCAGAGGACTCTATTTGGGTGCCTAACATCTACGTTGAGTGGTTCGTAATTGCCTGTAATTCCTGCTCCAGGGGAATGCGTGCCTTCTGGCCTCTTTGGGCACATGCACACATGTGGTACACAAACTCATGCAGGCACACACATATTACATGAAAATAATTAAAAATTTTAAATCGGGGCTGGCAAGATGGCTCAGAAGTTAAGAGCGCCTCCTGCTCTTCCAAAGGCCCTGAGTTCAATTCCCAGCAACCACATGGTGGCTCACAACCATCTATAGTGAGATCTGGTGCCCTCTTCTGGCCTGCAGATGTATGTGCAGGCAGAACATTGTATACATAATAAATAAATCTTTTTTTTAAAAAAAGCACTGACTGCTGTTCCAGAGTTCAATTCCCAGCAACCACATGGTGGCTCACAACTGTCTACAATGATGCCCTCTACTGGCCTGCAGGTGTACATGCAGACAAAACATTGTATACATAATAATAAATACATCTTTTTAAATTTTTTAAAATTGTTTGTGGAAGTAAGCGTGCATTTAACATGTACAAGGCTTTGGGTTTTTCAATCCCCAGGACCACTGCCAGAACGCACTCACTAAAATACAACAAAACAAACAAAAACAAGTGAGATGAAGTTATAGCTCATTGGCAGGGTACTTGTTTAGCATTTATGTCACATTACCAGCTCTGCTAAAAGGAAAACTACATGAGCATGTAGTTACCATTATACTACTTGGCTATAAAGCTTTACTGTGGTTGTGTTAGTTCTGGCTTCAACTGTCTTAAATGGTGTCAGTTGAGAGGGCTACATCAGCTGTTACTTGTAGTACAGCTTCAGACAAGGGGAAATTTTTTTTTTTTTTTTTTTTTTTTTTTTTTTTGAGACAGGGCTTCTCAGCTAGCCAGGGGTGGCGCACACCTTTAGTCCCAGCACTTGGGAAACAGAAGCAGGTGGATCACTGTGAGTTTGAGGCCAGTCTGGTATACAAAATCGAGTCCAGGACAGCCAGGACTGTTACACAGAGAAACCTTGTCTCTAAAAAAAAGCCTAAAAAGAGACAGAGACAGAGTCTCTCTGTGTAGCCTTGGCTTGGCTGTCCTGGACTCACTTTGTAGACCAGGCTGGCCTCGAACTCACAGACATCCACCTGCCTCTGCCACCCAAGTGCTGGGATTAAAGGCGTGCGCCACCACGCCCAGCTGCATTTTTTTTTTTTTTTTTTTTTTTTGATGAAGCTAGGTAAGATGCTAAGGCTGGATGGAGGATTGTTGTCAGTTCAAGACCAGCTTGGAGGACAGTGCTTTGTCTTTAAAAAAAAGCCGGGCATCGTGGCACATGAGTGCCATTAGCACTGGAAAGCAGGGGCAGGTGAATCTTTCTGAGTTTGAGGCCAGCCTGCTCTGTATAGTGAGTTTCAAGGTTGCTGAGTGTGTCTGCTGCTTTATCAGTCCTCGTCCAACTGTAAGCACTTGAAGGAAGGGTGAAGAGACGTAGCCTGCCTCTGACTTGAGCAGTCACTCACAAAGGGGGTCAAGATCTCGAGTTTGAGGTATGTAGTGGGGTGGTAGTGGGGGTACTTAAATAAGGTTGATACTGTGTCTTCGTTTTTAGTATTTGGCGGCATACTTTGTGTTTTTTAGAACCTTGGAAACTAAACAGTTAAAGCATCATGATTTGAGAGGAAACTAGCTCTCATGAATGAAGGCAAACTTTGGCAGTAGGCCAGAATGTGTGTGTGTGGGGGGGGCGGTTAGGGTAGGAAAAATAACTGACTTTTGTACCACAAATAACTTCTTTAAATTAAGAGATAATTTTATGTCCTGAGGTTATAAACCGGCTACGGCTGGTTTTCCTACCCCCGCCCCCGCTAGGCATCATGGGTACAAGTAAGCATCCCCCCCTTTCTTTTGTTTAATATAACAGTACGCCATGTGATTGGCAGAGCAGTGTAGCCGCATGGAGACCAGGTTTGTGCAGGTTTCTCATAGGGGCTGCTTTGCATTGCTTTGCATGGGGCCACCTCTGAGAGCATCTCTTACTATAGGAAAGACAACAAAAGGAAGGAAAGTGAAGGACTGCACACACGGGAGAGGAAGGAAATGAGCAGTGTAAATCCTTCTCGCCTTTTCTTCTTGTTTTGTTTGTATCTCTCTCTCTCTCTCTTTTCCTCCAGTTTTTTAGGCAGCTAGGGGAGAGAGAGCAGACATGATATAGCACTTTAACTGTCCTTCCATCCCTGCCACGCCTTTTTTCTTTATCTAAAAGTAGAAATTCAGTTGTTTGAGTTCTTCACAACAGTTTCTTGACTGGTTTCTGATGGAATTGAAGTAATAAAACACTGTTGCTTTTTAAAATCTGTTATGGAATAATTGTTTCTCATACAAATATCCTTTCTGTTTGGCTACTCTTCCCCTTTGCCTCACCCATTTGCTGTCACGATACGGGTTTGCTCCAATATTTAGGATGATGCTATAAGCAGGATGTTGTTAAGGTTCGTTTTCTCTTGAGCCTCCTCCCTCCCTTCTTCCTTCTTTCCTCTCCTCCTCCCCCTTCATTAAAAAAAATGTCTTTTGTCTGCAGCAGGATGGTTCTAGCTCCCCTCACTCTGTTTCATGTCACCCCCTTTCATGTTAGCTCCAGCACTGCTCTGTGAATGGAAGGAACCAGCTGACTGCTGGCATCGTGCCAGGGGCTGTGAGACGACGTGAGAATGTGCGCGCTCTCGCGTGTGTAAGCACATACAGCACACAAAGGGAAAGGCCCGCAGTCTAGGAAATCATAGGCTCCTCTTATATAAGGAGGTCCACGTCATCTCTGCTTGCTTGGTTGTGGCAAGGAGAAGCGGAGAGGCTTAGAACATAGAAGAAGGTATCTTTGGACACACATCCACATTTCCTGTGGTGCAGCAAGCGTGAGAGACTGAGCTGCAGTACACAGATAGGCGTGATCATATTCATGGGGTAGTTGTAACTTTAGCAAGGGCGAGGGAGCTGATTCTAGCTCGCTCTCTGCTTTGGTTCTGAAGTGTTTTTATTTGGGAAGGGCATAACTAGAAGAGAAATTCGCATCAGAGGCTCAGTGGTGTAATTTGTTAAGATACTTTCGGGGAATTGGTTCTGTTTGTAAGTCAGAATCCCCTTAGGTTCTTGGATGGGTGGGTGAGAGGGATTGCACTTATGAAGCCAGGTAATAAAGCCATTAATACCTATAAGCTATACTTTTGAACTCTTTTTTAAAAAAATTTTATCTTTTATATAAATAACATGGTGTTTCTGCTGTCTGTTGTGGGGTTATACAACAGCAGAATCTGTGTGGAAGGAAGGGTACATTTGAAATTGTCCTAGGTATTAAACTCCCTATGTTTCCCAGCCTGAACTTGAACTTGTGATCCTCCTACTTCTGTCTTTAAGTATTGGGATTATAGGAATATACCACTGGATCTGGTTTACAAGTCTTTGTGGTTGCCACATTTTAAGTGTCTGGGTTTTGGTTTTGTTTTGTTTTGTTTTTTAAAGATTTATTTATTTATTATGCTCTGCCTGCATGTACTCCTGCAGGCCAGAAGATGGCATTAGATCTCATTGTAGATGGTTGTGAGCCACCATGTGGTTGCTGGGACTTGAACTTGGGACCTCTGAAAGAGCAATCAGTGCTCTTAACCTCTGAGCCATCTCTTCAGCCTCTTAAATGTCTGATTTTGGTGTCTTGAGTTTTGGCATAAACCTCTTTTCTTTTGTTGGGAAGGTAATGTGAAATTATATTTTTAAGCGCTCAGCACACACACACACACACACACACACACTCTCTCTCTCTCTCTCTCTCTCTCTCTCTCTCTCTGGAGATCTCACAGGGCTTTGCACATGTAGATAAGAACCCGACCACTGAGTTAAATGCCTACTCTGAGGCTAAACTTTTAGGATTTTAGCATAGGACAGACTAGAATGACTGCCTGTTCAGTCCCCAAGCTGACTTGTTAGTTATTATCCCATCCAGTTGCTCCAGCTCAGTCTTCCAAGTTTCATTATACATGTGTGGACAGAGGTCAGAGGACAACTCACAGGACTTAGTTCTCTCCTTGGGTTCTTGGAATCAAACTCAGGTCATCAGGCAGGGAAGCAAGCACCTTTATTACCTACTCAGTCATACTCCCCTCCCCCATCTTTTTAGATGGATTCTGGGGATTGGGCATAGGCTATCAAGTTGGCCTAGCAAGTGTCCTTACCATCTCACTGGCCCTCATGTTAATTATTACTATTTTTTAATGACCAGGTTTGCCTTAAACTCCCGGCCCCAAATGATCCTTGTGCCTTCACCTCCCAAGTAGTTGCTACTACAGGTGTTTGCCACCATGGCTGGCAGATCCTTTATAATCCTGTATAATGGTTGTGGCCCACTTATATATGCTGTGCATCACTAACAGAAGTGTGGTGTGAGACTGTACTGTTATCTGTGAACTGTGACAGTGACAGAAGCCAGGGTTCATGGTGTAGATAGCTTTCGGGTCAGTTTTCTGTTGTGGTGTGGAGTGGGGGTGCTGCATACATGTACTTCATGCGTGTACTCTCACCAACCAAGCTGTAGCTCCAGCCTCCGAATCGAGTATTCTTTCGTTTAGTAAGAAGAGACAGGAATGACAGGAGACAGACTTAGGCAGCCTTGACTAGTCTTGAACTTTGTAAGTTAGCAGTGACTTTGAACTCCTGATCTATTTGCCTCCACCTCTCAGGTACGATGATTACAGTTGAATACCATGACTGCATTTCTTTGATCTTTGAGTATCCTTTTAAAGATACTGGGAGACCAAAGATCCAAAAATGCAATGGCTCAAACAAGAAAATTTGTAATTGCCTAGGTTGAGTCATCCTGTTACTTTGTTGTCCCTTGCAGTATCTATAGCTACCCTTAACTTTACATTGAATTTTTGCTGATCTTGATAACCATGTATTTCTGGCATTAGAGCTCATCAGAATCACCTTTTTTAAAAAAATTATTTATTTATTTATTATGTATACAGTTCACATTATATCACATTATAGATGGTTGTGAGCCACCATGTGGTTGCTGGGAATTGAACTCAGGACCTCTGAAGGAGCAGTCAGTGCTCCTAACCACTGACCCATCTCTCCAGCCCCAGAATCACCTTTTACGAACACAATTAGGGCCAGGCGTGGTGGCGTATGCCTTCAACCCCAGCACTCCAGAAGCAGAGGCAGGTGAATTGCTGTGAGTTTGAGGCCAGCCTGGTCTACAAAGTGAGTCCAGGACAGCCAAGGCTACACAGATAAAGCCTGTCTCCAAAAAAAAAAAAAGAAGAAGAAGAAAGAAGAAGAAGAAGAAGAAGAAGAAGAAGAAGAAGAAGAAGAACCCAATTATGCTAGTGGTGATGGTACATACACACCTTTAATTCCAGCACTTGGGAGGCAGAGGCAGTTAGATCTCTGTACAAAGCCAGTCTGATCTACAGATTGAGTTCCACTATAGCGAAGACTACACAGAGAAACCCTGTTTCAAAAAAGAAAAGAAAAAATGTATATCTAACAAATTTAGGATGGTGGTCAAAAGAATGGGGCTGAAAAGATGGTTCGGTTACCAGTGGGAGGAGTTCACATTCCAGGGTGGTTTCAACCATCTGAAGTGGGTCTGGGAATTGAACTGATTGCTGAGCCATACAGGAAGTAGCATATATCATTTCTTTCCTCCATTGTTAAGAGTTTAACCTTAGCCTAGGGAATATGATATAATAAAAAAGGCATGTGCCACATTTCATTATTATGGAAGAAAGAAGTTAATTTAAAAAAAAAACCCATTTATTTATTTATTTAGAGAAGTAGGGAGGGAGGGTTTGGGTGAGTGTGTGTCCAAAAGCAGTGACAGCTCTTCTGTAGGGCAGGCACTTGAGGGAGTGACTTCAGTGGAACTGAAGACTGGGAGAATTTTTCCAAAGGTATATTCATATAGGAAGCATATTGTTTTCCTTAGATTTTATGGAGTTTTAGTGGGGAGTTTAGTTTGGGATTTGTCTGTTTTTTCTTTAAACATTTATTGGAGGAGAGGTGTGGCACATATATGGAGGTCAGAGGACAGCACGCTGAGTTCTCTCCTACCATGTGGGTCCTGGAAATCACCAGGCTATTTCCAGGTACCTCTTACCCACTGAACCATCTTATTGGCTCGGGATCTTAATTATGGTATAGCAGGGAACAGCAGTATCATTAAGAAATTGAGACAAGGGCTGGAGAGATGCCTCAGCAACTAAGAGCACTGGCTACTCACTCAAAGGTCCTGAGCTCAGTTCCCAGCCGCCATATGCGCCTCATGACCACCTATATCTATTACAGCATCTGGTGCTCTCTTCTGTCATGCAGGCATACATGCAACAGAGTGCTTATATACATAAATAAACCTTAAACAGAAATTGGGACAAGGCTAGAGAGATGGTTTAAATAAATATTAAAAAGAAATTGGGAGAATACACATTTTGCTAGGATTGTCTTATCAGATGCTTATGTAGTATAGTCAGAGGAGGGCAGGGTTGGTGGTATACTCAAATACAGGAGTGACACTGCCCTACAGAAGATTGTAACAGGAGAGTTTGGGTAGGACAGTGAAATGAAGGCCATGCAATAAGTAATAATGAGACGTATAAAACCTTGAAAAGGGCTTGAGGAGAGGCATGAGAAAATATTGTTCCCCATCTGGCAGCAGCCTGGGTTCTGGAGGCACTGTTTGCTTCTGACAGGAACAGAGGGACCTGAAGATTAAAGGTCCTGTTTCTTTCTCAGGAGCAGCTTAGAGCGCTCAGCGCTAGGCCTGTGTGCTAGTTGAGGCTCCCTATCTCACCAGGGAGGTGGAATTGAGTTACTGAGGGTTAACGACAGCTCTTTTAAAGCAAGAGTGCTGGTATCAGACTGCAGTAGAAACTGGGTAGCCCCAAAAGCCCATGGTGATACCAGAAGTGTTAGAGCCCTTTGTTAAGCTGCTAAGTGTGGCAGAGGAAGTGAATGGACATTTGGTGAGATACAGGCCTGGTGAGTGCCTTGCCAGTGGTCAGCACCTGGCTTGGCAGCAATGGAACAGGCTCTAGCAGCTGCCAAGGCAGTTCCTTCATCGCTGCCAAGCCCCAAGCATCCAGAGACGAGTCTTCCCCAGAATAAATGATGAGGCTCAGATGGTTGAGGTAGAGGAGTGGAGTGAGAGAGCGAGCCAGCCTTTATTTTTGGGGACCAGAGACACTATAAACCTTGGACAGTCAGAGGGGTTTTGAGGGTGAATGTGTTTGGTTGGCTGGGGCTAGAGGAGCCAGGGATACTTAATCTACATGTAACAAAACAGCCCTGTAAGAGGGAAAAGTGTACTTCAGTACCCTGTGGGTGGAAGAGGCTCTCCAGATATAGGTAAAGGTCATTGGTTGAGAGCCAAGGCATCAAGACATCTTGTTAATGTAGGGTGAGTATCTCCAGGAATCCCCAGCTGCTTGCTGAACAGTGTTTTGTTTTGTGTGTGTGTGTGTGTGTGTGTGTGTGTGTGTGTGTGTGTGTGTGTGTGTGTGTTTTAATCTTCTCTGATGGCTAAGTGATGATCCTTAGGGGAGTTCCTTAGATCAGGTGAAGAGGGAACCCCACTGAGAAAGGGAGTCTTTTTTTATACCCAGCTCAGAGGCTATCCAGAAATGCCAGACTTCCAACTTTCAGCAAGGGTTTCACAAGAAAAAAAGTAACCCCCCCCCCAAAAAAAAAAAACACCTCAAGAGACGTCTTAGTTTTATTAAATTGAAGCAGCAAGGAAAGCCACTGAGAAGCTATTCTGTCCTACTTTTAAGATCTTGAGGTTCTTTCTGGTAATACTCAACGTAATTATTTTCTCACTTAAGTCATACTCATAAAAGCCTCTTAGGGGGCTGGAGAGAGAGCTCAGCAGTCAAGAGCATGTACTGCTCTTCCAGAGGGCTTGAGTCAGTTCCCAGCACCCGCACCAGTGCCTGACTGCCTGCCATCTGTAGCTCCAACTCAAGGGTATCCCATGACCTCTTTTGGCTTCCGTGGACACCTGCATCCATGTGCACATACCCCATATAGATACAGAGTTATGCATGTAATTAAAAATAAACCTTTTGGGGACCCTTAATGCCTTGGTGATATGGGTGTCTGATCCATATCAATTCAAACAAATTATATAGTGGGGTAAAAAAGAGGGGGTGGAATACAGAGTAGGGCTTGTATGAGAGAGACCCATTGTTTTCCACGTGCTTCAGTTTAAGTAGGATCACTGATAGTTTGTATAAGAAGAACCTAAGACAGATTCTAAACCAGCTTCTTGTATGTCCACTTAATTTGGGAGAAATGCCATTTGTCTCAGAAGAAAATTGATAAGCTGTACTTCTCTTTAGAAGTAGTACTTTAGGCTTGATACTTAATAACAACTCTGGTGATGTTTGTAGCAATCTGCCAATATCTTCCATACATGTCCTGGGTTAGTTTTTTAGATTTGTCAGATCTCTTTTCTAGATGTGTATGTACTCCACCACTGAGTTACAGTCCCAGCCTACCTAATTCATTTCTACCTTCCTGGTTGATTTCTGTCTTTGTGTTCTGTTACTGTGAAGAGACACCATGGCCACAGCAGCTCACATGAAGGAAAGCATCAATTGGGACTGGCTTAGAGTTTCAGGGGGTTGGCCCATTGTCATCATGGCAGGGAGCATGGTGGGGAACAGGTAGACATGGAGCTGGAGAAGGAGTTTGAGAGTTCCACATCCAGACCCACAGGCAGCAGGAAGAGAGCCATTGGGCCTAGCTTGGGCTTCTGAAACCTCACAGCACATCTCCTGGTGACCAAGTATTCAAAGCTATAGGCCTGTGGGGCCAGACTTGTTTGTTTGTTTTTCAAGACAGGGTTTCTCTGTGTAGCCTTGGCTGTCCTGAACTCTCTTTTGTTTTTCAAGACAGGGTTTCTCTGTGTAGCCTTGGCTGTCCTGGACTCTCTTTTGTTTTTCAAGACAGGGTTTCTCTGTGTAGCCTTGGCTGTCCTGGACTCTCTTTTGTTTTTCAAGACAGGGTTTCTCTGTGTAGCCTTGGCTGTCCTGGACTCTCTTTTGTTTTTCAAGACAGGGTTTCTCTGTGTAGCCTTGGTTGTCCTGGACTCTCTTTGTAGATCAAACTATTCTTGAACTCATGGGGATCTGCCTGCCTCTGCCTCCCTGAGTGTTGGGATTACGGGTGTGTGCCACCACTGCCTAGCTTGGCGGCCATTCTTTTTTTTTTTTCCCTAATTTTTAAAAAAGATTTAATTATTTATTTATTTATTAAGTATACAGTGTTTTGCCTGCGTTTACACCAGAATAGGGCACCAGATCTCATTATAGATGGTTGTGAGCCACCATGTGGTTGCTGGGAATTGAACTCATGACTTTTGGAAGAGCAGTCAGTGCTCTTAACCTCTGAGCCATCTCTCCAGCCCTTGGGGGCCATTCTTAATTCAAACCACCACAGTATCATTGCCAAGTAATTGTGTTGTGCTGTGTTTTTTGTTTGTTTGGCTGGTTGTTTTTGTTTTTGTTTTTCGAGACAGGGTTTCTCTATGTAGCTTTGGCTGTCCTGTACTCACCGTGTAGACCAGGCTGGCCTGGTCGAACTCAGAAAGCTCCACCTGCCTCTGCCTCCTGAGTGCTGGGATTAAAAACGTGCTGTGTTTTGAGACAGGGCTTATTCTGGGAACTCACTTATACAGTCTAGGCTGGCCAAGAACTCACAACAATCCTCCTGCCTTAACCCTCCCCAGTTTACAGGCATGAGCCACCATGCCCAGCTCCTTGACAGTTAAAATATAAGCAGTGCTTTAGACTTATACCCTTTCTATTACTATCTTGTACAGAGACCAGGGTGGTTTCTTCTGTTTCCTTGTTGAGTAAATCGTTTTCTAATGAGAAATAGTAGTGTTCATAGACCCACACTTGTCCCATGCTTGTCTCAGGATTGTCAATATTTCACTCTATAAATTGCTAAATTCCAGGGATTACTACTTCTAGGATGGTATGGAAGCAACCTCTAAAGTCGTCTCATAAAAATGGTACATTTAGTGATAACTTTATTCCATGTAGACTCTGAAAGGAAACTTGTTCTATCTCCAGCTTGCTTTCTGTTTGGGGCTTTTATAGCCCCATTGAGGAATTTGTTCTGCAGTTTTGTTTGTATGTGTTTAAGTTCCTTTAGGGAAATGAAATAAATAGAGAGGTTGTATTCCTGGGAAGTACATAGTTAATTGCTGGGATTGGTTGACAATACAGAGCATTAGTTAGCTGGAAGGAGTTCAGCTGTCTGGTTTGCATTAGGGTAGGTGGAAAATTGTATAAGATGGGACCATTATTCTTTGGTCTTTGCCAGGGTGTGAAAAATACATTTTGTTTCTGGTTTGGTAGAAAACATGCTCTTTAATTTAATTGAAGGTGGTTTTTCTGGTTTTTGTTCGTTTGTTTGTTTTTTGTTGTTGTTGTTTATTTTAGATTTATTTATTTATTATGTATACAGTGTTTTGCTTGCATGTATGTCTACACACCAGAAGAGGGCACCAGATCTCATTATAGATGGTTATGAGCCACCGTGTGGTTGCTGGGAATCGGAACTCGGGACCTTTGGAAGAGCAGGCAGTGCTCTTAACCTCTGAGCCATCTCTCCAGCCTGTTTTGTGTGTGTGTGTGTGTGTGCGCGCGCACACATGCATGTATGTTGGTGTATATGTGCTAGGAATCACTAGCAAGTGCTCTGCAGCTGAGCCATACCCAAGATATGGACATTTGGAAGTAGGGGTCACAGATTTACTAATATCTGAGGAACAATTGAGACATGTTATCTGGGTAATTACATTTATCCCTTTAAAATGTGTGCACTGGCCAGATATGATTATACAGGCTGACTCAAATTCTAGCCTTTGTAAAGCAGAAGCTTCTAGAGTATCTAGACCTGTTTGGACTACAAAATGAGTTTCATACAGGCTGAGCATGGTGGCATGTGCCTTCAATCCTAGCACTTGGAAAGGCAGAGACAGGCAGATCCCTGAGTTCAAGCCCAGCCTAGTCTACAAAGCAAGTTCAAGACAGCCAGGGCTACACAGAGAATTGAAAATTGAAAAACAAAAACAAGCCGGGCAGTGGTGGCGCACGCCTTTAATCCCAGCACTTGGAAGGCAGAGGCAGGTGGATCACTGTGAGTTTGAGGCCAGCCTGCTCTACAAAGTGAGTCCAGGACAGCCAAGGCTACACAGAGAAACCCTGTCTCGAAAGAAAGAAAGAAAGAAAGAAAGAAAGAAAGGAAGAAAAGAAAGGGAAAAAAAGGTAAAAGTAATAAATAAGATGCTATCTCAAAAAGCTGACCAGATGGCCCAGTAGTTAGAGGTACCTGCCACCAAGCCTGAGTTTGATTCTTGAGATTCACATGATAGAAAGAGAAAATGATTGACTCTTGTAAATTGTTCCCTGACCTCCATATGCACACTGTGGCAATCTCATGCTCACACACCTGCACACATACATTTACAAAATAAGCAGATTAATAAAATATCTCAAACTAGAGAGATGACTCAGAGGATAAGAGCACTGTCTGCTCTTCGAAAGGTTCTGAGTTTAACTCCCAACAATCCCATGGTGGCTCACAACCATTTATACTGGGATCTGATGCCTTCTTCTGGTGTGCAGGTGTACACGCAGGCAGAGCACTCATATACATAAAATAAATTTAAAAAAATTTTTAAGTGCATGTAAACTTTAATAATCACTCTCTTGTTGGAGGATTTTTTTTGCGTGCTGTATATTCAAATGCTGATTTCTGTACCCAGCATTGTCATTATTTTTTAAAAGATTTATTTATTTATTATTATGTATACAGTGCTCTGCCTGCATGTACATCTGTAGGCCAGAGGAGGGCACCAGATCACATTATAGATGGTTGTGAGCCACCATGTGGTTGCTGGGAATTGAACTCATGACCTGGAAGAACAGTCAGTGCTCTTAACTGCTGAGCCATCTCACCAGCCCAGCATTGTCATTATTATGAAGTATTTCATGTATTGGTATGTTGTAAATATTGTACTCCACCACCTTCTGATTAGTCAAATAGAGAGCTGAACAACCAATAGCTAGGCAGGAGAGGATAAGACAGGACTTCTGATCCCTGGGAGAGGGTCTGAGGTGGGGACCAGAGGAGAGGGTTGACAGGTCAGAATATAAAGAAGGAGATGTCGGAACAAGACTAAGGTGGCTGGGAAGTAGGCCAGGCTAGTATTTGTTGGGTTAGAGTAGCCAAGACTCTGCCCAGTAATAAGGCCTAAAGCTCTCATAAATAAGCATAAGGTCATTCTTCAGAGCCGGGGCTGGTATAGAAAGCCCACATGTTGTTAGACTCTCTTGTTTGTTGCGAAGTCTTAGAAAAGTTTTGTTTTGTTCTGGTTTGTGTTTGGTTTTTTTGTTTTGTTTTTCGAGAGACAGAATTTCTCTGTGTGGCCTTGACTGTCCTGAACTCGCTTTGTAGACCAGGCTGGCCTCGAACTCACAACTGTTGGAATTAAAAGTGTGCCACCGCCGTCACACCATCTGTGCCATGCTCCGCCCCACCCAAGTTTGTTTTTCAAAGCCACAGTTTGTCCTAATGAGAATAATCCAAACTCCATAGGAATTTGAGAAGGAAATAAAGTGGTTGTGTGTGTGTGTGTGTGTGTGTGTGCGCGCGCGCGCTTATTAGCCCATTTTTGCTCCAATGTTGATCCTTTCTGTCTTCCTTGTCCCTGTTGTCCTCGGTCACATATCTGTTGCTTTTCTTTCTGCTAGAGTGTGTTTCCTTCCATCTGTTCTCAGACCTACTGTGTGAGCATGTCACTTGGAAGTTGCTTTTTCTGAAATTTCTTTCTTGTGTGTACATGGGAGAAAGTGATTTCCAGGAGCAGTCTGAAAGATTCTTCTATGCTTTTTCTGTTCTAGTGCTCATTCTTATTAGTGCTGTGGTATGAAACATGAAGAATTTCTTGTTTTCCTTTTATTTAAAAATAATAATTAGCTGGATGTGGTATTACTTAGGAGGCTGAGGCAGGAGGATCACAATTTCCAGGCCATCCTGAGAGAGACCTTTTTATACAATGCAGCTGCTTGTCTGTTTCTTTTGTGAAAGTTTAATAATTAAAATAATTATTTGGAGGAGCTCAGTGTTGTGATGTATGCCTATTAATCCCAACACTTAAGAGGCTGAAATAGAAGAATGGAGAATTCAAGACTATTTTGGATTATACAGGACATTTTAGGTCAACCTAGGCTGCATAGAGAGACACCCTTCTCCCATCCCCCAAAAAACCAAACTGGAGGCTGGAGAAATGGCTCAGCACTTAAGAGCATTTGCTGCTCTCCCCACACGACCTGGGTTTGATTCCCAGCACTCATACAGCAGCTCACAACTCCAATCTAAGGCATCTGCTGCCCTCCTCTGGCCTCCAGGAGCACCTTTAATACCACTACTGAGGACACAGAGGTAGACAGGTCTTAGTGAGTTTCAGTGGTCAGCCTGGTCTACACAGCAAGTTCTAGTTTAGTCAAAGCTCCATATTGATGCCCCCATCTCAAAATTAAACAAATAAATGATGCCCTAGACTGGTCCAATCCCTCTCTGAACATCAGTACTTGTATTTTTTTTTTTTCCAGTGTATACCTCTGGGATGTTTCTTGGTAATACCTGAAATGAGAAAGCTTTGGAAATATATATCACTTTTCAAATAGCTTATTCTTAGAAGCAGGAATTCTCTCTTTTGAGGGGAGGGGGGAGGAATGTGTTTCAGAAAAAAAGAAAAAGAAAGTAGAGACACTAATTTAAAGCTTGTATGCCCCCAGGGTCTGCCTTCCTTCCTGTACCTCTGCATACACAGTGGGGTTATAGACACTTGTTGTCATGACTGCCTTTGTATACAGGTAAGAGGGATCCCAACTCAGGTCCTCATGTCACACAACAGGCACTTTACCTATGAAGTCATTTATCCAGCCCCAAGATTATATATTTATTTCCAAGATTATATTCATTTGTTTGTTTATTGAACTAGGTACAGTGGTATGTACGTGTGATCCCAGCAGTTTTCTTGTGCTTAAGGTTATTGAAATTCTTGAATCTGTGGGTTTCATCTATATATATTGAACTGCTTAAAAGTTGCTCATTGACTTTGGGCATTTATTTATTTATTTGTTTATCTATTTAGTCAGGTCTTCACTATATAGCCCAAATTGGCTCTTGAATGCCTGAATTACAGTTTATACCACTACACCTACCCTGCTATGCTAATATTTTCCATCTTTTCTGCTACTAACATAAATGTTTTTCCTTTATTAAACTATTTATACATACATACATATACATATATATACATATATATGTGTGTGTATATATATGTGTGTGTGTATATATATGTATATGTGTGTGTGTGTGTGTGTGTGTGTGTGTGTGTGTGTGTGTGTATATCAGTGCCTAAATGTTTGTATGACCATTTCTAGTGTTGGAACTGGAGTTACGGACAGTTGCAAACTAGCATGTAGACAGATAGTAGGAGCTAAACTTTAGTCTTCTGGAAGAGCAATTAAGTATTCTTAAGTGCTAAACCATCATTCCAGCTCCTCCATAAACATTTTTTAAAAATACCGTCTTTGAAAAAGTAGGAGCTGGGCTGGAAAGATAGCTCAGTGGTTAAGAATACTAGTTGCTCTTTGCAGAGGACCCAGGTTCAAGTCCCAGCACCTGTGTGGTCACATCCTCCTAGAACTTCAGTTCTTAGTGGTCTGATTTCCTCTTATGACCTCTGTGGACAATAGGCTTATGTGCCAGCTAAACATTCATACACATAAAGTAAAATAAACAAATCTTTAGCCAGTGTGGTAGCCCACACCTGTAATTCCAGCACTCTGGCAGGTAGAGGCAGGTGGATCTCTGTGAGTCCAGGACAGCCAGGAATACAAGACTACACAGGGAAACTCCCTCCCACCCCCTGAGTGCTGGAATTACAGGCATGTGCCACAATGCCCACCTCAAGAAGCCCTGTCTTAAAACAAAACAAAACAAACAAATCTTTGTTGGAGTTCACAAGCTGACAGAGCCCCTCTTAGGGGCTTGAGAGATGGCTCAGCAGTTAAGAACACTGACTGCTCTTCCAGAGGTCCTGGCTGAGTTCAATTCTCAGCAACCACATGATGGCTTACAACCATCTATCTATATAATATGATCTCATGCCCTCTTCTGGCCTTCAAGGGTACAAACAGGTAGGCGACTGTATACATAATAAGTAAATAAGTCTTTTTTTCCCCCCCCAAGACAGGGTTTCTCTGTTTAGCCTTGGCTGTCCTGGACTTACTTTGTAGACCCAGGCTGGCCTCAAACTTACAGAGATCCGCCTGCCTCTGCCTCCCAAGTGCTGGGATTAATGGCGTGTACCACCACTGCCCAGCTAAAGAAATAAATCTTTAAAAAAAAAAAAAAGACACCATTTATTCTTGCAGAGGATGTGGATTTGATTCCCAGCAACTATGTTGGTGCCTAACAAATGCCTTTAACTCCAGTTCCAGAGGGATATGATGCCTCTGGCATCCTGAGACCAGCCTGGTATATATCAGAGTTATAGGTCAGCCAGACATACACAGTCTCAGTGTGTAACCCAGGCTGGCCAATTTCAGCTCTGTAATGCTGAGATATACCATTCTGTTCCAGTTCTTCTTTCCCTCTCTTCACTGAACCTGGGATGTTTTAGGCAAGCACTCTAGCTTGCCTAAACGAGATGTTTAGCTACTTCTCAGCCCTCACTTTCTTGTTACTGTCCTTGAAAGTACATAAAATAAAAAAAAGAAAAGAAAGTACATAAAATATTAATTTTTAAAAAATGCAATTTATCTTCTTTATTTTTTTGGTATCTAAAAAATATTGTTTAATCTGAGGTGGCAGAGAAATTTACTCTGTGTTTCTAAGAACTTTACATTTTTGCCAGGCTGTAGTGTCACACACCTTTAATCCTAGCCCTTGGGAGGCAGAGGTAGGTGGATCTCGATGAGTTATAGGCCAGCCTGGTCTACAGAGCAAGTTTCAGGATAGCTACCCAAAGAAACCCTGTCTTGAAAAAGAAACAAAAAAAGAACAATACACTTTTAACCTTTACATTTAGGTCTTTGTTCTGCTTTTGCTATTGTGAGTTGGGGAGGGTGATTTCCCACTGATCGATTTGCATGTGAATACATAGCCAGTTATTTCATTTGAAACAGCTATTCTTCGATTCAAAGGTCTTGCACTAGTGTTAAATCACTTGACCACAAATATTATGTAGTGTATTTCTAAACTCCACTTTGTTGTATTAAGGATATGTCTGTCTTTATGTAGGTACCAGATTATCTTTATATCCATTTTATTTTTTTTAAATCTCAGATATTAGATAAGTTATTCATATGAATCTTTGTACATTTTGTTGTTTCCCTTTTGTGCTTGTGGAGCTCAGAGATCTGTCTGCTTCTGCCTCCCTGAGTGCTGGGATTACAGGTCTGGCCTAGTCAGTTCTTCTGAGTCCCTCAGTATGTAAAGAGATCGTTCCGGAGCTCTCTGGACTCCTGCTTGTTCTGTGAGATTCTGTCCTTGAAACTTGGGCTGCTGTTGTCTCAGTCCTTCACAGCTCCATCTCTTTAACTCAGTCTTATTAAACTCCACCCCATTTTCTCTTTCCTGAACTGTGCCCTAGAAATTCTTTCATGTCAGTGAACAGAGGCAGCTGTAGGGATTACTTCATTTGTTCTTTGTCACTTACACTAACATTTGTTGCTTGGTGTCCAGTGCCTTGAAAACCCTGTTTAAGATAGATTTGTTTATTAATTTTTTTTAAAGTGGGATGTAACTCTACTTCTTATGTCATTTTAGGCAGAAATGGGAATTGTAGAAGTGGTTTGTTTGTTTTTGTTTTTGAAACAGGATCCTCACTTGAATGCCGTAGCTGCCTTGGAATTCACTTGCCTCTGCTTCTGCCTCCCTAGTGCTAGTGCTAGAATTAAAGATGTATGCCAATTCATCTGGCTTGTTTTGTTTTCTGGTGGCATCTCGTGGATCTCAGGCGGCCTTGAACCTACTGTACAGCTGTGTATATGATCTGTGTGAGTGGCGTTTGAGGTCAGAGAGGAACTTCAGGAGTCAGTTGTCACCATAGGGGACCTTGTTGCAGGCAGGCAAGGTCTCCTGTTTTTTCTAGTGTGCTGCAGACTAGCTGGCCTGTGAGGTTTCTGGGCAGTTCTGCTGTTTCCTCCCATCTCTCCTTAGGGGTATTAAGATTACAGACATATACCCCTATTTCTAACTTTTAACATGGATTCTAGCAGTCAAATTTAGGTTGTTAGGATTAACCGCCGAGCGTTTTTTAACTGGCTGAGCAGAGCTTCTTGTTGCATTTGTTTGATACCATTAATTATTTTCCTTTGTCACTTTAATTTGTTAACATAACATGCTTTTCTAGTTTTCTCTCTTGCTTTCTGACCCATTTCCTATAATCATTTAACACTTAAATTGAGGTTCTAATCTGGCCCCTTTCTTTCTATCTATATATTCTTTTTCAGTAGTTTGATTCATCCTCATACATTACTTCAGTTGCTTCCTATGCCTGTTCAAATATGTATCTATGCTGGCCTAAGCTGTGAGTCTTTTGTTTATGTGCCACATATACAACTTTTTTTTTGTTTGTTTGTTTGGTTTGGTTTGGTTTTTTTTCAAGACAGGGTCTCTCTGTGAGCCTTGGCTGTCCTGGACTCATTTTTGTAGACCAGGCTGGCCTCGAACTCACAGAGATCCGTCTGCCTCTGCCTCCCAAGTGCTGGGATTAAAGGCATGCACCACCATGCCTGGCTCAGGTGCCATTTTTAGCATATTTTTCTACCTTTAATCCCAGTACTCGGGTGGCAGAGGCAGGTGGAGCACTGTGAGTTCAAAGCCAGCCTGGTCTACAAAGTGAGTCCAGGACAGCCAAGACTACACAGAGAAACCCTGTCTGGGGGAGGGAAAAATACAGAAAACCCAGCTCACAGTAGCTTAGATATTAAAATAATTTATTGGCCACTGTAATAAGAATGCACAGGCTAGCTTCAGGGTACTTTGACATGTTGACACATCTATGTAATTAGTTCTAATCATTGTGTCCTATAGTCCACAGTGTCTACTTTATCACTAGCAGGCTGCTTTTCTCTCTTCTTGGTCACAAGATGGCTCCTGGCAATAATACATCAAAGGTAGTATCTTCTCATTCAAGTTCAGTGTAAGAAAACAGAATTTATAGTGTTTAGTAACTTAGGTAGTGTTGCTTAAGATTTCATTGTGTATTAGTTTTATACTGTACTGTCTTAGGGTGTCTATTGCTGTGATAAAACACTATGGTCAACAGTAACTTAAGGGCAGGGCTTAGGATGAAAAGTAGTAAACAGATGGTCTCTCAACTTTTGATAGTTTAAAAAATAATTTTATACATTATATAAAACAATGTATTGAAGGAGAGATAAACCTGTTTTTTATGATCCCAAGTGTGGGATCAGAACAGTCTTGTGAGAGAACAGATGAGGTTAATCCACTAGAAGACCAACCACCTCATGCGGGAACGTGATTGTTGCCAGCTGAAAAGATCCCGTGAACAGACTCTGGGAGGAGATATATAAATGAGCCCAGGGGACTGGAGAGATGGCTCAGTGGTTAAGAGCACCGTCTGCTCTTGCAGAGATCCTGAGTTCAATTCCCAGCAACCACACGGTGGCTCACAGCCTTCTATAATGTGATCTGATGCCCTCCTCTGGCCTGTAGAGCCAGAGCACTGTATATGTAATTTAAAAAAAAAAAAAAAAAAAAAAAAAAGAGCCCAGAACTGGAGGCGGAGCTTTTAGGAGACTTCGGATAGCATGTCTGTTCAGGGCTCCAGCTCCTGCTGATGTTCCAGGTTCTGGTTGCTCCAGGTTCCAGCAGAAGAAATCCTGCTGATTATGCCAGGAGAATCGTTCCTTAGAACTGACATCCTTATGGTTTTGTTATTTTTTGGTTAGTCAGTTAATAAGTTGTAATAAAATATATTTGTTAAGAAAACTGAGCCTACAATGTATATAAAAATCATGCTTGAGCCGGACATGGTGGCGCATGCCTTTAAAATGTAAGTTTGAGGCCAGCCTGGTCTACAAAGCGAGTCAAGGACAGACAAGGCTACACAGGGAAATCCTGTCTTGAAAAAAAAACAAAAACAAAACAAAAACAACAACAACAAAAAAGACATGCTTGAATTTTTGAGTTTTGATATTTATTGATAGTAGCAATATTATAATCCTGGTAGTTGCTGGACAGTAACAACAGACTCGTGCTCCCAGACAAGACACAAGATCATAGGGGAGCCATCTGATAGTTTAGCAACATAGTACAATATAAAATAAAATAATTAGGTAGGTTAAATGTAATCCTGCCCTGTAATTTTGATTTGCTTTGTAAAGTGGGGCTTTATTTTGTAGCCCAGGTTGGCCTGAACCTCACTCAGGATGGTATCAGTATGTGGCAGTCTGCATGCCTTAGCCTCTCAAGTGCTGGGATTACAGACGTGTACTACCATGCCCCATGGCAGTAGTTTTCTTTAACCAGCTAGTTCCCCAGTGACTGACACAGAGAGATTATAATTTATTTTAAGCTGTAAACACTATGCTGGACAGATTCTGAGCTACTCTAATCCTAGTACCTTTAAATCCCACACAAAAACTAATCACTTGGCAATCTGTTGACTGGGAGGGGGTCTATCAGTCTGTTTCTGCAGCTATGCTCACCCCCATCTTGCCTTATGGTGATCTCTCTCTCTCTCTCTCTCTCTCTCTCTCTCTCTCTCTCTCTCTCTCTCGCTCTCGCTCTCGCTCTCTCGCTCTCTTTCTCTCACTCTCCTCCCTTCCCCTCCACCTCCCTCTCTTCTACCTAGTCATAGGCTTCAGCATCTTTATTTAGCCAATCAGGGATAATTGGGGAACATTCCTAATCACATGGTTACAGGAGATAGTTCAAGATTCATAACAATGCCCATGGCAGGGCAATAACTGGATTCAAGGCACTGAAATTAGCATTTGAAGACACAGTTGGACCATCTTCCAACAATGTACTGTATACTGTTTTTATTGCAAGATTAGGGAGTGCTATATGTGACAGACTATTCCTGAGGAGATGCAACACCCACATCTACTCATCCCAGATGGGGAGCCCATGACAGACCAAAGTACAGATACCATCAATGTCCACCTTGATGGACAAGTGAATTTTATTAGGGTTACTTACAGGAATATGGGTGAAGGGTTGTTATGGTAGTAGAAATGTCTCAAAGACAGCTGTACCATTAAAGCATGGGTGACAGCTCACAAAGATGGAAACCTGGAGCACAGTGCACACACCCTACAGCAGCTCAGCAGGTTGGAGCATGCTGTCTGAGCCTCTGTGAGGCAGCTCTCAACCTGTATGTCACCACACCTTTGGGGGACCCTTTTACAGGGCTCACCTAAGAACATGGGAAAACACAGATACTTACAGATACTTACACTATAGTCCATAACAGCAGCAAAACTACAGTTATGAAGTAGCAATGAAAATAATTTTATGGTTGGAGTCACCACAACATGAGGTATATTGAAGGGTCACGGCATTAGGAAGGCTGAGAAACACTGTTCTAAGCAGTTTAAAACTTTTGGTCTCCAGGCAGATTGGCTGGTCTGAGAGTTGATTCTCTGTAATCTTTACTGCTTATGTATTTTGGGGAAGGGAGGAACAGAGTGAATCTGGTCAGCTTTGGGGACTTCATGAAGGTGTTTTGAGTTGTTTTCCTCCAGTCTTAATGACCTTTCCTTAGAGGAAACTACTCGTAAGGTTTTGGTGATACTAGTAGGACGATTAAGGAAAAGACAGTGTCTTAAATTTTCTTTTTAAATCTAGATTTGTGTAGAATTGAAGGTAGATAAAAAAGGCTCATCTGTATACTACTACTTGTGTGGATATTTTCAGGGCTGTTTGGTGTTGTATAACCAGTTGGTGTGCTCTTCAGCGTTCCTTAGTTGCCTGTGGTTTATATACGTCTGAGGCCACCTGGGCTTTCCCTCATCAGTGCTAGCATAACTGTTGTTCTCCTTGTTCAACTTTTAAGGCAGTCATGGTGCTGAGCCTATGAGTGTATCTCCTGACATTTCTAGGAGAAACAATCTCATGGTAAAACTCCTTGCTCTTCTGGGTTTTTGGTTTTTGTTTTGTTTTTCTGACCAAGTCCCTGGACCTTAAGTATGGGAGTTGTAGATGTTGTAGATAGGCTCTAGAACTCTGCATTTTGATAGGTTGTGGTTTTCTAAAATGTTTGCTGTTTGTTGCAAAGAGAGGTTTCCTTAATGCCAGATGAAGACCACACCTATCTGTGAGTAGGAGGACAATATTTAGGATGTAGGTATAGATTATGCTGGGTGTTTTGTTTTTCTAGACAGGGTTTCTTTGTGTAGCCCTGGCTGTCCTGGACTCCCTTTATAGACCAGGCTGGCCTCGAACTCACAGCGATCCACCTGCCTCTGCCTCCCGAGTGCTGGGATTAAAGGTGTACACCACCTCACATGGCCTTAGATTATGCTGGTTTAGTAAAGAGATTTATCTCAGCACTGGGAAAGGCAGAGGCAGTCAGATCTCTGAGTTCAAAGCCCTCCTGTTCTACATGGTGAGTTCCAGGACTATAGAGAGACTCTGCCCCCAAAAATAAAGTTACAGATACATAGATACATATGTGAGCTCTGAGACTGAACTCAGGTCATCAGGCTTGGCAGCAAGTACCTTTGCCCAGTAAGCCATTTTGCTAGCTCTATTTGTTGTTGTTGTTTCAGTTTATTCTTTTAAAATTTTGTGTACACATGTTTTGGCGCTCTCCCCCCCCCTCTATATATATATATACATACACGTGTGTGTGTGTGTGTGTGTGTGTGTGTGTGTGTGTGTGTGCGCGCGCGCACATACATACACTGAAGAACTGAATATGTGCTTGAGTCAACCTACAGAAACCAGAGAGGACTACTTCTTCTCCTTCTCCTCCCCCTCTCCTCCCTCTCCTCCCTCTCTCCCCTCTCCTCTTCCCCCCCTTTAATGTGCATTGGTGTTTTGCCTGTATATATATCTATGAGGATGTCAGGTCCTGGAACTGGAGTTACAGACAGTTGTGAGCTGCCAGTTGTGGGTGCCAGGAATTGAACCCAGGTCCTTTGGAAGAGCAGCCAGTGCTCTTAACCGCTGAGCCATCTCTTGAGAACCCAGAGAAAACTCTTGATTGTCTGGAACTGGAGTTTTCAGGATGCTTGTAAGTTGCCATGTGTGTTCGGACAGCTGAACCCCAGACTTCTCCAAGAGCAGCAAGTACTTTTAATAGCCTCTCCAGCCCCTGTTTGTTTGTTTACATACAGGATCTGTCACTATAGCTCAGGCTGGCCTTAAATTCTAGATCCTTCTGACTCAGACTCCCAAGTGCTGGGATTACCTCCTGCAAGCTCTAGCATCCCCAGCTTGAATGTTTTTGGTGGTGGTGGTGGTGGTTGTTTTTTGTTTGTTTGTTTTGTTTTTGTTTTGTTTTGTTTTTTTAGGTTTGTTTGTTTGGTTTTTTTTTTTTTTTAAGATTTATTATGTATACAATGTTCAGTCTGCCAGAAGAGGGCACCATCTATATACTGGGAACTGGTGCCCTCTTCTGGTCTGTAGATGTACACAGTCTTTTTTTTTTAAGAGCACTTATAATTAAAGGCCTTGGTGACGACAGTGTCTTTTGAAGTTTACTTTCACTGATGAAGTTGACTATAGAAAGATTTAATATAGATGTCGTAGGACAATAATAGCACTGGAAGTTAGCTCTGTTACCTGTGACTTCAGATGTGTTTATCTTAACACTTCACCCCTACATGAAGAACTTGATTCTCATCTCTTTCGTGTGTGTCTTTCCATAGGATGGATAGAATGACAGAAGATGCTCTTCGTCTGAATCTTTTGAAGAGAAGTTTAGACCCAGCAGACGAACGAGATGATGTCCTGGCAAAACGACTCAAAATGGAGGGCCATGAGGCCATGGAACGTCTGAAAATGTTGGCACTGCTCAAAAGGAAAGATCTGGCAAATCTTGAGGTGCCACATGAATTACCTACCAAACAAGATGGCAGCAGTGTCAAGGGTTATGAAGAGAAACTCAATGGAAACATCAGGCCTCATGGAGACAGCAGGACTGCTGGAAGGCCAGGCAAAGAGAACATCAACGATGAGCCTGTGGACATGAGTGCTAGACGGAGGTACGGAGCAGTTTAGCTGCCTCCAGGCATAGATAGTGTTCTTAAAGTAAGCTGTAAAAATGGGATGAATTTCAGTGAGAAGAAGGTACTTTTCATCCTAAAGCTGCTGCTCCCTCCCCCCCCCCCCCCCCCCCGTTTGAATTTTGTTGTTTGCAACAACACTATGTAGCCATCCTGGTCTGACATGTGGCAGTCCTCTTGCCTCAGCGTGTCAGTTGTGTGATTACATGTGTGAGCTGCCACATGATGACTGATGATGCCCTAAAACCTTGAAAGGAGACCTGTGTCTTCTGGTTCCAACTGACCATAAGTTCCTCTCACTTCCAGAGGAAGCTAGTAGCTCACAAAGTTTTAGTTCTTACCTATGATAAAATGATTACTTCTGGGGGCCGAGAGGTGACAACTTAACTAATAGTGCTTGCTGCACAGCCGTGAGGACTGTCGTTCAGATCCTAGGTGACGACATAACTAATAGCGTTGGCTGCACAGCCGTGAGGACTGTCGTTCAGGTCCTAACTCCCACATCAGGTGGCTTACAGCCACCTATAATCCTAGCTCCACGGGATCAAACCCTCTTCTAACCTATGGGGGCATCTGTGTAGACATCTTTTTCTTTAAACAAACAATAAAAGGTCATTTCTGGAATAAGGTGGCTTAAGATCCTAGCCCAATTAATATGTTTCTTTGTCTGAGCCCCCTCCCCCAAAGATGGCTGTAGGATTAAAGCAAAGAAATTGGTGTCAGACAGGCAGCAGTGGTGGCACATGCCTTTAATCCCACCACTCAGGAAGCAAAAAAGGCAGGTGGGTCTCTGAGTTCAAGGCCAGCGTGGTGTCCAGAGCAAGTCCCAGGACAAGGACAGCAAGGGCTACACCCTGTCTTGAAACACTCCCCCCCCCCCAAAGTCTTTCCTTCAGTCTTTTCACATTCCAAGGATATTTAGGATCTATTTGTTATATATCTCAGATTCTATTACATAAAAAAAAAAATAAATTCTTGGACATGGTTTGTTTTGTGTCAAAAGAAAATTATCCACATATGGTCTCTACATTCTTGCTCCAGCTGTACCAGTTTTCTCAACCCCTACATACAGGTTCCTTTGTATACATGTGTTCATTCCTGTGTGTGTGTGTGTCCCTCAGACACACACACACACACACATTTACAGGCTCCTTTTCTACCATATGATGATTGATATCCTGAAGCTTCTTGAGAGAACATCTATGTCCTCCGGCTTGAATTGCCCATAGTTCCTTTCCTTCATATGACCTTGCTCCCTTTTCCTGGCACTAATCCAAAGCAGGTTCTTTAACAGACTAGACTAATGGAAGAGGGGGAAGAAAGAAGGAATAGTTACACCTTACATGTATTTTTTTCTCGTCTTGATAGTCTTGTCCCGGAACTCTTAAAGACACCAAACAACAAACAAACTGCAAAAACCGTGGAGTAGTTACTCTTGGTAATAGTATTAAAAAAACAGTTATAAAAACATCAGATACAGCCGGACATGGTGGCGCACGCCTTTAATCCCAGCACTCGGGAGGGAGAGGCAGGTGGATTGCTGTGAGTTCGAGGCCAGCCTGCTCTACAAAGTGAGTCCAGAACAGCCAAGGCTACACAGAGAAACTCTGTCTCAAAAAACAACAACAACAACAACAACAAAAAACGTCAGATAAGGGGCTGGAGAGATGGCTCAGCGGTTAAGGGCACTGGCTGCTCTTCCATAGGTCCTGAGTTCAATCCCCAGCAACCACATGGTGACTCACAGCCTTCTATGATGTGATCTGATGCCCTCTTCTGGATGCAGGTGTACATGTAGGCAGAGCATTGTATACATAATAATAATAATAATTAATAAATCTTTAGAACAACAACAAACTTAAGATAAATTCCTTAGTGATCCTAGAAGAAATGTCCTTGGGAGCAATAAGTAGTCTTAGAGAAATGTGTGAGTGGACCAACCTTATATTCTTACGGAGGGGTGGTGTGGGGAGTGAGGGCAGGTGCCGCAGCAGCCCGTTTGCCCCATAGACGTCCAGTCTTTCAGAGCAAGTGAATGAAATAGGAGATTTTATTTTCATATCTCAAACTGAAGCTCTTTAAGTGCATTCTTCATAGACACATTGTTGCACCACTTCAACAAGCTGGAAATGTTTAATTAGATTTATTCAAAAGTCGGACTAAGATTGATCATGCAGCTTGAAAATACAGTGCCTACTTAACATGCGTAAGATGCTAGGCCCCGAAAAAGGTCTTATAGCCCTAAAAACCCATTCTATGTAAGTTATTTGTTCATAGTGGGCATTGAGTATAATGGCATCTCTTTCCACTTCCCCACAGGCTGTTCAGTAAGAATGAACTAAGGAGAAGAGCAATCTCTTTGATGTAATAAGAACAGGGCCACTGGGGACAGCCCTGCAGTCAGGGTACTTGTTTCCCTCGCACAGGACCGGGGTTGAGCTCCAGCACTAGCACCATCTGTAGCTCCACTTCCAGGAGACTCAGCTCCCTCTTCTCACCGCTGAGGTTCCAGCGATGCATGTGGTGAACCTACATGTATGTAGGCAACACTGGTGCACATAAATTAATCTTCAAAAGAAAAAAAAAATAAAATAAAAAATATGGAAGGTGGAATTTGTAACATGAGACCTTTCTGTCTTTGTTGCTTAAATACCACTAATGGGGTGAATTCTGGTATCTGTGAAATAACATGTTATTTATTAAATATTAAGTAAAGTGAAACTAGTACAACTACTGTTTTAGAATGGTAGAAAAACAACTTTTTTTATCTGGTGGTTTGTGGTAGGACTTGAGTCTGCAGTCATCCATTTGCTCCTGCCCTGGGATTCCATATCTACATCACACCCAGGCACACTTCTTTGTTTGTTTTATTACTGGGATAAGAATTGGGAGCTTTAAGCCAGGCACTGATGGTGCATGTTTAAGGCCAGCCAGGACCACCACAAAAAACAAAAATAATAATAATAATTAGAAGCTTTATAGCTTCTGGGAATATACCAGATTGAAACACAATTGGTGTTAGCTTTTAATAATCTCTTAGCAGGTAAAACTTTAATACTTGCATGTTCCAGTGCTTTTAAAAATGTTGGATTCCTGGCACAGTGACACATGTCTGTAGTTTCAGCACCTAGGAGGCAGAAACAGGCAGATCTCCCAGTTCCAGGCCAGCTTGGTCTACAGAGTGAGTTCCAGGACAGCCAGGGTTATGTAAAGAAAGAAACCCTGACTCAGAAAACCAAACTAAACAAACTGGAATCAAGACTTGACATGGGCTTTGCCTTATCTATGCCATCTATCTGTGTCTGGTTGTATCTAAGCATAAAATACTGTTTAGTGTTGTGTACTAGTGTAAGTAACTGATAATGTTACACAGTTCTAAAATGTCCAATCAGGAATATCTCTGCCCATCTTGCCACCCAGCAGCCTCAACAACAGAAGTACAGGGAAGAATGTTTAACCTTAGAAACAATCTTGTTACAGAATTTCATAATGCCACTAATTAATGATATAAAATCAATGAAGTGAATCAATGGGGGATTTCCAGGCCTCAGAATTGCTCACCTGGTGTGAGAAGATGAAGAAACATAGACATGACAAGTAAAACATGTACACATTTAAATTTAGGCACTTGGGTTAGGTTATTTGGTCTAGAGAACAAAAAGCTCCTTTTTACTCTAGTGGCATTTTTCTTCTAACTCGAATTTTCAGCTTGCTGCCTGATTTGTAGCTGCAGTGCAATCCAGGTGCATTTTCTAGTCCACAACGTAGCCGGTCTCCTTACTCCCTCCACTAGTAACTCAGGTTTACCCTGTTGAGAAAGTAAAGGTTTATCTCACTCAGGGATACCTTGTTTAAAAGACATCTTTAGCTGGGAGTGGTGGCGCATGACTTTAATCCCAGCACTCTGGGAGTCAGAGCCAGGCAGGAGTTCGAGGCCAGCCTGGTCTACAAAGTGAGTCCAGGACAGCCAAGGCTACACAGAGAGACCCTGTCTCAAAAAACCAAAAGAAAAACAAAGACTTCTTTAGGCGAGACCAGGAATGGTGGTGCCCCTGCTGTAGTTCCAGCACTTGGGAAAGGAAAGCAGGGGTTACTTGTTGTGAGTTCAAGGTTAGCCTGGGCCACAGGGGCCATCAAGGTGGGCTAGTGGGTAAAGGCATTTGCCACCATAGCTGATGCCCAAAGTTCAATTCCTGGAACCTCACATACTGAAGGATAGTACTGATTCCACAAAGTTGCCCTTGACTGCCACATCTGTACCCTCCGTGGATGTACAGACGTTAAATTAATTAAAATTAGAAACATAAAAAAAGCCTTCTTGGGGCTGGAAATGTTGCTCAATGGGAGACGAAAAACAAGAAACGTTGAGAAAACAGTGCATAGGGTCTTACAACTAATAACCTATTAGCTTTTGGGTTTTAAGTTCCCTTTAAAGACCTGCAAGCTCATCAGCCTGTCCTAGACTTACACACTTCCAGTCACTCTATCTCAAAAGCTGTAGCTCAGTAACTGAAGGTATGCCTGAGGATCTGGGAAGCACTGAGTTCTACCCCAGTGCCACAAAAGAAAGCCAGGCGTGCTGCTGTGCTCTTGAGGTCACTGAGCTTGGGGTGTAGAGACTGGGAGGTCAGGGTTTGGAGGCCTGCCAATTGCATGAGACTCTTGTTTTGCAAAAAACCGGGGCGTGGTGGCGTTCACCTGTAATCCCAGCACTCAACAGAGTGCAGAGGCAGGAGGATCTCTGAGTTCAAGGCCAGCTTGGTCTACAAAGAAAGTTCCAGGACAGCCAAAGCTACACAAAAACCCTGTCTCAAAACAAACAAATCAAGAAAGGTGGGAGCATAGATTTGTTTATTTGGGAATCTTAAGGAAATTAGATTTTTCAAGTTCCATTATATTCTGTTTAATATATAAAATTCTGCAGAATTTTAAAACTGGGCTGCAGAAATAAAAACAAGGGTTATCAAGTGAATAGATTTGGGAGTAAGAAAAGTCCATGTGAAGGATTTTAGATGACAAAGTAGTTTTGGATGAATTTCTTTTCAGGGAAGGTACTAAATATTCTGGCTAGTGTGTCTTTGGTTTAATCCTCCAGGAGGCTGTATGCTTCAGAGTTGATACTGTCAGTGTCCTCAAGCCATTGTCCACACCTGCTTTTGCCTCTTTTTATTTTTATTTATTTTTGTTTTTCGAGACAGGGTTTCTCTGTGTAGCCTTGGCTGTCCTGGACTCACTTTGTACAGCAGGCTGGCCTTGAACTCAGAGATCCACCTGCCTCTACCTCCTGAGTGCTGGGATCAAAGGCGTGCACCACCACGCCAGGCCTTTAGCAGCATCTTAATTATTTTTTTTCCTATTTAAAAAAAATTATGTGTATGAGTATTTTGCCTATACGCATGTCATGTAATGACATGAATGCCTGGTTCCCATGCAGGCCAGCCCTTCCTTCCATCCCCTAATTCACGCTCGCTTACTCGCTCGCTCTCGTTCTCTCTCTTTTTTGGGGGGAGGGGGGCCAGGGACAAGGTTTCTCTGGGTAACAGCCAGGCCATCCTTCATATCTTGAAGTTTCTCATCACTTTGTTTATGCTTGCATAGCCTGACAGATTTTAGATTAGAAAAGTATTTGCTAAGGTTTTGCTCTCATTTGCATCTTAGTGCCTTTAATCTAGAACTTGTCTATCTTTTGCTGAACCAGGACAGACCTAAGTTCCCTTGGATTTCTTTGTTCATTGTAGTGGAGAAATTTTCTTAACTGCTGCTGTTGGAGATACTATAATTTTTCCTTTTCTTGCCCAGTGAGCCCGACCGAGGAAGGCTAACTCCTTCCCCAGACATAATTGTTTTGTCTGACAATGAGGCTTCCAGTCCCCGGTCCAGCTCCCGGATGGAAGAGAGACTCAAAGCAGCCAACCTGGAGATGTTTAAGGTAAAAAAAGAAGAGAAGTTACTGGTTCTTTCTCCTTCTCCTCCCCTCTTCCTCCTCCTCCTCCTCCTCTTCCTTCTTTTCTTCTCCCTTCTTTCTCTTCCATTCTCTTTAATTCCCTGGCTTGGTTTTGTATTTTTGTTTTGATTTGCTTTTTGGATCTAATAACTACCTATTTGATAAATTCTTCATGTTGATTCAACATGAGAGGTAGCTGTCAGCCAGCAGAAACGATAGTTTGCTAAAGCATGCATATAAGCAATCATACTCAATATAATCATCTTTAAAAGTGGAATAGAACTTTGTAATTAAGTCACATAACAAAAACAAAAGAAAAAAGATTTAGTGGCTATTTTAAAAGAAAATGTTGTTTCCTTCAGTCTTCTGGTTTTGCCAGGAATGTACTGATTGGCATTCATAGTCTCCAAGTGCTTTTTAAGTACTCCGTGAGTGCCATTCTACGTGGGGGACAAACATAGAGGCAGATGCGCACTTCTGCCTCTTGTAGAAGAAAGGTAGAGGAGAAGCATACATTATTTTTTGCAGGAAGGGATTCTGGGCACCTGCTGCTGTTGCTGACCTACAATCTCCATGTTTCCGTAGGGGAAAGGCATTGAGGAACGGCAGCAGCTTATCAAGCAACTGAGGGACGAGCTACGATTGGAAGAAGCTCGTCTGGTGCTGTTAAAGAAGCTGAGACAGAGTCAGCTACAGAAAGAGAATGTGGTCCAAAAGGTAGTGTTTCTAGGAAGGGAGGGGGAGAAGTAGTTGGGGATGAGATGGATGGGTAAAGTCAGTTTGTGGGACTTTCTCTGGTTCTGTAGTTTTTTTTTTTTTTTTTTTTTTTTTTTTTTTTTTTTTTTTGCTTTTTCGAGACAGGGTTTCTCTGTGTAGCCTTGGCTGTCCTGGACTCGCTTTGTAGACCAGGCTGGCCTCGAACTTACAGTGATTCGCCTGCCTCTGCCTCCCGAGTGCTGGGATTAAAGGCGTGCGCCACCACCACCCGGCAGTTCTGTAGTTTTTATTTTTAGTCTCTATAAGCAGAGTGGTTAGAAAGTAGTAATTGTTAACCTTCAGTGTTAAAAAACCGTGTGTGTGTGTGTGTGTGTGTGTGTGTGTGTGTGTGTTTTGCCAGCACTTGGAAAGTTGAGTTAGAAACAAGAGTTAAGATCAGAGGGCTGTAGAGACAGCAGTTGAGAGTGCTAGCTGCTCTTGCACAGAGGCTGCCTTTGGTTCTCAGTACCCACATGGCAGCTCACAACCAGCTCTTAGTGCAGTTCCAAGGGATCTGATGCCCTCTTTTGGCCATCTGCAGCCACCAGGCACACATATGGTACACAGACATAAATGAAGGCAAAACGATCATGTACAAAAAATTAATAAATCTTTTTTATGAAGGAGTTAAGCTGGCCATGTAAGACCCTGTCCGAAGAGAGAGACAGAGCCTGGCATAGTGACACATCCCTTTAATTCCAGTACTTGGGAGACAGCTGAGTGGACTTCTGAGGCTAGTGTGGTCTACATATTTATATATTGAGGTCCAGATCAGCCCTGGCTATATAAAACAAGATCCAGTCTCAAAGAAAGAAAAACAAAAAAATAGAATAAAAAAAATCTGAAAAGCCCTTTATTTTTCTCATCTTTATTCCTTGTCAGTAGGAACTTCAAGTTCATTTTATACTCGCAAGGAAAATTGAAAGCTTAGATCTTTACCAAATTTGACCTCTGGTTTTTGATTTGGGTTTAATTTTCTTGTTTCTTGAGGCAGGATTTCTCTGTGTAGCCCTGGTTGTCCTGGAACCCACTTTGTAGATCAGGCTGGCCTCGAACTCAGACCCTCCATCTCCTCAGTACTGGGATTAAAGGTGTGCCACCACAGTCAGCCTCACAGTCTCATTTTCTCTTTCCCTCCCAGACTCCAGTTGTACAGAATGCAGCATCGATTGTTCAGCCATCTCCTGCACATGTGGGACAGCAAGGCTTATCTAAGCTTCCCTCCCGGCCTGGGGCTCAAGGGATTGAACCTCAAAATTTGAGAACATTACAGGTATGTGACCCATAATGGGATTTTACTGTTGGGGAAGTCTGTCTCTCCTGACTTCATATGAGGCCGGCCTGATATACACAGTGAGTTCCAGGACAGCTAGGACTATGTAGAGAAACCCTTTGTTTGTTTGTTTGTTTGTTTGTTTGTTTGTTTTAAAAAGCACCAGGGACTTGGAGCTAAAGAGATGGGTTTGCAATACTTATAGGTGGCTTATAATTCTAGCACTAAGGAATCATAACACTCTTCTGGCATGGCATTCATGTACACATAGAGACAAACACACAAACAATAAAATAAGTCTTCTTAAAAAATTGAAAGTCAGAGCTGGGGTGATGGCTTAATGGTTAAGAGTACTAGCTGCTCTTCCATAAGACCTCGATTTAATAACTAGCACCCACAAGAGGCTCACTTCTTTCTGTAACTCTAGTCTTTTTTTTTTTTTAATTAATTTATTCTTGTTACATCTCAATGGTTATCCCATCCCTTGTATCCTCCCATTCCTTCCTCCCTCCCATTTTCCTCTTATTCCCCTCCCCTATGACTGTGCCTGAGGGGGATTACCTCCCCTGTATATGCTCATAGGGTACCAAGTCTCTTCTTGGTAACCTGCTGTCCTTCCTCTGTGTGCCACCAGGCCTCCCCCTGCAGGGGACGTGGTCAAATTAGTCTTAAGAGCTAATGCCCTCTTCTATAAGAAGTCTCCTAGGGCACCACATACACATATAGTGCATGGACCATACATGTAAGCAAAATACTAATACATATTTTTTAAAAATAAAATGAAACATTTTTTTAAAAGCCAAGAACTTTATAGCTACTAACCAGCATTTGGAGTATGGTAAAGGGCCTGGAAAGATGCATCAGAGGTTAAGAGCACTTGCTACTCTTGCAGATGACCTGGGTTCTATTCCTACCACCCGCATGGTAGCTCAAAACCATATGTAAGTCTAGTTGCAGGGAATCTGATAGCCTCTTCTGACCTCAGCATGAAATGAAAATAAGTAATCTAAAAATAATTTTGACTGGAGTAATAGTACCTGTCTCCCGCTGATGGTTGAGTGAAATCACCTGTGTGTTCTCAGGGTTGTACTTGCTGTCTGTGGTAAGCAGTGTTCTGACTTTGCATTTTATGGGGTATTATGCCATGTGTGAGTTCTTTTCCTGTTCTTTCCCTTTAGGGTCACAGTGTCATCCGTTCAGCAACCAACACCACCCTTCCACACATGTTGATGTCCCAACGTGTTATTGCACCAAATCCAGCCCAACTTCAGGGCCAACGGGGGCCACCGAAGCCTGGCATTGTACGCACCACAACACCTAACATGAATCCTGCCATCAGTTACCAACC
The DNA here is from genome assembly GCF_964271855.1 of Acomys minous. NCBI lineage: Eukaryota > Metazoa > Chordata > Mammalia > Rodentia > Muridae > Acomys > Acomys minous. The sequence continues at coordinate 62,620,823 of NC_140499.1, forward strand.
AGTAAGAGCGAGTGCTGGTGTAGAAACAGAAAAATCCTTCATTTCTTTTAAAAGAACCACAGATTTAAGTTTTGTGTATAGAGAAACTAGGACAAGGGAGTGATTTGAATAGAGAGCATTTCCTAGAATGGATGCTTTAAGGAATTATATAAAAATGGTGGCAGAAAAGTAGTATATTATAGAGCAAAGCTAAATTAACGAAAATCTGCTTTAAGATATAGGTCTTAATCCAGGGGTGAGAGTAGAATAGAAATGATACAACTATAGTAGTTATGTGTATGAAATTCTCAAAAGTAAATGTATGAAAAAGAAAAGGAGATGGAAGCATGTGTGTGACAAGAAGCATGGGCACATGAAAGCATCTCCGAGGTTTTCTTTCTTGTCATTCTTTTTTTTCTTAGCTCCCAGGATTATCTTTTAGTGATAAGTTGAATGTCTTGAAGAAGCTTAGCAGTGCAGACTGTGGTCAGGTAGTGTCCTGTTAACAACTCCGACCTGGTCTCCACTTAGCAGCCCCCTGTCCACTATTCCCTTTCAGCAGTCAAGTTCTTCTGTTCCCTGTCAACGCACAACATCTTCTGCCATCTACATGAACCTTGCCTCCCACATCCAGCCAGGGACTGTGAACAGAGTGTCCTCACCACTTCCAAGTCCCAGTGCCATGAGTGACGCTGCGAACTCACAGGCTGCAGCCAAACTGGCTCTTCGAAAACAGCTGGAAAAGACGCTCCTGGAGATACCACCTCCAAAACCTCCTGCTCCCTTGCTTCACTTCCTGCCTAGTGCAGCCAATAGCGAGTTTATCTACATGGTAGGCTTGGAAGAAGTCGTACAGAGTGTCATCGACAGCCAAGGTAATAACTTCCTTGTAGTTGCCAAGCATCTGGGCAAAGAACAAGTATTAGAGGGAACTGTGCAGTATTACAGAACTGCTCTTAATCCAGGCCTGATAGCTCATTGCTTATAGCCCACCACTTTGTAGGCAGAGGCAGGAGGATTGCTCCAAGTTCCAGGCAAACCAGGGCTACATCTTGAAACACTTTAGTACTCCTGTGCTGGGTGTAGTGTCATGTGCTCTTATATAGTTTCACTGAGACTGAATGGGAGGACACTGAGCATTTGGGGCCAGCCTGAGCAACATAGCAAGATCCGTCGGAGGTGCACACAAGTAACTTTACTGCTTAGGAGTCTGAGGCTGGAGGATCTCAAGTGGGAAGCCACATAGAGCTACATAGTGAGACCTTTTCTCTCAGTGAAATCCGCTCCATCAGTTAGTTATACAAGCTTTGGGGAGCAATAAAGAGGCCTAGAGAGTATGATCAGTTCTTCTGAAAATAAAGTTTTGACAGCCCAGTAAAAAAATAAATAAAAAAAGAGGGCTAGAGAGATGGCACAGTGGTTAAGAGCACTGGCTGCTCTTTTAGAGGACCTGGGTTCAGTTCCTGATATACAAAGTACACATAATGTATTTACGTTCATTCAGACAAAGTAACTACACATATAAAAGTAAATAAATCTTAAAAAAACAACCAAAAAAGAGTAGAGTCTAGAGATGTAGTTCAGTTGGTGAACACTTGCTTACCTGGAAGGTAGAGGTAAGAGAATTACAATATATATATATACACACACACACATACACAATATTACTATATATATATTATATAATATATATCCAGTATATTGTATGGTTTTTGAACTTGTTTTATGTACATTGCTGTTTTTCCTGCTTGTGTGTCTGTGTGAGGGTTGTCGTATCCCCTGGAACTGGAGCTACACAGTTGTGAGCTGCCATGTGGGTGCTGGGATTTGAACCCGGATCTTCTGGAAGAGCAGTCAGTGCTTGTAAGCTCTGAGCCATCTCTCCAGCCTGTGTAGTTCCTTTTTTGAGAGGGTTTGTTCTGGCTCACACTTTGGGAGTGTAATCCCATAGTAGTGAGTCAGAGGCATCAGGAGCTTGAAGTAACTGATTATATCACACCCAGTCAGGAAATGGAATGATGAATATATCTTGTTATTGGGAGAGGGAAGGTTTGTTTTGTTGAGAGAGGATCTCACCATATAATTCTGGGGGAAAAAACCTTTGGGGGCTGGAGCCTGTAATTGTGAGGCAGAGGCAGGTGGATCTCTGCAAGTTCGAGGCCAGCCTGGTCTACAAAATGAGTCCAGGCAGCCAGTGCTATACAGAGAAAACATATCTCAAAGAAACAAACAAAAAAAGGTGCATCAGAGTCCCTGAGGTGGGTGCACAGAACTGAACTCCAGTCAGTCCTAAGAGCAACACAAATGCTGTTCGGTTTTTGGGGGTTTTTTGTTTGATTTTTCTCAAGACAGGGTCTCTGTGTGTAGCCTTGGCTGTCCTGGACTCACTTTGTAGATCAGGCTGGCCTCGAACTCACAGCGATCCACCCGCCTCTGCCTCCCTGAGTGCTGGAATTAAAGTCGTGCACCACCACGCCCAGCTCCACAAGTGCTTAACAGACTGCTAAACTATCTCTCTAGCCTCTAAATTGTTTTGGTTTGTTTTTGTATAGTTTCTTGTTTTAAAACTTTTAACTTTGTTGGTGGGGAGAAAAGAGAATAGGAGATGTCAACAGGAAACATTGTTGTCATTGGGAGGTCAGAGGACAGCTTTGTGAAGTCATTTGGTTTTTTTCTTTTGTTTTTATATTTTTGAGACCGGGTTTCTCTGTATAACAGAGCCTTGACTATCTTGGACTCACTTTGTAGACCATGCTGCCCTCAAACTCAGAGATCCACCTGCTTCTGCTTCCCTGAGTGCTGGAATTATAGCTGTGCGCCATCACACCCAGCGTCTTTTTTTTTTTTTTTTTTTTTTTTTTTTTTTTTAAGATTTATGATGTATACAGCACTCTGCCTGCATGTATGCCTGCCCTCCAGAAGGTGGCACCAGATCTCATTATAGATGCCTGTGAGCCACCATGTGGTTGCTGGGAACTGAACTCAGGACCTCTGGAAGAGCAGCCAGTGCTCTTATCCTCTGAGCCATCTCTCCAGCCCCAGCCATCATTTCCTTCCTTAACCTTTACATGGGTTTCAAAGATGGAGCTCAGTTCCTTTAGGCTTGCACATGCAGCACTTTTACACACTGAAGCATTTCACTGACCCTGTATAGTCTCTAAGTTAACAGGATTAACTTATAGGAAAGATACTTAGTCAAGAGTAACAGAAGAGGCGAAAGATGTGAAACCACTAACTGTTCTTTTTATTATTTGTGTCTAGGCAAAAACTGTGCCTCACTTCTGAGAGTCGAACCCTTTGTATGTGCCCAATGCCGCACAGATTTCACTCCTCACTGGAAGCAAGAGAAGAATGGTAAGATCCTCTGTGAGCAGTGTATGACTTCCAACCAGAAAAAGGCTCTAAAAGCTGAACACACCAACCGGCTGAAAAACGCTTTTGTTAAAGCCCTACAGCAAGAACAGGTAAGAATTCTGATTCCTACCTTAACAGTCATCTAAACCACTTTGGTTTTTCCCAAAAAATTGTTGCTTCTAGTTTGGAGGAGTTACCCAGGTGGTTCACATAAGAGTTTTGGTCCTGGAAACCCAGGTTCCTTGAAAAAATAAAAAAATAAAATCAGGGTGTGGTGGTGCACACCTTTAATCTCAGCACTCAAGCGGTAGAGGCAGGTGAATCTCTTGAGTTTGAGGCCAGCCTGGTCTATAAGTGAGTTCCAGGACAGACAGTCTAATAATAAGACCTTGTCTCCAAAATCAACAAAGCCAGGCAGTGGTGGCGCACACCTTTAATCCCAGCACTCAGGAGGCAGCAATAGGCGGAACACCATGATCTGAGGCCAGCTTGGTCTACAGCATGAGTTCCAGGACAGCCAGAGCTACACAGAGAAACGCTATCTCAAAAAAGAAAGAAAACAACAAAACCTTAAACAACAGTAACATAAAATACACGTTTTCTTGCGAGGTGTAGAGGTACACACCTTTACTCTCAGCACTGAGGGAGGCAGAGGCAGGTGGATCAAGGCCAGCCTGGTCTACAAAGCAAGCTCAGGACAGCCAAGATTACACAGAGAAACCCTGTCTCAAAAATGAATGACAGCAACAACAAAGCGAGTCTACAGACTTCCAGGCCAGCCTAGACTAGGTAGATCCAGTCTCACAAAACAAAAGAATAAAAACCTTTTCGTTACTCTGTCCCTTCTGTATCCTTTGGTTGTTTTTGATTGGCTGAAAACATGGATGCATGACTGAGATTAAAGGCCAGAAAGAAGGCTTGGATTTTGACTTTTTCAAAGCTTTGAGGAAAGTCTCACCATGCGCTCTGAATGGCCTGGAATCTCTGACCCTCCCATCTTTGAGAGCTGGGATAACTGGCATACACCACAACATGCAGTTCCTCTGTTACTCAGTTTATTTTGTCAGACAAATGGATTTTGTTGGAAAGGATTTGCTCCATACTTTCAAGTGTGCAAGCTGTAGTTACATGCCAAAGGAAGAACAGAGGGTACAGTAGCCGGTGAAGGTCAGTGGCAGGAGACGTGTGTAAGCACCTCCTAATAGTAGCTATAGAGTTAGAAAGTCTTCAAAGGAAAAGAGGCGTTAAGATACTCGGGTACTTTTTTCTGATCCGTTTCCCACTCTGCTAACCATCAGAGTCCTTTAGTAGCATCGTGAGCCTTGTGGAAAATAGGCAGAAATGAAAAATACGGTCCAAGTTTAATGACAGACCATATGCTTCCCATTTCTGGTTTCAGTCTCTGGCATACATAAATGAATCCCTACAACCTTAAATAAATAGGACCTCAGTGATTCATTAGTTTTAATTATATTACTATCCATTGTCCTCCAGTTATCCTCATGAGAACCAGCTTTCTGGAGAGACAGAAATGTTTTTGATCAATAAAACTTGTCTGCTTGTACCTGGAAATCTCAGTGTAGCCATTCCACTAAACTTTCTGCCTTTTCTGCATTATTTGGTAACTAGGTGGCATCATTATAGAAATAAGACCCTTGGTTTTCTAGTTAGAAAATTACGTGCTGTCTTACCCAGTCTCATCAAATAACTCCCAACAGGAAATTGAGCAGCGATTACAGCAGCAGGCAGCGCTCTCCCCTACTACAGCTCCAACTGTATCCAGTGTCAGTAAACAGGAGACCATCATGAGACATCATACACTTCGGCAGGTGAGGAGCTTTTCCACAGCTCTGCGTCTCTTGGGGCCTGTGCTTCTGCAGGAAGTGGTTCTGTTCTCTTTTTACTACTGTGTTTTTATCTTCCACTTGCACTAACGTAATGGCCAGATTTCAGCAACTGTCTTATCCCCATGTTGCAGGCTCCACAGCCGCAGAGCAGTCTCCAGCGTGGTATACCCACATCAGCCCGCTCCATGCTTTCAAACTTCGCACAGGCACCCCAGTTGTCTGTGCCAGGCGGCCTCCTTGGTATGCCAGGTAAGAGGAGTCACAGGCATGTACCACCTAGCTTTAGTGTACAGTTCTTTTTGTGTACATGGGTACATGTATGTATAGAGGCTAGAAGTCAGTCTTAAGTGTCATTCCTCGGGTACTGTCCACTTGTTTTTGAGATGGGGTCTTGGAATAGGCTGGCTGGCAAACAAGTTCCAGAGATCTGCCTCCCATTGCTAGGATTATGAGCATGTACCTCAAAACCTGACTTTTTAAAATTTTTTTTGGTTTTTTGAGACAGGGTCTCTCTATGTAGCCTTGACTGTCACTTTGTAGACCAGGCTGGCCTCGAACTCACAGCGATCGCCTGCCTCCCAAGTGCTGAGATTAAAGGATTGCACCACCACCCCCAGCCTGACTTCTTTATGGTGCTGGTTTAGGTTTATCAAGCTCAGGTTCTCTCCCTCCAGCCATGATAAAATTTTTTTTTTTTTTTTTTTTTTTTTTTTTTTTAGTATGTATGAGTGTTTCACCTACATGTATGCTGTGTACCACTTGCATGCCTGGTGCCCATAGAGGCCAGAATAGAGTGTCTGGTCCCTTGGAACTAGAGTCATTATAGTTGTGAGCCATCATGTTGGTGCTGGGAGTTTAAACCTCAGCCCTCTGGAAGAGTAGCTAGTGCTCTGCTCGTTTTTTTTGGGACAGGGATTCTCTGTGTAGCCCTGGGTGTCCTGGACTCGCTTTGTAGACCAGGCTGGCCTCAGGCAGATGTGCCTGCCCCTGCTCCTGTGCTGGGATTAAAGTTATGCACTACCAGGTACTAAGCCATCTTTAGCAGCCCTTTTAGGCCTGTTGTTCCTTTGCTTTCTGTTTTCTCCTTAGGGTATAACTATGCTTTTGTTATTCAGCAAATGAATCTACTAAGTCATATGAGTGCCCGAGGATTTTGGTGCTTTCATTGGTCCCACGGGGTCATGAACTATCCAGCCTGAGTGATGCAGGATTCTTTATGCCCAGTGGTCTCAAAATCAGAGCAGATGATTGACTGATTCTTTCTCCATTTCAATCATTTTTTTTCTCTCATCACTCTTTAACCTCTTTCTTCTATACTGTACTGTAAGCGCTGTTCATTATTCCTGGGAGGACTGACATTTCTGGAGGAGCTCTTCCCTGAAGCTGAAACAGCCAAGGCTAAACACGTGCAGGCAACTGCAGATGTTTTCTCCCATCTCTCACTGCAGTCTGGGATAGGACAGAAGGTGGTGTCATTTCTTGTCTCTTAATACCTGTCTCCTCCTTCTGTCTCCTGGATCTAGGTGTCAACATTGCGTACCTGAACACTGGCATCGGAGGACATAAAGCCCCCAGTTTGGCAGACCGGCAGCGTGAATACCTTTTAGACATGATCCCTCCCAGGTCTATATCACAGTCCATCAGTGGACAGAAATAACGCCTGTTCCACTGGTACTGCGCATCCTTGAATCCTTTACCCACTTCTCCCATTGCCCCCAACTTCCGTCGCATGCAGTGCCTGTACTGGTGCCTACCATACACGGAAAGCAAAACTGAAAAAAACAGAAGACAAAAATAGACATCAACAAGGAAACACACGCCCCACCCCCACCTCCCCTTTATTGCACACGCTGCCATCTGTTCTCCTGCTGCTCTGTCTTTCTCTTCAATTCCCTTTAACAGTGAGGTGGGTCTTTGCCTCTGATAGAGGTCAGAATGAGGTCCTGGGGAGAATTTAAGCCCTTTGATGTGTGTTTCTAAAGTTTATTTTATGCTATAATTATTATCATTTTTAATTATATTGTGTGTCTTCCCTTTGTTCTGTGGACGGTTACCCCCACCATCTTCTGTTTTCTTTCCTTTCCTACCTCCCTCTGCTAATCCTCCCTCTTTTTTTAAAAAAAAGAGATATATATATATATATATAATATACAGTTCAGTGATCACATGCAGATTGCAGTGGATCCTCAGCTGCCAAGTACAAAATGACTGAGGATGTTAGGGACAGAGAATTGGAATGCACTTAACCCGAGCTGTGGAGTGGGCATCATCAGGCAAGTAGGAACAGCATCCCAACTACAGTTGGCAGGATCTGGGCAGTTTGTGAGGCAGTATTCTAGTAATAAAATTGAGCTCTTTAAGAATGAGTAAAAGAGCCCTCGGGGGAGACGCTTAAAACAAAAACCTACCTGTAATTTAAATGTGGGAGGTAGGGGAAGAGGTGGGACATGAGTTTAATGCTGTCCCAGAGAGGACTGCGACCAGGTCCTGGCCTTCTAGCTCCTGGGGAAATAAGATTGGTCTCCTGACCCCAGTGAGGACACAGAAGTCTGTTCCAGGCCAACTGTCTTGACATTGTTTGTACTTTCTTTGTAAAATTGTCTCCCGTCACATCCTCTCACCCTTTTAGCAAATGTTAATCTTCCTTCTAACTGTAACCCCAGAGGAATAGCTGTTTCCAGGCTGCAGGTGGCTGGGTGTCCTAGAAGTTGGACTGGATAGAAGTGAATCACATGATAGAAGGAGAAATTAGACATAGGGGAAGAGGGAGTTTCTCCCAGGAGTTGAGATTCTCACATTTTTCTCTCCCTGTACCCTCTGAGTGCTGAGAGATATGGGTGTAAGCCCCTAATCAGGTTGGTGTCCCACTCTGACTCTGCTATGCTGACTGTAGATCCAACTCCTCAGAGCCAAGCAACTTGTCAAACCAGTTTTGGACCTCGGTACACAAGTATTGTCTTCCCCCAAGCTCCGCTCCCCAAAATTTTACTCATTTTGCCATTTTGGTTTTTTCTTTTTTTCCCCCTTAGGAGCTACTAATGTAGAGAATAAGTTGAATTGTGCAATGTTGCTGTTCTGGAGTTAGGGAGATTAGCATCCTGTTTGCCCATATTGTGGCAAGGAGGAGGGGACCAAGCTGTTTTTGAGGTAAGGGAAGCCTGTAAATGAAGGGTTTCTGCTCTCCTCAGAGTGGACATGCACCTGCCTCTACAGCTCCAGAAGCCGTCAGAGTGTACTGGGGACACTTTGAGCGAAGACGTATGAGGAGTTGTGTAATAATTTGCCCTTGATAACCACCTGAGGAAGTTCCCTCATTCTTATTTTTTAAAACTAAATAATTTTTTTAAAGTAAGAAGGCACTTTTAAAATTATACACACACAAACTGCACACCTTTCCCATAAAATGTGGGGTAGGATGGGAAAGAAGCTGAATGGAGCCCAGTTCCCCACTCTGGTCTCTTTCCCAATCCTCCAGTGCCACTGTGGGTGATTATACTGGCCCTGCGGGCCTTCCTGGCTTCTTTCTTTCCTCCCTTTCCCTCAAATTCATTGAGCACTTAATAAAGGAGCAGAGATGCAGCCGTGTCTGGCTCCCCACATGGTGAAGTGACCTGGAAGCTGGATGCTAGGGACAAGTAGTGTGAGAGGTCATTTCAAGTATTTTTCTGGGGAACGTGGTGCCCCTGACTGTAAGTGGTAGGGAGGGTGGGGGGGCTGATGGAGCTGGGTCTGGGATTATTTTAAAATTATATATATATATATAAATAAAGATATATTCTTACATCTTTTCTTTGCCCTCTGTGCTTTGAAAGCACTGGATAAATTGATTTTGTTTTTCTCTTCCACAAAATTGGAAGGTTTTTCCCCCTCCATTTTAAAGCTGTTTTTCTTAGCAGTCATCTTGCCTTGTGGCATGTCTATCTAACCTCTTCCTACCCTGTGATGAAGTGCCATTTCTGTTACGTCTCCCTGACCCCCAACTCAGAGGTGCTCAGAGGTACAAGGTGCCCAAGTTTGTCAGTTGAGATTAAAAGGAACAGAGAATGTGCAATACCGTCCAGCTGGGGCTTGTCCCTGCCCTGAGCTAGGTCCTCTCCCTGGGAGCCAGGCCACTCTGAATAGGGTTTGAAAGTGAGATGTGTAGACATGGGGAAGGGTGGGGGAGGAGAGCCCATAGCGCAGTGCCTGACTAGGTTCTGGGCCACAGGGAAGAGGTAGACTCTTCCCTGCTTTATCCCTTCAGGGTCAGTTACATAGAAGCTGCTTAAACTACTAGTATAGCTCTGTGGCCCGTGGCTCAGTCGCTGAGGTTTTCTTTCTCATCCTCTTTCCCCATTGTCAGACTCTTCCCAGGAATTAGTGAGAGGGTGAAGTCTTTGTTAATCATGGTAAAGTATTAGCCTTCCATCTCCTCTCGTAGCTCCTGCCCCTGTCTCCCTGCAAGCCTCTACACTTTACGTCACTGATAGTCTTGTTTTCTTCCAACCGCCCCCCCCCCTCTTTTTCTTTTTAAACTCTCATCCTCAGGCCATGGGCCCTTACAGACACTAACCCTCATGCCCTGAGGACCCTAGTCCAGTGTCCTTGACCCTTGGGCTCTGACTCTCAGGTATTTGTAGAGAGGATCCAGCCCGTTACAGTCTGGCTTCCTCTAGACCCTGAGGCACTAAAAAGCAGTCATTCGTGGATGGTGTCTTACTTGCAGAAACCTGACGTGAGTGGATTAGTGGCAAGGCCGGGGTAGGATTAGGAGACAGAGGTCCTTATTTGTCGGTTTTATTTTGTCACTTCACCACAGCACCTGAACCCCCTCCGTTGCTGAAGAAGTATTTTTCCTGCATTTTGGGATATATGTATGGTAGACATTTCTTTTTAAAGACACCGAGATAAATGTTTTCCTGCCTTGGTTACCTTTCCTTGCCCCTTTAAAAGGAATTAGCTATAGAACTGCTTTGTAAAGATGCTTCTTGATATTTTACTTTTGTTCCTTTCCCTAAACCATTCCCATCTCTCCTCTTTTTCTAGAAGGCATAACCTTCTCTCCACAGCCCCTACCCCACACCCTAGGCTCCCTCTTCATCAAGGTCTTCATTAGCTTATGATATTTGCTGCCGAGATGTTATAACAAGGACTCATTCATGTATATAAGCTATTTCTTGATCCATTTAAAAGGAATTGTACATTGTGTAGAAAAAAAAAAACTGAAAAAGAGAAAAAAAAAGCCCTAGCCATGGATATTGTGAAACTGTGTTATGTCATTTTGTAATGTGCCCGTTTGTGTATGATCCGTGCAAAAGGGTTTCTGGGGAAGGGGAGGGTGGAGGGAGGTAGGGCTGTGGAGGGTGGGGAAAGGAGTGGGCCGGGCCCAGCACACTGAGACTGGCAGCTGCTCCAACCCCATCCCTCCTTAAAGATGCCACCTCCCCCACCACCCACCCCTAATTTGTGCCTTGCCCTCCCCACCCTGGAGAAATCCCTCCAGGTCACCAGCACTGCCTTGGCAGAGCCTACTCCCTACCCTAAGCTGCCCACTCTTCCTAACCCCCAGCATTAGGTGGATACTGTGGGGAAGTGCTGGAGGTTGGGAGGTAGCCGAGGAATGGGGCAGTTCCTGGGGGCATTGAAACCAAGTATTATTATGAATTGTAATTGTATTTGCACTGTTTTCCCCCTCTGATTGCATCAGCATATATACAATATACCTATATAACAAAATCCAGTGTCAAAGCTTTCTTATGCAAGGGATTTCCCCCACCCTTCAGAAAAAAAGAACCTCATGGACCTCTGAAAGGGTGGATTGTCTGTCAGGAGATAGTAGTAGGAAGGATTTTAATCATCCTAAAGAAGTTCCACCAGCACCATTCCAGGCTGGGTGATTTTGAGGTGAGTCTGGCTCCTGTGGATTACAGGGCTCTAGGTTTAGGATTGTGCAAAGTAGGGAGGCAGTGTGGTTACCTGGGGCCTACTGACGTGCTGTGTGGTGTTTGGTGGACTCAGTGTCTTCAGTCAGTGAAGTGAAGGAGGAAACCTCTGGCCTCCACACTTAAAATTCTACAATTCTTTCCCCATCTGCCAAAAAACAAAAAGCACCTTGAGTGAGGGAAGTGTTGGCCTGAAAGGCCAGGAGGAAATGAATGTGATTTTAGTGTTACTTGTATGACAGTGTCCTTGGGAAGTTGCCAGTCCCTTGCCTCAGCACTGATCTTGGAGAGGTGGCAGTGATACGTAGGATTTTGGGCCAGTGGCATCTTGGCTGTTGTGTTTCTAGCCATGTCATGACAGGGGCCAGGCTCCAAACCTCACCCCGCAATTGCAGTCCTTCCGGGTGTTTAACCAGTGAGCACTCCGAGGTTGGTAATCTAGTTGCTGTCTTTGTGAGCTGTAAGATGTGGGATTTCCCTCAGTCTTGGAGGACAAGGAGAGCTAGATGTAACCCACATCTTTTCTTCCCTCAGATTTCATCTGAACCCCAAAGGCAACTGTTTGACAGTCTGTCTCCTTCAGAGGCCCGATTTACTCCCACACTTCCTGGGCTGAGTGTTTCTACTCTCTTTTAAGTTACTGATGCTAAAGCCTGGACAAAGCATAAGCTGGTGGGCGAGGCCGTGGTGAAGGCAGAGGACAGACTGGGACGGGTGGTGGGGAGTGGGGAGGTGGGATGGGCAATGGCCTTCCCTGAATAGGGTGGGTGGGAGGGAACAAGACCCTTTTGCACAACTCTCTTTTAAGTTTCCTTTTTTCTTTTGCTTTTTTTCTTTTGCTTTTTTTCTTTTTTAACTCATTCTAATTTTCTGCATTGTGTTTGGGAAATAAAATGAAAAAACTAAGACCAATAGGAACTGGTTTTCAAAAGGTAAATACACTCCCATCTGTTTCAGAGGCTGCTGAGCATTTCAGCAGTGAAGATTCAAATAATAAGCTAATTTTTGGAGAAAGGATTAAAAGAAAAAAAACTTTGTAATATTTATCACTTGCAAGCTATGTTTAATAAAGAAAGGAATGGTTTCTAAGCCTTCCTGTGCCTTGTGCTTTAGTTGTGGCCGGGGTGGGGGTGGGGTGCTCTGAGGAGCCCTGCTGCCTGGGCTATGGCTCGTGCTCCTCACTGACCTCTGCTGCTATTCCTCTCCTCCTCTACTGACCCGACTTCAAAGTCCTACTTTTGGGGGGGGGGGGTTGTTTGCTTTTCTGAGACTGGGTTTCTACATGTTGTCCTAGCTGTGCTAGACTCACTGTAGACCAGGCTGGCCTCGAACTCAGAATTCTATCTGCCTCTGTCTCCCCAAGTGCTGTGATTACAGTTGTGCACCACCACACCTGGCTCCAAAATCTTACTTTTGACTTAAAAGTCCAAAGGTAGGGGCTGGAGAGATGGCTCAGTGGTTAGGAGCACTGTCTGCTCTTCCAGAGGTCCTGAGTTCAATTCCCAGCAACCACACGGTGGCTCACAACCATCTATAATCTATATAATTAATGATCTATGATCTGGTGCTCTCTTCTGGCATGTACACGCAGATAGAATACTCGTACGTAAAAATAAATATTGGGGAAAAAAAGTCCAAAGGTATTAGGAATAGGTGGCAAGCGTGGCATACATACCCCAGCTGGACTTGCCCACCCCACCCTCACACACACACACCCCTGCACTAGTCTAGTAATTGTAGTAGCTGGGTTGTCTGGATAGGGATCTCATACATCATGGGAGATTGACACATACCAAACCTTAATGTTCTGAATGCATCTCCCCAGAAAGGCCTGTAATTAACTGTGTCCATTGTAGCACTGCACCTCTACTTCATGTTGCCTTTCAACACAAAGTACCAATCATTTTTGCGCCCACATTGTGTGTTTTATTTCTAACTTTGAGGTGACTCTCAAAGAAGGGGATTGTTTTCTGGAATACTTGCAGGTCATGACTGTACATTTTATACCAGCAGAGGAGCAGGTGGGGAAAGGCAGAGCCCAGCCTTCCTGGGATCTTGTTATCAATCCTATTGACTCTACAAGAGCATGGAAGAGACCATTTTTGTGGTTCCCTAAGCCATGGACTGTCCTTCCCTCACCAACCTCCCCTTTGAGGTTACACTGTGGGACAGAGGGAAAGATTGGCTGTGGTAGTTGCTCGGGTTTGCATGACAGAACTAGATGACAAGTGACCATTTGCTGCTGGGTGCCAGAGGCTGGCAAAGGGAGGAGTTGAAATTCGAAGTCCCTAAAATCCTCTGCTTATTCAAACAAGAGACTCTGGGTAGGACTGAAACTGTCAAACTAATCCCTTTAGAAATTGAAACCAAGGCCGGGCGTGGTGGCGCACGCCTTTAATCCCAGCACTCGGGAGGCAGAGGCAGGTGGATTGCTGTGAGTTCGAGGCCAACCTGGTCTACAGAGTGAGTCCAGGACAGTCAAGGCTACACAGAGAAACCCTGTCTCGAAAAACCAAAAAAAAAAAAAAAAAAAAAGAAATTGAAACCAAGGCATTGCCTAAGTGGACCCTGGTTGAGATCACTTGTTCCTCCTGTAGAGGACTTGGGTTCAATTCCCAGCATCCATGTGGATTTGCAAGAGCACCAGGCATGTACACAGCACATGTATATACATGTAGGCAAAACATTCATACAAAAAATTTGTGATTTTTTGGTTGGTTGGTTAGTTTTTGGTGTCTCTCCCCCCCCCTTCCCCCTTCCCTCCCTCCCGAGATTAAAGGTGTGTGCCAGCACCGGGCACACTGCTTTCTTACAGAACCTGCCCCTCAGTCACTGTAATTAAGGAAATGTTCTACATGGCTGTGTATTGCCCAATCTTACTGACATTTTCTCAGTTGAAGTTCCTTCCTTTGCCCGACGTGGTGGCACACGCCTTTAATCCCAGTACTCGGGAGGCAGGGGCAGGCGGATCGCTGTGAGTTCGAGGCCAGCCTGGTCTACAGAGTGAGTCCAGGACAGCCAAGGCTACACAGAGAAACCCTGTCTCCCAAAAAAAAAAAAAAAAGTTCCTTCCTTTCTGATGACTACATCTTATGTCAAGATGGCTCAAAACACACCAGCACAGTGGCCCAGCCAGCCAGGGTGACAGTTCTCAGAAAGCCTACACAGAGGTGGTACTACACACTTTGGTAGAGAAGCCCAGGGAAGCAGGGTCCCAGCCTGCCTGGATTTCGGGACTCTACAGCACTGCCACCAGTGACGAGGCCAGACTGAGGCACGCTGCTTCCTGCTTCCCTAGGCTGCGAATAAGCCCTGAAGTGGCCTATAGGATGTGGCAGCCTGCAGGTTAAATAAACGCTCAAGTGTGCCTTTCCTCACAGCCTTGTGGAGACCAGCTTGGCATCTCAGCACCCTCTCTCACTCCAGCCACATGCCTCCAGCACACCCCCCCCCCCCAGTGAGGGGATTTTCTTCCCCTCCTGATACTTGGCTGCTCCTTTCAGGCCTCCAAGGGAGAGCAGAGAAAGGAGGCTGTAGAGCTGGGTCTGTGAGGAAGCCCGAGTGTGCTCAGAAGCAATCTTTTAGAACCCGCTCCCAGAAGCCTAGAAAGAATTTTGGGGATCACTGAGGTAGCTGGGGCTCAAGAAATGACTTCCAAAATACACCTTCTGGCCATGTATTCACTCTTGGCCCTTGCACCCAATCTGTGATTGAAGGCCTTGCTCACCCACCCTTCCACAGCCACCTGGCACTGGCCAGAGGAGAAGCAATGGCGTGTTCACCAGAGAGGGTAGCTCCTAGGACACTGACAGAGAGGAACAGACTCCTGGGAGTTGGGCGTGCCTCTGGGTTCCCTATCATAGCCATGTAGGCATTGGCCTGACTGGAACCCATGCTGTTTCCTGCCACACATTGGTAAATAGTTCCATCTTCAGAGATGCCCATTCTTAGTGTGCTAAAGAAAAACAGCCAGAGCCGGGCGTGATGGTGCACGCCTTTAATCCCAGCACTCGGGAGGCAGAGGCAGGCAGATCAATGTGAGTTCGAGGTCAGCCTGGTCTACATAGTCCAGGACAGCCAAGGCTACACAGAGAAACCCTGTCTCGAAAAACCAAAAAAAAAAAAAAGAAAGAAAGAAAAGAAAAACAGCCAAAACTCAGGCTAAAGGATGAGGCTGAGACCTGCTCAGATAAAGAGGGGTACATCAATGTAGGGACCAGGAACTGACACAGCAGGCAGGCCGGAGCCACAGCTGGGGAGAGGTACTTGCTAGAAAGAGAAGGGGGTGTGGGAGGGGGTGTGCGCACGCACAGACTGAGGCCAAGTGTCAATAAGATGGTAGGGTCCGTACCTGGAGAGAGAGTACCTGTGGACTGGCCGGCAGTGTGAGATCGGTAAGGCCTTGGTTACCTTGGTTACCTGTTGGGAGTCAGCTTGATCTTACTCCCAGAACAGCACCTTTCCGTTCTTCAACCAAACCAGTCTAGGGTCAGTGAGACCCTGAGCCCTATAGGGATCTTGGACAAGGAGCGTGGCTAGTAGACGGGGAAGGCACCCTGAGGCAGCCTTCCTGCCCCTCGCCTTCTGGACCTTCTCCTGACCTAGGGATCTGGAGTGTTAGAGGTCCCTTCCTGCCAACCCCCGGAGGCTCACCCTGAACACAGAGACTACACTGTAGTCAGCTGCAGGACACAGGTGCCTAGCTGATTAAGGTTACAGACACAGACCGCCCCAAGTGCCAGGCAGACATGTCAGAAATCACCAGGTTCCCAATACCTAGACGTTGGGTGCCCTCTACACCTGAGGGAGCAGGCACCTGTGGGGAAGGGTTAGGGCAATGCCTGCGTGGGGTAGGAGAAGGGCAGCTCCATACCCGGGAGGCTCAGGAAACAAGTGGCCAGAACGGGAGGAGGGGACTGTGACAGATTCTAACAGCAGGCCTGCTGCACTGTGGGAGTTCGGTCCTGAGGACCGGCAGCAGCCTGCTGTGCGGTGGGAACAGGAGAACCCTGACCACCTCCCACATGGCTTCTGCTCCAAGAGCCTCTCGGTCTGTGGCCAGGGTTTAGAGCTGTTCCACAGTACGCTGCAGTTTTATCCCTGTTTTGGAGGTAAGGTGGCCTGCCCAGCGCTGGCCATGAGGACACATGGCTGTTAGCCCTGTGTACAGGTTGAAAGAGTGGTTTTGAGTCAGAGGCTAGTCTGGGCCACAGTGCAGTCAGTGCTCTTAGCCTCTGAGCCATCTCTCCAGCCCGTTTTTGGCTTTTTGAGATTGGTTTCTCTGTGTAGCCTTGGCTATCCTGGGCTCACTTTGTAGATCAGGTTGGCCTCGAACTCATAGATATCCACCTGCCTCTGGCTCCTGAGTGCTGGGACTAAAGGTGTGCGCCACCATTCCCAGCATCACTGATCTTTTTTTTGTTGTTGAGACAGGGTCTCTCTGTGTAGCCTTGGCTGTCCTGGACTCGCTTTGTAGAGCAGGCTGGCCTCGAACTCACAGCGATCCGCCTGCTTCTGCTTCTGCTTCTGCCTCCCGAGTGCTGGGATTAAAGGTGTGTGCCACCACCACCCGGCTATCACTGATCTTTTTAAGCCCTGTATTTTCTGATCCTTTCTAGGATGTCTGCAATCTCTCTTTCCTACGTGCCCCTCACTGGAAACTACTCAGACGAGACCATGCGTCTCTAGAATGACAATTTTTGCAGGAGCCCGTGGTGCAGGCCTGTAAATGCTAGTTACTTGGGAGGCTAGCGCAGGCAGGCCCCACGTCTAAAGCCTGTCCACAGCAGCTAACGTAGCTCAAGATGGTAGTGCACGCACCTGGCATGTGCAAGGCCCTGGACTAATTTCCCAGGACCATAAAGCAGAGCAGTACTAATGAACAAATTATACGCTCCAGAAAGCTCAACACTTAAGAGCTGTTTGAGGCTAGCCTGGGCTGCCCTCCCAGAGAACCCACGTTCAGTTCTCAGCACTCATGTCAGGCAGCCTCACAACCACCTGTAACTCCAGTTCCAGAGACTCTCACACCCTGTTCTGGTTTCCATGAGCATCTGCCCCCCCCCATACACCCACATAGGTAAAAAGAAAATAATCGCTCCCCTTTTCTTTCTTTTTTTTGTTTTTTGTTTGTTTGTTATTTTGTTTTTCGAGACAGGGTTTCTCTGTGTAGCCTTGGCTGTCCTGGACCCCCTTTGTAGACCAGGCTGGCCTCGAACTCACAGCAATCCCCCTGCCTCTGCCTCCCGAGTGCTGGGATTAAAGGCCTGTGCTACTACCACCTGTTTGTTTTGATTTTTCAAGACAGGGTTTCTCTGTTCTGTGTTAGCCTTGACTGATCTCCAGACTCACTTTGTAGACCAGGCTGGCCTCGAACTCACAGGGATCCACCTGCCTCTGCCTCTCAAGTGCTGGGATTACAGTCATGTGCCACCACGCCGAGCTCCTTTTCTAATCTTTGGGCAGCCCTTAAATGCTGGTCACTGACTAGCCTTCTGCCCCTAAATAGACACCTGCTGCTCCTCCTCCTGATGCCCTTGGTACCGGCCCCTGATTGCCTGGAACTTGGCCAGGAGCATTTAGCATCCTGGAAGCTTGGCAGCCTGCTCTATCAGCCATACAGTCCCACGAGGGAAGATAGGAGAGACAGTAGATGGGAATTCAGACTTGGGGACCCGCTGGGCTCCTGCTCTCTCAGAGGAACACCCCACACACACCTTTGCTTTGAGTTTCTGAGTCACTTCCAGGTCAGGTCAGAGATCCCAGTATCTCCCTTCCCATTTCAATCTTTAATTTAAAATTTATTAACCCCAGCTGGGCAGTGGAGGCGCACGTCTTTAATCCCAGTACTCAGGAGGCAGAGGCAGGTGGATTTCTGTGAGTTAGAGGCCAGCCTGGGTTACAACGTGAGTCCAGCACAGCCAAGGCTACAGAGAAACCCTGTCTCGAAAAACCAAAAAAAAAAAAAAAAAAAAAAAAAAAGTATTAACCCCGGAGCTGGAGAGATGTCTCAAAGGTTAAGAGCACTGTCTTCTCTTCCAGAGGTCCTGAGTTCAATTCCCAGCAACCACATGGTGGCTCACAACCATCTATAATGAGATCTGGTGCCCTCTTCTGGCCTACAGGTGTACATGCAAGCAGAGCACTGCATAATAATATTCATAATAATAAATAAATCTTTAAAAAATTTATTAGCCCTAGGGTAGAGGTTTACCTCTGTAACGGCAGCACCCAGGTGACTGAAGTAGGAAGATAGAAGCTAGCTTGTGTTACAAATAAAAATAATCCTTCCACCCCAGTTTTATTGTTTGTTTTTTATTTTACATTTACTTAGGGGCAGGGGGTAGGGGCAGCCTGTGGCAGTCAGTTCTCTTCCTCTACCCTATGACTCCCCGGGTTTGAACTCAGGTCCTTAGGTGTGACAACAAAGGCCTTCTCCTCAGCTCATCTGCCTTCCCCAACCGTGACCCCTGGGAGAAGTTTATTACAAGAGTTATTAGCACCATGCACACAGTCATGTGTCTATGTTTCTTTTCTATTGCTGTGACAAAACACCCTAACCAGCTGGCAGTGGTGGCGCAGGCCTTTAATCCCAGCACTTGGGGAGGCAGAGGCAGGTGGATCCCTGTGAGTTCGAGACCAGCCTGGTCTACAAAGTGAGTCCAAGACAGCCAGGGCTGTCCCCAAAAGCCAAAAACCAAAACAAAACAAAAATCCCACCATAACCAAGGCATTTGGGGCCTCACGGTTCCAGAGGATGACTCCATGACCATCATGGTGGGGAGCACTACGGCAGCCGGTGAGAGTTTCACATTCCTGATCCACAGACAGCAGGCTGATAGCCACTGGGCTCGGAAAAGGCCGTTTGAAACCTCAAAGCCCATGTGGCACACTTCCTCCCACAGCCTTCCCTATGGGTTCCACCAACTGGGCACCAAGTAGCCACAGATAGGAGCCAATGGAGGACAGCACAGAGAGGTGGGGGCATGGAGGGCTCAGGCTCAAATACTAGCAGTGGATGTCATGCGAGATGGCAAGAGCATCAGTTCTTTTTCTCCCCCTTTCTTGTGTGTTTGAGACAGGGTCTTACGGTCTCTCTGGCTGGCCTGGGACTCACAGAGATTTGCCTGCCCCTGCCTCTCCTGCACTCACATCACCATACCAGGCCTCTTTTTCTTTTCATTTTTTCCTTCCTCTTTCTCTCTCTCTCTCCCTCATCTCTCTCTTCTTCTCTTCCCTCCCCCTCTCTCCAAGACAAGGTCTCTCTGTGTATCCCTGGCTGTCCTGGACTTGCTTTGTGGACCAGGCTGGCCTCGAACTCAGAGATCTGCCTGCCTGTCTCCCAAGTGCTAGGATTACAAGAGTGCACCACTGCACTGTCTTAATGTCTTTCTTTTTAAATTTGAAATTAGCTTTTTATAGGCCTAGCTCACATACCTGGCACAGCTAGAACAGTTTTTTCTTTTTTCTTTTTTGGTTTTTTGTTTTGTTTTTCAAGACAGGGTTTCTCTGTGTAGTCCTGGCTGTCCTAGACTCCCTTTGTAGACCAGGCTGGCCTCGAACTCACAGCGACCCACCTGCTTCTGCCTCCGAATGCTGGGATTAAAGGCGTGCGCCACCATGCCAGGCCCTTTCTGTTTTTGTTTTTTGTTTTTGTTGTTTTATTTTTGGTCCTTTGGCTGCAACAGTTTTTTATCCCTTCTCATTTTAGTCCGAGTGTCCCGGGTAAGAACACGGAAGAACATACAGGCGGGATCTGAGGTGACGGAAGGAGTAGGGCACTGCTAGTCCACTTACAAAGCAACCACGTAGACAAAGAGAGAGTTACCCTGCACAGGCCCCTCTTCCTTACCACGATGGGAAGGGTCAAGTGTTTTCTTTTTTCTTTCCCTCACTTCAATTAAGCATCCTTTGGTGAGGCTTTGAGATGATTTGAGCGGCTATGCCGCGGAGCCCGTGGTTTCCTGCCTGTGCCTGCTTACTTATACGTAGGCGCCCTCTAGTGGCCGAGTAACGTATGACTCCCCTCATCAATACCAACAGCACCAAGTCCGGCCTCCCGGTGTTGTCACAGACTCACTGGTCCTCACTTAGGGAACAAACTCTCCTGACCCTCTTGACCACGCAGGATGTTTCCCTCAGTTACAGAGCTTTATTTTTGGGGAGAGGGGAGTTCTCTGTGTAGCGGCCGTGGCTGTGCTGGAACTCCCTTCACTCTCAGCTCTAGGCGGCACTTGCCAATGAGCACAAACGTGTTGATACAAGCTCTCCACCGAGAGCTTCTACCGTCCTCTGAACCAAGTATGAGGCTTGCTTTGCTTTTTAAGATTTAGTTAATGTATGAGTGCCCTATCTGCATGCCAGAAGAAAGCATCAGATCCCATTATAGATGGATGTGAGCTACCATCTGGGTGCTGAGAATTGAACTCGGGATCTTTGGCTTAGCAGTACTCTTAACCACTAAGCCATCTCTCCAGCCGTGGCTTGTTCCCCTCCCCCCGCCCCCCAGCGCTCATTTCTGCCGCTTACACGCACGGCACTGTTCTTTTCTGGCATTTGCTGTTTACCCCCCAACACCTAGCTTGATCCAGCCTCTCCCAGAAGCCCCTAGCCATCGCTTGCCTGAGCCCAGGGCTGCTTCGCACTGCACTCCCAGCAGGTGCTGAGCTCTAGGGAGCTGCATGGAGAAGCAGAGCAGAAAGTTGGATGCGCAGAATGCCAACACATCCTGTCATGGACAACCAGATAGGCACACCTTCCCTGTGCCCAGAGCCCTTAATCAGGGCCAGGTAGGCACCCTGGCTGTGGCAGATACTGGCCGCATTTCATGCCCCCCAGTGGTAGGTGGACACATCAGCCTGGCTCACATTGGTAACGTGTAAGATGCAACCAGACAGCAGTAGCACCCAGAGGATGCAGGAGTCACACATCCAGTCCGAACCCTGCTCCCACCCTACCAAGCCGCACACTGCTGGCTCCTGCTCAGCCTCGGCTACACGCCATTGTACTGCAGCAACGGGCTATGTAGGTACCCACTGGGGCAGGTGCTGGGAGCAGCCTGCACCTTCCTGCTCCACCTTGGGCAATTCTGGAATTGGCGGAGGTGGGATGGGCCTAGGGATTGGTGGCCTGTAAGCACCCACACCAGAGACTGGGCCCCGCCCACTCCTGCCACTTTTAATCCCATCACCACCCAATCACATGGTCACAAATTTGTGACTTTAGTGGACTCCACACACTTCTTAAAATTCCTTGGTTTGTAGCTGAGACAACCAGACTCCCTCAACCTCCGGAATGCTGGGATTACAGCCATGTCTCACTCCGTGATTAAGAAAAATTTACGGGGCTGGAGAGATGGCTCAGCGGTTAAGAGCACCGTCTGCTCTTCCAGAGGTCCTGAGTTCAATTCCCAGCAACCACATGGTGGCTCACAACCATCTATAATGTGATCTGGTGCCCTCTTCTGGCCTGCAGCTGTATGTACAGGCAAAGCACTGTATACATACTAATAAATAAATATATGGGGAAATAAATTTACAGCGGAGCATGGTGGTGCCCGCCTTTACTCCCAGCACTTGGGAGGCAGAGGCAGGTGGATCACTGTGAGTTCGAGGCCAGCCTGGTCTACAAAGCAAGTCCAGGACAGCCAAGGCGAACACAAAGAGACCATGGCTCGAAAAACCAAACCAAAGAAAGAAAGAAAAAGAAAGAAGAAAAACCGAAAAGAAAAAAATGTACATATTAAAATTGTGTTGGTATAAAGTCAAACATAATCTAAGTTGGAAACATTATGCACCCATTTTTTTCCAGGTTTTGTTTAAATGAAATTATGGAGCTTGGGGATGTAGAGTTCGTTGGGAGAGTGCTTGCCTAACTTTGCACAAGCTCTGGATTCAGTCCCCGGTACTGCTTACACCAGATGTGGTGGCGCATGCCTGCTGCCCCAGCACCGTGGGGTAGGAGGAGCAGGATCAGAGGTTCAAGGCCATTCGCAGCCACACAGTAATTATGAGTCCAGGGGTGACGCGTGAGCTGCTTAGTGTGTTCTGGGAGTTGATCTCGGGTCCTTTGCATGAACAGCAAGTACTCTTAACTGCCGAGCCACCTCTCTAGTGTCAAAAGAAAAAAAATTATGGGCTCCTTAAAGTACAGGCCCGCGGCCTGAGGCACTGTGAATGCAGGTCTCGTGGCTGAGTGGCCTCTGGGGCACTGCCATGTCTTTTCATCTTCCGTCCCCACAGCAGCCCTGTCACTTTCCATCTGTACGCAGGCCTTCTGGCTCACCAGCTGCCCATGGTGGCTCTGCATTACACAGTGGGTTTTCACTGGAGGGCCAGGTACCCAGATGCAGGCGGTCACCTGACATCAGGGTGACACTGCTGTCACTGGCCAAGCCCAGCCCCTTCCACTTCCGGGAGATGGCTACAGACAGATGCTTTCTCCTGGCAAGGAGGGCAACACCACTGCATGTCCCCACATTACCACTGGGCAAGCTTGGCTCCCACACAAAGGCCACTTCCGGGTGTGTAATACAGCCTGAAGGGACAGTCCATAACGCTGGCTGGCGCTATGGCCTCCTTATCCTCACTTTCCCTTCACTATTGGCTTATTCTGTGCCTGAGGAGAGGGGGCAAAGAGACAGGACTTGACTCTGAGGGATCTAGGTACCATGGGAGGAGCCGGGACAGAGAGCAGGGCCTGGGTTATGGGGCTGCCTAAGGATAGATCACTAGGGCTGCTACCTGACAGTTCTGATTGATGGTCCTTATTCTGCTGGGCCCTGGCAACAGGACAGAGCCTGGGGCAGACACAATAGAGAGGTTAGGGGCTGAGGCGTGGGCTTTGTGTTCCCTGGGAGACAAGAGAATCACCTCCTCCTTTCTCTGTGGGCCCATCTGCCTATCTGCCGAGGAGGTCAGCTTCCCAGGACTCCTGGCCCTCCCTCTCGCCCCTTGGGGACACTAACATCAGCATCTGAATAAGAAAGGCTCACCCAAGCACACACCTGACTCCAGGACACAGACAGCACAGACACAGGTCGCTGGGAGATGCTTCTACAGATTCAAAGTCCGAGCAATGAAGCACAGGACCACAGTGACCCACATCAGAAGCCCAGGAGCACAGCAGAGCTTTGAAGTCACATGCACAGACGGCGGCGGCCTACAGCTGGGGTAGGACAGGTGGGCGGGCAACAGTGACCTTTGAGGGGACCACAGGCCTGCGGCTCTGCCAGGGATATTCTTCCCCATTTTAGGCCGTGTGGGACTCTGCTGGAGAAGGTTGAAGATTTCTCCAGACAGCCATTTTGCGCTCGGTCTGTGAAGGCAGACTCCCCACCTTAGCAAGGGTTCCCACTCCACCTGATCTGGTAACCCCAGATCTTGTAAGGAGCATCACATAGCCCTCAAGGAAGATTACAGGCCAGACCCTTTCCTGACAAGGAACTTGTTCAGCCCTGGCAAGGAATACCTGGAAGTACCCCAACCCTATGCTGAGGGGATCCTAGCCTCCAGCCAATAACCTTTAGCCATGCCTAGAAGACACGCCCTCACCCATAGGATAATTAAGTACCATGTTTTCTCCTTCTTGTGATAGGACCCTGTGTTACTGCATGCAAATGCACTGTGCCACTGTATGGAGATTCAGTGTCCTGGCACCCTTAGCCCTATCAAATCAGATACATTCACTCACAAAGCCTTCCCTGCTGCCCAAGGTTTGTAAGTAAAGGCTGGCTGGTGTGCTCTTGGGCTCTCTTGCTCGCCACTCCCCCACCGCGGCCATCTGAGACTCCCTTTATTCCAACAGGAACAGCTGCTGGCACCGCCCACTGGTCAGTGGGTTTCAGACATCGGCCTGCTTTCTCTGCAGCAGTTCAGACAAGGAGCTGTAACACTTTGTTATCACCACAGCTCGTGGAGCTCCTGAGCCTCCATCCCTTCCTGATACCGGCAGTGT
Organism: Acomys minous; assembly: GCF_964271855.1. Classification (NCBI taxonomy): domain Eukaryota; kingdom Metazoa; phylum Chordata; class Mammalia; order Rodentia; family Muridae; genus Acomys; species Acomys minous. The sequence continues at coordinate 62,644,878 of NC_140499.1, forward strand.
CACTCTGAAAGAGCTACACTGTAACGCTCCCTGGGAAACCCACTTTCGCCTCCCCCAGAGAGACCAGGAACCTGACCTAGTGCCCAGGCCATGAGCCTCACCCTGAGTGCTCTAAGCTGCCCCTGAGGAAGAAATAGGACCATGGCTGGACCTTTGACCTCAAGGTCCACTTGTTCTCTTCTGGAAGCAAGCTGTGCCTGAACCCACCAGATGAGGAATCCAGGCAGCCTGACAGACGCTGGACAACAAGGCCCCAAATGCTGGCCACATGACCCTTCAGCCTACCTTTCAGCCCTGAGTGTCTTTCTGGCTTTGTGCTTCCAGAAAGCCCTGGTCCCCTAGCTTGCTCCTGCAGCCTCTCTTTTCAGCGACTGTCAGGGACTCCTGGTCCCCCCACCCCGTCCTCTGCTCCTTCTTCCCATCTTTGGCCCAACTGCTCAGCCCCTAAATTTCCCCTTCTCTCCCCTTGCCGACCACCTTCATCCAGCTCTCCCCTAAGATCCTGCTGGATCCAGTTTTCCTGGACCCCTCTTGCCTCGGAGTAGAGAGCCAGAGCCCAATGCCTGTCTACCAGGCCCTGCCCTCTCAACACCACACACCTCTTCTGAAGTAGCCAGGTTTCTGTCCGTGGCCTCAGGCTCCTGGATGTTAGCATCCCCACCAACACGCCGGCACAGCAGGTGGTGTCTCTGGCCTTGCTTTGGGGAGCCCAGGACTTGGGAAGAGTCAAGTCTTGGGGTCAAGGTCTAGGAATGCCGTGTCTTCTGGAGGCGGAGCCTAGGTCCCTCTCTGCTTTTAGTCCTGGTTCCCTCCATACCCCTCAACCTCCACTCACTTGTCCCTTCACATGGAAACATTTGGGGCAGGAGGAACGGAAGGAGGGGGCCAAGGAAAGCAGGGAGATGCTGCAGTGGTCAGACCCGCCCCCTCTCAGGCCTGAGGACCCCCCTCCTGCTCCCTTCCAAATGACCCAGTGAGAGTGACGGTTTAGGTGGAACTGGGGTAACCTGCTCCACCAAGTCAATCTCTGAGTACCCAAGGCCTAGGAAGGGGGTGGCTTAGTGCCTAACTGAGGGGTCTCCAGTAGGAGTTGCAAGCCCGAAACCTCTGAACAGAGCTGATGCTCCAGGTTCTGAGCTAGGGCCTGGGGGTTGGGGGAGGTGACAACTTTATTCCTAGTGCTCAGTCACAGACCCAGCAGCCCGCCAACCGTTCATAGTGTCGTTTCCCAACTGTTCTGTTTTTTACTGGGACAACGGGTTGTAGCCATCAGGGTCAGGAGGCTGCCAGCCACTGAATGTTGGGAAGATCTGCTGACTGGCCCCCTTCTTAGAGAAGAAAGAAGCCAAGGCCTCCATGTCCAGGCTGGACTGGCCACCTAGACCGAGCGAAAAATAGTACTGCCTGCCACCAAATGAGCCTGGCTTGAAGGCTGCTATCTGTATGGGGTCTCTATCGCCTAAGCTCTAGGGTTCTCTAAAAAAAAAACAACAGAACTTCCAGAGGATGAGAGCAACGCCTGGATGTAAGAGAGGAGTCTGAAGAGGTGGGTCAGCATGCACCGGAACTGGCTCTCGCTGGCGCAGTCTTTCTGAAGCCGCACCCCCCTCCTGCGCCTCACTGTCTGCTTTGATCTAGTCGCAGCCCTGCCCTGCCTGCTCTGTTTGCCTCCACTCACCTCGTCACCTCGCGTGCCTGCCCGAGAGCGCGCGCTCAGCAGTTTCTCTTCCAGCCCTCCATCACGGCTCACATTGCAGACCACAGCCGTGCTCAGCCTCACCTCCTGCCGCCCCCATATGAGCCATCCTCAGGGTCTGCATTCCAGGCCTGGTCCTAAAAAGGATGATGCAAGGTACAGGTTACAACCTCCCTAACCTGCCTTCTTCCCTTAGCCCCGAACTTTCCTCTCCTGAGTCTCTCAGGCGCGTTTCCATCCCTTCCCAGAGGGGACTGCCAAGTCAGAGCAACCAGGACAGGTAGCCCAGGGCCCTGGGACGGGTCCATTTTCAACTTGACACACTCTAGAATTGCTTGGGAGGAGCCTCCGTGAGGGGTTGTTTTCATTAGGCATGTCCGTGAGGTCATCTTGGCGATGTTAACTGACGCGGACGACAGGCCACTGCAGGCTTTGACCTTTTCCAAACCTACTTCATTTGAGGCTCTTTAATGCTTACATCTCCCTTCCAGCCCACCTACCCTAGATAGGAGAGAAAGGAGGTTAATGGGAACAGGAGAAACAGATCTTTTTGCATTCAGTTCCTGGGAGCGATTCCCCTGGCGTAGTTGGCAGGATTTCAGCAGACCAGCAATTCAACCAAAGTTGCTGCTGGAACCTGGAACAGCAGCCGGAACCCAGAGCCTGGAAGTGTTCTCTCTAGGAGCGTCTCGAAGTGGAGTGATGAACAGCCAAACAATGCCAAGACCCTAAAAGCCCCCGCCTCCTGTCTTGGCCTCATACTTATAGCTCCTCTCAGAGTCTCTACTAAGATGTGTTTCAGCTGGCAAAAACCAAGGCCCTGCTCTAGGTGTTTCATCTTCTAGTGGATAAACATCACCTGTTCTCTCACAAGTCCGTTCCCCGTCCCACACTTGGGATCAAAACAAAAATGTGTGTTTATCCACCAGAGCCCACTGTGGGCAGCACCATTCCCTGGGCTGGGGGCCCGGCTTGTGTTAGGGTGAAGGCGGTCGTCTGAGCACTGAGCATTCATCCTCTCCCTGCGCCTGACTATGAGTGGGGTGTAAGTGGCTGGTTTAGGTTCCTGATGTTAGAAGTAGGACTGGGTTTGCAGAGAAAGAGGCCGCTGTTTCAACTGAACTGTCTGGACAGGACATACATCACTGTTGATCAAGACGGGGAGTTTGGGGAGAGTGAACACACCTGGACAAAAAGTACATCTGGTTTTTATTCTAGCTCAGGTGGTGGCTGTGTCTTTTCCCTGTTGCATGGTCATATTCAGTTGGCTAGTCTGAAAAGAACTGGCACACGGGAAGTGGAGGGGGAAGGGAGAGGAGCCACTGTTCCAGGCCATCAAATCCCTAGACTACAATAGTGAGTCTGTGTAATGAAGGCTTGACAGGGGGGGAAAGCCAAAACATGAAGAGAGTTCAATTCCTTGTCCTTAACACAAATTTCACAGTACGCTACAGTTAAAACTCATCCTTGATATTTCCTTCACTGCCACGTTGACTTTCTCCTGCGATGGGCTGGAACCTGGAACCGTTAAGCACTTTTTTTGTCAAGTTATTGTAACAGCAGGGGTGAAGGTAGAACAGGGTTTCGGGGCCAAGGAGGCGACCTCATCACTCACAAGGTGAGCATCCTGAGTGGCGTAGCAAGTTCTCCCAGCGTTCGGCATCGGCGCATAGTAGGCTTCCAGAGCTTGGGGCTTGTAGTCGTAATTAGTAAAGGCTTGGAGGAGACCGTGACAGGAAGAACCCGTGTGCGCCGGATCAGAGCTTCACAGGTGATGACAGGCAAGGAATCTACCACTGAGCGTTCCAAACATTACACACACACACACACACACACACACACACACACACACACACACACACTTGCTGGGGTTTCACATGCTAAGCAAGAGATTTTTCTGTTTGGTGTGTGTTTGCATGTTTGTGTATCACACGTGTGCCCAGTGTCCACAGAGATCAGAAGAGGGCACTGAACTCTCTGGAACTAGAGTTACAGACAGGTGTGTGTGTGTGTGTGGTGTGTGTGGTGTGTGTGTGGTGTGTGTGGTGTGTGTGTGTGTGGTGTGTGTGTGGTGTGTGTGTGTGGTGTGTGTGTGTGTGTGTGTGTATGGTGTGTGTGTGTGTGGTGTGTGTGTGGTGTGTGGTGTGTGTGTGGTGTGTGTGTGGTGTGTGTGGTGTGTGTGTGTGGTGTGTGTGGTGTGTGTGGTGTGTGTGGTGTGTGTGTGTGTGTGTGTGGTGTGTGTGTGTGGTGTGTGTGTGTGTATGGTGTGTGTGTGTGGTGTGTGTGTGTGGTGTGTGTATGTGTGGTGTGTGTGTGTGTGTGTGTGTGTGTGTGTGTGTGTGTGTGTGTGTGTGTGTGTGTGTGTGTGTGTGTGTGTGTGTGTGTGTGTGTGTGTGGTGTGTGTGTGTGTGTGGTGTGTGTGTGGTGTGTGTGGTGTGTGTGTGGTGTGTGTGGTGTGAGTGTGTGGTGTGGGTGTGTGGTGTGTGTGGTGTGTGGTGTGTGTGGTGTGGGTGTGGTGTGTGTGGTGTGTGTGGTGTGTGTGGTGTGTGTGTGGTGTGTGTGGTGTGTGTGTGGTGTGTGTGGTGTGTGTGGTGTGTGTGTGGTGTGTGTGTGGTGTGTGTGGTGTGTGTGGTGTGTGTGGTGTGTGGTGTGTGTGTGTGTGTGTGTGGTGTGTGTGTGGTGTGTGTGGTGTGTGTGTGTGTGTGGTGTGTGTGTGGTGTGTGTGGTGTGTGTGGTGTGTGTGTGTGTGTGGTGTGTGTGTGGTGTGTGTGGTGTGTGTGGGGTGTGTGTGTGTGGTGTGTGTGTGGTGTGTGGTGTGTGTGTGTGGGGTGTGTGTGTGTGTGTGGTGTGTGTGTGGTGTGTGTGTGGTGTGTGTGTGTGTGTGTGTGTGTGTGTGTGTGTGTGTTTAGCTATAAGGTGGAATGGATAAACCAGTCTAAAGTACGCTAACTGAATAAGGGCATATAGGAGACCACGTATGTATGGTCTCACTCATTTCAAACGTCTGAGCTGGGTGTGCTAGTTGATGCCAGTTCCACACCAGCTTGGGCTCCACAGTGACTTCCTGAGCGAGGTTATCCTGTCAGTAACTAATTAAAACAAACACAAGTATCTAGAATACACAAATCTACAGAGACAGACAATAGATGCGTGACTCTCAGTGCAGCGTGAAGGCCGCATAGGTAATGGCTGCTAACGGATAGGTCGTCCTCTCTGGGGTGATGAGGTGATGACACGCGAAAGGGTTCATTTCCCCTGCTTTGTTTTGAGGTGGGGCACTGCTGTGACCTGGACCGTCTTACCACAGCATCTGGAGTGGCTAGGAGTGCGGCGGCGCTCAGCTCAAAGTGTAAGCTCCAGCGCCGTACAATACCCACTGAGGTGGGCGCAGAGCTCAGTGGAAGCTTGTGGGTATTCCGGAAGCCCGAGGTCCAACCTCATTCCCTTAAATAAACGCTGTGTCTGCATCCTTAGCCTCTAAAGACCCAAACGCTTGGGTCTTGCTTCAGGGCAAGCGAGGATAGGGGAGGCTGCACAGGGGTCAGGCGAGTAGCCGGTCCCTTAGCGAGCCGACTCCTCCAGCCTTTCCTGCACCGTCTGCGCTTGCGCGGTGAGCCTGGGCTTGAGCAGGGCAGGTTGGACGAGGAGAGCCCGGCAGGCGTCTCCAGGGAGACCGGAAATCTTCCAGGCGGAGACCCGGAGGGATGAGGCCCCCAGCTAGAAAAATGTCAAGGCTATTTCCAAAAGGTGAAACTTTTCAGGTCTTTGCGGCATAAAAGCATTCGCAATCGCAAAGACTGAGGTGGCCTTGTAGAGAGAGACATTGAAAACTGAGCTACTAGAATTTTACACTTCTTTTGATTTTTTTTTTTTTCGAGACAGGGTCTCTCTGTGTTAGCCTTGGCTGTCCTGGACTCGCTTTGTATTCGAGGCTGGCCTCGAACTCACAGCGATCCGCCTGCCTCTGCCTCCTGAGTGCTGGGATTAAAGGCATGTGACACCATGCCCGGCTTTTTTGATTTATTTTTTTTTTAATCACATAAAAATATATACCCCCGCCACATTCCCCGAATTCCAGACAAAGAGAGAGAACATAATTTTCAGATTTCTGACTTGAGATTAGGTGCTTCCCCTGCTGGTCTGTGTGTCAAGGACACGTGGCCTTAAGTCCCCCATCAAGGACGTCACAGAACTGGGAGGCCTGGAGAGCTGCTGATAGAGGCGCCTGTTGCTCAGCTGGATGACGCGAGCTCGAGCCCCAAAACCTGTGTGGTGACCTACATGCTAGAAGATGAATATGGACACCAGAAAACTGTTCTCTGACCTCCACATCCACACTGTGGCTTTGTCCCTTCCCCGGTTAAAAATAAAAAGACAGCACATAAAACACTGTGGTTCTGTCTTTTCTCTGTGGCTTCTCTGTGGTAGACAGTATTCTGAGGAGAGGGCACCGGCCAGCAAAGTTTACAGTTATCTCAGAATCCTGTTTAATTTTGTTTCCTTTTTTTTTTTTCCTGACGAAAACCTAATTCTTTTTGGTTTTAATCGTGGAAAATAGTAAACTTAATTATTTTGAATTAAGTTAGCCTTAGGCAGGGAGGTTCAAGGACAACCTGGACTACACAGCGACTCTAAGGCCAACTGGGCTGCAGCGCAATTGTCTGTCTGGAACCTCTCCCACTCAACAATAAGGGGGCCTGTTTGCAAGCTCTCCTCACTTATCACCAGCTGCAGCCTCTGAGATAGAGCTAAGCGGTAGCTGGTCCCAGGACTCAGGGACAGAGTGACAGAGTCCACGCCTGGGTCAGCCTCCTGTGTTGGTGTCCCCTTCCTCCTAGGCTCTAGTTAAGTGCAGGCGTCTGTTCTCCCAGCTAATGTTTTACTACACAGTAAAGTGTCAGCATTTAAGCCAGCGCTGTTCAGTAGAAATGTGTGAGGAAAACAGGAGACACACTGAGTAAAGTGACTGATTGGGAAGGGGGAAGGGGAAGGGGGAGGGAGAGGGAGAGGGAGAGGGAGGGAGAGAGAGAGAGAGAGAGAGAGAGAGAGAGAGAGAGAGAGAGAGCGCACAAATGGGCCAGGTAATTCTAAGTGTCCTAGTGAGCCTTGCAGCTCCACAGTAGCAATGCTGTAATGAGCCATGTCAAGGTTTTAACTCCACAGTCAAGATTGCACCCCTTCATGCAATATATAACGCAAAAACATTCTTTTATTTTTGAGAAAGTCTTATTATGTAGCCCAAGCTGGACTTGAACTCCCTCTGCAGCCAAGGACAACAGACTTCTGATCCTGCCTCTGCCTCCTGAGCGCTGGGACTACAGGCAGGCTTGAGCGGCAACGCCTGGCCTTGCAGTTTTGTGTGCTGCTGAGCATCAAACCGGACATGCTGGCCAAACACTGTGCTGACCCCGTGCTGTCCCCACCCCCTACGTGCGATGTCTGAGATAGGTTCCTGCTCCTTCCCAAGCTGCCCTCAGACTCCTGCGCTCAGGTCATTGTCCCAAGGGTGGGGAGTACAAGGGCACCAAACTCAGCTAGAAGGCAACTGTTAATGAATTTGTATCCTACTCTTTCACAAGTGGCTTGCATTGTATGTGTTTATAGGCAGAACTCACTTTTGCCTAACATGCTTCCATCTCTCTCTCTCTCTCTCTCTCCCTCCCTCCCTCCCTCTCTCTCGCATGTGGCTAGCCGCTATCCTAACAGACAGCACACATTTGGGTCAAGGCATGATTCTATAAGGTTGGCAGTAGGGGTCCAAGCTTTGGAGGTGTGGCGTGTTTCTTTCCTTTACAAAAATAACTAGATAACTATTATTTTATTATTTATTTATTTGAGACAAAGCTCCTCTGTGTAGCCGTGGTTGTCCTGTACTTGCTTTGTAGACCAAGCTGGCCTCAGACTCAGAGATCTGCCCACCTCTGTGCCCCCCAAACCACCTGAGTGCTAGGATTTAGGTGTGTGCCACTGAGCCTGGCTCCTGGCTCTGGTTCTGTGTCTGTCTGTCTGTCTGTCTGTCTGTCTGTCTGTCTGTCTCTCTCTCTCTCTCTGACAGGGTTTCTCTTGTAGCCCTGGCTGTCCTGAACTTGCTTAGTAGATCAGTCTGGCCTCGAACTCACAGAGATCTGCCCACCTCTGCTGGGATTAAAAGTGTACACCACCATGCCTGGCTCACAGCTCCCTTATTTAAAAAATTGATATGTATATGCCTTCATGTATGTATGAATGCAACATACATACAAGCCTGGTGTCTACACGGGCCAGAAAAGGGTGTTGGTTTCTCTAGTACTGGAGTTACAGGCCAGTTATGGGCACCTGTGAGCCGCCTGAGGAAGGTGCTGAGAGGAAGGTGATGTCAGCAACAGCAGCAAGTGCTCTTGTTTGTTTGTTTTTGTTTTTTGAGACAGGGTTTCTCTGTGTAGCCCTGGCTGTTCTGAACTTGCTTTATATACCAGGCTGGCCTCCAACTCACAGTGTTCCGCCTGACTCTGCCTCCCGAGTGCTGAGGTTAAAGGCGTGCGCCACCATGCCCAGCAGCAAGTGCTCTTAGCCATGGGCTCCTTTCCAGCCTATGACTGCTGTCTCTGACCACCCATGTCGTGCAGGGGAGTTAGAAGCGGAACACAAAAAGAAACATGAGCAACCTCGGTTGCAAACAGTCACTTTAGCTTCTGGAAGACAGGATCTTATCACTTAACCTTTCCAGGTGGTGAACTTTCTAGATTCCTCCTTCAGGAGGCAAGGAGAGACCTCTCCCTTGGCTTTCCACCATCTCTGTTACCGCACCCCTGCAGGTTCTCAGAGCCCCACGCTAAGGGGAAGTCATAAACGCTCCACTTCTCAAAGTCTAGGACTGGTCAGGAGTCTGGAGTCTGAGGGCTCCCTTCTCCAGACCACTGAGCCTCCCCCTCCACCCTCACCCACGCTTGTACAGGGTTGAGGCTTCCCAGGACCAGCCTGGGAGGTGCAGGCAGGCCACAGGGGCCTGCTGCGGTGCTCCATGCCTGCATCTGCATCTGCCGTCAGAGTCAATCCTTTGGGGTCCTACAGAGCAGTGTAAACACTCAAGACATAAATATCATCCACTCGGCTTCTCCTGGCCAGCTGGGGTCAGATGTGGTGCTCAGCTCGGGGTGGGGGGTGGGGGTGGGGGTGGGTGGGGGGCCATGTAAGGTCAGGGCAGGAATGTGGAGCCTCCGACAAGCTCCATAGGCAATCGGAGGTGCCACAAACACACAGGGGCAGGCCAGATAAGCTCCAGCTGTTTATTACAAAAGGATAATGGCTCCATATACAAAAGATGGCGGAACCCCCCATCCCCCCCATCCCCCCCCCCATACAGCCACGGCGGCCTGTAACTCGAGCCCTTCCCTCAAGCGGAAGGTTTTTAGATTCGAAGGTCTCCAGACAGGAGGGCACTGTACCGGGCAGGTGTGAGGGGCAGGTAGGCACCCGCAGCCTGGTCCAGAACATAGAGAGGGTCAGACAGCACACTGGGGTCAAAGCCCTCATTTGCCATCCTAACCTTGTGCTGTTTGAAGGTCTCCGTCATGGCCAAAGACTCCTGCAAGGAGAGAAGGGTGTTTTCAGACAGAGGTGGAGGAAATGGAGTTTGTCCACTTAATTCCGGTTGCCTGAACTCTGTTGGGGTGGGGGGCAGATATGGGGGAAAGGGGACTTGTGCAATTAAGGTGAGGCGGCAACAGAGAAGAGAGTGAGCCAGGGCTTAAGAGGGAGCAAGAACAAAGGGGAGATGAGCTGGCAGGGCGACCAGCTGCTGCCTCTCACAAGTGTGTAGACCTGGGTTCAACCATGTGAACCTGTGGAAAATGCTAGGCGGAGGTGAGAGCTTGTCCGGGCTTCACTGGCCGTCACTGGCCAGCCAGTCTAACCTAACTGGTGAGCCTGCAAGCCAACGAGAGACCCTGTCTCAAAGGAGGATGACAGCCAAGGTTGTCCGCCGGCCTCCACAGTCACACGCACACACAGGGGCTCGTGCACATGGGCACACACGTAGGGACACACACACACACACAAGATAAGAAAGGGGCATGGAAAGCCAGCCGTGGTAGCGCACCGCCTTTAATCCCAGCACTCAGGATGAGCTCGAGGCCAGCCTGGTCTACAAAGTGAGTCCAAGACAGCCAGGACTACACAGAGAAACCCTGTCTTGGAAAACAAACCAAAACAACCCAAGAACCACTCACAGTTGTACATACATGGGTGAGGGGCTGGGGACACAAGTCATTGGTTACCTGAAGCCTGAGGAATCGAGGCCGGGCATAAGGTGGCAAGTTCTCAGAGACATGGGCGTAGAGCCGCACAAGGTCCAAAGCCTGAGGGGGCCGCAGAACCAAGGCCGCCATGCCGGCTCGTCCTTCGTGCCCTGGTGGGTGTGGGAGACACATAAGCCCTACTGTTCCTTGTGCCCAGGCGTCACCATGTGGGGTAGTGGGCCGGAGGACTTCCCGCCTTCCCATGCCTGAGCACCTGGCACCGTGACTCCATAGACGTTCACCTCCTGAAGGAAGTCCAGGGCCTCGAGGACCTCGGCCACTTCCGTTGTGGCCACATTCTCCCCCTTCCACCTGTTGGGAGAGCAGGGAAAAACTGGGAGACGGGCGTAAAGTGAATTTTGCTGAGGGGATAATAAAGAGGTTAGGGGAGGGAGATGCTGATGAAGTCTGAGAAAGAGATGTGTGAAAAGAGATGGTGGTTGGACACGGGATGAGGACGGAGGACATAGTGTTGGGCTGCTAAGGTTTGGGTCACTGAGTCTAGAAGCCTGGGAAGGCGGGCAAGTCACAGAGAGATACCTGAAGGTGTCTCCTGTACGGTCATGGAAGTGAAGAAAGCCTTGCTCATCACAGACCAAGAGGTCCCCAGTATTGAAGAAAACGTCCCCTGGCCTGAAGACATCTTTCAGCAGCTTTCCCCGGGCCTGCTCTGGAGCCCCAGCGTAGCCCAGGAAAGGGGACTGTTGGCTCACTGGGGCCACGAGTAACCCTGGCTCGCCTGGAAGAATTATGGGGTTCGGGAATGAGTCACCCAATCTCACCCGCACCTCTAGGCTCCACCCAGTCTCAAGGTGCCAAGTCCAACTTTGTCTGGCAGCTTCAGCCCCCACCCTCCCACCCAAGGACACACCTGGAGATGTGGCCACACAGTGCCCGCGGGCATCCCGAACAGGCTCTCCTGTCATGGCGTCATAGCGAATCAAGGAGAAGGGGAAGATGTGCTGGGGAAAGGGAGAGCCACACTGACTGGGTCATGTCAGCTTCAAGAGCGTCCTTTCTTCCCAGCCCCCTTCTGCTCTGGGGGTTCTCGGGTCCTCTCCGCCTCTCACCTTGTAAAGCCAGGAGGCACGCCCGATCGCACCCCGCTGTCCTGTGTAGTTGAAAGTAGCCACGTTGCCCTCGGTCATTCCATATGTCTCCAGTATCTGCAGAGGCCCAAAGCGCCGCACGAACCGCTCCCAGGTATCGGGGCGCAGCCCACTGCCCACGGCCAACCGGACCTTGTGGCCATGCTCTGCCTTGCTCTGAGATGAGTGAGAGAGGGGCAGGAGCTGCAGTAGCAAGCTTCCCAGACCCCCAGAGCCAAGTCTGGCTCCTCCTTGTTCTCCAGAACCTCTTCCCACTAGGCTCTCCGGCTTTCCTAGGTGTCAGGGGGCCTGTCAGCTGTGGGCTCCAGGCCCGACTGCCACTTCTTCTCCCGGCTTCCTCTTTCCGACTTGCAGGTGACAGCCTCAGCGTCTACTGTTGTCTGGCCTGCTCGGTAGCCTACTCACCGGGGGCTGGTTGACGAGGTACCGGCACAGCTCCCCAATGTACTGGAATACCGTCACCCTGCACTTTTGGCAATCCTCCCAGAACTGGCTAGCCGAGAACCTGGGTTTCAGCACCACCGTGGCCCCTGTCGGAAAAGGGCGAGGAGACAGGGTCCAGAAAAGACTCTAGTCACCTCTAGTCCCTACGAAGGACCTACTGGACTCACATCTTTAGCAGGTTGTGGTGGCCAAGTTCTTGCCCACTTGTCTTTGGTGAGGTTAATATCCCTTCTCTTGTGTTCTCCCTGAAGCCTAGAGACTGAACTGCGCGCAGCCCCCATAGTGGCTCAGCCTGTGGCTCTGAATGTGCAACGTCTCTTACTGTACCAGGAATTTCTACGGTAGGAACCGCCTCCCTCAATCTAGAACGCACAACACCCCTCTAGCAAGGCAGGCATAGACCGCCCGGCAGCTCGTGCTAGAGCAGTGGTTCTCAACCTGTGGGTTGTGACCCCCATCGCATAGCATATTTGCGCAACAGTAGCAAGACTGCGGTTATAATGTAGTAACAAAGTAATTTTATGGCTAGAGGTCACCACAACCTGAGGAACTGTGTTAAAGGTCCAGCGTTAGGAAGACTGAGAACCACCCCCTGAGGGAGACTGACCTATGCCCAAGCAGCCCATAATGCCTAGCAGGGAGCCAGACATGTGGTACAGTGGGAGTGCAAGGTAGATCACGTCATCCTGGTGGACTCCACACAGCTGGTAGAACCCCTGGCACTGCAGGACCTTCAGGTGACTGATGCGAGCAGCCTTGGGCAGGCCTGGAGGGTGGCAAAAGGGGCGTGGTCAGGGGAAGGGTCTGAGCTCTGTGTCCTGGAAAAGTGGGTGCTCCGGAAAGTGCAAGGAGAGGAGCCGGGTCTGGGAAGATGTCCAAGGTATCCTGAAAGTAAAAGAGGCCCCAGTCCTCTCCCCAGACCTTGCATCCTCTGCTTCAGTGTCTATAAAGGGTAGGCACTGTATCCAAGTCCTCACCAGTTGTGCCAGAGGTGAAGATGTACAGGCAGGTGTCCATTATGTTCTGCGGGGCAGAGAGGTACCCCGGCACTGGCTCATCCACTTGAGCTGCTGCCTCAGACAGCAAACTGCTGATCCCAGCAAGGTGAGTTTCAGGGCGCCCGGTGGCCCACAGGTGGAGCCCCATGGCTCTCAAGGCTGGCAGGTCCGGCTCCAGGGACTCTAGGAACTCTACAAGGGTGGACAAAGCCAGCTTTGAGGCTCTTCAGCTACTATAAAGCCTTCATCACCCATTGGTTTGCTCTCTGTCCCTACGCAACGCTGTCGGGTGAGGGTGGCAGTGCGTGGCTCCCGGGTCTCGTTTGGGACCTGTAATACGATGGCTTGGGAATCCTTTGGGTTCAGCACATCCCTTCCCAAACCCAAGGCCTCTTATTCCCACTAACTTCTGCACCTCGGTCTAGGGACCAGACAAGCCCTCCGTGGCTCTACGGTCTTACCTGTCGCCAGCACCAGCGCGCTCGCACCGCAGCTCCGGAGGCAGTGTAGCAGGGGTCCTCGGCGTAAAGCGGTGGGCACGAAGGCCGTGCACAGGCCAGCTTTGGCCAGTCCGAACCAAAGCCATAGGAATTCCGGGCCCGCTGGGAGGAGCAGCGCCACAGTCGCCCCCGGTGCCAGAGGGGGCGCGGCCGTCCCGCCAGCCGCCTTGTCTCCAGCCACAGGCGCCGCGCGTGCGCCTTCCTCGGTGCTGCCCTTGCCTGAGCCTCGCCGGCCCTCAGCCCAGCCCCGTGCTCGCAGGAAAGCTCGAGCCACCCGGTTACTCGTGCGCTCCGCCTCCTCGTAGCTGAAGCGCTGCCCGCCGTGGATGAGGAAGGTGTGTGTCGGCCGTTCCCGGGCCAGGTGCGCCAGACGCCAGGCTATGCTGCATCCGCCCTCGGGGCTCTCCGGGTCGGCAGCCGCGGCAGCCAGAGCACGAGCACGGAGGGTCCTTTTGCAGCGAAGGGCGCGAACTGTAAAGGCCAGGTCGGCGGGCAGCCAGCGCAGCTGAGGCCAGAGGTCCAGCCTCAGCAGGAGAGGCAGGAGCAAGAGTAGGGGCAGCAGCATCAAGAGGGCCGCCATGGTGCCCTCTTCCTCTGCCGGCTGCTCGCATCCACTCCAGGTGGTCCCTCTTGAAACACTGAGACTGCCTTGGACCTGCTCAGAGAACCCTTCTTCCCGGGAACGTGGCGCGCGTGCGCTGGCACCCGCCCTTCCCACCCAGTTTCGGCGGTGTGGCGCGGGAGCCAGGAGTGCGAGTAGGGGGCGGCCCGGCCCTCCCTGCAGCCCAGGCCCCGCCCTAGGTGCACTCCGCTCGGGAATTTAACTGCCGGTGGCCTGTCCACTCTGCAGACATGGATACCCTCAAACCCGCAGTTATGCATTTATTTTCAGGACCATTTACGCTATTGGCTGGGTTATTGAGTCCTGGTCCAGGAGCCAGGGCGCGTCTATCATTCTTAACTTTGGTCGCTCTTTTGTCACCCATGATGGGATGGTACCATTGCTCTCTTCCCAAGGAGACTGAAGAATTTGGCCCCTAGCCCGATTGGTTCTGCAAGTCTGAGCAGGACAGCCAGAGATCCATGTGCTGTCTCCAGCTACCAGCAGCAGTAGCAACCCCCAGGGAATGGGTGGGGGCCTCCAGAGTTAAGTAGGGGAAAGGTGGAGGCCAGACTGCCAGATTTTTTGGAGGGAGGTCCTTCATTTTAGGAAAGGGTACAATAATTAGGAGCAGCCAGCAAATGCTTCCCATCCTGGTTTTAATCAGGGCCATGGAAACTAGGGATGGGAAGAGGAAGAAAAAGAGGCCTCTGGTGGTTTAGTTTTAAAAGTAGTGGCTTTAAAAAAAGCATCGATTCTCCAAAGAGGCCAGGTCTAGGCTGAACCAGTGAGTGTCTGCACTGAAGGGAGCCTTTACCGGTCTCAGGTGGGGACGTCCCTGAGGAATTAAAAGCTTAGCCTGGGGCTGTTCAATGCTGCTGCTCTATGGGAGAGCAAGCAGCCAGGCTGGAGGGGGCTCCTGCCCCTGGTATTTGAGCTTCAGCTTCTCTTGTTTAAACTCAAGGTCGAGCACCCATCCCTGCCAAACCCGTGGAAAGCATGCACTTGATAAAGTGGGGGACAGATACTCTATGGAGGACATGGAGGTTTTAGGGGTACAGAGCATGTACAGGTTTGCATGTGAGTGCACATGTGCATTCATTGGTGTGGAGGCCCAAGGTGAAGTCAGGATCCTAGATCACTCAATGAGGTCAGGTCTCGCAACGGAACCCCGAGACCATCAATGTTAGTGCAGTTAGCCAGCCACCTCACTCCAGGAGTCTTGTCTCTGCCTTCTGAGCTCTGGGATCACAGGCAGGCTACCTTATCCACCTAGGACTTACACAGATGGGTTTTGGGGGTCCTTATACTTCTGTGGCAAGTGCTTAATCTATCAAGTACCCCCTTCCCCCAAGAAGTTGTTCCTGAGAAGCAACGGGCAAGACCAGCCTGCAGGGAGGTGCCTGACTCACACTTCTAGTGGGAAGGGTTTGGGGAGAGCCAGGCCACGTCCGTCCTGCAGACAGTGAGCTGGGGAGAGGGAGGGACAAGCAGAGGCATCAAATTAAACAGAGGCACCTACACACACAGGATGAACAGAGATGTGATGTTCTGGTTTGTTTCATTATCACTTAAAAACAATTTTAAAACTCGATTATCTTTGCCAAAAGAAAAAGCAAAAAACAGAACCACAGAAATCAGGCCATTTGACAGTTCTGAGGAACTTGCCTCTGGGACTCCCCTGGGCTCTGGCTCAGCTTGACGTGCCAACGTTGGGCCAACCCAAGCATCCCAGGTGCAGCAGGGGCTCTCATGCCGGCATCGGGTTCTTTTCTGAAGGCGTGGCACCTCCCAGATGGGCACCGCCCACACCAGGTCAGATGCCCATCTCACGCTGGCGCAATGACCACTGTCCACAGACTGCAAACTGTTCAGAACAAATGCAGACTGAAGAGAAGCAAGAAGGATATCCACTCCCATGGCGTCTGCTGTGGCCCCAGCTTCTCTGCCCAGCAGCCTCTTGGTCACACCCTTCTCTGCCCAAATGGCTCTTTGGAGACTTGAGGAAGAGCCAGGGCTAAGGACTTCCACCACGAGCTGCTGTTGCCCAGCCTCTGGCTGCCGTGAGAACCTGCCAGTGGGGGCAGCAGTGGGGAGGGGCTGAGAAGAGCTGGGGGCCCTGGGACAAGAGGCGGGGTGGGGCTGCGCGCGGAAGTGTCTCAGGCTGAGGCAGGGTGGGAAGGCCAGGCCTCAGTCACTGTCAGAACCCACGGCGGACGACCCTTTTCGTTTTCGCTTGGTGGGCTTCGGCTTTGCATCTTCTTCCTCCTGGAAGAACCGAGGGGGCAGAGATCCATCACTAGCCTGAGCAGCGGCTGGCCACACCCAAATGCACCCACCACCCTTCCTCCTGCCCACGGGCTGTGGGGCTCACCGAGGCACTGCTGGAGCCAGACTCCTCTTCAGCATTGGGGGGCTGGGTAGCGTTCTTTCGACTTCGAGGGCTGGACAGAGCTGCCTTCCGCCGGCTCTTGGGTGGCTTAGTGGAAGAGTCCTCGTATTCCTCCGCCAGGGAGAAGAGGTCGCTGAATCTAGCAGGAAGAACAGGCTTGCTGAGACGGCGGTCTGCCCAGGCCCCGCCCACCCTGCGCCTGGCACCTAGGCCAAGTCTGTTTCTTGACCCCAGGGTCTTGCTGGCTGTTAAGCTCATGTCTCCAGCAGATCTCTTCTTCCCGCTACTTCCCAAAGCCCAAAGCAGAAGGAGCCTCACTTCATCTTGTGAGCTTCGTCGCAGCTCGCCTGGACATGCTGCAGCGCCTGGAGGATCGGCGTCTGGCTGAAGACTACACAAGGGAAGCAGGACAAACCGGTCAGCAGCTTAGTGCACGGCACCGCGCGCTGTTTCCTCTGTGGGTTTGCGCAGTGGTCCCAGCCCTCTGCCTGGCTGTAGGGGATCTGAACCAAGGCAGCACCTCCCCCAAACTGGCCAAAGAGGAAGGGAACAGGAAGAGAGGTGGCATACAGTTCTGCTTGGTGTTGGCTAGGTTGAGTCTGAGGTTATCCAAGTGTTCCAGGATCTGCTCCAGAGTCAGCTGCGCCAGCTTGCTGCTAGAGCTCCTGAGGCTGCAGGGGGGGCAGAGAGTCAAAGACTGTCCGCTCCACTAGGGTCATCCCCTTAAGTGGGAGCAAATCCTAAGGGGGCGCAGGGTCGGGGAGGGTTCAGGGGGTGTGCAGGGATGGTGGTCCTGTATGTCACCTCTTCAGACAACCAGATGTCCCCCACAAACCACTCTGGCATAGCACCAGCCGCTGCAGACCCCGACAGGAGGCCCGCACGGCGCCCACCTCTGCCTCTTTCGGGGGAGGCTGTTGTTCTTGATGAGCAGGGCCTTGATGTGCTCCGCCAGCAGCTCCTCGTGCTTCATGCACCAGTGCCGCAGGATGCTGGTGGTGAACTGATCGTCAGGGTGGCAGGGCCGGCTCAGGACCATCTTCACCATCTCCTCACTGGGCCTGCGAGTGAAAGCACACGGGCGCCACACATCAACAGCTGGCTGACTCAGGGACTGCTACATCTCTGCTACTGACTGACTCCCCAGAACCCAGCCTCCTTGGCCCCTCATCCCCCGTGGCTTTCTACTCTCACATCCCTCTTCCCCCATCTCTTTGGGCCAAGGAATGCCTGGTTTCAGTCTCTGTAGAAGCCAGATGAGAAGTGAGACTCTTCCTTTCTGTGGTAGTATGAGGCGTGCTCCAGTGCCCACAGGGCCCTCCCCAACTTCCCCCTTTCTCTAGGACATGGAGCCATTTCTAGGGTCTCAGGAAAAACAGCACAAAGACGGCAGAAGACTGCAGTCCTAGCACTTGGGAGGCTAAGGCTGAGGCTGAGGCAGAGAGTTAATAGTTGAGTGATCTCTGGCTATAATACGTTGAGGCCAACATGAGCTATTTGAAATCCTGACTCAAAAACAAGCTGAAACAAAACAGAAAAAAAGAAAAGTAGGAAAAGGTGCATGGCCGCTGCCCCATTTGTCCAGGGATTCTGCCAATGATGCAGCTAAGATGGAGGCGGCCTCTGGCCTCTCTCCTGCTGTATCTTAGGCAGGCTCTTCTACCAGGATGAAGGTAGGTGTGGTCCTTTGCCCCCCCCCCCCCCTTTTTTTTCAAGACAGCGTCTCTCTGTGTAGCCTTGGCTGTCCTGGACTTGTTTTGTAGTCTAGGCTGGCCTGGAACTCACAGCGATCCACCTGCCTCTGCCTCCTAACCACGCTCGGCCAACCCTTCCCTTTTGATGAGCCCGTGGCAGGCTGAGGAGTGCGGGGAACAAGGGAAGCAGCAGGTAACAGAGATGCCCACCCCACCTCCCACCCGAGGGCAGCGGCAGGCAGACGGCCACGGGAGGGAAGCATGGAAAATGGACAAGGCCTGGTGCCTCAGCATCACATGCAGTGTGGGGACCTGGAGCTGCCGGGTGTGGAACTCACTTCTCTCTTCGAAGCTGAAGCAGGAGACAGGACAAGGCCTCTGGGTGCTCTGTGGGGCAAGGATAGACATTGTTCAGGGGAATGTATCATTTCAGGAGAGAATGTGGGTACCTTTTCTTCCCCCCCTCCTCTTGGTGGTGAGGAGCAAAGTCTGGGTTATCTCAGAAGCCTGGAGACCTCATCTTCTCCCGGCCCACGCCCACGGCCCACGGCCACGGCCCACAGCCCACGGCCCACGGCCCACAGCCCACGCCCACGGCCCACGGCCCACAGCCCACGGCTCACGGCCCACAGCCCACGGCCCACAGCCCACGGCCCACTCACCCTTGTATTTGAGGTGCTGCAGGATAGGTATAATGGTCTCCAAGGGGATGTTGTGAGCCAGGAAGAGCTGCCAGGCACAATACTGCTCAAAGGTCTCCCAGTCCAGGCTCTGAACTGAAGAGACAGAAGAAGCCTGTCTGCCTGCGGTCTCTCTCTCTGTCTCTGTCTCTCTGTCTCTCCCTGTCTCTCTCTCTCTCTCTCTCTGTCTCTGTCTCTCTCTCTCTCTCACACACACACACACACACACACACACACACACACACACACACACACACGGCTAATCCACTGACTAGTAGCACCTCAAACAGACGGAACTAAACTGAGATCCTTTCTCTTCGCAGACAACACGGATTGCTGACGTCTTTGGAGGACTGCCACATTCCCAGCAACCCAAGGGCTGGAGAGATGAGGCTAAGAAGCCCCAGGGTCAGGTGGTACCGTGTTCTGCCTCTCAATATCCAATCCTACCTCACTTTCCTGTCACTGTGAAACACAGCTGATCCCCTTTCCTCTCCGGGGTACCTGTGAGACCTGGCTACTTACTGAGTATGTTGAGGACCGAGTCCTTCCGAAACATGACCAGGTTCCCCATCATCACATGGCAGACCAGCTCCTGGAGCTGCGGAGAAGGAAACACCAGACCCATTAGCTCAAAGAGGGGCCAAAGGCCAGGAGGGTAAGGCATGACACAAGGTGCTGAAGGGCGAAGGTGGGGTACATCAGCAGCAGGCCTGCAGGGAAACTGGCCTGCTAATGAAAAACCACCCACACCTCATGTCAGCCCACCATCTGGTCTGAGCCAGGCCTGAGAGGAGAAGAGTCTGGGAGGCCGGGCTCTGACCCAGCATGGAAAGGCAACAGAAGGCTTCTCAGTGCTCAGTCCCTCGGTGAGTAGGAACTGAGCAAGCGCACATGAGCAGAAACGAGACCCGCCCCACTCAGGTATGGACTCATGCAACGCTGCGGTCTCCGGGGGGCCCTGCATCCCAAGGGAAAGGTCAAGTAAAACTGGCCCAGACACATTTATTATGAGCTGAAGGACAGGCACAAGCAGGACACACATGCACGCGCACATGTGCACACCGCACACATGAGCACGAGCACACACGCACAACCTGCCTGCCCTCAGCTTCCCTGCGCAAACAGGAACTTCCAGGGAGCATGGAGAACCAGCAGGGAGGATGGGCTTGACCAGCCTCTCTCTTGAGCTCTGCTTTCCCTTCCCAGCCCTGATGGTGTGAAGGGCACCCACACGCAGTGGGAGGCGGAGTGCCTGAGGGACGTGGGCTCTCGTGTACAGGCCCAGAGAGAACCCAGACTCCGACTTCCCCACCCCTGCCCCCCAGGCCTCTGGAGACAGCAAGCTCAGTGCTCACCTGTGCAGAGTCAATGACAGCCACGATCATGTTGAGCAGCTCCCCGCTCCGCAGCGTCTCATCTGGAAACTAGGGAGAAAGAGAGAGAGCAGGGATGTGGGCCGGACCCTGGCGCTCATCTACTTGGCCACAGCCTTTCTCACCAACTCGGGCACCACTGGTCCTGCATGGAACCAAATGCCTACAACCTGGGAATCTAAGCCTTGCAAGCCCCAGGTTTCAGTATCCATGTTTGCACATCATGAGCGGACTGTGTATGAAAAGAGCAATGGGGCGGGGGTGGGGGGGTGGGGGGGTGGGAGCACGGGCTGTGTGTGTGCTAGAGATAAAGCCAGAGCCGACAGGGACGTGATGGCCAGTTCATTAAACAACCTTTGCACGCCTGGCAGCGGGGAGCTCCAATCTGAGCAGACTCTCAGCCACAGAATAGTTAGGGAGAACCTGTGTGTAGGATGTGTGAGGGCATGTGGGGTAGGCAGGTCCCCATGCAGAGAGCAGGGAGGGGTTACCTCCTGTATCCCCCCCCCAGGCTGTGCTCACAGTTCCTCCTGTCATGTCCACACCCTGAGCCCTCATTTCCCTCTTCCTGGGAACATTTGCCAAGAGGAGGAAGAGATGACTCCTCCTCCTCCATCCCAGCTGAGAGAAGGCTTCACATGGCAGGGAAATGAAAGTGAGCCTCCACTACATCAAAGGCGGCTTGGGAGATACGCACAGAGGTCTATCGGGTTAGGAGACCTGTCTGGAGACAGCAGATAGATGTAGCCAGAGAATCCAAGTAAACAGGGGAAGACGCATTTCGGCTGACCCAGAGTGAGACTTTGGGAGCTTAAACAAACCTTCAAGTTATAAAAAAGAGGGAAGAAGACAGCCATGCTATGGCATGCAGCGACTCATAAGGTCCCTGGGCACATGGACAGCAGCTCGGGAGTATAAGGAAAAGGCAGCGGTGGCGGCCGCGCCTATGCTCCCAGCGCTCACTAGTCTATGGCCACCTTGGGCTTCACAGAGAATCTTAGGCCAGTCAGGGCTACAGAAGGAAAAGAGTCTCCAACAAGAAAAAGAGTGTACTGAGGTGGGGTCACCTCCCACCCCACGGGGACCCTGTGGGGACGCTGACCTCTGTGTAGATGGAAGGTGTGAGGTGACACAGCAGCCGCACATCATCCTCCTGGCAAGCCTTCATGTCCATCATCAGGCAGGTGTGCAGATCACCCAGCTGGGTAGCCTGGGCAAACGACTCGTACAGGTTCATCTTGCCTGCGGCGGCTTTGCTGCAAAACCAGTTAGGCCTAAGTGAGCAGTGTAAGCCGGCACCAGGGCCTCTCCCATCCCCGGGGAGGTGCCCATCTACCCTGCGTGCTCAGTGTTCATGGACCCCAAATCCCTCCTCATCTTCTCCAAATGCTCAGCAACTCCAGGGCCAGGAGACAATTTACCTGCCCCAGTGCTGGCTTTTATTTGTTTTGTTTTCCTTTTTGCTTGTTTATTTACTTGAGACAGGGTCTCACTATATAGCCCTGGCTGACTTTGAACTTGCTCCGTATGTAGATCTGGCTGACCTTGAACTTATGGAGATCTACTTGCCTCTGCCTCCCAAAGAATGCCACTATTAGAAGTGTGCACCACTGCCAGGTGTGGTGGAGCACACCTTGAAACACAGCACTCGTAAGGCAGAGGCAGAGCTCTGTGAGTTCAGAGGCCAGCCTGGTCTATAGTGAGGCCAGGACAGCCAAGACTACACAGAGAAACCCTGTCTTGAAAAACCAAAAAGAATAGCCAGGCATGGTGGCGCCCACCTTTAATCCCAGCACTCGGGAGGCAGACAGATCGCTGTGAGTTCAAGGCCAGCCTGGTCTACAAAGGGAGTCCAGAACAGCCAAGGCTACACAGAGAAACCCTGTCTCGAAAAACCAAAAAAGAAAGAAAGAAAAAGAAAAGCACGTAGCACCAGGCCCAGCTTCCCAGTGCTCTAACCACCATCACTGACTTCTGAGCGCAGAGGGAAGGACTCCTGTCAGCTGACAAGTACCATCTGACGCCATATACAAAGCCTCCATTGGAGCTGAGGCTTCAACGTAAGAATTAAAACCTTGTTGCTCGCCAGGTGTGGTGGCGCACGCCTTTAGTCCCAGCACTCAGAAGGCAGAGGCAGGAGGATCTCTGTGAGTTCGAGGCCAGCCTGGTCTACAAAGCGAGTCTAGGACAGCCAAGGCTACAGAGAGAAACCTTGCCTCAAAAAAACAAAACAAAATAAAAAAACCTCATTGCTCTCAGACAAGAAAACTCATGAAGCTGGGCCTGGTGACACACATGTGATCACAGAACTCCGGAGGAGGCTAGAGGATCTTTGGAGGTTCTGGGAACCTATCTCAAAATGAGACCTCCAAGTAGACCAGTCAGTACTTGGGAGGTAGAGGCAGGAGGATCCGGAGTTCAAGACCATCCTTGGCGACAAAGCAAGTTTGAGACTAACCTAGGCTATATGAAACCATCTTAAAAAACAAAATAAACTAGGCATGGTGGTGCACGCCTTTAATTAATCCCAGTAACTTGGGAGGCAGAGGCAGATGGATCCTGAGTTTGAGGTCAGCCTGGTCTACAGAGTGAGTTCAAGGCAGTCAGTACTAACCCTGAGTCAGTCAGTCTGTCTGTCTGTCTGTCTCTCTCTCTGTATACATATACACACAGAGAAACCTTGACTTAAAAAAACAAAATAAGCGGGCTGTGGTGGCACACACCTTTAATCCCAGCACTTGGGAGGCAGAGGCAGGTGGATTGCTGTGAGTTTGAGGCCAGCCTGGTCTACAAAGCAAGTCCAGGACAGCTAAGGCTACATAGAGAAACCTTCTCTTGAAAAACAAAACAAAACAAACAAAAAAGAAAAAAGAAAAGGGGGGCTGGAGAGATGGCTCAGCGGTTAAGAGCACTGACTGCTCTTCCAAAGGACCCAGGTTCAATTCCTAGCACCCACATGGCAGCTCACAACTGTCTGTAACTCCAAGATCTGACACTCTCACACAGACATACATGCAGGCAAAACACCAATGCACATACAATAAAAGTAAATAAATTTTAAAAAGAAAACAATAAATAAATAAACAAGCAACAACAAAACAAAAAACAAAGAACTGAAGGCAAAGATCAGTGTCAGTGCTGGCCTAACATGGGCTCAAGCCTCACACCACAACAAAGTGAAAAAAAGGCCGACTCATAACATGCATTAGAGCCGGGTGGTGGTGGCGCACGCCTTTAATCCCAGCACTCGGGAGGCAGAGGCAGGCGGATCGCTGCGAGTTCGAGGCCAGCCTGGTCTACAAAGTGAGTCCAGGACAGCCAAGGCTACACAGAGAAACCCTGTCTCCAAAAACAAAAACAAAAAAAACAAAAACAAAAACAAAAAAAAAACCCCATGCATTAGAAACGCATCAGGAAATGAGACTTCTCATATAGCTAGACATGGTAAGAAGTTGTACCTACTTTGGAAAACAGTTTGGCCACAAAGTTACCATATGGCCCAGTAGCCCGTGCACACACAAACTGCAAACTGCCATTCATAGAAGCTGCACTCACAAATGTACAAAACAGATAGGAGAAGGGGAGAAGGAGCAAGTGGCTGCTGAACGGCACAGGCTTCTCTCTGGGGTGCTGAAGGGCTTAAGCAGCAGACGTGGTCAGCATTGCCAGGCACATTAGAGCCAAGTGCACTAAACAGGGTGTGGTGGCGCACACCTTTAGTCCCAGCACTCAGGAGGCAGAGGCAAGAGGATCTCTGAATTTGAGGCCAGCCTGGTCTATACAGAGAGTTCCAGGACAGCCAAGGCTACACAGAGAAACCCTGCCCCAATAAACAAAACACAAAAACCCTTTGAATTGTGTGCTTTGTTTGTATGTGCATGTCCACGTATGCTCACATACGTAGAGGCCAGAGCGGGACCTCGGGGATCGTTCTCAGGAGCGATCTAGCTTGGCTGTTTTAGATAGGGTCTCTCACTGGGACCTGGCACTCACAGGCTCCAGCAGGGGCTGTCCCACCAGGACACCCTGACCCCACCCATCCACCCCCTCGGTGCTCAGACTCTAAGCACGTGAAATCATGCTTGGCCTTCAGCACAGTGCTAGGGAGCAAACTCAGGCCCACACGACATACTTGGACTGTAACAATTGAACTACAGAACAACGCAGCTCCTGGCTTGTTTTTTGTTTTTGTTTTTGAGACAGGGTTTCTCGGTATAGCTTTGGCTGTCCTAGCTGGCCTTGAACTCAGAGATCTACCTGCCTCTGCCTCCCAAGTGCTGGGATTAAAGGTGTGTGCCACTACTATCCATCCTCACTTGTTATTTGACACAGGATCTTACATAGCCCAGGTTGGCCTCAAACATTCCCTGTAGGACTGGCAAGTTGGCCCATAGACACTTGCTATGCAGGTCTGCACTTGATCACCAGAACCACCTGTGTAAAGGTGGAAGGCAAGACTCCACACAAGCTGGGAGTGCTATTTAGCAAGGCTGACCTGAATTCCTAATCCTTCTGCTTCTACCTCCAAGTCCTGTAATCACAGATGTGTCCCAGCGCTCCTGGAAGAACTGAATACTTAAAAGGGTGAGCTGTTGGAGCTGGGCGTGGTGGCGCTACACCTATAATCCCAGCACTCAGGAGGCAGAGGCAGGTGGATCTCTGTGAGTTCAAGGCCAGCCTGGTCTACAAAGTAAATTTAGGACAGCCAAGGCTACACAGAGAGACCCTATTTCAAAAAAACCAAATGGGGAGGCGGGGGGGGGGGGAGGAGAAAGGGTGAGCTGTCCAGGCCTTGTGCAACTGGCCTGTCATCCCAGACACTTGGGAGGCCAAGGTCTGTCTGGGCTCAGGCTTAGAGGCTAGCCTGAGCTATATGAAATTGTCTCAAACAAAGAAACAAACACTACCAAGAGCAGCAAAGATGCTGAATATACAGCTCAGAAGCAGACCGCTTGCCTGGCATGCACAGAACCCTGGACTACACAGCTCAGTAGCGGACCCCTTGCCTGGCATGCACAGAACCCTGGACTTGTTATCTCCGCTGTAAAACTGAAAAGAGACGACAGTAAAGTACTCAATACATGTCCTGTTTTGACATGAAGCATGCCCTCAAAGCTCACATGTGCATCCAATTGCTGATGCAACCGGATCCTTTCTGGTCCTGAGAAAGGGCTTTATGTAGCCAAGGCTGGCCTGGAACTCCTACTCCTACCTCCAAAATATGGAGACCAGAGGAGGTCAGACCCCAAGAATACTGATGGATTGATTCATAATTTGATGGCAATATTGGAAGGCAGTGGAAAAGTTCCAGGAGCTTATGGCCTACGTGGAGGCCCTGGGTACCTATTCACATTTGTCCCTGCTCTTCTTGCTGTTCTGAGCTGAGCAGCTTTCTCTGTCACATGACCAGAGCTATGACACTATCTTTCTGCAGGCCTAGAAGAGTAAACCCAGCAGACTCTGGACTGAGAGGTCTGAAACCATGAGCCAGCACAAACCTTTCCCCTTTAAGTCTCTCTCAGTGTGTCACAGAGATGAAAAACTTACTAACACAGGATGCACGGGCCCTGGGGATAACCCCCAACACCAGGACTAACAAACAGAAGATAGTGCTGCGGCTGCTAGCCTAGAGGGGAGGGGGCTGGTGGGAGCCTGGGGGGGAGGGGCAGGGAGGGGCTGGCTCTCCAGAATGCCCTGAGTGCACATCCAGCAGAGACCGCACGCACCTTGCCCTCAGGTAGTAGAGCAGGTGGTAGCCAATCTTGGGCTGTTTTTGGTAGAGCTCGGAGAGAAGATCCAGAAGCAGAGAGAAGCTGCTGTTGTCCTCCTGCATCTGGCACAGGTTCCTAGACAGAAGGGCAGAGGGGCGTCACCAGGGCACAACCCTGCGGTGCCAACGGGGCGGAAAGGGTTGTCTGCTCACTGACCACGCCCCCACCCCCTCAAACACACCTCCCCCACCCCCGGCACTAGAGGACCCAGGACCCAGGCAGGGACATCTTGGTACTGCCAGCTAAGTGCTTACCTGAATATTAGGTAGAGGGGTTTCCCTACTGATTCCTCCAGGGACCTAGAAGACAATGCTGCTGTAAGAGTCTCTGTGGAGGGAGACCGGCTAAAGGCAGGTAACATGCGAGACCAGACATCTAGCCAACGCCTGTCCTACCCAAAGGGAAACTTCCTGCAGCTCGTGCTTTGTAACAGAGAAACAGGTTCCTGACACAGAAGCACAAGCTGAGGGTGGTATCCTCACTGCGGAGGAGACTCCTGACCTCTGGCAGAGCCCAGACAGCACAACCTGGGGACACTGGCCCAGCAGCAGGCCTGGAAAAACAGGGTGGGCGTGCTGGTGTCCTGCTCGGAACTCAGGGTCCATTAGCACACGTAAGCACGGAGCCGCCAATAAGGAGGGCTCATCTCCAGGCCACAGTGAGGTCCGTGTGCCTGGGATCTGGCTTCTGAGGCCCGGGGTATCAGAGAGAAGCCTTACTCTTCAGTGACCTCTTCCGGCAACACCTCCCCTCGAAAATGGGCCTTGAAGAGCTCCTGTAGACAGGAAGCAAGGACAGACAGCTGCTCCGAGTCAAAGTCTTCCTGGGTGACAAGAGGGAGAGACATCACGACCCAGACCTGGGCTCACTGACCCCACCTGCTCCAGAGCCTCGGTCTCATCCCCCCGTGTCCACCTCCCAGAGCAGCTCCCTCCTTTCCCTGCCTCAGAAGGGGTTCGTTTGGGGAAGGAGAGGTGGGGGTTCGATTCCCAGTGAGGCATGCTTGTGAGCTGGGAAGGCGTAGACTGCTTTCTCCCCCAGGACTGGGCTCCTCACCTCCAGGACCTGGTCCACAATTTCCTGCATAACCTCACACTGGGCCTCTGTATCACTATAGGATAAAAATGAAAGGAGATCAGTAAGGGGGGGGGGGGCAAACACACCCAACTGTGTGCATACACATGTGACCCACAAAGGAGCTGCAAGCGCCTACCTCGGACGGGACACCTCTGGGCAGCATGTGCTGCTCTGTGAGCAGGGGTCCAAACAGGAGGAAAATGCTCACTTGCCCTGCTCCAGTCTCTAGAACAGAGACCGGGGCCCCAAGGTGCAAGGGGATGGGGCTACCCTATTGCAGGCCTATGCTCCCCAACATCAGCTAGACTTTTTCCATGAAGCCTCAACTTCCCCTCTGCGCCCCACCACCCACCCACACCAGGAGCAGGAAGCACCTGCTTGGGCCTCCTGAGGTGGGGGCAGGGTTTGTACCCACCTTCCCTTCTGCAGCTGCAGCACTTTGTCCCTCAGGGACTCGTCCAACTGGTCGAGGTAAGGGGTGACATCGACGGGCTCCTCCACAACAGTCTCCTTGATGGGGTGGAAGCGGAACTCTCTCTTCTTCCCTGAGAGTGGGGTGTCAGACTCCAGCACCCGAGACAGTAGCCACAACTGCCCGCTCGCCCCTACAGCCCTTGGAGGGAATCTGTCCACTCACGGTGCTGAAGGCCAGGCTGCGCACAAGGTCCAGCTCATGCCCACTAGGGGGCAGGACCACGTTAGCCTCCTGCCTTTAGTATCAAATGCTAAGCTCTCCACCAGGGAGCCTCATCTAGTGATAATAAGCCAAACTCTGTCGTGGGCAAAAGAGGAAGCACAGAAGGCCTGCAGGCCTCTTGGGCTGTCACAACTCAAACCTCACCTTTGCTGTTGAGATCTTCCTCGTCGTCACTGAAGGCTGCTTCTGCATTGTCATAGCAACTCTCATCCTTATCTGACAGATGGTTGTCCATTTCCATAGAAACAGGCTCTTCAATTTTGACTTGTGAGTAAAGAGAGAAAGACTCCTGATAGCCTCCTGTGTTCCCAGCGCGCTGATGCTTCTGGGAAGGAGACTAGTGGGCAGTGGGAGACTCTAAACGGTAAGTGCTGGAAGGAAGGACAGACTTGTCTTCTCAGCTCTGTGACCCACCCAGACCTCTCCATGTCTGTTCTGGATACATGGTAAGTGACCCACAGTCTTTGTGTATGTGATTTTTTAAAAAAGTTTTTTGAGACAGGGTTTCTCTGTATGTAGCCTTGGCTGTGCTGGAATCACTCTGCAGACCAGGCTGGCTTTGAACTCACAGAAATCAGTCTGCCTCTGCCTCCTGAGGGCTGGGATTAAAGGCGTGCGCCACTACCACCTAGCTCTTTTCTTTTTATTCCCCTCCCCCCCCCAAAAAGTCAGGATTTCTCTGTGTAGCCTTGGCTGTCCTGGACTCACTTTGAGGACCAGGCTGGCCTTGAACTCACAGAGCTCCGCCTGCCTCTGCCTCCCTGGGTGCTGGGATTACAGGTCTTTTTCTTCTCTGAAACAGGGCTTTCTGTATTCCAGGGTACCCCTGCCCCCTGATATTCCTGCTGCCACCTCCCAGGTGCTAAGATTACAGGCATGCATCACCATGCTCAGCTCTGGGCACATTTAGTAGTGTTCTTTCATTTAAAACCGAGTTGGAAAGTAGTGCTTGCCTTAAGCCCTTATTCCAAAACAAAACGGTGTGGAAGCCAGTCTGGCAGATGGAGCAACGACAAGCTCTTAGGAGAGGCCTGGACTAAGAACTAAGAAGAGTGATGGACAAGGACAGTATTCACTGAAATTTCACTAACGGAAAGGAAAGAGAGCAAGGGCAACCAGGGAAAATTCACTTAAGGCTGGATGAAGGGCTCTGTGGGAAAGTCCGTACCTTCCACGGGAGGGGAGGGTGAGCTGCAGAACTCAGGGAATTTCTCTCGAAGCATGGCCCGAAGCTCTTTATCCAATTTAGGGTTGTCAAACAGGGGGGCCAAGTGTCTAATAGAGAACACAGACGAAGGTCAACGTCAGATCTGCTCGCTGCTAACTCAGCACAGACACAGGCCGAGCAGCACGGCTGTGCCACCTTCAGACCCTTCCAGGTCAACAGGGAGGGAAGGCCTTTGCAGCCTATGGTAATACAATGGCGAGACAGAAATTCCTGCGTCAAGAGGGCATCCATCAGTGGAAGGAGTCAGAGCGGGGTGACACCACCTGGATGACGTCTTAGCTAGAGGGGGTCGAACCTAAGGAGAAACGGAGGACCCCCACCCCTAACACACAGATTCCTTACGCCAAGACTCGTTTCTCCACAATGTGGTTGAGGGAAGAGAAGACACCCTGGCGCACGTGGCCTTCCAATGGTGGGTAGAAGTTGGGGATGATCTGGAAGGGAAGGAGTGGAGGGAGTAAGCTGGACTAGCACCTCAGAGCTGTTCTGGTCTTGGTCAAGCGACAGTGAGACAGTTTGGCAGCAGAGAGGACTGCAAAGGCGATGAAGACGGACTCCTCGGACTAGACCCAGCTACTCCTCAGGGAAACCACTCTTGAGTCATCATTTCGCAGTTAAGAAAGCTTATGGCGACAAGGGCCGATTCCACTGGAGACACTGTCTGGTGACTCAGGCGCAGGTCGGCAGCTGAGGCACACTCGGAGACTAACGGAAGCGAACACTGCTCATTCAGGATGGGGAAGAAGCGAGGACAGCCACAACACTTACTCGGCACATGAAGTCCAGGAGCGTGGCAGTGATAGCTGGGTGGGGCTTCATGGAGTGGTGCATGACCAGGATAGCTGGCTCTAGGGAACGTGATGGAGAAGCGCACACCCTATCACACCCCGACATCACACCCCGCTCCCACGTCTGCTCGCAGTGGCCAGCGTGTGTGAATACACACTCTATCACACCCCGACATCACACACTGCTCCCACGTCTGCTCGCAGTGGCCAGCGTGTGTGAATACACACTCTATCACACCCCGACATCACACCCCGCTCCCACGTCTGCTCGCAGTGGCCAGCGTGTGTGAATACACACTCTATCACACCCCGACATCACACCCCGCTCCCACGTCTGCTCGCAGTGGCCAGCGTGTGTGAATACACACTCTATCACACCCCGACATCACACCCCGCTCCCACGTCTGCTCGCAGTGGCCGGCGTGTGTGAATACACACTCTATCACACCCCGACATCACACACTGCTCCCACGTCTGATCGCAGTGGGCAAAGCCCCTAGGGAGTTCTGTGTCTACACCCCCAATCCCAACCAGGCAGGGAAGCCTCCCCAGCTGCGCTCAGTCCTTATCTCCTTTCCTGTACCAGTGTTCAGCTTGGAGGAAAAGAGATGGGCAGACCTCCCCTGCCTGGGCCCTCCCACTCAGAGCCCAAGGCTGGGGGGAGAAGGCAGCAGTGGCTGGCCGGCCTCATCAAAGCCACTTTCCCTCTGGGTGGACGGAGAGCAGAGGGGCACACGGGAGCTGCTCCTGGATAGGCCACCTCCACCCACGCTCCCTGAGGCTGGTGCTGACTGGTCCCAGGCACATACCTATGTTCATAATGCTATCCTTGTCGGGGCTGAAGAACAGCCAGTCATAAAACAAAGCCAGCTTGGCATTAGAGGCAGCAACGTTGGACTGGAAAAGAGAAGGGAAAAGGGCTAGTTTCACTGATCAGCCATCTTTCCAGGGCCCACCCAGGGTGGATTCCAGGCCCAAGTGGCTGTTCTGTCTTTGAAACTCAGTTCCCAGTCAAAGATGGCAGACGCTCATGGGTGAGCAGCACACATGTCTACTATATGGGAACCGGGCTGGAATTTTCATGTGTTGAGCAGCACACATGTCTAATCCCCAGAACTCATGGGCACACTGGTCAACTTGGGGGTTGGGGTGCTATTTACAGTAGCCGGCAGCTGCCTTTGCTGAACCCAGGCACTTCCCTAGAGACCCCTAGGAATGGCCTGCTGCCTGAATCAGCACATTCCAGGGACACCATAAGACGGGGGAGGGGTGCAGGGTGCTTAGGAACACTGTCATCCTAAGTGAGCATCTACAGCCGCGGCTCTCAGCCTTCCTGACGCTGCGGCCCAGTAACACAGTTCCTCAAGATGTGTGACCCCAACCATAGAATTATTTTTGTTGCTACTTCATAACTATAATTTAGCTACTGTTATGAACAGTAATGTAAATGTGATGTGCAGGGTATCTGACAATTGATCTCCAGAAGGAAAGCAACCACTGAAGATGCTGGATCGTAAAGAGCTCTAGCAAAGGACTTGGGCTTTGTCTCAGCACCAACATGGTAGTGTACAATCACTTCTAACTCTAGTTCCTTCCTCTAAGCTCCAGATCTCCACCAGCACACACACCAGCACACACATACACACACACCCATACACACGGCACCCATATACACACACACCCATACACACGCACACACACCATACACCCACACCAGCACACACCCATACACCCACACCAGCACACACCCATACACACACACCAGCACACACATACACACGGCACCCATATACACACACACACACCCATACACACGGCACCCATATACACACACACCCATACACACGCACACACACCATACACCCACACCAGCACACACCCATACACACACACCAGCACACACCCATACACACACAGCAGCACACACCCATACACACACAGCAGCACACACCCATACACACACACCCATATACACACGCACACACACCCATATACACACGCACACACACCCATACACCCACACCAGCACACACCCATACACACCCCCACAGACCCCAGCACACCCACACACCCCACACCAACATATACACCCACACCAGCACCCACCCACTCACACACCCCAGCACACACACACCCCAGCACTCACACACCCCAGCACACACACACCCCAGCACACACACACCCCAGCACACACACACCCCAGCACACACACACCCCAGCACACACACACCCCAGCACTCACACACCCCAGCACACACACACCCCAGCACACACACACCCCAGCACACACACACCCCAGCACACACACACCCCAGCACACATATTCATACACATACACCCACACCAGCACACACACCCATACACACACACATCAGCACACATACCCACACACACACACACACACACACACTCCCCGGCACACACACCCATATACACACCCACACCAGCACACATAGCTACACACCTCCATACATACCCACACACACACACACACACACACACACACACACTCACTCTCTCTCTCTCTCTCTCTCTCTCTCTCTCTCTCTCAGGCATACACACATACCATACAACAAACAAACAGAAGAGCGAGTGCCCTGAGCCTGAGGGGGAAGAACTCCAGAGAATGACTATATAAGGTTTCTAGAAGCAAAGAAGAGAAACAGGGATGCCTTGGACTCACTCCTAGGGGTCCCTTAGGGGCCCAGGGAGGGACCTCAAAAAGCCAGGCTTTGTGCCTACAGTGGTTGGTGCACGTATCACTGTAATACTGAGGAGATAGACCAGAGGACTTGAGGCTAACCAGAGCTATATAATAAGACCAAACAAACAACAAACGAGATCAGGGTTGGGGACCTGGCAGTAGAGGAAATGCTGAGCCTAGTCAAACCCAGGCCCAATTTCCAGAGACAAGGGAGGGAGGTGAGGAGCCTGAAGGGTCCATTAGGGTTCAGATGGCCCTAGGATCAGAAGGAGGATGGCAGCAGCCCGGAACGCACTGGGAGGGCAGTGTTGCTCACCAGGCAGCGGCTTCTGCCCCCAGCCAGGCCCTTTACCGTGCATGTGGTCAGGAGCCAGCCAATGATGGCCCATCGGGGCAAGATGTCGGAACTCAGCACTTCGTTGGAGGGGTGGACTACCCCACAGATGTATCGGATGAGGTCACAGCGCAGGGACTGACTGTCAGGGGTCGAGAGGTACTGGCGCTGGAACCAATCCTGGTACCGCTTTTGCTGGCCAAATCGCACCTGGGGGGTGTGGGGGGTAGAAAGGAGGTGGACGGTGAGCGGAGGGAACCAGAGGCCCGACATGGACATGTGTCCTTCCGACGACGTCACTAAGCCCTCTCCTGGGGACGTCCTGATTCTAACACACTAGCTTGCGGTCACTCTCGCCACTGGCCTTGCACCACAGTGACCTCCAAAGGCAGCTGCCTTTTCCATTCCCCTCAGAAGACATCAAAACAGATCAGCAATGTTAACAAGATGCTTCCAGGTCAACACTGGAACACAACAGTGGTGGTGATGGTGGCTGAGCACTTGAAACGTAGCAACTGTGGCAGACACTAGATTCTCACATATATGTGTGTGATGGCTAGTTTTATGACATAAGCTAGAGTCACTCTGGAAGGTGGGATGTCAACTGGAAAAATGCCACTGCCAGATTGGTCTGTGGGCAAGGAAGGCGGTGGTGCATTTCTTGCTTGATGTTGATTTGGGAGGGCCCGGCTCTGGATGGGTGGTGTCATCCTAGGAACCACTGAAAGCAGGCTGAGCAAGCCAGGAGAGCCGCCAAGTGAGCAGCACCCTCCACGGCTTCCGCTGCAGCTCCTGCCTGCAGGCTGAGGTCCTGCACTGCCCTGAATTCCCTCAGTGACAGACCAGGGAGGGACGTGAAGTAAACTATTTCCTCTCCAGCTTGCTTCTGCTCGTGTTGTGTCATTATTTTTATTACAGCAACAGAAACCCTAACTAAGGCTGCGTGAGCTGGTGCATGCCTTTATTCCCAGCACTTGGGAGGCAGAGGCAAGTGGATCTCTGTGAGTTCAAGGCCAGCCCAGTCTATAGAGTGAGTCCACGACAGCCAGGATTACACAGAGAAACCCTAAGACACTATGTATATACTGTAAATGTGGCTTTTTAGACACAATGTCCAAGCTAGTCTGGGACCTGAGAGTCTCTTGCCTCAGTGTCCTCATCCAGGGCCCATCACACACCTCTACAACTTGCTCCTTTCTCTGATACAAAGCCTCAAGCCCAGGCTGCCTTTGACCCTGTAGCTCCTCCTGCATGGGCCCTCTGAGTGCTAGAATTACAGGCAGGTGCACCCATAGCTCTCTTTTTTTCTCCTGTTATTGTGAGCTTTGGTTTGTTTTGGTCAAGGTCTCACTGTGTATCCCTGGAGAACTTCAAATCTGTGGCAATCCTCCTGCCTCTGCCTCTCAAGTGCTGGTAACACAGTGTCTGCCACCTGGCTACTAATTTAAACTGTAACATTTGGCACGTGGCTACAAGAGGCAGCAGGTCTTGGCAGTTCTGAGCTGTCCTGGGAATTTGAAAGCTGGCCACAAAGGAGCTGTGCAATGCGCAGGCCTAGACCGAGCCAAAGAAAGCATCACGAAGGGACAGCGCCTCAGCCACTTTTGCGTGGGTCAGTGATCAGCGGTGACCAATCTGCACGGAGCTGGACTAACGCCCGACACCGCTAACTCCTCCTCCTCCTCCTCCTGCACAGAGCTTCTCACCCGGGACGTCATGAAGAGGAGCTTCGTTTCCATGTCTGGGGTTAGACGACAGGCTAGAAATTTTCGGGATGTTCTTGACTGAAGCAGCTGCAGGATACCTGACCCAGGGGAGAGGAGGAGAGACGCCTGAGGACCCGAAAAACGCAAGGCTGGGACAAGGCTGCGCCAGCTGCGGTTTTGCTCACGGGCCTAGTCCATGATCAGCCCCAAAGAAGGCCAGCAAAGGCCTACGTGATGGCCACTGGCCACACCAACTGCGGGCCTCTCAGAGCCTGCTGCCCATGTTTTTACAGTTAGAAATAAGCGGGAAATTCAGGGGGAAATAGCGGAAGTCCTAGCCTGATGTCCTGTTCCTAAGTGCGACACTATGAGATCCCAGGACCAGTGTGATCGTGTGGCATAGCCATAAACACTGCAGTCTCCAAATCCTGCCTGTCACTGACTAGCTGTGTGGCCTTCAGTAAGTGACTTAATCTCCGTGAAGCGCATCTTCCTGTGTAGAAAGTGAAATGCTCATATTAAGGCCTGGCACACACCCTCTGACACAGGAGGCGCCCAGCACATGCTTAAAGCATTACTGGAGTGTCACAGCAGCACTTTGCTCTCTGTTCTCACTTCCACGGTCCCAGATGGCGGCCTTTGGCGTGAGCATGCATTTGTGCTGGACACAGGTGTTAGAGGTGTGAGGGGAGGAATGAAGCTATAGAGTTGCTGTTCAGAATACAAAAAGATTCTGGGATAGTCAAAGGGACATGAAAGACCTTGTGCCCGCCCGCGCGCAACACACACACACACACACACACACACACACACACACACACACACAAACACACACCCTGCATGTGCCTTGGAATGAGTCACCGGGGCCATTTTTTTTCCCTATAGCTTCCGGAATAAAACTCAGGACCCTGCTTTATCACTGAGCTACATCCTGAGGCCGACTCTTCCAGGACAAATCAGACCCTATGTCACTCAGCCTCATGATGGCTGAACTCCCTGTCAACCTCCGTGAAGCTGGAGGCTGCCATCACCTTGCCAAGGGGCTCGATATATGTTGATGCACACGTGTCATAGTGTGTTTGTGTAAGTCAAAGCACAACTTTGGGAGGGAGGTCTCTCTGGGGACTGAACAAGGCACCAGGCTTGGCAGCAAGCGCTTTACCTACTGAGCTCTCTTGAGGCCTTGTCTGACATGGTGATATGGAAGCAACGGCTGCAGGAACCAGGCGAGTGGGGCCTGGCAAGGGACTACACGAGCAGCTCTATGCCTCTGCCAGGCCCATACCCAGCTGAAATTGGTAAAGTGTGTCTTACCCCAAGCTGTCTTCAACTAGCAAAAATCCCTTCTACCAACCAACCTCTGCCCCTTCCAATCCACTCAGAACACGCGAGGCCAGGCCACACCCAGGTGCGCGCTCACCTGTGAACTGAGGGCTCAAGGCCTGAGGGTTATGGATGATATCTTTCCAAAGCAGTTCAAATTCTGGTATCCTAGCAACATTCTGAAGTAATCTCACGAGGTCCCGGCCGATCATCAAACATTCCATGAACTGGAGGGGAGGGAGATTGGAGAATGAAACCGCGAGCTGAGGGGCGGAGGGGAGGCTCGAGTCGTCGCTTCTGGGGGAAGCACAAAGACCAGCAGGGGCTGCGGGGGGAAGGGAGGCAGAGGGGCCCTAGCGCGGCTCCTCCGCGGCCAAGGGACTGGCTATGCAGCTGTGCAGGGAAGAAAGGTGGGGGCTGGGATCCCTAACAAGGATCTGAGGTGCCTGGAAGAGCTGGGGCCACGCTGACTCTCACGTCAGTCACGTCCCCTTTCCATTTGGGATCAAAGGGAAGCAATTCCAGAGGTACAGGCTCATTCTGCCCATCAGAAGAGACTCTTGGTGACTTAAGAAATGATCTAAGCCGGGCGTGGTGGTGCATGCCTTCATTCCCAGTACTTGGATCGCTGTGAGTTCGAGGCCAGCCTGGTCTACACAAGGCTACACAGAGTTACACAGAGAAACCCTGTCTCAAAAAACCAAAACCAAACTAAACAAACAAACAAAAGATCTATATGTGCATGCTCCAAACAGTACTGATTAACAGCACGTGGCTATACAATCTGTGAATGCACTTTGTTTTGCCCACACATATGTACGTACATTATGTGCCTACAGGGGCCAGAAACAGGGCTAGGTTTTCTGAACTGGAGTTCCATATGGTTGTGAGCCACCATGTAGGTGCTGGGAACCAAACCCAGGTCCTCTGCAAGAGCAGCACCCACTCTTAACTGCTGAAATTTTATCTGATTTTACCTGCTATTACTTTTAACTTAAATTTTCCTATGTGGTCAGTGGCCTTAAAGTAGCCTAGATCTAGGATACCTCTCTTGGGAGAAACTATAGTAAATAACTCATAATCCACCCAAGTAAACATGGCAATTACTTCCAGGGGAGATGATTTAGCTAACAGTGGGCACACAAGAATAGCTGCTGTCTGCCACGCACAGTGGCGCACGCCTGTAATCCCAGCACTTGGGGAGGCAGAGGCAGGCAGATCTCTGTGAGTTCGAGGCCAACTTGGTCTGCAAAGCAAGTCCAGGACTAACAGAAAAACCCTGTCTCGGGGTTAGGGGGGTGGGGGTGCAGGGAAGAATAAAAGAAACGGCTGTCTGTTGCACAAACAATGAAAACTGAAACTGACCAGAAAAGCCCTGAGGATGTCAGTACTATATGTGACATTTCTAGGAGTGAGGGGTATTCCACACCAGTTCCCTGTCCTGTGCTCCTGAGCTGTCTAGGGATGATGAAAGCACCACCTCGGAACCACCTGCATCTTTAACGAGGTAGCTCTGGCCCAGATGCATAAAGGCCATGGGACACCACATCTCCTATCACTTCCTCATACTGTCTGCCCCGGTCCCTTACCCGTTCCCGGAGCAAGGAGATGCAGAAGTCGACTTCTTTCTGTCGGAGGCTCTGGAGCTGGGTGGTCCCGTGGTGGTCCACGATGAGCCGGAGGTATGTGTACACAGCCATGGCAATGAGGATGCTGCTCTTCAGGACCCACTCCCTGCAGGAAGGGAGGACACTGCACCTGCCTCTTGCCTAGACCTTCTTTCTCACCCTACTGGCCTGCACCTCACACTGCTCTGATGATCACACTCTGAGAATGGCTTCTGTCATTCACGCTGTTGTTATCTAACTGTGAGTTGACTAAGGTGAAGGGAACTAATGTCCTTTACCAGACAGATGCCCAACAAAGGTAGGCGCTGAATAAAATCAGCCTCTTATGACACAAATACA
Organism: Acomys minous; assembly: GCF_964271855.1. Lineage (NCBI taxonomy): Eukaryota > Metazoa > Chordata > Mammalia > Rodentia > Muridae > Acomys > Acomys minous. The sequence goes on from NC_140499.1 coordinate 62,682,239, forward strand.
TTCAAGCTGCTGATAAAATAATTGTGTGTGAGCCAGGTGGTGGTGGTGCATGCCTGTAATCCTAGCACTTGGGAGGCAGAGGCAGGTAGATGGCTGTGAGTTCAAGGCCAGCCTGGTCTACAAAGTGAATCTAGGACAGCCAAGGCTACACAGAGAAACTTTGTCTCGAAAAACAAACAAACAAACAAACAAAATGTTTTCTGTGTCAGTAGTCCTCTGAAGTGTGATGCAAGGACCTCCAGGGATTTCCAGGGCCCTTTCAGGACCTGGAGTTCCTAGACCGCACTGGGCTAACCCTCCTACAGGCTTATTATTACAGCCAACCAAGCCACCGACCCCACCCTCAGATAGTGAGTCACCTGCCCTAACCCAAAATCTGAGGGGTTTTTAAGCGGGGAGAGGGCATCTGCTTTTAGATGGCAAAGACCATTTCCCTGGAATACAGTGATAAAAGCATTATCTTTTTTCCAGGGGCTTCAAAGGGGGCGAAGGGAAGGGCGCAGTGGGAGGCTCCAACACTCTAGTGCTGCCTCCAAGCACCAAGTAGTTTGTAATTGCTTTCACACCCCTGCTGAAAGGCAGCAATGGAGGAAGGGTTTAATTAACAGAACCAGGAGGCATCCTGACTCAGGAAAAGTAATCAAGCCATTTAATTAACTATGAGGCTGTGGCCTTTTCTTTCTCTGAGTTTTCTTTTGTGATGTGGGAGCTGTTTCTGGTCTTTGAAACAGGGTCTTGCTGTACAGCCCAGGTTAGACTTGAATTCCTGGTAATTCTCCTGCCTCAGCCCCCCACATGCTAGGATTATGGGCATGCACTACTATGCCCAGCACTGTCCTTTTGTTTTCACAAAATGGAAATGCTAGCCAAGGACATGTGCTTCCTTTTACCCCCATATCCCTAAAAATACTTGGGGGTTAGGTAAACAGGATGGTAGGCTAGAACACAGTTTTAAATGCCACAGTATTCCCTTTCAGCAAAACTGTGAAGGGGTCGGGCAGCGCTGTGGCAGCCGTCTGACCTCTGTATGGAAGGTCAGCTTTAAGGTATGGCTAGGACAGAATCTGACACAAGGAACAGAAGGGCAGGAATTGCTTTTGAGGAAGATTGTAGCAGAGGAAAAGGACAAATCTGCCACTGGGATGGCACGGTGAAGAGGAGAGGAAGGTGGAAGTCAGGCCCTCTAGCCAAAGGTTGCAAAGAAACACGAGAGACCAAAAGAGAAGCAGAGGCCTAGTAAGAAACCGCTAGGAAGTCCCACTGCTAGTGTGATGACCACAGCGGCCCCAGGGCAGCTGCATAACTGGGCCCTGGACACTAGGTGGCACTACACAGCAGGCCTGGGCAGAACACAGCTTCCTCCGTTATGAAGAGAATCATCCTTTTAAATTGAAATGAATGTAGACAACTTTAGGCCTCTCAGTCATTTGGCTATTTGGTGTCTTTACTCAGAAAAAGATGCTAAAAAGAAGTGATGCAGAAACTGGGACCAGGGCTGGAGAGATGGCTCAGAGGGGAAGAGCACTGACTGCTCTTCCAAAGGTCATGAGTTCAATTCCCAGCGACCACATGGTGGCTCACAATCATCTATAACGAAATCTGTATACATAATAAATAAATAAATAAATTAGGATAAGTAGGAGCTTTAAAAAAAAAAAAGAAAGAAAGAAACTGGGACCATAGCATCCAGGGGAAGCCGTAAGCAAATTTACATAACACAACAGGCCTCACACCTTCACTTTGTTGGGGAAGAGAAGCCAGAGAGTTAAATGTGGCCCCACAGCACTTCCAAGCAGGGTCTCTGCTCCCTATTGCTTCTTTACCCACACTGCCTCTGTGCCATTCCAAAAAGAGCACGTGCTGGACTGAGAGGCACCTGCCCCTCTGCTGAGCTCATTTCCCCACCAGCTCCCCCAAAATATAAACATTCCAAGGAGGTCTGGGTCAAAAATAAACCCTTATCAGATGAAACCAGTTTTTCCTGGGTTCAGAGATATTTTAGCTCCTTCTTTCTCCTCCTCCATCTCCTCGGGCACACTGTGGCTTCAGTTCTCTCATCGGCCACCGGCCACCGGTGGGCTCGCCACGCCTTCCCCTGGCCTCAGAGCACTCTGGAGCCAGAGCCCTTTGTCCCCATGTCCCATCTCACACCCCTCACCCTGGCTCGTGCCCCACCCTTCATGGCAGACTCTACCTCTGCTCCGTCAGGATATCCAGAACACTTTCTGCCAACCAGATATTTTTGGCTGTAACATCGCCACCTGGTTTCAAGGGGTGGGAGGAGAAGAATCAGAATACAGTAGCTCTAATTAGCATCTCAGCTAATCGATAATCTCTTCACTCACCCTGCTGGTCCACCCAGCTATGCCACCCACTACTGCCCTGAATGCTAGAATAAAGCATCCTCTCCTTTAGGATGTAAAGCTCCCCCATTTGCCTTGACAGAGAAAGGGACCGGCTCTTCTATTCTTCTACAACTGCCACTTTACCAGAGAGGATGTTTTCCCATGCACCAGGAACTGCAGAGGGAAAGCGATGTCCTTGAAAAGTAATGTCTGAGAGGACAGACCTGAGAAGGCCCGGCTGAAAGGCAAAGGCTGTGCCTGGACTAGGGTCTAAGAGAGGTAGGTAGCTGACGCGGGGCAGTCCAGCGGCTGAATGTCAGGGTGGGACTCGGGATCCTGACAGGCTAAGGGGGCGTTTTCTAGACACCAGTCTTTGGATCTTGCCCCTAAACTCCTGGAGCAGAATTAAAACACGGTGTCACCAGACAAAAATATTGGGGTGAGAAGTGGGGCTGGGAGTGTCAAATAGGAAAGAAAAGTGCCAAGAAAGAATAAAAATAAAATTTCAGCACACCAATGCTACACTTTGCCCTGGATCTCAGTGAAAAAAATTCCATGCCAAATCACAAGGATTAGGGGCCATACACAGTAAGCAGTGACATCAGAGCTGCAGAAAACCCTCTAGAAAAGGCAAAGCACAGCAGGTAGGACGGTGCACGCTAGGAAGCTGTCCAGGAGGAGCGCGACATCTGAAGCCAGCATGGGCTGCATCGCAAGACATTTTTTATTTAAAAATAAAAAAATAAAATAAAAGGGAGAGTGGAGGGGGTTGGCGCTGGTACACTTCAGAAGACTGGGTGCACTCCTGAGGCCTTGGGTTCAGTTCTTACCACCACAGCAAAGAAAACAACGGAAACCGGGCACCAGTGGGCACTCGTGAGGCAGAGCTGCACACCAGCCTCGTTTGTATTACTTAGTATTTTATTCATTTGTTTTGTTTCTTGTTTTTAACAGGAAAACAAAACACAAGCAATCTCAGAAGCAGGAGAGGTGACTTGGGCCAGACCTTTTTCATATCCGATATTTCAGACAGATGTCATGGACGCCGAGATTAAAAAAGCCCTAAATGTCAGGGACATTCTGCGACACTGTCCCTCAGACTGGCCCCAGTCAGACGCCAAAATTACTCGGAGCCAGTGTTTATAAGAGGGGTGGAGCCAGGGAAAGCAGAAGGCAGAGAGCAATGGCCCCTCAGTCCTCTCTGCACCCCGCTCCCGATCTAGCACGCTCCCCAACTCCAGAGCGATGGCTGGCTAACACAGGCCACATACCTAGTCAGGTCTTAACTTAGCAGAAAAGAAATCAAGGCAAGACTCTCTGATCCAAAAGCCCCCTGTGGTTTTCCAATCTGATTTTTCTTGCAATGTATGTGGCAGAAGACCCCTGCACCAGGCTCCATGGACCCACCTAGTGGGCTCCTCAGTTCCTCGGCTCCATCTTCCACTGCCTAGACTTAGCTCTGGGCTCTCTCTCCCCTTTCTTCCTATGCTCTTGCTGACAAGCTTACCTGCAATCTGCTTCATAAATGTCATGCAAACACCATCAGCTCCCAGAACTCCACTCTTCACTAGCTCCCGAACCAACCACACCAACTAGAGGCAAACAGAACAGAGATGTGAGTCTGACAGAGGAGCTTACTCAGCAGTGCTATAAGCTGCAGCCCACAGCCTCTCCCTTCAGCGGGTCCACCTTCAGCCTATAGCACTGTTTTCCTGTCTTGTTTGGAGCTGGGGACTGAACCTAGGCCTTGTGCACGCTAAGCACATGCTCTAGTTACACCCCCAGCCCTGCTCTTTCCTTCTGGCCTTACCTGAGCACGGCAGGTATCCTGCAACTTCAGGTACTTCTCCATAAGTATCTGGTTTATTTTATTCAAGACAATGTTCATGCCATCACGACTCACGAGAGCCAAGTCCCGGTAACACTGTGAGAAATAAGGTTTGTGAACAGCCAGTTAACCAGCTAAGCTCAGCTGCTGACTCCACAGGCACCCCCAGTCCCCCCAACCCCAAGTCCATCCTTAGATAACAGCAGCAGGGCACTGAGAGGCAAGGAAACATTGCGTTCTGCATTCCTTCTGCAGACCTAACCTCTGCTCTACCTCTTAGGGGAGCAGAAAAAGGACTAAAAGATTCTCTAATAAGGCAAGAAGGCCTGCTTGGCAAAGCTCCTAGTCCTGTGCCTGTCCCCAACCTCCCTTTTCAGGAAGTGTCATGCTGTTTGATGCCACTAGCTGAGCAAACCCAGGTGGAAGCCATCTGTGTTTCATCTGCCAGTGAAAGGTCACTGAAAAATGGGTTCGGGTGAAAGTCAAAAAGAAACCCAGAGGTTTTTAGACTTGCTGTAACCCAGCCAGACGCAGCAAAGGGAATAGAAAGGGACCAGGGTCTGGGAAAAAGGACAGAAACAAAATTGCACTTTCTTAGCTTGATATAGTGGCACGTGCCTATAATCCCAGCATTTGGGAGGGAAATTACAAGTTCAAGGCTAGCTTGGGCTATAAATTGAGACGCTTGCCAGGCATGGTGGCGCACGCCTTTAATCCCAGCACTCGGAGGCAGAGGCAGGCAGATCACTGTGAGTTGACAGCCAGCCTGGTCTACAAAGTGAGTCTATGACAGCCAAGGCTCTACACAGAGAGACCCTTTCTTGAAAAACCAAAATAAATAAATTAGAGTGAGACTCTTGTTTAAAACCAAAACAAACACTTCCTTGTTTGCTTGAGACAGAGCCTTACACCGCAGCTCAGGGTGTGCTGGAACTCACAGTATATGTCCATCTTGCTGTCTCAGCCTCCTAAGACCGTGGGTCTGCAGGCATATACTACTCCAGCCCCTCACAGCCATCGGTGGTGTTACGTAACAGTGATCCCAGCACTCAGGGGGCAGAAGCAGGCAGATCTCTGTGAGGACAGCCAGGTCTACAGAGTGAGTTCCAGGCCAGCCAGGGACACACACAGGAACTTTTCTCAAAACAACAAGAATAAATAAATAAACAAAAAGTCCAGGAAGTTTTATGCTTATTTGTTTGTGAGTGTAGGTCAGAGGAAAGCTCTCTCCTTCCTCATGTTGTGTGGCAAGTTTTTTACCCTCAGCCATCGTGCCAGCCCGCAAACAAGATCGCTATTAACTAATGCCTTTCCCCTGGTCTCCTGGCTGACCTTTGCTTTTGCCAAGGATTGAAGGATGACGGGAGGGGGCTTTAGCACCCACACCCTCACCCCTGGGGGATAAGGGAGTGTGGCCGGTTCCTCTGAGTCACTGCTTCCCTTTCCTTAGCGCTTTTCCTCTTCAGTGAAGTCACAGGCCTTAGGGAACCTCATTAGCTGCCTCCTGCACCTGCTGAGTTCTTCCTGTCACAGTCTCAGCCAAAAGGGTAAAACTTAAGGAGACTGCTTCTCAGCTAGGAAGAAACCCCAGAAGGCTGGTGTAGGGAAGCCCTCAAATTAAGCATGAGCTGGTGTGGGGTGCGGGCCTGTAATTTCAGGGAGGTGGAAGAAGGGTCAAAAGTTCAAGGCCATTCTCAGCTACGAGGAGAGAGAGAGAGAGAGAGAGAGAGAGAGAGAGAGAGAGAGAGAGGGAGGGAGGGAGGGAGGGAGGGAGGGAGGGAGGGAGGGAGGGAGGGAGAAAAGAAGAAGAGGAGGAGGAGGAGGGGGCGCGCTTAGGCCATCCTGACAGTGATGCTGGGCCCCACTTCTAAGACAGAGGTTATTCATAATCCATAGCTGCTGGCAAAGGAAGGTTCCTAAGAGTGTCACTGGGCCTGCGGTCACACCCCAGGTGAGGAGCCTCATGCTGACGAGTAGGCAGCCAGCATAAAGCGAAAACAGATGCCATGCTTTTTACACTGGGCTTTTGTTTCATTTTGTTTGGCAGTTGTCTTAGCGGGTTTTTTTTTTTAAGTTTGTTTTTATTTGGTTGGTTTTGTTTTTCAAGACAGGGTTTCTTTGTGTAACCTTGGCTGTCCTGGAGTCACTTTGTAGACCAGGCTGGCCTCTAACTCACAGATCCTCCTGCCTCTGCCTCCTGAGTGCTGGGATTACAAACGTGCGCCACCACATCCAGCTGTGTGTTGGGGATTTTTTTGTTTTTGTTTTTCGAATACAGGGTTTCTCTGTGTAGCCCTGGCTGTCCTGGACTCACTACGTAGACCAGGCTGGCCTCAAACTCATCTTTGCCTCCCAGAGTGCTGGGATTACAGACGCGCATAAAGTAAGTTAAGTGGGTGGAGTGACGGGGAGGAGTTGGAGGCGGGAGGGGAGGAAGCCTGTCTGGACAACGTATGAGTGGAGAAAATCCAGCATTAAAATCCAGGTAGGGGGCTGCAAAGACTGCTCAGACTGCTCAGACTGCTCTTCCAGAGGTCCTGAGTTCAATTCCCAGAACCCAGGTAGTGACTAACATCTATAATTCCCACCCAGCTACAGAAAAAGACCCTGTCATACACCAAACCAAGCAAGCAAACAAATCCCAGCAATCTAACTCCAAATCCCACCCTTAAGCAGCTCACACACAAATGTGAAAACTGCCAGGGATGGAGGGAAACTGCGGCAATTGTGAACTCTCTCGCCCCAGGCATTCCACAGTGCGGCCCTCAGCACCAGCAGATCTCTGCCTTAGCGGGAAGTGGGACTCCTACAAGATTAGTTCTCATCACACTTGCCACCTCCTCTGTCCTCAAGTCTGACTGACTTGATGAAAATATCAACAGAGGTCCTAACGTGCTACAAAGCTCTCACAGCCAAAGGAGACTTTATCCCCTGACTCCATCTAGGCTGTAAACTGATAAAGGTTAAAAACAGAAACCAGAAAGGAATAAGCACAAGATGAGGAGACCAGGTGGCTCCTGCCAATGCGCGGGCGACCAAATCAGCAAAGTGTGTTCTGGAGACCCATCCTAGGTAAGTCACAGAATGTCCTAGGGACGAGGGATGTTGAGGTAAAAAAGAAAAACCACGCTGAGCTAACCACATAAAAAACCTTATCAGTCAGGACAGGCAAGGCTACACAGAGAAACCTTGTCTCGAAAAACCAAAAAAAAACCAAAACCAAAACAAAACAAAAGATCTCTGTGAGTTCGAGGCCAGCCTGGTCTACAAAATGAGTCTAAGACAGCCAAAGCTACACAGAGAAACCCTGTCTCGAAAAAAAACCAAATCAAAACAAACCAAACAAAATCCTTATCTGTTCAAATGAAAGATGAATACCAGAAATGCAGACAGGGAAGGAGGGCCAGCTCTCCAGGAGATGCGAGGCCCGGTGGAGAGCAGCGGCTCTGCTGTCTGCCTAACTCCAAGCTCTATCAGTCACAGTGCTGGTAACACTGCAGCCCACGCCCCGCGCTGCCAGGCTGCTGACTGTTCTGGGAAAGCAGATGGGGGGAAAACAGAAACAAGAGGAGGAGCAGACAGGAGCCGAGGACCTGAAGAAAGAAAGGGGCGAGTGGCAAGGAGGCAGCTCTTCAGCCTGATCCCGCTGAGAAGGTGACAGAGCAGCACTTGGTCACACAGCGCCTGACTGCTTCCGGACATCTGAGGGAGAGACCTGGGCTCTGATGTTAGGGCTTTTCCAGCTACTCTAACTGCCTGACCCTGCAGAGTTTAGACCCCAGCTTAGTGCCTGCTCAGGAGACCTCAAGCAGTCCTTAGCCAGACACCGCACGGGAAGGCAATGAACTCAAAGGCTGCATACACAGCATCATGGACGCGCTGTCGGCGGAAAATGTAACAGGGATGGCGCCCACCTGTGTACTTCAACACGTTACCTGCATTCTCTGCTTTAAATCACTGTGTGCACACCATGCTGTGCATGCACATGCTATGGGGCACACGTGGAGGTCAGAGGACAGCTTTCTGAGTCCTTCTCCCTTTGATTCTGAGGATCAAACTCAAGTCACCAGGTGTGTAAAACAAACAAGTTTACCTGCTGAGCCATGCTGCCCACTTGCCTAGAAAGGCGTTCTCCACTGTACCCGTTTAATCCACCCTAGCTCACCCACTGACAAGTCCCTAGGAGCTGCCCCTGACTCCTGAGCTCGCTCACCAGTGCAGGCAGCGGCTTCCCCGCTCACGGTTCCCAGGCCCAGTTTCCACAACATTCCTAACCACTCATGCCTCAGAGCTCTGTGCCTTCGAGACTCGGGAACAAGTAAATCTTAAGTTCGACTTGGATTTCGGCCCAAAGGCAGAATTAACCCCAAATAAACCTGTTCTCTTGCTGAAAGCTGAAGTCTAAGGCACATTAAAGATCAATCCCTATTGGCAGCTCCCCCAGGAACTTCTGTCCAACGGAGAGAAGGAGACAACTGGGCAGGCTGGACACGCACTCCTCCGCCACAGTCTGACCCAGCTCAAGGTCTCCAAATGACTCACTACCTGACGGCTCCTCCCTCATCCAAAACTGTGCTCCTTCTGACTGTAACTCATCTATGGAGCCTCAGGTAGAGGATTTACTCCAAAACTGTTAGCATGTGCACACAAGCCTGGCACAGCTGTCATCAGTTATGAAGCCCAAAGGGAGATGGTTACCCTCCCTCGAGGGCATGGGCCTGCCACAGTGCAAAAGGCGCAGCGGTCAGACTCACGGCATAGTTTATACTGTCGAACCCTGTGGCTTCTCACTGCCACTGCCACAGTGCAAAAGGCTCAGCGGTCAAACTCACGGCATAGCATGCTTATACTGTCGAACCCTGTGGCTTCTCACTGCCACTGCCAGGAAGAGCAACACAAAGCAGAGACGGCCGCAGACGCAGCCTGCTCCCCTCACGAGGCTCACTGGCCTCACCGGAAACAAACCAACCTTTCCAGAATGCAAGCCTAGTCTGCATTGAGATGACTAAGATGTTGTTGGTCTGTTTGGTAGTTTTTGTAGGGGAAGCTTTCCTTTGTAAGGCAGGCTGAACTGCTACCTCTTATTTCTTTTTTTTTTTTTGGTTTTTCGAGACAGGGTCTCTCTGTGTAGCCTTGGCTGTCCTGGACTCACTTTGTAGACCAGGCTGGCCTCGAACTCACAGCGATCCGCCCGCCTCTGCCTCCCGAGTGCTGGGATTAAAGGCGTGCGCCACCACGCCCGGCTCCTCTTATTTCTTTATTTGTATTTATGTTTGCTGTGTGAGTTTATGTACACCGTGTGTGTGCTGTACCTTGGAGGCCAGTAGGGTGTCAGATGCCCTGGAACTGGAGTTACAGGGAATTGTGAGCTGTGATATGGGTGCTGGGAACTGAAGACCTTTTTTTTTTTTTTTAAATAAAAGATTTACTTATTTATTTAACTTATTAGCTTGGTACTTGATATGTAGCTCTAACTGGCTTTGAACTCAAGGCAATCCTCCTAGCTTAGCTTTCCAATTACTGATATTATACACATGATTCGCCATGCAAGGAAGCTGGGGCTCAAGCCGAAGGCCTCACACATGCTATACATCACTTACATTGGGCCTACATGCAATCATACTTTAAAAATGTCTTACTTTATGTATTATGTAGTGTGTGTGTGTGTGTGTGTGTGTGTGTGTAAGAGAGGGGGGGTGGAGGGGAGACCAAGACCTGGACACCTTTTGAAAGGAGTCTGTCCCCTCCTTTTACCATAGGTTCTGAGAATCAAACTTAGTCATCAGGCTTCAGATTTTAATTATAATACCCATGAAAAGGCATACAAGCTGGTATGAGGCAGAGGCAGGCAGATCTCTGAGTTCAAGGGCATCCTGATCTACAGAATGAGCTCCAGGACAGCCAGGGCTACAGACAGAAGCCCTGCCTCAAAACAACAACAAAGCCAGTTGTGGTGGCGCACACCATTGATCCCAGCAATTGGGAGGCAGAGGCAAGCAGATATCTGTGAGTTCAAGGCCAGCCTGGTCTACAAATTGAGTCCAGGACAGCCAGGCCTGTTACACAGAGGAACTGTCTTGAACCAACCCCCACCAAAAAAAGTATGCAAGAGAAAATTAAATCAGAGCCCACTTATTCACCTTTATCTTTGCCAACGAATTCTTTACAATCAGTGAGCCCATATTACTGCTTAACACAACCAACTTAATAGCCATTTATTCCTGAAGATCTGGGTAATAAATACAGTGTGAAATGAAATCCCAGCACTCAGGGAAGGCTGAAGAAAGCAGAGTTCACGGTCAGCCTGGAATGTCTCAGAAAAAGAAAGAAAGAAAAGGGGGGAAGCACAAACAGAATTCTACTTCACAAAGTCAGAAAGGCTGGTTTTCTCCTTGGAAAACCAGAGCACGTGAAGAGTTGCTGTCCTCCCTTCACCTTCATGGGCATCCCAGGCTGCTCAGGGAGGCACAAAACAAGAGGTTCCTACACCCACAAATACATCAGTGACGTAAGCATCCGACATACCAGGAGCATCCTGTCTGTTTCCCTGAGAGTGATTTCCTTTGGTTATCCCTGAGCAAATGACAACACAGTGGATTCTGAGGTGCCCTACGGATGAACTACAGTCTAGAGGGAGGAGAAAGCTACCAGCGCCATCCGGGTTTCCAACACAATGAGTAGTGCACAAGAGCAGGCACAGACAGCATCTGCTTCCTTCCATGCCACCTGTGTCCAGTGACAGTCCAAGAACCAGGTCCCTTCACTTCTTACTTTTTTAAAAGCTTTTATTTTATGTGCATTGCCGTTTTGCCTGCAAGGACGTCTACGTGAGAGTGTCAGATGCTGGAGTTACAGACAGTTGCAAGCTGCCATGTGGGTGCTGGGATTTGAACTGGGGTCGTCTGGAGGAGCAGTCAGTGCCCTTAACCACTGAGCCATCTCTCCAGGCCCCACTTCTCACTTCTGTCAGATACTTCCAGCCAGATTCAAACAAACTTTAACTCATTATGCCAAGACTCAAAAGCTACAACGTTGCTGGGAGGGGGCTATCTGGAGAAACAGAAGACTTAATTTTATAACGAGAACAGAATTTGAAAAACTATCCTGCCAGCCCTGAGCCTGACCGGAGCCTCCTCTGCTTATGAAAAGGCCAGACCGGTTCCCAGCAACGCTCATTAGGAAGTCAGACTCCACCGTACTCCAGAGCCTTCTTAATCATTACATTAAGTCACTTAACCTAAAGGTTACAAGCTACGATGCTAGGCCTGTTTTCCGTCCCTTTGCCACTGCAGAAGCTACAGGGCACAGGTCTCCTCTTCTGCATAAGAACTCCACAGCCGTGGCTGTCCATCCCCACAGAGTAAATGCCAGCTCTGAGCTCCGCAGTCTTACACCCGCTTGTTTCTTACTCTCCCACTGGCCTTTCCTGCCTTTCAGCTTTAGAATCTGGGGGTAGAAAGGACTCCAGCATGAGACCAGTGGCTGCGCCAAGAAGAAGAAGGAAATTGAGATCAATCCCGTTTGGAGAACAAAGTGACTCCGCCTGGACCCAGAGTGTGACTGCTGGGCAGCGGTGGCTGGCGCACACCTTTGATCCCAGCATGCAAGAGGCAGAGACAGGAGGATCTCTGTGAGTTCCAGGACAGCCTGGTCTATAGAGCACGTTCCAGGACAGCCAGGGATACAAACAGAGAAACCCTGTCTTAAAAAACAAAAAAAAAGTGGGGGGCAGGGAGAGGGGAAGAATGTGCCGTAACTTCAGTTAATGGGTAGAACGGATCCAGGGGAAGAAGGCGCCTTACCTTCTGGGCTTGGGCAGGCTCAGTGAGGACAAGAGTAAACAGGCCGAGGCAGATCTCCTCATGCTGGGGAGGCCCTTTGCATACCTGGGAGGTGAGAGAGGGGAAAAAATAATTGTCACTCACACAGAGGATGCAGAGCACGATTTCTTCCTAGAATTCTCAGGACTCTTGGGTAACATGGAATGCGGAAAGTCAACTCTCAAATATTACAATGTCGTTCTCTTCACAGGGATGAGAGGTGAGGGAAGGGGGAAGTTACTGCTTTCTCTAACCACCTGAAGCGAGAGGCGGAAAGCAGAAAAGAGTGCTTAGGGTGGGAAAAGCAAGGGAGCCGGGAAGACGCTGCAGTGGGGGCCCCCGCACCAGCCTCCTGGGCTGCAACGCAGAAGTGGCGGTATCTGGTCATTTGTAAGACCTAAATACTTCCTCTGTAAGAGTCCTCGACAGTATTTTAAAAACTTTTTTTTCAGTTAGCATACAAAATAGTAGGATTCACTACAGTCCTGTGTTTGTTTGAGACAGGGCTTAGCGGTGTAGCCTTGGCTGTCCTGGAATTCTCTTTGTAGACAAGGCTAGCATCGAAATCAGAGATCCACCTGCCTTTGCCTCCCTGAGTGCTGGAATTAAAGGCGTGCCCTACTGCGATTGGCCTACTACAGCATTTTTATACATGTCATTATTTTAATTTTTTAGTATTTTCTTATGTGTGTATGGTATTATATATGTGTGTGTCGTATGCGCATATTCAAAGATGCCCAAGATAGATGTGGGATATCTTCCTCACTCACCTGACTTATAACTATAAAAGAAACATTTCTTTTTCACTTAAAAATGTTATTTATGCCAGGCGGTGGTGGTACACACCTTTAATCTCAGCACCCAGGAAGCAGAGGCAGGCAGCTTCCTGAAAATTTGAGGCCAGCCTGGTCTACAAAGACATCCAGAATAGGCTACATAGAGAAACTCTGTCTCTAAAAACCAAAAAAAACCAAAAAACAAAACCTAAAAAACAAAACTTGTGTGTGTGTGTGTGTGCTGTGTTGCACCTGCTAGAGTGACAGTGACTTCTCGCCTTCTCCCATGTGGGTCCCAGAGATCACAACAGCTGTCATACGTGACAGCAGGTGTCACTCACTACCTGTTGAAACATATTGCTGGCCTCATGTGTTGTTTTTTTTTTTTTCAATCTTGGACAATTTTTTTTTTTGCCAGGTGTGGTGGCACACACCTTTAATTCCAGCACTTGGGAGGCAGAGGCAGGAGGATCGCTGTGAGTTCAGGCCAGCCTGGTCTACATATCAAGTGTCAAGTCAGCCAGGGCTGAGACCAAGTCTAAATATATAAATGAAAGTTTACAAATTGTCAAAGAATATTATGAGACAACTCTTGGGAGTCAGTCCTCTTTTGCCAGCTTGTGGAATCCAGAATCAAGGTTGTCGGGGCTGCATGCAAAGCCCCTGACCTAGCTGGCCAATTAAGTGGGCTTTTGAGTTGTTATGTAAGTCAGGCAGGATGACACAAGCCTGTAATCACAGCACCTGGGAGGCAGGGCCAGAAGGGCATGGAGTACGGTGCTAGCCTGGGTTCCACACTGATTTCAAGGGCCGGTCTGCATTATCTACTAAGATATGGTCTCAGAAAAAAGGCTCCAAGAAATTGACTCTCACAGTGAGAGTAACACCTGAGTTAAGGAACCATGATGTGAACTTAGTCCCCTGGGTCCCAGCCACCGTCCTTCCACCTTCCTGCCTGCATCTCGGGCGTTCCCAAGCAGACCGGCTGTAAGGAGAGAGCGTAGTACTTACATATGCATTGAGGGCATCATTGGCCTCTCTCTCCGAGACGCCGGCAGTCATGGATGTCACAATGCTCATACATCTTTCCAACCTCTGGGGGAGAGATGAGAACAAACGAAGAATGTGTCACAACACCACCTAGCAAGTAATTTTGGTCCCAAAACATGTTAAAAATTCAAGCTTGGCCGGGCATGGTGGCGCACGCCTTTAATCCCAGCACTCGGGAGGCAGAGGTAGGCGGATCGCTGTGAGTTCGAGGCCAGCCTGGTCTACAAAGTGAGTCCAGGACAGCCAAGGCTACACAGAGAAACCCTGTCTTGAAAAAAAAAAATTCAAGCTTGATCATCCTACTATACAAAACAAAGAAAGAAAGGAAGGAAGGAAATGGCCACTAACAAATGTGGAAAGCACAGCAGTAATAACAGCTGATTGAGGCTAACATTACCCATGTGCACGTACGAAAGCTAGTAAGAAACACTTTCAGGAAGAATAAGATAGCCACAAAACTCATAATACTTACTAATCTCAAAGGAAAACAACTTAGTGACCAAAGCTGCAGTAGGACCAACTGCACCACTTGCCTCTAAGGAGCGCTGGGAAGTGAGGTGTAGGGGAGCACACTGTAGTCCCTGACAGTTAGGAGGGGGACGTGAGAGTGATTTGAACCCAGGAGTTATGAAAACATGAGCAGACTCTATCCCAAGATAAACAGACAAACATGGAGGTGCACACCTGTAATTTGGGCCTTCGAGAAGCTGAGGCAGGAGGATTTCAAACTCAAGGTTAGCTTGGTCTGCATAGTAAAACTTGGTATTTTTTCTTAAAATTTAAATATAAATGTCACAATACTTATATACCTTCCCAATCTTGCAACCTTTTTGTTTTGCAGACAGGTTTTCTTTGTGTAGCCTTGGCTGGCCTGGACTTACTTTGTAGACCAGGCTGGCCTTGAACTCAGAGAGATCATCTGCCTGCCTCTGCCTCCTGAGTGCTGGGATTACAGGTGGGCAACCTCTGCCTCCCGAGTGCTGGGATCACAGGCGGGCAATCTTGGAATCTTAGCTGTCAAACATAAGGTATAGATCTTGTTTTCACTTCTGACTTGAGCAAACCAACTTTTTAAGAATATAAGATACAACCAAAGGTTGTGCATGCTTTTAATTTCAGCACTCAGGAGGCAGAGGTAGGTAAATATCTGTGAGTTCAAGGCCACCCTAGTATACACAGTAAATTCCAGGCCAGCCAAGGGATACATAATAAAGCACTGTCTGAAAAGGGGGGTGGGGTAGGGGGGAGTAAAGAAAGAAAGAGCCAGCCAGGCGGTGGTGGCGCACACCTTTAATCCCAGTACTCGGGAGGCAGAAGCAGGTGGAACTCTTGTGAGTTTGAGGCCAGCCTCAAGGGTTGTTAATGTTTGCAGTGCCTCAAGGAATAATGTTACTAATGTTTGCAGGTATAGTAGTAGTAGTAGGGCTATGCAGACAGAGACAGAGACAGACATTTGGACGGATGGACGGACAGACAGACAGACAGACAGACTGACACAGTCTAGCTTCATACTCACTGATACACCTGCCTCTGGCTCCTGAGGGCTGGGATTAAAAGTGTGCACACCTGGCTATATAAAATATTTCAAGATGGGGCTGGAAAGATGGCTCAGAGGTTAAGAGCACTGAGTATTCTTCCAAAGGTCCTGAGTTCAATCCCCAGCAACCACATGGTGGCTCACAACCATCTAAGATGAGATCTGGTGCCCTCTTCTGACCTGCAGATGTACACACAGGCAGAGCACTGCATAAATAATAAATAAATTTTTAAAAAAGTTCAAGATGAAATGATACATCTTGGACTTCCTGTGATGTTAAAGATAAAATATAAGGCAAAGGCTGGATGGTGGTGCACACCTTTGATCCCAGCACTCAGGAAGCAGAAGCAGGCAGATCTCTGTGAGTTCGAGGCCAGCCTGGGAAAAAAGCAAAAACAACAACAACAAAAACACTATTGTTTAGTTTTGTTTTTGAGACAGTCTCACTTTATAGACCTGGAACAAGGTTGGGCCTAGAACAAGACCCAGCAATAATAAATCTTAAAAAAAAAAAAAAAACTTTGCAATAATAATGAATCATTTCTTCATTTTTCAAGACGGTTTTTCTGTGTATCCCTGGCTGTCCTGAACTCTCTGCTGACCGGACTGGCCTTGAACTCAGAAATCACCTGCCTCTGCCTCCTGAGTATGGGATTAAAGGCGTGCGTGGGCTGCCGCCACCGGGCTCAATAATAAATCTTTAGAAAAAAAAATGTTAAGACATTAGATTTGTGCTGCAACAGGAGGCTCTGAAGGGTCCAAACCTTAACCTAAAAGCGCCCTAGTGCTGCTCGACGTGCTATTCACAACTTTACCTCCAATGGCAGGTCTAGCTTCGAATTAGGGCAGAGCAGCAGCTCAGCCCTAATAAACAGCGCGCACTTGTGAAAAGGAACTGTGCTGATCACATGAAAGCTGAGCTGCGCCTCATGGCCTGGGAGCTCGGGGAGCCATTATCACCTAGTTTAGCTCCTGTAAAAAAGTGTGAGAAGGAGAAACCTGAGGCTGGATTTTCTCTCTTTTAAAACCTTGTCCTTTCCTACTGAAGACAGTCACCGGGCACTGGGGAGCCTCCTATCCCAATGGCTAGGCCTTGCTGGCACTCTGCATCTGCCCTAGGTTAACTAGCAGCCTCTCAGTGACGGGAAATGGTGAGTAAGCAGCAGCACCCTAAAGCTCTAGACACTGCTCACGGCAAAGAAATGAGCATCTTTGCTGACTCACCAGAGAGAGAATGTCAGGTAGCCAGCACGGGAAGAACTGGTCCTCAACAGCTAGGCTGGAGAACAGAGCACACAGCCTCAGCTAATTAGAACCTATCAAGTTTGTGAAGCTCAGCAGTTGTACAAACCTAATCCTTGAGGACCTGGCTCTCCAATCTCCCGCTACCACTTGTTTATCTAACATTTAAGTTACATCTGTTTACTCACGTGTGCATGTGCATGTGTGGGCACAGTGAGGTGGTCGGAGGGTAACTCCGGGAGTTAGCAGTCCCTTTCTCCCAGCAGGCCACAAGGCTGGGCAGCGCGCACTCTTACTCCGTCCGCAGCCACCGAGCTAGTCCCGCTGCCACTCCTTCTAATGGCGTGTCCTTAGAGGGGCCTGAAAACTAAATCCTCTACCACAGGACATGGCTAGGCTCTCAACTAGTGAAAGGTTGGTTTCTTCTTGGTTTTGCCTTTAAGAGAGCAGAGGAAATACCAGGCATGGTGGCACACGCCTTTAATCCCAGCACTCAGGAGCAGAGGCAGGTAGATATCGGTGAGTTTGAGGGCAGCCTGGTCTACAGGCAGAGTTTCAGGACAGCCAGGGCTACACAGAGAAACCCTATTTCAAAAAACCAAAACCAAACAAAAAAAACCACACACATACACACACCGCACAGAAACAAAAAATACAAGACAGACAGAGAAAGATCACAGAGAAGGGAGGAGGCCTGAGTGATGGACCCAGAAGCAAAAGTCTGCAAATCCTGCTACAAATCCCTACGAGCCGTACGTGCTAGCTAAGTCTCTTGGTGTGATTTAACATTCATGAGGCCTTGAGCTGAGCTAAGTTTCTCAAAGCTCCTCCCAACGTTCTAAGCTCTGCTCAGAGTCCTGAGCCAGTGCTATGGGTCACTGCCCAGTCAAGAAGAGTGGCCTCTCTAAACAGGGAGGCCCCACTAAGGATGTAGAAAGTAGAGTCCATAGCTGGGTGGTGGTGGCACACGCCTGTGACCCCTGCACTGGGAAGGCAGAGGCAGGTGGATCTCTGTGGAGTTCAAGGCCAGCCTGGTGTACAAAGTGAGTTCTAGCACAGCTGGGGCTACACAGAGAAACCCTGTCTCCAAAAACAAAAGCAAAAGGTGCCTATCTAAAACTGTTCCTGGTGGTGCACGTCTGTCATCTCAGCACTTGGGAGGTGGAGACAGAAAGAGCAGTTCAAAGCCAGCCTTATCTAAAACAAGCCAAAAGCAAATTTAAAAAAAAAAAAGAGAGAGAAATAATCACGAATCATTCAGAGTGACAAAAGGACTGCTCTCCTCAGAGGCCACAGAAAACCAGATAGTAACTGGGTAAAAGTACCCTTTCCCCATTGTCTCTGAAGGCCTTTACAAAAGATGAAATCACACATGCAGCTGCCAGCAATTGTTGGCAGGATGGCTCTGTTCAGAGTAAGCTCTCTATGACAGCACCTCAGAGAGCTGAGTAAATATTTATCATCTCTAGGCACGCTGGAACTTATTTTTCTAGGACTAAGACTACCTGACCATGGAGGGTATGGGGGAAGGAGAAAGCCTTTCTGCTTCTCAGTTCATACCTGAGGTTAAAAGGAGCCAGAGTTACGAGAGTCCCTCTAAGCACCCCATTTCCCTTTCCCCAGCGGGGTAAACAAACACTGCTAAGTGTACAGTGCACTGCTCCCATACAGGAGATGTGTGGTCTTGAGGTACTTCCTCCACTGTCCTCAGAAAAGGAAAGTGTCATCCAGCCTGCACAATCAGTAAGAGGTGACTGATCGTGCTGGGTTCCAGGTACAGCCAGCCCTTCACATCTGTGTATGTATAGAGCGGAAGGAAAGCCCA
This sequence comes from Acomys minous, assembly GCF_964271855.1. Taxonomy (NCBI): domain Eukaryota; kingdom Metazoa; phylum Chordata; class Mammalia; order Rodentia; family Muridae; genus Acomys; species Acomys minous. The sequence continues at coordinate 62,700,662 of NC_140499.1, forward strand.
CCCCTCCCCCAGAGGCCGGGACAAATGCCCTGCCGATTCTAAGGACTGACCAATATTCCACAATCAAGAACATGTGAAATGGTGAATTAAGGGGCAAAAAAAAAAAATTTTTTACAAAAGGACTCAAAGGTCATTCCTTGGAGATTTCTGAGACAGGCTGTTATTTCTTGGGAGTGAAAATGGTGGGGAATATACATCTATCTTGCCAAACTCAGCTTCGAGACCTATCTTGAAGATATTCTGATGTCTTTGGGCCATAGCTCCTGCATTTGGCCTGACTTCAGAGTGACTGGCCCGTCCCTGGCAAAGGACTAGCCAGGACTGTGAAGGCTCAGGAGACTAGGAACTGCATGTCCTAAGCTCCTCCAATCTCGGGCACTATTTTTATCTCATTCCCTCCCCAAATTAGGATGGGGGTGGGCAAGTGTACTCCTGTCTTCAAAAGAAGGAATGGGGCCAAAGAGAAAGAGGGATACAACAAGCACTCCCCAGGGTGGAGTCGCAGCCCTGCCCAGGATGACCCTGAGCAGTGCCTCCCGCTCCAGCCAGGAAGGGGCCTTTGTGAATCGTGTTCAACTACTGACCGCCTTTTCACATCCTCCTCTGTTTCTGGGACTTGTTGTGGGGTAGTAGTTTGCCTTTAGATGATAAACCTCTGGGTGGCACACCTTATGTCCTCCTATTTTCCTATCAGACCCAACACACTTTAAGCACTTAAAGTCAAAGAGCTGACCTATTTTGCTGGACAACAGGTAGGCCTATGGTGGAAAATTACCAAGTCAGCAGAGGGCAGCTGGTCAGCCACAGGTGTTGATAATTTCTGTGTGCAGAGATCTGTGGGAGGCACAGAGCGAGAAGGGGCTGGTAGGCCTTGCCCTTAGACACTATGGTCTAGTGGGATAACAGAACCACACCCGTGGGGGGAGGGCAGTATAGCAGGACTTGCTGAAAAATGAAGATGCAGAGGACAAAGGGCAGAGTAAAGTGTGGAAGGGGTTGCTTGAGACATCCTGGAAACATCACACCATGAAAGACACCAGAGAGAAACAAGCCCCCCCTTTTCTCCCTAGGAAGTTTAAAGTTCACTCTCAGAGTCTAAAAAGGCAAGAACATAAAGGCTTCCTCTGTCTCCTGTGATTTCTTCCAGACGGATCACTTGCTGTCCGGGGGGGTGGGAATAGATGCTGTACTATATCCTACGGTACAAATAAAACCAGAGGCCTGAGTCCTGTAGGAACAGAGATGGAACTCACCATCCTCCCATCCACCTTTGGACTACTCTGCCTTGCACCTGCTGCGGTGGAGGGATCAAAGGCAGGCAGCACCTACTGACTGTCTGCCCTCTTAGAGCTCCAGTGCTAGAACACCAGGCTTAGTACTTGAAAATCCAAGTGGTCCTAGTAAACTCCAGACCCTAACCAGGTAGTGGTGGTGCATACATGTGTTTAACCCAAGTATTTGGGAGGCAGAGACAGGTGGACGTCTGTGCGTTCGAGGCTAGCCTAGTCTACAAAGTGACTGCCGGGACAGTCAGGCTGTTACAGAGAGAAACCAAGTCTCAAAACACAAAAACCAAAACAACGAAGAAGGAGGAGGAAGAGGAGGAGGAGGAGGAAAAGAAAAGAAGGAAGGAAGGAAGAAAAAGAGTTTCAGATAGTCAGACATCTCAAAAATAAACCAGGGCTAACAAGAGGCTCAGCTGACAGAGAGTCTTGCTGCCCAAGCACAACAACCCAAGTTCAACCTCAGAACCTGCAAACAAGTGGAAGGAGAGAACCAACTCCATAAAGATGGTCTGACCGCTACACAATCGCAGCATGTACACCCCGCAACAAATCACACACACACACACACACACACACACACACACACACACGCGCGCGCACACACACACACACACACACACATTTAATTAAGCAGGAAAATGTAGCTGTGGACTGTAATTAGTGGGGCATGGTGACATGGGGTGGTCTTGAACCTACAATCATCATGCCTCAGCCTCTTTGGAGTGTTGGGATTACAAACCTGTGCCACCATGCCTGGCTTAGTTATTTTTGTTTGTTTGTTTGGTTGGTTGGTTTTTGGTTTTTCCAGACAGGGTCTCTCTGTGTACCCTTGACTGTCCTGAACTGCTTTGTAGACCAGGCTGGCCTCGAACTCACAGTGAACTCTGCCTCCTGAGAGCTGGGATTAAAGGCGTGCGCCCCCGCCACCACCTCCCGGCTTATGTTTACATTTCTAATCATGCCTACCTTAGTTGATAGAAGGAGGAGGCAGAGGAGGAGGGGGAGGAGGAAGGAATAACAGCAACCTTTTTCTAAATGCACATAGAATTACACAGTAAAAACATAACCCACCCTCCAGCCAGCCAGCTGCTGCTAATGGATAAACCACAAAGTTGCGACAAGGCCATTTTGATTCAAGTTCACTTCTTTTTGTGAGGCAGGATCTATGTAGTCCCGGTTGTCCTAAAGCTTAGCTAGACCAGGCTGTCCTCGAACTCTCAGAGACACTCCTGTCTCTGCCTTGAACGCCCAGCCACAAAGTTCCTGTGTGTGTGCGCACACGCACGTGTGCGCCACCATCTTGTCATCGACTATACTTTTTTCTCTTTCTATTCTTTCTGAAGGCAAAGTCTGGCTAATGATACCCAAGCTAGCCTAGAACTCTATACACATTCATCCCACCCCCCCCCAACTTTCCTGACTCAACCTTCCAAGTGCTAGGATTACAGACATGAACTACCACACCTGGCAATCTAACGTTTTGTGGTGGGGCTTTTTTTTTCCAACTCTGACTTTAACCTGCCTACACTAGCATGTGATAAAAGACTATGTCACAGCGTCAGGGAAACAGCCTGTGAAGAGCCAGGGCTTCTCCATGCCCTGCCCCTACCCCTGGATAACTACTGAACTGAATGCATCAGGCTTTTCAAATAGGCCAACAATCACGCCTCAGTCCTGTCACACATCCTAAGTCTTCCTGATCATCTCTAGCTAATCAAGGGCAGGGTGAGAACAAATAAGGCGACGGGAGGGACACGACCCCTCACTAATGTTCTTTTTCTCGTTTTGTTTTTTCGAGACGGGGTTTCTCTGTGTAGCCTTGGCTGTCCTGGACTGGCTTTGTAGACCAGGCTGGGCTCGAACTCTCACAGAGATCGGCCTGCCTCTGCCTCCCATGTGCTGGGATTAAAGGCGTGCACCACCCGGCCCTACTCATGTTCTTGAACTCTCCTTTTTTGGGTGTACTCTCTGGTTCTGATGAAAGCAGTCCCCTCTACACTGGCTCACCCCACTGCTACGGCTGATCTTACCAAACTGGATGCTACTTACTTGTAAGTCTTCACTCACTCTAAAATGCCCGGTTAAAATCACTGACAACTGTCTGTATCCACACACAGTCAATGATACCATCTAAGGAGTGAGGCCAAGTCTGTAGGAAGTTGCCAATCCTCAGACACCTGCCTGTAAACACATATATACTTTTCAACTTAACACTCAGCAACAGGGTGGTTATTTTAGATAGCTATTGGTGTGTATGTGGGAAGAAATGAAAGTAACTTTGGTCGATATGGATGCTAGCTCCCTTCTGTAACCAACACCCCTCAACGCCCATTTTCCTAATAGCAGCAGCTGTTACTAGGGCAACCTGTCCAGGAAGTTGACCCACACTTCTTCCCCCAGGAGCAGGAAGCTAGAGCAGTATTTCTGCATTTAAAAATATATGTATATATTTTTTTGAAGGCCTCTTCTCCCCACCCCCATCCCATATCCGCTCCAGCACCCCTCTTCGACCCAATTCCTTAACTCCCTTCCCCACTCCCCACACCTACCTCCTCTAACTCATCCTTGGCATCCAAACTGGTTGAAAGTAGCAGCCTCCCCCCTCCTGGGGCTCCTGCTCCCGCTCCTCCTCCTCCTCCACCTCCCGCTGCTCCTGATGCAGCAGCAGCTGCTACGGTCCCCTTTCCCTTCGGCAACTCCATGGCTGCAGCCAGGAGACCGGAAGAGGTCAAGGGAGTGGACGGGGGTTAAGTCCTAGAAATGGAGAACTCTGGCTTGCCAAGGACGAGGAGCAAGAGGAACAAGCGGGAAGGAGGCCACAGGCCCGGCTTTCCGCACTCTTGCCTCCTCTCCTGCGGAGAGGGAAGGCTCGGCTTCTCCAGATGCTGCCTCTGGAGTGGCCGTGCTGGGGCAAAAACCTTAGCGCACAAGTACGGAGACTAAGGGTCTGTGCCCTGCAGGGAGAGGTGGGCAAGGCTGCCGCCCTTGCAGAAGTGGAGGGGGAACCCTCTGACTTCTTATCCTGTAAGGACGGGGAGACCCTAAGTTTCTGCCTCTCCAGGTAAGGGAAGGAGTCCTGTCCCTGAGTTGGGGGTGGGAAGCCTTCCCGGCGGGATTGGGAAACGCGGTTCCTTGGAATCCGGCCCCTAGCGGGTGAGGATGCGGCAGGAGCGCTATGGGAGGACCAGCTTCTCCCCACACCACACAGAGGCGGCCATGGTGGAAGGGCGGGGGAGGCTGAGAGCGCCCGAGCGGGCAGAGTCGTCGCCGGCGCCGGAAGTGAGCAGTCGCGGTCCCGGGCGTCCGCCAATAGCGGCTTCCGCGGTGGCGCCAGGTCCCTAAGGAGTAAGCCGACGACGGCGGACTGGCCTTTTCCCGGGCTGCCAATTGTAGGGAGAAGAATTGAGCCTGCTCTGATGGGCAACAAGTGCGCCCAATCGCAGCCTTCCTCCGCATCTGGAGGCGGGGCGGGAGGTACGGAGTGGGTGCGAGAGCGGGACGATCCGGAAAAGGCCGAGCTGCGCCTGCGCGCGCTGGCGCGCATGCGCGACGTGTCTCTCTCGCGCTCCACTCCCTACAGGTGTTGAGAACATTGTCTTTGGATAGTCCAGGAGGCTGGAAACCAAACCCCCTAAATAGCAGTGTTTGGGAAGGAGCGGCGGAGCCCCAACCCTTACTCACTCCCATAGCAGACGCCCCGAGGTTCTGAAACTACCTCCTGAACTGCGAGTGTCACACGTAGCTGAGTGTGTGAGCTCTTGGGTTTGCAGTGATCAGATTTTGAAAAGAAGAAGAACAACAACAAAAAAGTGCGTTGATTCGCTAGTGCAAACCAAATAATTAGAATCATACCAGCACTAGCTTTAACACGAGTTACTAAATGATAGGACCTCTTCGTCTTTCGAGAACGCGGGACTGACAAATGTCACTGAAGTCTATTGTATTTACACACACACACACACACACACACACGATCCCTTATGAATGTTAATGGTTGTAATCATAATAGAGCTTGGTTGTATGTGAGTCCATTTCTTCTTCGTTCTTCTACTGTGCGTCGCAATAGAACTTTTCATCTTTAGCTGTATGCAGCTCCAAGGCAGGTGTGGTGGTGTATGCCTGCAGTCCCAGCATTTGGGAAGCTGAGCCATCAAATCGTGCTCCCCTCCCTTCCCCTCCCCCATTCGTGGGCACAAGCCTATTTCCCTGTACTACCCATTTTCAAGGCCAATGGGCAGGTACGTAGTTAGCAATGTCCTTGGGAGTGAAGCCCCCTTGATTTTTGTTTGTTTGTTTGTTTGTTTTGTTTTGTTTTTGACACACTCTTACACTAGAACCTAAGCCGGCCTAAAATTTGTGCCCCGGCCTCCCAGGGACTTCTGTATCTTAATTACAAATAAGCTAAGACCCGGACTGGCCGAACTCCACAGGCGCTTCCAGCACTTACTCTACGTTCCTCCCGTGTATGCTTTGGGTCCCTTCTAGGTATAAAGGATTGTTTTAGTCTCTGAAACACAAGTCATTACAATAGCGTTATGTACCCAGGACACACGTATTAGGTGGAAAAAAGAAAAGAGGGAAAAAATGATGTGTAGTACTCGCTGCATATTAAGTTTCCATTTGTTTGAAGTGTGGTGCTGGCTTTGTTTGTTTTGTGGTACTGAGGACTGACCGCAGGGATTCAAAACAGGAAAAAATGCTCAGCCAATTAGCTTCCTCGTCCTTTTTTTTTTTCTTTTCTTTTTTAAAATTCATTTCGAGGCACTTGTTCCTCCCTATGCAGGTAAGAATGACCTTAAATTCCTCCTCCTCCTGCCTCTGCCTCCCAAGAGCAAGAACAGCAGATGTGCCCCACAACGAACTGCGTTGTGGTTTCTTTAAATAAGCACTCTGTAGAAGCAACTGTAGTGGGGACTGGGGATAGAGTGCTTGCTTTCCATCTGCAGCACCCTCAAAAGAATAATAAGTGCCATGCAGATTTTTAAAAGTGTGTATTTTTAAGGAGAGAGAGACAGAGACAGAGACAGAGAGACAGAGAGAAACTCCTGACTTAAATTCGGGTTCAATTCCCAGCACCCACATGGCAGCTGGTGACTGTCTGTAACTCCAAGATCTGACACACCCTCACACCAATGCACATAAATTAAAACTAAATAAAAATATTAAAAAAATTTTTTTTCCAAGACAGGGTTTCCCTGTTCAGCCTTGGCTGTCCTGGACTCACTGTGTAGACCAGGCTGGCCTTGAACTCACAGAGATCCACCTGCCTCTGCCTCCCAAGTGCTGTGATTACAGGTGTGTGCCTCCACACCTGTAAAACTATTAAAAATAGTTTTATAGGAAAGTTTACTTCTCCTTCTCTGTGCACTGGTCAGGATATAAACCACAGTTCTAATCTACATATGAATTAAAACAGCCAACATCACCAAGGTGTGCTGCTTGCAGGAACACTGTGTGCTTGAATTTATTCACACCCACGTAAGTACTTCTTTACAGATGATGAAACTGAGAAATAAGCAACCTCGATGCAGCTCAGTCCTGTAATCCTAGGATTTAAGAGGCTGAGGCAGGAATGCCAAAAATTCAAGGCCAGACTGGAATACATTGTGAGTTCAAGAACAGCCTGAACTACTAAATGAGACCCTGTCTTGAAAAATAAGCCGGGCATGGTGGTGCACGCCTTTAATCCCAGCACTTGGGAGGCAGAGGCAGACGGATCGCTGTGAGTTCAGGGCCAGCCTGGTCTACAAAGTGAGTCCAGGACAGCCAAGGCTACATAGAGAAGCCCTGTCTCAAAAACCAAAAACCAAAAACAAAAAACAAAAAAAAAAAGCACTCAGGAGGCAGAGGCAGGCAGATCTTTGTGAGTTCAAGGCCAGCCTACTCTACAAAGTGAATTCAGGGCAGCCAGGGCTCAGTTACACAGAGAAACCTTGTCTCAAAAAAACAAACAAAACAACAACAATAATATATATTACATATATATATATATAACATATGTTAGAGATATATATGTATACATCAGAAAGAGGGTGTTGGAGAGATGGCACAGTAGAAAAAAATTGCTTGTCCTAGAAGTGTGAGGACAGGGCTTTGGGTCTCCAGGACCCATGTGAAAATCAGACAGAGTGCTGGCCATCTGGAATCCTGGCACTTAGGAGCAGAGGCAGGAGCTCTGTGAGTTCAAAGCCAGCCTGGTCTACATATGGAGTTCCAGGACAGCCAGGACTACATAGTGAGATCCTCCCTCAAAAAAAAAAAATAATAATAATAAAAAACCAACCACAGACATGGTGGTGCATGCCTGTAGTCCCAGCACTCAGGGAGGCAGAGGCAGGCTGATCTCTGTGAGTTTCAGGCCAGCCTGGTCTACAAAGTGGGTCCAGGACAACCAAGACTACACAAGAGAAACTCTGTCTCAGAAAAACAAAACAAAACAAAATAAAAATACGAACAAAAAACCCAACCAAGCAAAACAACAATATGGAATGATGATTGCGGTCATTTTTAAACATACCCCTGGAGCTGGAGTTACAGGCAGTTGTGAGCAATAAGGTGCTGGCAAGTGTCGTTTGTGAGGCTGGTGTATGCAGCTGGTTGGGTGGAGCGCACCTTTAATCCCCTGTTCTTGGGAGGCAGAGGCAGGCGGATCCCTGAGTTTGAGGCCACCAAGGGAGTTCCAGGACATCCAGGGCTGCACAGAGAAACCCTGTCTCAGAAACAAACAAACAAAAGTAGTATATGCTTATAGCTACCGAGCCCAACCTTCTAACCTTCCCCACTTTTTCAGATGCTCTCTCTGTGGCTAAGGTTGACCTCAAGATCCCGATTTTCCTATACGATTTATTTTCAGTGTACGTGTATGAATGTTTTGCCTGCGTGTGTGTCTGTGTATCACATGAGTGCTGTCTCTCTGGCCACATTTTGGTTTCTTTTGCAGTACTGGGTATTGAACCTGTGGGCAAGTGCTCATGCATGCTGGGCAAGTGCTCCATCGCTTTCTTTTTTCTTTTTTCTTTCTTTCTTTCTTTGTTGTTGTTGTTGTTGTTTTGTTTTCCGAGACAAGGTTTCCCTGTGTAGCCTTGGCTGCCCTGGACTCTCTTTGTAGACCAGGCTGGCCTCGAACTCACAACAATCCGCCTGCCTCTGCCTCCCGAGTGCTGGGATTAAAGGGGTGTGCCACCACCGCCCAGCCTCCAGCCATTTTCTAGTAAGAAAAAGGTATATTTGGGGATAAGGTCTCAGGAAGGTGCTCAGGCGGGCCTTGAACTTGTGATTCTCCTGCTTCAGCTTCCCTATGTGGCTGGGGTGACTGACTTGTACTGCCAGGCTGGGCTTCCTTCTCTGCTTTTCCAAATACATATAAACAGACATTTGCATATCCATTCCCCCTACCCTTTTGCGATTTTTGGGGGGGAGTTGGGTTTTGTGGGGGGTTTTTTTGTTTTTGTTTTTGTTTTTGGTTTGGTTTTGTTGTCGTTGTTGTTGTTTTGTTGTTGTTGTTTTGTTTTGTTTTTTTCTTTCAAGCTTTTATTTAAGTGCACTGACTTGAGGATGACGTTAGATTTCCTTGTTGTTTTTCGAGACAGGGTTTCTCTAAAAAACTGAGAGAGAGATCTGCTCAGCTGTAGTACTTTTTTGTGTGCTTTTTTGTTTGGTTTGGTTTGGTTTGGTTTGGTTTTTCGAGATAGGGTTTCTCTGTGTAGCCTTGACTGCCCTGGACTCACTTTGTAGTCCAGGCTGGCCTCGAACTCACAGCAATCCGCCTGCCTCTGCCTCCCAAGTGCTGGGATTAAAGGCGTACACCACCACGCCCGGATGTTTTGTTGTTTTTCAAGACAGGGTTTCTCTGTGTAGCCTTGGCTGTCCTGAACTTGCTTTGTAGACCAGGCTGGCTGGCCTCGAACTCACAGTGATCCACCTGCCTCTGCCTCCCAAGTGCTAGGATTAAAGGCGTGCACCACCACACCCGGCTTCAGTTGTGGTGCTTTAAAGCTTATTAATAAATCTAATAAGTCTCTTTCATTATTTGGAAGTTAAAATGGAAATAGAAAAACACCATACTCATTTCTACAGAGAGCGATGGCACACCTCCCTACCTCCCCAAAATAAGTAAGTAAATGTAATTTAAACAAATTTTAGTAACATAAATGTGACTTATCTTTGTTTCTTTGCTTTGTTTTGGTTTTTCTTTCTTGTTTTGTTTTGTTTTTTGTTTTGTTTTGTTTTTCGAGACAGGGTTTCTCTGTGTGGCCTTGGCTATCCTGGACTTGCTTTGTAGACCAGGCTGGCCTCAAACTCACAGCGATCCACCTGCCTCTGCCTCACAAATGCTGGGATTAAAGGCGTGTACCACCAAGCCCAGCTTTGTTTTCGTTTTTCAAGACAGGGTTTCTCTGTGTAATAGCTCTAGATGTCCTGAAACTCTCTTTGTAGGCGAGGCTGGCCTTGAACTCACAGAGATCCACCTGTCTCTGCCTTCTGCGTGCTAGGATTACAGGTGTGCACCACACTTAAATGTTACTTCTTGTTGCTATTGGTAGTGGTGCTTCAGAGAGCTGTTATTATTGTTCTGAGATAGGATTTCAGGTAGCCCAGGCTGGCCTAGAACTCACTGTGTAGCTAAGGTTAACTTAAAATTTTTTATTTATTTTTATTTTATGTGCATTGGTTCTGCCTGCATGTGTGTCCTGGTGAGGGTGTCAGATCATAGAGTTACAGACAGATGTGAGCTGCCGTGTGGTTGCTGAGATTTGAACTCTGGTCCTCTGGAAGTGCAGTCTGTGCTCTTAACCACTAAGCCACCTCTCCACCCCCTAAGGTTAACTTTGAACTTGGTATATTCTTGCCTATGTTTCCTGAGTTTTAGGACAAGCATGAACCACCACTCCTGATACAAACCCCCTCCCTGCACAAACCCAATCACTCTCGGACAGGCCAGACTGCAAAGAAGAGTGAGACCAGACCAAGCTCCGTGGAAGAAGTTTTGATCAACTGAGTCACTTGGATAGGACAATCTCCAAATAGTTGGTCTGTGTCTACGCTGTGTGGTGTGTTCCAGGTTCCCAGCCTTAGTGAGCTGGCACCCATGCAGCAAGCCCATACACAAAATACAAAGTCAATAGAAATAGAGTTAGGGAGGAGTGTGGTGGTGCATGCCTCCCAGCACTTGGGAGGCAGAGGCAGGAGGATGGCTGTGAGTTCGAGGCTAGCCTGGTCTACAAAGCAAGTCCAGGACAAAAAAAAAAAAAAAAAAAAAAGAATTAGTAATCGCCCCTTGTTTTCCACTGAAAACCAGAAAGCCCTCCTGGACCTTCAGGGCAGTGCCTCCTATAAGCTGAGAATGTTCCAAGCCTTCTCGTATCCTGTGTCTGGGTGGGCTTTGCTGATGCAGCTGTCTTTGAGCCATGTCTGATCTGTAAGTAACCCCCTCAACCCATGTTCCTCTAAGTTACCCTGTTATGGCATGGTCTGGTGCTTTGTATTTGACTGTTAATTATTTTGCTCCCCAGGGTCTATTTGCTGTCTTTTATGAGCAGACTTATCAAGTACCCAAAATGATACTGTGTAATAACCTTGCCTCTATATTGTCCCTGATTGGCGGAGTAAATGCCTGCACTTGGGCGGGGCAGAAGTAAGGTGGGCAGGGCCAGGTTGGAAGGCAGAGAGAAGAGAGGGAGGGGATGGGAGAGAGAGGTGGAGAAGAGGAAGAAGAGGCAGAGTAGAAACTGCTCTGCGTCAGCGCAAATAAGACCCAGGCAGCCAGGAGAAAGTTATTCTGAGGCTCTGCGTGGCTGGGGAGAAGCAGCCCAGATGGAAAGCGTGAGCACGGATTTGTAGTATTTGGGATGGGAACTGTCCCAGATAGGGGTGACTAGGGCAAATGGCACTGGGAGATAACAGGGTAGATTGGGGTTAATACCTGCCCAGCCCTAGGTGTAATAAGGCTTATTAAAAACTATCAGGCGCTTGAGTCTTTTATTGAGATGGTAGCAGTTGAGTAATAACTGCTGAAATAATCATATGTAATTAATAATAAGACAAATAGTTTCGACAACACAACCCCAGCAAAACTCATTAGTTCGCCAAGCAGGACTTTGGCGGTATCTTTGGTAGTTTGGTCTGTCATGAGGTCCCTCTCTGGGGTGAGTAGACTTGTGTCTCCCCAAAAGAGTCAGGAGTTAAAGACCAGTCTGTGCTACATAGTTAGTTTGAGGCCAGCCTGGCCACATGCGATTCTGTATAAATCTAAACTAAACTAAAACTAAACTAAACCACCACAACAAAACGTTATAACCTCTCAAAATGGGTTCATTTTTTTTGTTTTGTTTTGTTTGGTTTGGTTTTTTCAAGGCAGGGTTTCCCTGTGTAGCCTTGGCTGTCCTGGACTCACTTTGTAGACCAGGCTAGGCTTGAACTCACAGAGATCCTTCTGCCTCTGCCTCCCGATTGCTAGGATTAAAGGCGTGTGCCACGACTGCTTGGCAATGGATTAATTTTTTTAAAAATGATTTTATTTTTATTTATGTGTGGATATAGTTACCGTTGGGTGCTAGAAGAGAGGGTCCCCTGGAGCTGGAGTTACAGGTGGTCGTGAGTTACTTAGCATGGGGCTGGGAGCTGAACTCGGTCCTCGGCAAGAACCGTGATCACTCTGTACTAGTTTCTCCTGTTGTCATAAAATGCCGACCAAAAGCAACTTAAGAGGAGAAAGGCTTATTTGGCTTCCATCACTGAGGAAGGTCAGGGTAGGAAGCCAAGGCAGGGACTGAAGCAGAGCTCTCAGAGGGAAGCTGCTCACCTGCTTGCTCCCCAGATCTTGCTAAGCCTGCCCTGGGGTAGCAGCATTGTTCACAGTGGCCTGGGCTCTCCTGCATCGATCATTAATCAAGAATATGCAGCTGGGTGGTGGTGGCACACGCCTTTAATCCCAGCACTCGGGAGGCAGAGGCAGGTGGATCGCTGTGAGTTCGAGGCCAGCCTGGTCTACAAAGTGAGTCCAGGACAGCCAAGGCTACACAGAGAAACCCTGTCTCGAAAAACAAAAACAAAAAAAGAATATGCACCCACAGGATTACCCACTGACTGGTCTGATGGAGGCAACGCCTCAACTTCAGTTCCCTCTTTCCAAGGGACTGTAGTCAAATTGACAAAAGCAAAACCTAGCTAGCATATTGGGAATGCATATCGGATTTGGGATTAATTGATGAGGGCAGAGCTAGGGATTGAACCTGGCTGTGTGCATGCTGAGCAAGCATTTCCTCACTGCCTGTCAGGGCGCTCAGTATGGTCTGATGCCCCCTTCCAGGAACATGAATCACCATTACAGGTTAGGAAAGGAGTGTGTAGAGGTGGAGTTCAGACATGGTTGGGGATAAACACGGTTATAATGGTGGTGTTTTCATGATTTTATTTATTGTTTTTGTTTTTATATGGGTTCTCACCATATTGCCCAGGCTGGATGTAAAGGGAATGGAGAAATGACTGGCACGCAGGTACAGACACAAGCTAGGAGAAGGTGTCCTGGGCTGGGCTCTCTGATGGAGAAGCCACAGCACCCCAAAAGTTCAGGGTGTTTAGTATATACTGTTGGATAGGGAGGCAGGATCATTGACTCTAGCTGAGTCAAGGAGGCAGGATTTACGGTGTACAGAGGAACCCAGGGGACAGGTTTAGTTAATCTCGGCAGGAGGAGTCTCTGCAAGGAGCAGTCTTCAAGTTCTAAACATCATGGGGGGAAGAGGCTACAGTGGACATTTTCTGCACACAGTGACAACATTTGCACTAGGACCAGAGGAAGGCTTTGCTGTCCCTCTGAGCCTCACTTGGGGGGGCAGGGGGTGAGGGGGGGTAGATGGGCGGAAGGCTTTGCCAATTTCCCATGGGCCAGAGGTTTTGGTCTGTGACATGTCAACAATACACGTTTACTCAGGACTGCATTCACTCAGGGCTTACTCGGCTCCCCACCATAGGATGGCACTATGCAGCACAGGCTGGCCTGGCCATGTGTTAGCCCAGGCTGCCTCTGGTTCTCAGCATTCCTCTTGCTTCAGCTGCCCACTGACAGATGTAAGCTACTGCACCACTTTATTTATTTATTATGTATTTATTTTTATGTGTATGAGTATTTTGCCTGCACATATGTATGTGTACCACATCTGTGCATGTGGGTGCTGAGAGGAGCACCCGGGTCCTTTGGAAGAGCAGCCAGTGCTCCTCACCACTAAGCTAAGCCACCTCTCCAACCTGAAGCCTTTTCTTTACACACGATCTTGAGTGTTTCATTATAAGTGAAAAATGGACTAATAAAATAAGGTGTGCCTTTAATCCCAGCACTCGGGAGGCAGAGGCAGGTGGATTGCTGTGAGTTCGAGGCCAGCCTGGTCTACAAAGTGAGTCTAGGACAGCCAAGGCTACACAGAGAAACCCTGTCTCCAAAAACAAAAAAAAGGATACAATAGACTTGCTATGTAGCTAATACTGGCCTTTAATTCAAGATCTTTCTGCCAGATGGTGGTCGCACAGCACATTCCTTTAATCCCAACACTCAGGAGGCAGAGGCAGGAAGATCTCTGAGTTTGAGGCCAGCTTGGTCTACAGAGTGAGTTCCAGGACAGCAAGGACTACATAGGGAAACCCTGTCTCAAAAAAACAAAAACCAAACCAAACCAAACAAACAAGAAACATACCAACCTTCCTGATTCTGCCTCCCAAGTGTGGGGATTATAGATTTATTCCATCATACCTGGTGTTTTCCATTTCATTTATTATTTTATTTTCAAATTTTTTATTTTCCTGTATTTTGTTTCTCTATGATTTGATATTTGTAGGCTTACCTGTGCTACAAATAACTCTGCCCAGTTTAGGCAAATTAATGAGGGAGTGTCTCAAAATAAAAGTAAAGTAAGGACCAAGGACAGGGCCAAGGATTGCCCAGGGCTGGTGTGGCTGAAACCCCTCAGCAAATCAGTATTTCTCCATCCCACAAGAACTCTTTCCTTGCCCAGGAGCAAAACTTTTTGTTTTGCTTTTTGAGACAGGCTTTCTCTGTGTAGCCCTGGTTGTCCTGGGACTCACTTTTTAGACCAGGCTGGCCTTGAACTCAGAGATCTGCCTGTCTCTGCCCCCCCCCACCCCCAACTGCTGGGATTAAAGATGTGCACTGCCATACCAGTTTAAGAGTTCTTTTCTATAAACAAAAACATTCCTTCCAAAGAAACTCTTTTATTTTTTATTTTTAAAAAAATTTTTTAGCTGGGCGTGGTGGCGCATGCCTTTAATCCCAGCACTTGGGAGGCAGAGGCAGGTGGATCGCTGTGAGTTCAAGGCCAGCCTGGACTACAAAGCGAGTCCAGGACAGTCAAGGCTACACAGAGAAACCCTGTTTCAAAAAACCATTTTTTTTTGAGACACGGTTTCTCTGTGTGTAGCCCTGTCTGTCCTGGACTCACTTTGTAGACCAGGCTGGCCTCCAACTCACAGACATCCCTCTGCCTCTGCCTCCCAAGTGCTGGGATTAAAGGTGTGTGCCACTACACTTGGCTCCAAAGGAACTATTTATTTATTTATTTATTTATTATGTATACAGTGTTCTGCCTGCATGTGAGCCAGCAGAGCATGCCAAGCCTCATTGTGGATGGCTGTGAGCCACCATGTGGATGCTGGGAATTGAACTCAGGACCTTTGGTAGAACAGCCAGTGTTCTTAACCTCTGAGCCATCTCGCCAGCCCTCCAAAGGAACTCTTAAGGATTGCAGCATCTCCTTAATTCAGGAAGAAGAGTCTAGTTACAGCTGTTTAAAAATAGCATGGTCTGGGATGAGGATGTGACTCAGTTGGTAGCATGTACAGAGCCATTCCTAACACTGAACAAAACAAAACAAAAAACCAAAAAACCAACCAACCAACCAACCAACACATCAACCAAACCGAAAATGGTAGTGCACACCTAGTCTAACACACAGGAATAGAGGAGGGAGGACCAGAGGCCAAGACCATCGTTAGCTACAAGGTTTCAAACCAGCCTGGCCTTGAGTCCTTTGTCACAAACAAACCAATAAAAAACCATGATCTTACTACCCCAAACTTCTGGAACTTTCCAGTACAACCTAGAAAACCACAGCTGTTTTCTTGACTGGTTTTGTAGTTGAGAATGACCTTGAACTTTTGTTTTTGTTTATGGTTTTTCGAGACAGGGTTTCTCTGTGTTAGCCTTGGCTGTCCTGGACTCGCTTTGTAGACCAGGCTGGTGTAGAACTCACAGCGATCCACCTGCGTCTGCCTCCGGAGACCTTGAACTTCTGAGCCACCCCCTCCCATGTTTCCAAATTAGAGTGTGCCACCACACCCTCACAGCTGCTTTGAAAAGGGATTAGAACCTGACTGGACTATTGGACTACACGCGGCCTCTGCTTTTTCTCCTAACTCTAGATTCGTAGGTCCTTCTCCTCCCTCTGGCTGTAGGTCCCAACCATGAGATGGGCCCCCTCTGTTTTGTTCTTTCTAGTGTTTCCTTTCTTCTTTCCCTCCCTGCTCCTCTCTCACCCATTTCTCCCTCCTCCTCTCTCACCCATTTCTTCCTCCTCCTCCTACCCCCGGCTGTCTTTGAACGCCATGGATAGCCAACGGTGACCACAAACTTCAGCCTTCCTGCCTTCACCTCCCAAGTGGTGGGACCACTGTTCTGTGCCAGCGGAGCCCGCTAGCGTTTCTATGTATTGTTTAGAGTTCTCTGTGTGTGAGTGTGGCGTGCACAAGTGCGATGTCACGTGGGTAGAGGTCAGAGGACAACTTTTGGAGGGTCTCATATCTCAATGTAAGGGTGCTGAGACAGTGCGCTAGGCCACTGCACCCAGCATTCTGTGTGTTCTGCAGATCAAGCATGCGTGATCAGGCTTGTTACGGTGAGCACTTTAACACACTGGGCCAACTCCTGGGCCCCAGCATTTTTACTTCTATAAGACAGTCTTAGTAAAAAATGATGCCAATATTTATAACATCTCTAATATTTAAGACAACTAATTTCTTTTTGCAAAATGTAAAGATGAGATGCTAGTGAAATGGCTCAGCCCATACAGGCTCTTGCTGCCAAGCCTGACAAACTGGAACCCATATGGTAGAAGGTAAAAACCAATTCTCCTGATTTCTATAAGAACGTAGTGACATGTGCATACACACAATAAAAATGTTTTAAAAAGCCGGGCATGGTGGCGCACGCCTGTAATCCCAGCACTCGGGAGGCAGAGGCAGGTGGATCACTGTGAGTTCGAGGCCAGCCTGGTCTACAAAGTGAGTCCAGGACAGCCAAGGCTAACACAGAGAGACCTTGTCTTGAAAAAACCAAAATAAATAAATAAATAAAATAAAAAAACACCACCTTTTTAGGTGTTAATAGCACTTTCCGCTTTTTCAGAGAACCAGAGTTTGGTTATGCTGAGGCTCATGACCACTGGTGGCAGCTCCAGGGAAATCAGTTGCCTCCAGACTCCACTGGAAGGCACACTTATGTGTGCATGCCCTCATGAAGACACGCACTGTCTTACTCTTTGTTTGTTTGTTTGTTTTGGAGACACGGTTTCTCTGTGTATCCCTGGCTGTCATGGACTCACTTCATATACCAGACAGAGAGCCACCTGCCTCTGCCTCTGCCTCTGCCTCTGCCTCCCTGGGGCTGGGATTAAAGGTGTGTGCCACCATGCCCAGCAATGTCTTACTTTTTAGTGCTGTGATGATAAGACACTATGAACAAGGCAACTTATAAGAGAAAATATTTAATTTGGGGATGACGGTTCTAAAGGGTTAGAGTCCACGGTCATTGTGGTAGGGAGTTTGGCAGCAAGCAAGCAATCAGGCAGGCAGGCAGCAAGCAAGCAGTCAGACAGTCAGGCAGGCAGGCAGCAGGCAGACAGCAAGCAAGCAGTCAGGCAGGCAGGCAGGCAGCAGGCAGCAGGCAGGCAGGCAGGCAGGCATGCCTAGAGCAGTTGCTGAAAGCTCACATATGATCCACAAGCAGGAGGCAGAGAGAGGGCTAACTAGGAATGTCATAGGCTTTTAAAGCCTCAAAGCCCACCCCCTGTGGCTCATCTCTTCCAACAAGGCTATAACTCTGTTTTTTTTTTTAATTTTTTAAAAATTTATTTATTATTATGTGTACAGTGCTCTGCCTGTATTTACACCTGCAGGCCAGAAGAGAGCATCAGATCTCATTACAGATGGTTGTGAGCCAACATGTGGTTGCTGGAAATTGAACTCAGGACCTCTAGAGGAGCAGACAGTGCTCTTAACCGTTGAGCCATCTCTCCAGCCCTCTGTTTTTATTTTTATTTTTTCTAGACAGGGTTTCTCTGTGTAGTCTTGGTTGTCCTGGACTCACTTTGTAGACCAGGCTGGCCTCGAACTCACAGCAATCCATCTGCCTCTGTTACCCAAGTGCAGGAATTACAGGCCTGTCACCACACCAGGCCTGAGATGAGTTTTGTTTTTGTTTTTGTTTTCCAGATAGGGTTTCTCTGTGTAGCCTTGGCTGTCTTGGACATGCTTTATAGACCAGGCTGGCCTTGAACTTACAGCGATCCGCCTGCCTCTTCTGAGATGAGTTTTTAAGAGAACATATTTTAGCATTGTGTGGCTTAACGAGAAAACCACACCACGAGAGCTGGGCTGAGGCTGACAGGCAAAGAAAAGGGTGGACAGCCCTGTCAAAGGGGGCAGTTTGGGTTTTATAGGGTGTTTTTACTCTGGTGGAAGACTGGAGCTGGAGCATTAAGGAAAAGAAACTGTTGCAGGTAAAAGAGACTGTATGCAGTAAGCCAAATTGTATGAGGGGTGGGGGATGGGACTGGCCCTGGGGATAGCAGGAGATTATAATCAGTCTTTTCCGCGTAGACTCATCAGCAGGTTCTGAGAATGTGCAGAATGCTCAGTTTCCATTTCCCAGAAGGGGCTGGGTCCCGCATGGGTCTTCCATCTTGGTGTCTTAAGTGACCCTACTTTGGGCCAAAGATCTGGGCCACCCCAAGAGGTATAACATTACCAGATATTATAATGATTGTGTGAAAATATATGTGGGTATATGCACCTGAGTACAGGTGCCAACTCCAGAGAATCTGACTTCTGGCCTCTTCTGGGACCCATACTCAGGTGCAGATATCCACACATATACATGATCAAAAATAAAATAAACCAGCCGGGTGTGGTGGTGCACGCCTTTAATCCCAGCACTTGGGAGGCGAAGGCAGGTGAATCGCTGTGAGTTCGAGGCCAGCCTGGTCTACAAAGAAGAGTTCAGGACAGCCTACGTCTCTGGCCTCTGGATTGCATACGGTCCTTTTCCTATATAACGCTACTTAATAAGCTCACTAACTTTGCTTCCCCTTGGCTTCTTCTGAAATTCTTTCCTGTGGAGTTGTTAAGGATCCAGCTTTAACGGAACGGAGGTCCCTAAAGGGGAAGGGATGTCCTCCAGCTGCTGGCGACAGCACAGGCCCGTGTCCTCCAGCAAACGCGTAGTTTCATGCCCTCATCCCCGTTTTGTGCAACACCGAGTTTATCAGCATTCCCAACCCTTCTTTCTTCATCTTAGTTGCATTCCAACCCAGAGAGATTAAATCTTCTTAAAGGCATTAAAACAAAAACAAAAACAAAAACGGTTCCTTTAAAAATATTTTTATGGTTTCTGCAACTTAATTTAAAAGTGACTTCAAGGCCACAAAACTGGTCTCTGCCATTAATTAGATTTCATAGACATGTCCGTAAAGGTATAAATTATTTTGTAGAAATATTACTAAATATACCACTATAAGAAATTAGCCGAGCTCTTTGACGTAGGGAAAACAAACACTGGGAGTGGTGGAGGATATTTGCCTGCTTATGTCAGCACTGGCTCTTCCATGTCCTGCCCTTGCTGTAGCTGTGAGTCCTCCTCCTCACAACTGGACCTAGGCAGGGCCTTCCTACGCCCTTGGGAGGCCTGCTTGGCCTGCCCTCCCCTTTCAGGGGTGTCACGTGGGCTGACGAGATAAAGTCTGTGAAGGCCTTTGTCAACACTAAGGAGCAGCTGAACGCCAATTGTTGCTGCTGTTGTTATTACACAAATCACACTCCAGGGAAACCCTGCTGCCTCGGTCCACCCCTCCTCCTAAGCCATCAGGATGGACAGCCCAGGAAACGCTGAGGCTAGACAGCCCCTCCCACGTGGGCGGGAGCTCCGCTTAGGGGAGGGGAGGTCTTGCCCCTCACCCCCCACCTCCAACCCGTCAATAATGGTTTTCCCAGTTCTTCCTGCCTTCAGGGGCCTAACTCCGGAAGGAAATCTCCTCAGTTCCAGTGAAAGCTCTAGGGTTGCAGAAATCATCTACTCCGTTGGCGTCTCCTCAGGGCTCCCCCTCCCAGCCCCCTCCCATCCCAGTGCCCGCTGGAGCCTGGCTGCCCCGGAAGGATCTGGCCGGCGATTTCCTAGAATTGTCTTGCTGGAACTCCTCAGTCATCCAGCTCCCCACCGCCTTCCCCACCTCCTCTCAGCCTCTCTTCCCCCAAAGCCCGTCTCTCTGGATGGCTCAGGCCTCTAGGATCAGCACCTCATAGGCCCCCATAGTTGCATCGTAGCTTTTCTTTGGGGGGCTGTTTACAGTTCCTGGGAAGAGGAGTTGGGCGTGGGAGTTACAAGGGCTAAGGCAGGGCCCACAGGAAAGTTGAGCCCGCTGTGGTTGCCGGGGCAACCACTTTATCCGAGCGAGGCTGGTGGGTAGCATCCGACCACGTAGGCGCCCTCTCTCAGTAGATCACGCGGCTCTCCAAAGCCACCTTTTAGTGTGCGGAGGGAGGAGCGTTGCCTGCCTGCTAGCCAGGCCTCCACGCCCCTGGTCTTCCACCATTCTTTCGGGGCCTTCCTGGCAGACTGCAGGAAGAGGCCTGGGAGGTCAGGGCAGAGGCCTGTCCGTGTTTGATGGGTGGTACTGAAGAAATGTCTGGCACTTTCCTTCCCTGTGGGGGAAGTGAAGCTACACCTCTCCCAGCCCCGCGCGCGCACACACACACACACACACACACACACACACACACACACACACACACACACACACACACACACACACGCGCGCGCGCGCGCGCGCGCGCACACACATTCTGAAATGATGGGCTTAGGAAGGTGGGCGGAGCTGGGGACAGGGGATCCAGACTTGGTTTATTTACTTATTTTTGACAGGTTATCACGTGGCCCAGACTGTCCTCTCACTTGATGGCTGAGGACCACCTTCATGTCGCGAGAATGGTGGAACTAAGAGAGGCCTGGATCACCACGCTTGGCCCCCTTCTGCAGTGTCAGAGCTGGACCTGTGGCTTCATGCATGCTGGGCAAGCACTGCAGCAACTGCAGGGCATCTCCAGGCCTGCCGAAGGGCGGCCGGCGAAGTCAGCCTTGCCTACACCAACAACACAGGGGGCTAGAGTGTACAGAGGAGAAATGGCATCGCTCCCACACCACAACTGAGCTTTGAGGGGATCCCTAGGGGCCAGTCGGATGGCTCAACAGGTAAAGGGCGCTTCGCGGAAGCGAATCCAGGAAAGTCTTCCTCTGACCTCCACATAGATGCTGTGGGTTGTGTGAGTCTGACCCCCTACCAATGCACACAAAAGAAGCAAAACTCTTTAAAGTGTTGTAGAAGACGCAACAAAAGGCTCCATGAGGGCCTGGAAAGATGGCTCTGCGGCTAAGAGCACTGGCAGCTCTTGTAGAGGAGCCGGGTCCTATTTCCGGCAGTGGCATGGTGGCTCACAGCCATCTGTAACATCTGTGAGTTCCAGGGGATCCGCTCACCCTCTTGAGACCAGGCATGTATTCGGTGTACATATATACATGCAGGCAGGCCAAACACTCGTAAAAATTTGAAATCTAAAATAATAATAATAATAATAAATATAAAAATAAAAGAATTGATTTGGTCTAACATTCTGAGACCAAACTCCAGGCTGGCAAGACTGTGTCTTGGCACTAAAGCTTGGTGGTGAAGCACTTGTCCAAGGCCCAGGGTCTGCTTAGCACTATGAAGCTAAAAAAGTAGAGCAGGGGCAACCTAACCTACTTCCTGGCTCCTAGGCCTCTGGGATTGAGACTGTACCAGTTAGGTTAGCTTACTGTATATGCCCTGGAGGGCCTGGGAGACCCCAAAATTCCTTCAGAGATAGATGAGGTGATGTGTGATCTTTTTTTCTTCGTGGGGAGGGCGGCGGGTTTGAGAGACAGGGTTTCTCTGTTACACAGAGTCCTGGCTGTCCTGGCCTCTCTTTGTAGACCAGGCTGGTCTCGAACTCACAGCGACCCGCCCGCCTCTGCCTCCCGAGTGCTGGAATTAATGGCGTGCGCCACCACGCCCGGTGTGATCTTAATACCAACACATTACCTGATTCAAGGCAGTGGCTCAAACTAATGATCACCCACTGAAAAGACCTGTTTCTCTTGGGAATATCCTTGTCGGTGTGGGGAGAGGGCTCATTCTGTAAAATGTTTGCCTTGAAAGCTGAAGGGCCACACTTGCTATCCTAGCATTGGGGAGGGTGAGGGAAATAGTACTCACTGGCCAGCCAGGGGAGCCTAACTGCCAAGCTCCAGGCTACCCAGAGACTATCTCATGCAGAGAAGGCTCAGCACTTAAGAGCATTGGCTGCTCCTGCAGAGCGCTAAGGTTTAGTTCCCAGCACCCACATGGTGGCTCATGAGCATCTGTAACCTCAATTCCAGGGGATACAGAGCTGCCTTCTGGCCTCAGTGGGTACCAGGCACACACGTGTGCATAAACATCCAAGCAGGCAAAATATTCAATATGCATAAAGTAAAATAAATCTAAAAAAAAAATTAAAGAGGTGGATGGTATTTCTGAAGATGACAGAGGTTTTCTTCCAGCCTCTGGGCACACATTTCTCAAAAAGGAACAAGAGGCAGGCAGTGGTGGTGCACTCCTTTAATCCCAGCACTCAGGAGGCAGAGGCAGGTGGATCTTTGTGAGTTTGAGGCCAGTTTGGTTTACAGAGTGAGTTCCAATACAGTCAGGGCTACATAGAGAAACCCTGTTCCCTGTCTCGGAAAACTAAACTAAAAAACAAAAACATAAAAATCTCCTTCTATATAGTAAAATAAATTAAACATATAAAAGGTTTATCATGAAATAAAATATAGGAATAAGGACTTTTTTCCTTATTTAGTGATATAGAAAATTTATACAGGGCTTTGGGCTTTGTGCATGCTAAGCAAGCCTTCAACCACTGAGATACCTCCTCAATACTTTGTTTGAATTTGTTTTTAAGATAGCCTCACGTAGCCTGTGCTGGCCTTGAACTTACTATGTGGCCAAGGCTGACCTTGAACTTCCTGCCTCTGGCTCCAAGACAGAACCCAGAGTTTCATGCACCCTAGGAAAGCACTCCATCAGCTGAACTACATCCTAACCTCTAACTCTTTTGAGAAAAAGTTTCAGGCTGGCTTGGAATGTAGCCCAAGGTGGCCTCATACTCGCAGCAATCCTCCTGACTCAGCCTCCAAAATATTGAAATCTCAGGTGTGAGCCAACATCTAGGGCAGTTTATTTTTTTGGGATAAGAGCTCATTAAGTTGTCTAGGCTGGACCCGAACTAATTTTGTAGCCCAGTCTAGCTCTGAACCTTTGAAGTTCCTGATGTCAGCCTCAGTAAGTAGCTGGGATTATAAGGCTTGCTTCTTTTTGCCTTAATTTTTAACGAGGCTGGGATCAACCGATAACAACCCACAGAAGCAGAAGTTTGTTGGGACTCTTAAAAATTTAGCTCTGCTGGGAATTCTGTGATCTTTTCAATGAAAAGTGTAAAATTAGCTGGGTGGTGGTGGTACATGCCTTTGACCTTAGTACTAGGCTGGCAGGGTCTCTCTTGAATTTTAGACCAGCCAGGTCTACAGCGTGAGTTCCAGGACAGCCTGGTCTACACAGAGAAACTCCATCTCAAAGAAACAAGCAGTAACAACAACAAAGTTGAAGGTCACTCTTTTGGAAGCAGAGGGTAGAGAAAGAACAGGACGGTTTCCCAGCAACCCTCTCTCCTACAAAAAGAGACTGTCCCAGGCACAAAGACGTTAATGGGTTTTGCTCACAGGAGAAGCAAGGCATGGGGACCCACAGCCTCTCTTCTGTCCAAGGTCTGTGGGGCAGGCAGTGGAGCGGGAGTGAGGGGAGTACTTGTGACACGACTTCCCATCTCTTGCGAACTCCTAAAATCTTACTCTGTTTCCTTCAAGTGGCCGTTTCCCTCCCTATTGAAGTCACAGTGAAGCAAAGTTGAGGGAGGAGAAGGAATCACCTTCCCAATCTGGGTGGCTGAGTAAGGGTGAGGCCGGGTGTGTGTGCTACAAGAGTGCCACTGAGGGTGACTGAATCCAGTCCGCCCTGTAAGCGTGGGTGGCTCCCCTCCAGCCCCTACCATCTCCATCCTCTCTCAGAGGTCACATCTCCGTGTGACGGTGCTGGTCAGGTCCCTTAATCTCTTCACAGTGGTTGGGCTGCTGTGGGAGAGGAGGAAGCTGGATGCCTCTGTCATCTCTGGCGACGAGGGACAGCAGGACGGAAGGTCAGCCTCGTGTGCTACATCCCCGCTCCCCCAGGAGCCAATAGGTCCGAACTTTGCCTTTGCCCTGGAAGAGAGAAAGAAAGAGGAGGCTGGGTTGGGAATGGCACACCCGCGTGCCCAAACCCCAGGAGAAGCTTCTGCATGGGCGTGGCCTCCGGGTTGAGAAGCTTCTTGTGGGCGTGGCCTCCGGGTTGAGAGGCTTCTGCATGGGCGTGGCCTCCGGGACCTCTGGGGTCTAAGGCTCCCTTTTCTACCTACCTTCATTTCCACATCCCCTCGGAGCTCCAGCTCGAATCCATCAAACTCCTCAAGCACAGCCTTGGTCTCAGAAGACAAGTGGATCTTGAGGGCTGGAGAGGACGGGAGGAGGCAGGGGAGGAGGGCCAGGGATGGGAGCGCATGAGACTGGGAATGTGGGGTGGATGGCACTGGCTTTCTTTAGCTCAGGAAGTCCTAGAATGCCCCTGCGAAGCGTGACTATATAACCTGGGTTCTCTACAAGAGCAGTGCATATTTTTTATTTGTCTCCCGAGACAGGGTTTCTCTGTGTAGCCTTGACTATCCTGGACTTGCTTTGTAGAGCAGGCTGGCCTGGAACTCACAGCGATCCGCCTGCCTCTGCCTCCCGAGTGCTGGGATTAAAGGCGTGCGCCACCATGCCCGGCTACAGTAAGCGTTCTTAACTTCTCAGCCATCACTCTGGCCTTCCAAGATCACTTTACCTCTCTTCTGATATAAGATCTCATGTTACCTAAACTGCCCTTGCCCTCCTGATCTTCCTGCCTCCACTTCCCATGTGCTGGGATGTCAGGCAAACATCACCAGGTCTGGCTTAGGTGCTGTTGGGGATCGAACCCAGGACTTTCTGCCTACCAGGCAAGCACTGTGGAGTGAGGAGTTATAGTCTAAGCTCACTTGGACATCTTTTAAGGCATCAGTCGCCAGATAAGGTTCAAGGCTACAATACTACACCTATGGATTACACAGCATCTTTGTGACTGTTGAGAACACTACGGCCCAGCCTGGCTTTTGAGACTCACCCAGCTCCCGAGGGAGACGGGGCACACAGCAGTGGTCAGACACCTACAAGTCAAATGCTGCTCCAACTCAGTGTGGAGCTCAGCCTGGACTCTTTCAGGTAACTAAGATGCCTAATCTGTCAAAGGCTGACAGTGGCAGTGCTCAATTCGAAAGGGTGGGGGCTGTGTCCACTCTGGTTCACGGGGGTGAGAATTTCAGCACCTCGAATGAGCAAAATAAAGCATCCACACTGTATCTGGATACAAAGCGGCATATAGGAAACACCACAGCCACTTGACTCAATACCGTGCGCGCGTGTGTTCTAGTGCGCATGCGTATGAACAAGGCTGGAGGCGGAAGTGCGTTTTGAGTGTCTCTTTCTGTCGCTCTCTTCACTGTTTGACACAGGACCTCACTGAGCCTCGGGCCCACTGTCGAGCTCCCTGTTTGGGCTGGATTTGACTGGCCAGTGAGCTCCAGGAATCTGCCAGTTTGCGGCCCTCAGAACCTCCTTCCCTGCGGTGCAGCAGCTACAGGACACAATCTCAGCTGGGGTTCCAAACTCAAATCCCCAAGCTTGATAGCAAGCATCTGCCCCAGTGGGCCGCCTCTGGAAAGGCCCCGCCCTGCCGCCACACACATTCACCTTTTCTGTGGAACATAGTTTCACTCTGTAGCCAAAGCTAGCCTGAAACGTGGAGTCCTCCCAAGAACTGGGATTACAGAAGTGCTCCACCTGCAGGGATCAAAACTTTCTTTTTCTGGCTGAGGGATTGAAATCTAAGGCAGGAGGCCTGGCAAGCTGTCCAGGAGGTCATGGAGGACCCACTGTTTCCGCATCCTTTCTGAAGGAAGCCACTCTCATTCCGACTTGTGTCTCTGTGGTGATCCCGTATTGCTGACCCACTTCTGAGAATGTATTCCGTGAAGGATGATCGAAGAGAGGAGGGCTTTCCTACCCCTCCCCCATCAGCTCTAAACACACGTCAAGGAGGATCATCTGAACAGGGCGTCTCTGGGCTTTGGGGGCGCTGGCTTCATCCCATGAGGCTTAGGTGAGGGTCACACAGCCTTCTGGGCTCACTCGGCCTGCTGCATAGTAGTTGCTTGATAATTATTTACTTAACTGAATTGTGCCAAATATAGCAGGGAGAACTGTCTGTAATTCTAGCACTTGGGAGGCGGGAGTGAAAGGAGGTCAGCCTGGGCTTCATAGAAAGTCTCTGTCTGTCTCTCTCTTGGTTTTTTGAGACAGGGTTTCTCTGTGTAGCCCTGGATGTCCTGGACTCACTCTGTAGACCAGGCTGGCCTCGAACTCACAGTGATCTACCTGCCTCTGCCTCCTGAGTGCTGGGATCAAAGGCGTGCACCACCATGCCCAGCCTTTTTTTTTTTTTTTTTTTTTTTTTTTGGTTTTTTGAGACAGGGTTTCTCTGTGTAGCCTTGGCTGTCCTAGACTCACTTTGTAGACCAGGGTGGCCTTGAACTCACAGTGATCCACCTGCCTCTGCCTCCCAAGTACTGGGACATGTTGTGGTTTTTAAAAATAAAATTATAAATCCCATTTGTTCATCTATTATATGTGTACATGTGTATGTATGTGTGTGTGTAGGCATGTTGTGAATATGTGGAGGTCAGAGGACAATCTGTGGGAATCCTTTCTCTCCTGGTACGATATGGGTCCCAGGGACCGACCTCAAGCTTGGCCAGCAAGCACCTTAACCCACTGAGATACCTCACCAGCAAAACACCTAGCTTTGTGGGTGCATGAGCACATTAAATACTTTATTATTATAAAATAGACTTTGTATCCAGGGATGGTGGTGCATGTCTTTAATCCCAGCACTTGGGAGGCAGAGGCAGGTAGATTGATGTGAGGCCAGCCTGGTCTACAAAGTGAGTCCAGGACAGCCAAGGCTACGCAGAGAAACCCTGTCTTGAAAAACCCAAAAAAATAAAAATACACTTTGTTTCCAGGGCCAGCAGCTTAGGCCTGTTATTCCAGCTAGAGACTATAGCAAGAGAATTGTAAGTTCAAGACCAGCCTGAGCAACTTAATGAGATCCACATTAAAATAAAGGATATAAATATATTACACACCTCAGTGTTGGCACACTTGTTAAAATCTCTAATACCACACACAGGAGAAGGGGGGGCGGGTCGTTAGATTGCTTTGTTCAGCTGTAGGCTAATGAAAGCCCTTTGAAAACACTTCAGGTAGCTAACTAAGGCGAGCTTAGTGCATTTTCAATCCCCCGTGTTACACAGGCACACACATGCCACACATACATGCCCGGCAATATTCTCAATTTACAATGTGGGGGATATGTGTAGGCAGGGTAGGAAGGAAGTCAGGAGCTAGCTGAGGGACCGGGAAGGCCTAAGCAGCAGGATGCACTGGCCAGCTGCCCGCCTCACTCCCTCTGTGAGGGCCAACCTACCTTCCCCATTAGACTCCATTCTTGAAGCTGTGTTGACGGTGTCTCCAAAGAGGCAGTATCGGGGCATCTTTAGCCCCACAACTCCAGCACACACAGGACCTGGGAGGGCAGAAGAAGGCAACAGAGCCCAGGGAGGTTAGAGGAGGAGGTGAGCACCCTAGAAGAGGTGGGAGTTGGGCTGTGTGGTCCCAGGGTGTGTGGGGAGAGGCAGGGGACAAGGGATTAGTCTCAGGGACACCTGCGTGTTCCCTAGTTTCAGCCTTCTGTGGTCCAACCTGTGTGGATGCCAATGCGCAAGCGCAGCTGCTCCTGGGGCCTATGGCGGATGCGGAAGGAGCGTACAGCATCCAGCAGTGCAAGTGCCATTCGGGCCACCTCTCGGGCGTGGAGCTGACCGTTTCGTGCTGGGAGCCCTGACACCACCATGTAAGCATCACCAATGGTCTCCACCTGTGGGGTTGGCAGGAGAACGAAGGACCGGAGGGCTGGAGCTTTCCCTGCACCGCCAGTGTGCCAAACCATTTCACTGTCTGTCTGGTCTGTCCTGTCTGTCTGTCTGTCCCTATCAGCCTGTCACAGGACTCATCCTCCAACCCCTCAGTTTTTCTGTCTGTTCCTGGGTCCCACTGTGTGACTCTGCCTATGCCCTTGGTCTTTGTTTTTCTCCCTCCTTTCTTTCTTTCTATCTCCTCCTCCTCCTCCTTGTCCCCCTTTGGGGTTTTTTGACACAGGGTTTCTCTGTGTGTAGCCCTGGCTGTCCCTGGAACTCAATCTGTAAACCAGGCTGGCTCAAACTCACAGGGCCCCCCTGCCCCTCTGCCTCTCCAGTGGTGGGATTAAAGGTGTGCACCACCACTGCCTGGCCTTTTGTTTTGTATGTTTTGTTTTTTGAGACAGGGTTTCTCTGTGTAGCCTTGGCTGTCCTGGACTCGCTTTGTAGACCAGGCTGGCCTCGAACTCATAGAGATCCACCTGCCTCTGCCTCCCGAGCACTGGGATTACAGGTGTGCGCCACCACACCCGGTTCCCTCTGAACGTTTTTATGCCTCTGTCCATGCCGTCTGTCCTTCCTGTCCATACACCAACCTTGTACACATCAAAGTTGTCTATGACGGCATCAAAGCAGGTGTACAGATCATTGAGCAGGGTCACCACCTGGAAGGCAAAGGAATCCCTGAGAAAGGGGGGGTGGAGTTGTGAGGGTTCCCACTAGGGACAAACAGAGAGTTCCAATCAACAAGGCCAAGCCGACCTCCCTGGCCTGTTGCCTGTAGCTGA
The DNA here is from genome assembly GCF_964271855.1 of Acomys minous. Lineage (NCBI taxonomy): Eukaryota > Metazoa > Chordata > Mammalia > Rodentia > Muridae > Acomys > Acomys minous. The sequence continues at coordinate 62,729,274 of NC_140499.1, forward strand.
ACCCTGGCTTACCTGCATGGGTGTGCTCTCTGCGGAGAGAGCTGTAAAGCCCACAATATCACTGAAGTAGATGGTAACGCTGTCGAAGGCCTCAGCCTGGACTGTCTCCCCTCTCTTCAGCTGCTCAGCCACAGAGCTGAGGGGTGGGCACAGGTAGAGACCAGAAGGTGAGGTGGGTGTGCGTGGGTGTGCGGGTGGGTGTGGTGTGTGCGCACACGCGCACAAGGGCATGCAGGAGCCGGGTTTAGCACTCACTGAGGCAAGATCTGGTAGAGCAAGGCCTCGGCTTTGCGCTTCTCCTCCAGATAAGCCTGTGTTCGCTCCTCTACCAGCTCCTCCAGGTTGTTGGCGTACTGCTCCATGCGCGACAGCAGGTTGTCCAGGATGTTGCTGCTGTTCTCCCTGAGGGCCGAGGGCACGGCAGGGCTGAGAGACGACTGGTCCTGCCTGGCAGTGCCCACTCACCATGCCTGGATTCCCCCTCCCCCACCCCCCATTAGACAAGGTCTCTCTAAGTGGTCCTAATGGTCCTGGAACTCCATATGTAGACCACCTGGCCTTGAACCCACAGACATCCACCTGCCTCTACGCCCAGCTGGGTGTCTTATTTATTCTTTTTTTTTCTGAGACAGGGTTTCTCTGTGTAGCCTTGGCTGTCCTCGACTCACTTTGTAGACCAGGCTGGCCTCGAACTCACAGCGATCCTCCTGCCTCTGCCTCCCGAGTGCTAAGATTAAAGGCGTGCGCCACCACACCCGGCTCCCATGTACTCTAATGTATCTTAAATCTGGGGTCAGTTTAGGGCAGAGGAAAGCCTTGTGGATGGTAGAAAGCCGCATGGACAGCCAAGTCACACAACTGTGCCGATGCCTGTGAGGCTGCGATGGGCTGCAGTGGGAACCCGCCGCCACCGTGGAAACTGGTTTACATGGCTGTCGTGGGGAGAGACCACTGACTTGTTAAACTTGCGCAGCGCCAGGCGGATGTGCTGGAAGGGTGGCCGCTCCTGTGGGTCCTCGGCCCAGCACCTCTGCATCAGCTGCCCCAGCTCCTCCAGGTGGCTCTGCAGATCCATGGAGGGTCGGAACGGGGGATGCTCGCCCCGAGTCACGCGCTCAACGATCTCTGTGTGGGAAGGGGTATGCACTGAAGAGTAGCACTACCAAGGGCCTAGACGGGCAACCAGCGGGACAGACAGACGGGGCAAATCCAGGGCAGAGCATAGAGGGGCCCAGCCACTGGCAGCCGTGGGATGTAGGATGGTAGTGGACGCCCCACTCCAGAGAGGGTAGGGGTGTTTGCAGAGGGTCTCTCCCTGGAAGTGGCTTAGTCAAGAGTGGCCGGAGTGTATAGGCCCACACGATCCTCACCTTTTGGGCTGAGGTCCAAGCCTTCCACATAGAAGACCCCACTCCTGAGAGCAATCTCCTGAAGGATGATGCCGAAGCTGTATACATCACCAGCTTGGGAGCCGCGGGCAGGTGGCGACGCCATTCGCAGGAGCTCGGGTGCGGTCCACAATTTTTCTGTGGATCAGAGGTCAGGTGTCATAGAAGGAGGGGCTCCAACGCTAAGGGATAAGGGACTTTACATTCTGATAGGAAAAGAAAACCTAGCAAACGAATGTCATACCTCATGGGTAATAAGTGCAATATTAAAAGTAAGACAGACAGGGTAGTCTGATGATGCTGAGAAAACAGACCGTCAGTTGGTTTAAGATAGTCTGGGGACGGCCGGTGCCTAGGACTCCTGTGGACATGGCACAGCACCGAGAACCGGAAGGAAGGCTAGAGACCATTTAGTCTGACCTCTGACCTCCTTTTTTAACTAATGAAGGTTGAGCCTGGAGACGAGAGGTGTGCCCGGTCACACAGAGGCTAGGCCTCGGTTTCCCTTCTCTGCTGTGTTGGCAGCAGAGGCCTAGGGGTGAAGGAGTCAGGCTCACTGGCGAAGAGGGTGTGTCCTTGCTCTGGGTCTGGGTCTCTGAAGCTCTCGAGCCCATAGTCCGTGATCTTTAACACGAAGCGCCCATCCACCACGCAGTTGGATGACTTGAGGTTCCCATGGGAACAAATGGCTCCGTGGTGTAGAAAGAGCATTCCCTGGGACATTTTAGGAAGGCAGAGAGAGAGGGCTTAGGCGTGAGTGTGACTTCCAAGCATGCCTAACCCTTGGCCCGGCATCAGGCGGACTCACCTTGACGATGTCATTGGTGAGTGAGTACCGAAACATCCAGTCCAGGGTGATGCTCTCATTTTCTAGGATGTCCTGCTGGGGCAGCAAGAGTCAGACACCCGCCCTGCCCCCCACCCCCACCCCCGGGAGTAGGAGGACGATACAAGGGAGCCACTGGCAGATAAGAGGACACTTGATGTACTCTAGTGCCATCCATCCATAATCAATGCCTCCCTCACTTCTCCCATTTACAGAGAGGGCCAAGAAAGGCCAGAAAGAGAAAGGCTTGTCTGGGCTCCTATAGCCAGTGGGGTAAGAGCCAGCGCCAACACCCAGGTTTCTTGACACAACTCCCTCTTGTCCCCTTCACCTGTAGGCTCCCACGAGGACAGTACTCTGTGAGGATACAGATGTTGGGGGGGTCGGTACAGGCACCCACAAATCTGGTCAAGTGTTCGTTCTGCACATCCCGCATCTGCAGGTTGGGGCGGCAGCGTCAGGACTCTTGACAGAGGCTTCAGGCCTTACCACGTCACATGTATGTTAACATGCCCTTCCTCAGAATCTGCTCCTTAACCCCTTCTCCTCCAGGCTGGCTGCCTGTAGGGACACCATATCTGGTTCCTGCAGGACCCAGTGACCTGTGTGTCTTATGACTGACCTTCCTTTTCCTACCCACAAGACTCACAAGCCCTCCCAACCCTCCCCCTCTACATATCCCTTGATAATAATCAGTTCTGTTGGCTGACTCTCTTAGAGTGCCCAAGGAGCCCTTCCCAAGTCACAGCGTCACCCCCCCCCCCCACGTTACATGCTTAAGTTCAAAGAGGACTTTGCGTGTCAACTCAATGCGCTTTCGGTTCACACGTTTCACAGCCACGAGGTTGCCCTAAGCAAGAAATGAAGATTTGTTGTTTCAGGGCGTAGCCTGAGACACCCCCTCCCCCCAACTACTTCTGAAAACTCATCCATTGGTCCCAGCTCTCTACCTGCTTCTAAAAGCCCACCCCTGTCCCCGGCAGCCCACCGCAGCCATCTCTTAGTCCTCAGAGCACACTCCACCTGGGTCCCAAGGGTCAGCCATCTTTCCCCAGACCTACCTTATAGTATGCTGTCTTGGCAAAGACTTGGAACTGGCCCTCTGTGGTGAGCAGGGAGCCATAATGGGAGCCTCGCTGCAGAGATGAACGAAAAGACTGCATGGTCAGCCCAGGGGCGCGTCTGCATCCAGGAAGCTCTAGATTCAATCTCACTGCCCCTGATCTGCATCACCCTCCTGAGACAGGGTCTCACTCTTTAGGTAGCCATGCCTCAGCCTCCCAGGCTAGGACTGACTACAGATGTGAGCCACCAAAGCTAGCTTTATGTACTGTAGTAGACTCATACTTGTGTATTTGTTTTTGTTTTTCAAGGCAAGGTCTTTCTGTTTAGCCTTGGCTGTCCTGGACTCCCTATGTAGACCAGGCTGGCCTCAAACTCACAGAGATCCACCTCCCTCTGCCTCTGGTGGGATTAAAGGCGTGCGCCACCACGCCCGGCCCTCATACCTGTCTATTTACCTAGACCATCTCCTTTGACCTTTGAGAGACCCTTGTCCCAGAGGCTGTACCTGCAACCCTCATCTGAGACAATGTCAGACTGAGCAAGAGAAATCAGGGCTCAGGGTGGGCCTGTTCTGTCTCATTCTGTAGCCCAGGCTAGCCTCAGGCCTGCAGCAGTTGTCCCGTCTTCACCTTCCAAGTCCTGGGTCTAGGCGTGAGTCATCTCCTCTAGCTTAGAACCACCTTCTGCTTACTCATCGGGCACCTCCCCTGCTCCTTGCTCTTCTCAGCCTCCAGAGACAGCAGTGTTCTCACCCCGCTCAGGCTCAGCCGGCTGCCCGCGCTCCGAAGGTGCCTCTCCAGGCTGCTGGGCTGCAGGTCCTCCCAGCGCACCCGCCACAGCTCTGAGGCCAGCTCCTTCTCCAGCCGCATCTTCCTGAGATGTGAAGCCTGTGTCTGAGCTCCTGGCCCTGGCGGGGTGCTCAGCAGCCCCTCAGAGCTCCAGGACACCCCACATGCTAAGGGATGAAGGAGGGAGTCCTGTTCTCTGAGCTGAGAGTTCAGAGGCCTGAGGCCTGGGGCCTGAAGGAAATTTCTGCCTAGCAGGGGATCTTGGGGCAGTCACGTCAGGTTTTTCCTTTGGAAACTGGAGGTTTCCATTTCCCTTTGCTTCTTTCTGTCTGTCTTTCTTTCTTTCTTTTTTTTTTTTTTTTTTTTTTTTTTTTTGGTTTTTCGAGACCGGGTCTCTTTCTTGTGTAGCCGTAGCTGTCCTGGACTCCCTTTGTAGACCAGGCTGCCCTCGAACTCACAGCAATCCACCTGCCTCTGCCTCCCGAGTGCTGGGAATAAAGGCATGCGCCACCACAACCGGCCTGTCTTTCTTTTTTTGATACAAGGCTTCTCTGTATAGCCCCTAGCTGTCCTGGAACTCATTATGTAGACCAGGCTGGCCTTGAACTCACAAGAGATCCACCTGTCTCTGCCTCCTGAGCGCTAGGAGGCAACCGCCACACGCAGGTTCTATCTCATTCTTTTCTTTTCTTTTAGTTTTTTCGAGACAGGGTTTCTCTGTGTAGCCTTGGCTGTTCTGGACTCGCTTTATAGACCAGGCTGGCCTCGAACTCACAGCGATCTGCCTGCTTCTGCCTCCTGAGTGCCTACCTCATTCTAAATTATTACAAGGGTACAGTGTGTGGAAGTGCCCGGCACACAATACATGCTCAGTCAGCACTGCTCTCTTCCCTGCTCTTTCCTGTTTCCTTATCTTCCCTGTACTTTCATTTCCACATGCACCGGAGGGCAGGGGTGGCCAGGGGTGGGTAGGGGTGGCCAGGGGTGGGTAGAGGTGGGCTCTCTCACCCCTCTTTTCCAGTCTAGGGTGAGCACCTGGCTCACAGGAGGGTTCATAATCCAGGACCAACTTCTTTGGGCCAATACCTGACGGTTTGTTTTTTTTTTTTTTCAAGACAGGGTTTCTCTGTGTGGCCCTGCCCATCCTAGAACTCAGTCTGTATACCAGGCAGGCCTTGAATTCAACGAATCACCTACCTCTGGATTAAAGACCTGCACCACCACTGCCCGGCTACCTGAAGATTTTGAACCTCTGCTTTCTGTCCGGCCTCAGCAACGGAAGCCAGTTCCACATCAGCATCCCCTGTGCTGTGCTGTCACTCCCCGGATGCTCTTTCCCCTCTGAGTCCCCTACGTGTGGCTTTGCCGCTATAACTGAGCCCCACCCCAACCTGACCGATCCATGCTTTCTAGACTCCAGCCTGGAGCCCCAGCCTCCTCACTGAGCAATGAAAGAACTCTTTTCCCGCATAACTTACCTGTGTATGAAGAAGGACACGATCAGAAAGCTAATCAGAGAGAGGCTGCCCACCAAAGCCAGAACCTCCAGGGTGGAAAAGTGGTCTGTGGGAGAGAGAGTCCAAGGAATAGAAGAGAGGCTGATGTCAGACAACAGGAAGGAAGAAGCAATTGGTCAACTGAGTTGACAGATGAAGGGACGTAAAGACAGGAGCAAAGAGGTCGCTCTTTCACTCCCCTGGGGAGGAGGAGGAGGAGGAGGAAGAGGAGGAGGAGGACTACAGGAAGGAGTCTCAAAGCATGGGCAGTCACCTTGGTTACAGGCTGGGTCCTCATTGTCAAAGCCACATTTAGGAATGTCGGGAGGTGGGTATCCCAGAGGCCAGTATAATTTGCGGTCTGACACAGCTTTCAGCTCCTGAGAAGTGCCATTATAGTCCAGGACAACCTGAGGGACATCAGGAATGCTGAGTGCCTGGAGCCTCCAGTACCATCTTGCCAATTTCTCTTTCTTTCTTTCTTTCTTCCTTTCTTTCTTTTTCTTTCTTTCCCAAGACAGGCTTTCTCTGTGTAGCCTTGGCTGTCCTGGACTTACTTTGTAGACCAGGCTGGCCTCGAACTCACAGCGATGCGCCTGCCTCTGCCTCTCGAATGCTGGGATTAAAGGCGTGCGCCACCACTGCCCAGCATCTGCTGGTCCAATCTCTACGACCTGTATCTGGGCTACCAACTACTCCCCAGGTTCCTGCTGTGACTATCCGTGAGACTCTGAATCCATATGCTCACAGCATTAAGGGGCAAAAAACCAAAACCAAAAAAAAAAAAAAAAACCAAACCAAAAAACTTCAACATGCAAAGGCTTTGCCAGGAAGCATCCATGAGGAAGCCTGCTGGAAACCCCAACCCTACACTCAGGGAACTGGTATAGGCTGCAAGACAGAAACAGTGCTCCAGTCCACACTTCCAGCCCTAAACCCTCTATGTCTCTGCCGGGCGGATCTGATTCTTGGTGCCTTTGACCTCTGTTCCTTCCTGTCCCTGGTTGCATTGACACAGAAGCACTCATCCTGGTCTCTGCTAGGATGACGTCCCACCTGGGTCGGGAGTTGCATCAGGACGCCATGTTCCCTCCTCAGATCTGGGGTTCCCTGAGAGGGGAAGCCTGTGCATCTGATCTTTTTGCTTGTTCCCCGGACTGAGGAGCTGAGCCTGCCTAATCCAGATTCTGTTCAAAGAATAAGCAGCTCCCTGGCAGGCTGCAGGGTGGGGGTGGGGTGGGAGAGACACCCTTCTTTCCAGGTGCTGTCTTCTTTCCGTGGCATGAACTTACCCGGAAGGCGCCTGTCTCTGGGTCCATATCCCAGAGGGAGAAGTCGGTCTCCCGGTCCCCGTTGCTATCAATTTTCAGGTATCCTGTCACACCTAGGGACATAGGTGAGGAGGGATGTGTTTTGAAATAATGGAGGTTCAGAGATGCCCCCCTTCATCCCAAGTCTCTCTCTCTCTCTGCATAAAGGTGAAAAGGACAGTGGTATTGGCTATGGGAATGGCAGATTTGTCATGCAGAATTTTGTGAGACCTGGGAGACATAGCTGGGTAACAGGCTTCTCGGTGGTCTCTCCTGCTGGGGCACCTGGGGCTCACTCTCACCCCCCCCCCAGAGCAGCCCATTCCAGGAACTCTAAGCCCCCCAACCTTGGAAACTTCGGTCCCACATCCGCCGAGTGATATTCTCCCCGTCGGTGACAGCCCCACCCTGTGCTAGAGTCTCTGTCACGGCCTGGACGTACAGGAGGAGCCCGTCATGGAAGGATGCGGGGATGATGTTTTCCTGTGGAAGCAAGCAGAGCTCGGCCAGGGCAGATAGATAGAGAGCACCGAGTGACAAAATGTATTGCTGTGGGCAGGGGGCGGGGTGAGGCGGGAGGGGTGGGCCGGTGTCCCTGGGAGCTTGGAAGGAGATACAGAAAACAACCATGTTCCACACAGATGTGACTGCTTAAAAGATACTTTTCCATCTGCCGTGGCTCCTCCTCACCCTGAGTCAAGCTAGGCAGATAGGACAGAGTATGCCATGCCCACTTCCCTATGAAGACTTTAGGTTCAAGGGCTGAATCTGCCACTGTCATCGGGAGAGATACAGAAATAATGGGAAGGCAGGAGGGGAGATATAACGCTGGGCTGCCTGAGAGAGTAGAGTAGAGCGGCAGAGGACCATGAATTAGGGCCCGGAGATCCACACTGGAGGATCCGGGACCCGCCCAGGACCCCCCCCCGCCCCCTGCCCCCCCTCCCCCCGCATCCTACCAGGCCGTCCTCCATGGTGAAGTTGAACTGCTTGTCAGCCAAGAGTCTTAGCTGCTTCAGGAATTCCAAGTACTCCGGGTTGTCTGGCTCTTTGTAAGTAATGATTTTGGCAGCCTAAAGAAGGGATCATTGAAAAGGGGGGTGTTTGGAGCTGACTCCAGTCCTCCCTGTACCCTGGGTACCCCCTCCCCCCAGACCCCATTCAAGATGAACTTGAATGGCTGGGTGTGCTAGCACAAGCCTTTAATCCCAGCACCCTGGATACAGAAACAGGAAACTCTCTGAGTTTGAGGCCAGCCTGGTCTATATAGTGGGTTCCAGGATAGCCAGGGCTACATAGAGAATCTCTGGCTCAAACAAACAAAAAGATAAAAAATAAATATTAAGTAAGACGGGGATCAAATTGAACCCCATGTCCTGCATGAGGCGGACCCTGTGCTTGAGCAAAAGACTCAAGTCCTGTGTAGTCCACGGGTCTTTAATACCCTCCTCCTTCAGACCCGTACAATTATCTGCTTAGCTTCCTGTCCCCGAAGCCCCTACATCTCATGGAGTCATTATACAACAAACTTGTTTCCTTGGAATCGTTTCAGATACTTAGGGGCACAGTGCCCAGAAATGATGTGTCAGCAGCTCAGAGTCCTACACCCGAGCCTCACACCTCAGCACTTACCTGAAAGGCCTGGCGAGCACTGCTGTCTTTCCCGTCCCCTCTTTCCCAGGGCTTTTGGGGAACAGTGCCTTGAGCACCCTGAAGGCTTTGCCCAAACACATCCAGGTGGAAGAAAACATAGTCCTCCCCAGTGAGGCCAGCATCCATGGCTAGAAGCATCAGGCTCCTGAAGGCATCTGGTGAACTGCAGATGTAGATAACTGAAAGAGAGAGAGAGAGAGTGAAAGAGGGAGGGAGGGAGGGAGGGAGGGAGGGAGGGAGAGAGAGAGAGAGAGAGAGAGAGAGAGAGAGAGAGAGGAGAGAGCACGCCTGAATATGAACACACAAGGCACTGCTGCAAGGTGGCAGCAACAACTCTTGGCTCAGTCTGGGCCTCGGCTAGAGAATGTGAAAAGATGGAAGAAAGAGGTGTATAGTGTAGGAAGGGAGAGATGGAGAGGTAGGAGGAGGGAACAGAAGATGGGGTGAGGGTGGGGTAGGGAGTGCAGGAAGTATCAGAGGACGGCGGGAGAGAAGGAACCTCAGAGCTCGTGTGGGAGCAATAGGAGAAACTGGAGGAGAGAGGACACGGTAGGGTAGAGCGAAAACTGGGGGGAGAAGCCCCGGGGAAACCAAGCTGAGGACGCAGTAGCTGCGTTAGAACTAGGCCCTTCCGCGATTAACTCAGAAAAGTCCGCAGCAGGAAGGTCGCAGGAGTCAGGATGGCTGGGGGGAGAAGGTAGGAATGCAAACCCGGCGTGCAGAGAGGGAACCAGAAACTGCGAGGTAGGAAAGCTGTGTTGGGCAAGACTCAAAGAAAAGCAGCCAGGAGGAAGCCTGGGCCCCAAAGAATGAACGCCAGGCCCTGGACAGGCCGGAGAGAAGGCCGCGCGAGCCAGGCGTCCGGGTAGGTGCGAGCCTCACCTCTGCCCTTGCGCCGAACAGCCCGCAGTAGCTTGGTATAGTGGTCTGGGTCGCCCTCGACGAACTCCTGGTGATTCACTGTGATGTTGAGGCGCTCACGCACCCGCATGTACAGCCCCTCCACTACGAAGAAGCAAGGCCGGTCGTCTCCCAGCCGATCTGCATAGAGCACCAGCGCCTGGTGTTCCCAGCCCAGCCGTCGATGCAGCGCCGCCACGAAATCGCCCAGCTTGACATGGCTGGGTCCCGTGCGCGTGGTTAGCGCGAACTCATTCTTAACCCCGATGCCCAGAGCCGGGGCGCCGGCAGTCAGCAGCGGCACCCGCCAATGAGCGGTGAAGCGCCCCACCGGGGCAGCGGAGTACACGCAGCCCGGGCCCAGGAACACCGCGGGGCTGTGCTCCCACTTAAGGTCCACCGCGGCCAGCGGGGCGGCGGTGTCGGAGCAGACGCCCGCCGCGTTCTCGCTGCTGCCCAGCACTATGCGGACCGTCCAACCCCTCAACAAGTCCGGCCGCGCCTTCACCCGCGCGAGAGCCAGTTCCACGGCCGGCCCCACGCGCGCCCAAGACCACGGGTAGGAAGTGTTGGTCAACGGGAGCACCACAGCTACGGTCAGGTCGCCCGCGTGGCCGCCCCGGAGCAGTAGCAGCGGCGGCAGAAGCAGCAGCGCCCGCAGGCGCGGACGGACGCGTCCCTGGCAGGGCATGGCCTTAGCGAGCGCAGCGGCGGGGTAGCGATGTCACCATGGTCTGCTAGCGGTCCTCGGGTTCAGCGGCGAGCCCCGGACATCCAAAGGGTCCGAGAGAGGGCGGGGGTGCGTCGCAGCCGCACCCCGAGAGCACGCTGCCTGCCCGGAATACGGCCGTCCAGCTGTCGAGCAGGCGCGCTAAACTGGGTGCGTCCGAGAACGGAGGGCGCTTCGGAGCAGGTGAGAGCTAGCGCAGCACCCGAAGAGAGTCCGTGGAGAGCAAGAGAGCGAGAAGTGGATCCAGGGAAAGAGAGAGGCAAGAGGGAGCGCCAGCGAGGAAGGGGAGTGTGTGCTCGCGCTTGCCCCGGGAGTGTGCCAGAAGGGGCGTCCGGCTGGCCCGTCTCCGGCCGTTCCGGAGGCGGGCAGGGAAGGGGGGGACCACAAGGTCCTGAGCCAAGCAGCGAATCTTCTCCTCCCAGATTCAGTGACTGGAGAGCCCTGAGAGCCAATCCCGGCTCTTTAACTCCTTCCTCCCAGCCCTGGCTACCACCCTCTGGTGCGCACAGTCCTTACTGACCCTCTTCCCGCCGCGCTGTCGCTGCGCGCGAGGTTTCCCTCCCCGGGCAGCACTCGCGGGCGGGGCGCCTAGGCCGCAGGGGAGCGGGGCAGAAGAGGGAGGTGTGAGGAAGCTGCCCTCCCCCTCCCCGCTGGCCGCCCCCCCATCTCCTCGGTCCCCCTCTTCTACCTGGCTCCTGGGTAAGAGGAAAGAAGAGGCTTGTTTGGATCTTGGCCGGAAAAGGTGTGTGTGTTTGTAGGGTTTCTGGAAAAGGCAATCAAGTAACGGCGAGCTAGAGTCCGGGTTACCCAGTCCATCAGTGAGTACCTCCCCTTGCTTCTTCGCCGCCTTCCTTACCGCGCAGATTTACAGAGCTAGAAGACCAGGTGGGAGGGTGAAGTTAACTCTTTCGTTCCCAAATAAAAATGGAAAGTGGGGGCGGGAGGGGGGAGAGAGGAGGAGGCTGGAGAAGAGGTGTAAGCTCATGTGAGTGTTTTGTGTGAAGATTATTAAAATGGGACCTGTGAAGCTGGAGTGGGAAATAATCAAGAAAAGAATAAAGGAAGGAGCGAGGCTGGGGACTCTGGGCCGTTGGGCCGGAGCTCCGTGGGAAGAGTCTGCCCTCTAATGGTCATCCGGATTCGTTAACTGTATTGCGCCATCAACTTCTGCAGCCTTGAGGCTCAACAGGGTCTAAGGTGAGCAAACATTTCAAGAGGAGCTTCTGTGTCAAGTGCCAGTTAAATGCTGACGGCATAACGATGAAATATATCTATATATACGTACATATATATGGGAGTTTTTTGTGTGTGCGTCAAATAAGCACAACGCAATATACTTTAAGCACCGCAAAGGAGACAGAGATGTGCTCAGAAACAGAGACCAGGGCTATTAATCTCCCTGGATTGAAGCCAGGAAAACCTCCGAAGAGAAGAAACACAACGAAGGTAAAAGGATGAAAAAGGGTATTTGGGGTTGGAGATATGGCTCAGCGGTTAAGAACATTTATTGCCCTAACAGAGGACCAGAGGGACTATGGCTCCCAGCATCTGCATCACGTGGCTCATGCATAATCCCAGTTCCAGCTCCAGAGGAGTCTATACCTCTGGCCTGAGGACACGCAACACACACACACACACACACACACACACACACACACACACACACACACCCCTCTGTTACAAACACAAACACATGATGGTTTAAATAAATCTAATTAAGAAAAGAAGAAAGTGTATAGAGAGCAAAATGTTGAAGCTTGTTTTCTAGAACATGAGGTCTTAGGGATTTTTGTTTTTAAGGAGATAGGCTGGCAGTCTCTCCATTTTACTTAATTGTCCATGCTTTAAAAACACCAGATAGCTGGATGATGCCCTTAACCACAGAACTTCTGAGGCAGATATCTTAGTTCAAGGCCAGCCTGGTCCTCAAAGTGAGTTCCAGAACAGCCAGGGCTACACAGAGAAACTCTGTCTCAAAAACCAAAATTGCAGGTGCCTCATAAGTATGTGTGTTTCTGTTTTGTTTTGTTGTTTTTGGTTTTTCCGAGACAAAGTTTCTCTGTGTAGCCCTGGCTGTCCTGGACTTGCTTTGTAGACCAGGCTGGCCACGAACTCACAGTGATCCGCCTGCCTCTGCCTCCCCAGTGCTGGGAGTAAAGGCGTGCGCCACCACGCCCGACTGTATTTCTGTTTTTTTAAAATCTTAAAATTGCTAGGTTTTTTATTTAAATAATTTATTCAGATTACATCCCGATCGTTATCCCTTCATTTGTATCTTCCCGTTCCCCCTTCCCTCCCTCCCTCTTTCACCCGATTCTCCTCCCCTAGTCCTCTGACGGAAGGGGACCTCCTCCCCCACCATATGATCACAGCCTATCAGGTCTCACCCGGATAGCCTGCTTCCCCTTCCTGAGTGCTACCAGACCTCCCCACTAAGGGGAAGTGGTAAATAGGGGACACCATAGTTCATGTCAGAGTCAGCCCCCCGCTCTCCACACAACTGTGGAGAATGTGCTGTCCATTGGCTAGATCTGAATAGGGAGTCTAGGTTTACTGCATGCATTGTCCTTGGTTGGTTTTTTTGGTTTTTCAAGACAGTGTTTCTCTGGGTAGCGTTGGCTGTCCTGGACTTGCTTTGTAGACCAGGTTGGCCTTGAACTCACAGCCATCCACTTGCCTCTGCCTCCCGAGTACTGGGATTAAAGGCGTGCGCCACCAAGCCCAGCTTCTGGCTTTTTTTTTTTAACAGTTTTTCTTAAATTTTTAGTCTGTGTGGGTATATCCATGTGAGTGGTGTGAAGGTACCCTAGGAAACCAGAAGGCATTGGACCCCCTCTTGGGGGGGTGATCTGGTTGCAGTCCGGATGTGTGTGTTGTCATTTCTATGAGATTCTCCTGTCACAATGTTGTGTAAAAATTGCTCTCCATCCAGGGGGAAGGATAAAGGATGTAGAAGTAACAAGAGCTCCACAAGAAGATCAACAGAGCCAGGCGTGGTGGCTCACGCCTTTAATCCCAGCACTCGGGAGGCAGAGGCAGGCGGATCGCTATGAGTTCGAGGCCAGCCTGGACTACAAAGTGAGTCCAGGACAGCCAAGGCTACACAGAGAAACCCTGTCTCAAAAAGCCAAAATATAAAAAAATAAAAAATAAATAAAAGATCAACAGAGCCAACTAATCAGGGGACAGAGGGTCCACTAGAGTCTGAAGCACCAACCGAGGACCATGCATGGACTGGACCCAGGTCCTCTACAGAGACGTAGTCAATGGCCAGCTCTGGTTTCATGTGTGTCCACTAGTAAGGGGAGTGGGGGGCTGTCTCTGATGTGGACTCTGCTGCCTGCTTTTCAGTCACTTCCCCCTGACAGGACTGCCTTGTCAGGCCACGGGGAAAGAGGACAAACTCAATCCTGGTGCAACGTGATGATCTGGGGTGGGTGGGTGGGGCTCCCGGGTGGGTGGGGCTCCCGGGTGGGTGGGGCTCCAGGGTGGGTGGGGCTCCCGGGTGGGTGGGGCTCCAGGGTGGGTGGGGCTCCCCTTTTCTGAGGAATAGGGGAGGGGGAGGGAGAAGGAAGGGTGGGCCTGGGGGGAGAGGAGGGAGGGGACTCTGACCATGATGTAAAGTGAGTAAATAAATTGATTTAAAAAATTGTTCACCATCATGTCTGATTGGTTAATAAAAAGCTAAACAGCCTTTAGCTGGGCAGAGAGGACGGGAGGTAGGACTTCCAATCCCAGTTAGGAGGTCTTAGGTAGGGACCAGAAAAGAAGAGAGAGAGGGAGGAGGAGGTCACCATGAGGAGTTTGCCATAAGGACAGACAGATGGGATTGGAGAGACGGCTCAGAGGTTAAGAGCACTGGCTGTTCTTCTAAGGGTCCTGAGTTCAATTCCCAGCAACCACATGGTGGCTCACGATCATCTATAATGAGATCTGGTGCCTGCTTCTGGCATTTAGCAGAACACTGTATAAATAATAATAATAATAATAATAATAATAATAATAATAATAATAATAATAATACAGACAGCTGGAGCACAAGGGACCAAGGTGAGACTAAGAAGGCCAATAGCACAGGACACGTGGCTGGGAAGTAGCCAGGCTAGAATAAACAGTTTAGAATAGATCAATTTCTGCCCAGCTTAGTGTTTTAAAGCTTATTAATAAACATAATAGGTCTCTGTGTCGTTATTTGGGAGCCAGAGTGGTTATAGGAGAAAAAAAAATTACAATTATTCTACACTCCCCTGAAGTTGGCGTTTCAGGCCATTGTCAGGCATGGATCCCAGGGGAACAGAACTGCCGCCTGCCAGTGCAGAGCTATGTTCTCCCTCTTTCCAATCTCCTCATTAAAAAAAAGTTTTAGGTGTGTGTGTGTGTGTGTGTGTGTGTGTGTGTGTGTGTGTGTGTCCTTAGAGGCCTGAAGAGGGCTTTTGATTCCCTGATCCACCCGCACAGTCCTGGGATCCTGACTTGGACCCAGGTCCTCTGTGACAGCAGCAAGCGCTCTGAACCACCGAGCCATTTCTCTAGCCCCGACTTTTCTTGACGTATTAAAGAAGTTAGCAACAGAGGCGCTGCATCCCTTTACCCACAATCCAGGGGAACAACAGCGCCCGAATGACCAGCCATCATGGTGTCCCCCACCTCATTTCACTCCAGTGCATGACCTGGCTGTCAGAGGAGTTTGTAGGTTTCACTGAGCCAGGAAGTGGGACTGACTGAGCAGGAACCAGGGCAGAGGAAATGAGGTCAGCAAAGCACTGTGTGACAGGTGGAACAAACGTGTTTAGGTTTTCGGGATTTTTTTTTTTTGTATTTTTAGTATTAGAGATTTTAACAAGTGCTACAACACTGAGGTATGTAATATACCCTTTATTTTAATGTGGATCTCATTAAGTTGCTCAGGCTGGTCTTAAACTTAGAATTCTCCTCCAAGTAGCTGGGATAACAGGCCTAAACTGCCAGCCCTGGAAACAAAGTCTATTTTATTTTATTTTGGGGGGCAGGTTTGAGACAGAGTTTCTTTGTGTAGTCTTGGTTGCCCTAGACTCACTTTGTAGACCAGGCTGAAACTGAAAAATGGATAACGAAGATGTAGTATATTTACACAATGGAGTACTACTCAGCTGTTAAAAACAATAACATCAGAGAGCTGGAGAGGTGGCTCAGCGGATAAGAGCACTGGCTGCTCTTCCAGAGGACCCAGGTTCAATTCCCAGCACCTACATGGCAGCTCAAAACTCTGTAACTCACATGCCCATACAAGCAGGCAAGACACCAAAGTGAATGAAATAAAAATAAGTAAATTATTGCCTGGTGGTGATGACACATGCCTTTAACCCCAGCACTTGGGAGGCAGAGGCAGGCAGATCACTGTGAGTTCAAGGCCAGCCTGGTCTACAAAGTGAGTCCAGGACAACCAAGGCTACACAGAGAAACCCTGTCTCAAAAAAAAAACAAACAAAACAACAACAAAAAAAAACCCTAACCAACCAACCAGCCAAACAAACAAACAAACAAACAAAAAAACCCCAAGCCAACAACCAAACATCATGAAATTTGCAGGCAAATGGGTGGAAGTAGAAAAGATTATCCTGAGTGAAGTAGCCCAGAAAGACAAATACAGGAAAAAGAAAGAAAGAAAGAAAAAAGACAAATACAGTCTATACTCACTTATAAGTGGACATTACCTGTTAAGGACAGTCATGCTACAATCCACAGACCTAGAGAGACTAAGTGACAGAGTTGGGGTGGGGTGGGAATCTCACACACACACACACACACACACACACACACACACACACACACACACACACACACGACCTGGGGGGGGAGCAGTTGATGGGGATAAGATGAGGCGATCAGGCTGGGTGTGGGAGAAACGGAGGGAGAGAGTGATGGGAGGGATGCCTGGACTGTGGGGTGGGGGCATTTGGGGGTTGATGTAGAAACCTAGTGCAATGGAAACTCCCTGGAATCTGGGAGAATGGCCCCAGGGAAGTCTTCTAGTGGCCATCTCCTTAACCAGGCCAGGAAGGCTCCACGCAGAGGCACTGCGACATCGACCCAGCCACAAAACCTTTGGCCTACAGTCTGTCCTGCCTACAAGACACGCTGGGGCGTCTTGTCGCTTGTGCTTCTAGAGGGAGCCCGTGGTTGACACTGCCTGGGTGATCAGGAAGCAGAGGTTGGACAGCCTAGAGACCCGAGATAGAAACCAAACACAACCTGGCGGGAAAAAGAGTCAACGAAACGATTCCTAATGATGCTCTGCTGTGCTCACAGGTCGGTGCCTAGCCCAGTGGTCATCAGAGAGGCTTCCTCCAGCAACTGGTGGGAGGACACGCAGAGACCCACAGCCAGACTCTAGGGAGATCCAAGGGAACCCCGAAGAAGAGAGGGAAAGGATTGTAGGAGCCACAGGGGTTGAAGACACCATGAGAACACAGAACCAACTAACCAGGGCTCCTAGGAGCTCACAGAAACTGAAGGGGCAGACACGGACCGTGTACGAGTCTGACCTGGGTCCTTTGCATATAGCTACGGTTGCGTAGCTTGGTGTTCTTGTGGGGTTCCCAATGCCAGTGGGGATGTCTCTGATTCTTCTGTCTGTGCCTGGGACCTTTCCCCTCCTACTGGGTTGCCAGGCCCAGCCTTGATATAGGGCTTTGTACCTCATCTTATAGTATCTTGTTAGGCCATGTTTGGTGGATATCCGTGGGGGAGGGGTGGCCTGCTCTTTTTTATTTTAATTTTTTAATTTTTTAATTTTTAATTTAAGGGAAACAGTTGATCTGGAGAGGAGGAGAAGGGGGGGGGGAGAACGAGGAGGAGATGTCTGTAACTTCCAGGTGATCAAGATACATAATGAGACACTGTCAAAAAAACAAAAACAAGCCGGATGTGGTGGCGCACGCCTTTAATCCCAGCACTCCGGAGGCAGAGACAGGCGGATCGCTGTGAGTTCGAGGCCAGCCTGGTCTACAAAGCGAGTCCAGGACAGCCAAGGCTACACAGAGAAACCCTGTCTCAAAAAACAAAACAAAACAAAAAACCAAAACAAAAAACAAACAAACAACAACAACAAAAAACAGGGCATGGTGGCACATACCTTTCATCTCAGCGCCTAGGGAGACAGAGGCAGAAGAATCTTTGAGTTTCAGGCCAGCCCGGTCTACAGAGCAAGTTCCAGGACAGCCAAGGCTGACAGTGTCAGCGTTGACGTTGGCTTACTGGAAACCTCAGCAGTCGGATTCCAGGGATACAGATGCAAACGGGCCAGCCAGTTCCAGGGGCAGGTCCCAATATGTTCTCTGGCGGTTGCCCTGGATACCTGGCATGCCCTGACAGCTACTCCCCTGCCGATGACTTCGGTCCCAGCTGTGGCTGGACAGGACGGTGAGGTGGATGCAGAGAAGCTTTGGAGATGCTCGACACAGTCGGGAATCAGTGGACCTTACTCTCCCTTCAGTTTGGAAAACCTGCAGAATTATGAGCGCCCTGTTGTAGAGAGACTACACAGCGAAAGTGGGATTCAGGGGGCTTCAAGGGGCTTTGGGCAGCTCTAAATGCCTGGGAGCAAGCAGAACGGCACGGCCGTTTACCACGATCAAAGCAGCACTGTAGAGCCTCGTGAGCCGAGCGATGGCTCTTAGGGGTCACAGGCTGAGTCCCCCGGCATTGGCTGCTATTGTTAGACGCTACGGCAGGAATGGCAGAGTTTTCTTCCATGATTTATGTTGCTTGCTGTATGAAGCTTCGCGCCCTGACAGATTTCTTTAGGCGAAGAGACCGCTTGCAGCAAGGGGTTGTGAACTTGACGCACGAGGATGAGGATTTTCTTTGCAGGGCACTAGGACGGTTTGAAAGCCTGGCGTTCACAAGGCAGAGACGAGCATCCGGAGAATCCCTTCAGCTTCGTTGAAACAGACTGGATTACCAGGTTAAAAGCTCCCGGTGAGGGCCCCGCCTCCCTTCTGTTAAAGCACAGTTCAATGCAATAACTTTTTTTGGGGGGGGGGGCGGGGGAGGCATATATTATTTTTGGAAAAGCTATGACATTGCAGATATATCCCTGTTCTCTTGAAATGTTGCTAATGTTATGCAGCTAATTGATACCAGCACACCTGAGCCTTAAATTTCTTATCAATACAATATGAGAATGTAGTCACATGACATTGTGTATGAGGCCAATAATGAAAGTCTAGATAAAACAAATTATCTAAAAAACAAAAACAAAACAAAACAAAAAAACAGGCCGGGCGTGGTGGCGCACACCTTTAATCCCAGCACTCGGGAGGCAGAGGCAGGCTGATCGCTGTGAGTTCAAGGCCAGCCTGGTCCACAAAGCAAATCCAGGACAGCTAAGGCTAACACAGAGAGACCCTGTCTCAAACAAACAAACAAACAAACAAACAGACAAACAAAACAAAATCCAAAAACCAACAACAACAAAAAAACCACTCTCAAAAAACCAAACCAGGGCTTAAAAAGTATTTTTAGGGGCTGGACAGATGGCTCAGTGGTTAAGAGCGCTGGCTGATTTTCCAAAGGACCCAGGTTCAATCCCCAGCAACCACAAGGCAGCTCACAACTGTCTGTAACTCCAGTTCCAAGAAATCTGACACCTTTACATTAATGCACATAAAATAAAATAAAATCTAAAGATAAACCTAACCCATGACAGTTGAAATCCAGAAATGGTTACCTTTCTGAGATGATAAACAACTACCTACTACTACTGTTGTTGCTTCTTCTTCTTCTTCTTATTTCTTTTTTTTTTTTTTGGTTTTTCGAGACAGGGTTTCACTGTGTAGCCTTGGCCGTCCTGGACTCGCTTTGTAGACCAGGCTGGCCTTGAACTCACAGAGATCCACCTGCCTCTGCCTCCCGAGTGCTGGGATTAAAGGCGTGCGCCACCACGCCTGGCTTGAATCCTCTGTATTTTAATTTAGGTGGGATTAGCTTTCTTGAAAGGAATACATGCCTACAAAAGTAAACGATACATTAGTATTAACAGGGAAGTTGTGGGGAGGAGAAATACATGATGAAAATATATTGTATAGCCGAGCATAATGGCACTTAAATCCCAGCACTCGGGAGGCAGAGGCAGGCGGATCTCGGTGAGCTCCAGGCCAGCCTGGTCTGCAAAGTGAGTCCAGGATAGCCATGGCTGCACAGAGAAACTCTGTCTCGAAAAACCATAAATAAATAAAATTAATAAATAAATTTCAGGTGAGGTGTCACAGGCCAGAGATTGCTAAGAGTTGATGACTGATCGGGCTACACTACGAGTACTACAAAAAATTTAGAAAAGAAAAAAATTTCGAAAAGGAGAAAATATGGAAAAAAAAATTTGGAAAAGGAAAAAATTTTCATCTCTTGCTGTGGAAAATTAAGTTCCTGTATATTATCAAAAAGAAGTCACAATACAAAAACAAAGTCTCCGATAGCAGAGGATGGTTTCGATCCATCGACCTCTGGGTTATGGGCCCAGCACGCTTCCGCTGCGCCACTCTGCTACCTACTGCTTAGAGCTTTTCTTTTTCCCGTAAAGAACTTTCCCAGTGCATCATCTCGCGTTCTGAGCGCCCTCTACCGTCAGCGGCGAAAATGGCCATTATCTCCGTTAGGTCATCTTATTGGTCGGCTCCTGATACCGGGCATTTTTCATTGGTTGCTGAGTTAACCAATAAACACGAAGGACGGGGCAAGGTGGGAGCCTATCGCGCCGGGGTTTGTTGGGACGCGCCGGCTAGACGTTTCTCTGCCGGGCCTGATTCTTCCCGGGAGACGGCGGCGGAGTGGCCTCCATTGTTCAGGATTAAGCGGGCCATGAGGTAAGTGGACGGAGGTGCTTGGAAGTTCCCGTAGACGTCTCGGGAGGGCGGGACGAAACGGAGTCGGAGGACCAAGGGCCTGGACCTGGGCGGCTGGCGGACAGCCTGGCCGGCGTGAGTGGAGGTGGGGGAGGCGGGGGAGGTGGGGGAGGCGGGGAATGGGGCCCGGGGGTGGGGGGCGCCGGGGCCCCGCAGGGGTTGACACCTGGGTCTCAGGACCAGGAGGGGGAGCAGAGGTCCTAACCGACGGGGAGCAGCATCCTCCGCGTGCAGTGAGCAGGCTGCAGCGCTGCGCATGACCAGTAGTGGGACGTGCCTGCTCACTGTTGTGCTGTATTGGGAAAAGTCACATCCCTCTGGATGTTAGGACCGGTGTGCCTCACGGTCGTGGGTTACCTAGCAGGGGGATGTATGCCGGGGTCTGAACCTCGTGTTTTCCTCATGTGAGCTCGGAGAAAATCCAGAATTGCAAGTCGGGTGGTGGGTAACAAGCCGCAGCCACAGTACTTGGGAGGAAGTAAGGCAGGAGATAGGTGAACCACCCTCCCCCACCCCCCCCACCCCCGGCCGGTCTCCAAACCAAAAGAAAATAAGACCATAATTAGGATGTCTTGGGAGAGGGGGAGGTTGGGGCTGGGCACCATGGAGGAGAAGTGAGCCTGGAGTCTCTATTTCAGTATTTGGAAGCGGTCGAGGTGAGTCAATTTGAAATAACACGCTTGATATGGTTAGAGGCATTTTTTTCAGCGAAGTGGGTAAAATGTTTTTTTTTTTTTAAAGGGGTGACAGAGGACGTGGTCGTGGTGGGCGCTTTGGGTCCAGAGGCGGCCCTGGAGGAGGGTGAGTTTGGCAGTTGGCGTCTTTGCCATGGTTTGTTTCAGTCATGTAGATGGAGGTTTGGAGTAGACTGGTTTTTAAATAAAAGCTGTGTGAAGCATTGCTTTTCCTGTTGTCCTGCTAAGTGAGTTTTGCCTTTCGCTAAGAATGATACAGCCCAGTATCTCTCGAGTTCTTGCGATAAAATTGGCGTGTTGTGTACTTCTCGCTTGCTTCCTGCTTGATTAACTTTGGATGGTTTTTGTGTTTCAGGTTCCGGCCTTTTGTGCCCCATATCCCCTTTGATTTCTATTTGGTGAGTATTTTGGCTTTGGAAGACTTTCTTGGCCGCTGCTCACTTACAGATGTAGAAGTGGAGCCCAGAGTATCCTTGTTAGTGAAGTCAGACTGTGGGGAGCAGGCTTCAAGAGTGGATCTGTTCTTTGCTTGAGAGAAGGTCTTCCTCTATGTTTGGCTGGCCTGAAAGTCACTATGTAGACCAAACTGACTGCAAATTCACCATCCTCCTGCCTCAACCTCTTGAGTGCTGGCATTACAGGCATGCACTGCCACATCTGGCTTAAGTTTTTATGTACGTAGTTTGAATGCTAGAGATTTGAATTGAACCCAGGAGCTTGAGCATGCTAAACCTATAGCCCCAACCCCTAGTTTTATATTATAAGCATTGTACTTATTTATATCACTACCTATATATATATATATATGTGTGTGTATGTATATATATATATATGTGTGTATGTATATATATATGAAACATGGCTGTAGCAGAGGACACAAGTCTGGTTCTCTGCACTCACACTGCAGTGCACATCTGTCTGTAACTCTGCTTCCTGAGGATCTTATCTCTGTTGACTTCCACAGGCTTTTGCATGCATGGTGCATATACACATACACACTGTGGCACTCACACACATACATAAATCAGTATTAAAAAAACAAGCCAATTCGACTGCCGGTCTTCAAAGTGATTGCAATCCCAGGAATGTAAGCCTAAGCCAGAGGATCACATTCAGGGTTCAGGGCCAGCCTGGGTTAATAAAGTCCAACAAGAACAAAACAGTGAAAACAGGGCAGGGAAGATAATACAGTTTGGTTGCAATATTTGTCCTGGAAAATAGTTACCTCTTTTTTAAAACAAGATTTGTCTATTTTAATTTTTGGTTTTTCTTTTTAAAATACTTGTTTACTATGTATACAGTGCTCTGCCTACATGTACACCTGCAGGCCAGAAGATGGCACCAGATCTCATCATAGATGGTTGTGAGCCACCATTGAACTCAGGTCCTCTGGAAGAACAGTCAGTGCTCTTAACCACTGAGCCATCCCTCCAGCCCTAATGTTTGGTTTTTCAAGACAGGGTTTCTCTGTAGCCTTGCTGTCCTGGACTCACTTTGTAGACCAGGCTGGCCTTGAACTCACAGAGATCCACCTGCCTCTGCCTCCCAAGTGCTGGGATTAAAGGTGTGTGCCACTGCACCTGGCTATTTGTTTATTTTGGACAATGTCTGTATATATAACCTTGACTGGCTTGGTACTCACAGGGATCAGCCTGCTTCTCCCTCCTGAGTGCTGGGACTAAAGGGAGGGCCACCACTGCCCGGCCTTTATTTCTTTTACTATAAAGGTCATGAGTGCTGTGGCTGGTGTTGTGGCTTAGTTGGTAGAGTGCTCACCTAGCATGCACGGAGCCCTTGGTGTTTTTATATATCAGGAGATGTTGGTACGTACCTGTATTCCAAGTACAGAGGCAGAAGCAGGAGGATTGTTTCCCGTCATCCTGTGCTACATAGCAAGTTCAGGCCAACTATGACATAGGACCCTGCCTCAAAAATAACAGAGCAGGGCAACAAAGCAAAGGGAGCTTGAGTTAGGTTCTTCCTATTTGTATTTGGACTTGAACATCTGAAGGAGTTAAATGCAAGCTTTGCAGCCGGGCTTGGTGAGCACGCCTGTAATCCCAGCAGCAGGGAGGCAGAGGCAGGGGGATCGCTGTGAGTTCAGGCTAGCCTGATCTACAGAGGGAGTCCAGGACAGCCAGGGCTCTGATACACAGAGAAACACTGTCTTGAACGCTTCCTGCCCCCCCCCAACCGGAAAAAATAGCAAGTATTGCTAGGTGTAATAGCTTTAAGATGGAAGTAGACAGAAAAAATAGAATCAAATGTAGAATTTTATGGGGCAGTTTTTTCCTCCTAAAGATGTAGGTGTTGAGTGTGTGTATGTATGTACATGCACCATGCACGTGCCTAGTACCTGTGGAGGCTGAAGACGGAATCAGATATCTTTGAACTGGAGCTCCTGGTGGTTGTGAGCCCCAGGTGGTTGCTAGGAATTGAACCTGGGCCGTCTAAGAGCAGGCAGTGCTCTTAACCATGAGCCATCTCTCCAGCCCTTCTTTTGTGTGTTATTTTTGGTAAATAACATAGTTTCATTTCTGATTTAGTGTGAAATGGCTTTTCCCCGGGTCAAGCCAGCACCTGATGAAACCTCCTTCAGTGAAGCCTTGCTGAAGAGGAATCAGGACCTGGCCCCCAATTCTGCCGAGCAGGTATGTGCTTTCCCTGAGGCCATGCTCAGAGCCTAAAGGGTTAAAGAGCAGATTCTCCATTTGCTTCAGGAGAGTGATCTTGCCTGGGGTTTGAAGCCAGGGGTAGACACCGGCCCTCTCTCGGGTTGATCCCCATCAAGGGTGTTATCAGAGCGCAAACTCCTCCTTGCTGTGGGGAGAGCCTGTGTGCAGTTTTTGGCCTTAGGGTGTTCTGCTTTGTGATATTTTCAGGCGTCTATCCTTTCCTTGGTGACAAAAATAAACAATGTGATTGACAACTTGATTGTGGCTCCAGGGACATTTGAAGTGGTGAGTTTTTGATGACTTAAATTTCCTTGGCCCTTGCCTGTTAGTCTTGATCTGTTACCTAAATCAAAACCTAAACTGGAAAAGTACAGAGGTGTTCTGGAATTCTGATCCTGAGGACAGGCTCTGTGTCACTGGCCACCCAGCATGCCCAGGCTTCCACGTGTGCTTGTTTGGGGTGTGACTTCATCATGGCTGCCTCCTAGTCTGGGCACTAAGGAAGCAGTGTAAATTGTTCTACGAGGACTCCACCTTTTTTTTCCCCCCTTTTCAACAGCAAATTGAAGAAGTGCGACAGGTGGGGTCATACAAAAAGGGGACGATGACCACAGGACACAATGTGGCTGACTTGGTGGTGATACTAAAGATCCTGCCAACACGTGAGTGTGTCTCCTGCCTTCTGCGCTGGGGATGGGACACAGGGCCTTGGCTTGTTAGCTTGTCCTCGAACGCCTGAGAGCACGGATCCCTTGGAAGGTTTGAGGTGCTGTTGATTATGTATATAGTAGCCACAGTACCTGGCCTTATTTGTATTTGTTTTCTTATTTTATTTATTTATTTTAGCAGCTGGCCTTATAAATAGATAGTGTAGGTCAGAGGTTAGCAGGAGTCCAGCC
The DNA here is from genome assembly GCF_964271855.1 of Acomys minous. Lineage (NCBI taxonomy): Eukaryota > Metazoa > Chordata > Mammalia > Rodentia > Muridae > Acomys > Acomys minous. Next base: position 62,753,580 of record NC_140499.1, read on the forward strand.
CACCCTTCTTCTTTCAAAGATTTTTATAGATTTATTTCTATTAGTGTTATGTGTTATGTATTAGTCTGCCACCATACCAGGCTCTTTGGTGTGTGTGTGTGTGCGCGCGCACGTGTGTGTGTGTGTGTGCGCGCGTGTGCGTGTGCGCGTGCGTGAAATTGGGTGGGGGTGGTGGCATATGTCCCAGCACTTGGGAGATAGGCAGGTGGATCTCTTGATTTAGAGGCCAGCCTAGTGTTCAGAGATTTTCCAGGACAGCCAGGGCTACACAACTTTAAAAAGCAAAAACAAACTGGGCAGTGGTGGCACATGCTTTTAATCGCAGCACTCGGGAGGCAGAGGCAAGCAGGTCTCTGTGTGAGCATAGTCAGGAATACAAAGAAAAATGCAGTCTCAAAAAACAAAAACAACAACGAAAAGGATTCTTAGTCCCTGAGCATTTTAACTTCTCTGTCCAGGCTTTCATCCCCTTTCACATGTGTTTGCTTTATTTAGTCCAATATATTTCAGTCTGTGGAATAGAAAAAGAAATGCCAAGTTCTTTACTGATAGGAGACATCTACATAAAATAAATTACTTTAACATTCGTTATGTTCTTTTTTTCCAATCTAGTGGAAGCTGTTGCTGCCCTGGGGAACAAAGTCGTGGAAAGCCTGAGAGCACAGGACCCCTCAGAAGGTTTGTGTGTGTTGCTGACTATGTATGTAGTGGCCACAGCAGCTGGTCAGTGTAGGCAGGAGTCTCAGGTAGTCAGTTTATTTTCTTGAATTATGAAAGGTGGGTTATGAGACAGATTTTATAGCCCAGGCTGTCCTCAAGTCACGTGCCTCCTGCTTCAGCTCCTGCGGGCTAGGACCATGGAGAGGGTGCACTGCTGACCTCCTGGTTTCCATTTTAAACTATGGCCCTCAGCTTGAGCGTGTATTACTTTTGTGTGTGTGTGTGGTGTAGAGCACTGTTCTTCCAGAGGTCCTGAGTTCAGTTCCCAGTAACTACATGGTGGCTCACAGCCATCCATAATGAGATCTGGTTCCCTTTTCTGGCCTGCAGGAAGAACACTGTAAACATATTTAAAAACTAAGTAACCCACTATCAGAAAACCCGCTTGTTAAACCAGACTTGGTCCACCTGTGACCCCAGCCTTTGAGAAGCCTGGCAAGGGGAGTGGTAATTTAAGGCCAGCCTTAGCTATGCACACAGGAAGACCTTAGGTAGCTACAGCGTGGTTGGTAAGTGCGTGTCCAGCATGTGTGGAGTTCTGAGGTCGGCACTCAGAATTCCATACAGCAGGCGTGGGTGGCACATGTTTAGCTCAAGACTAGTGAGGTGCAGGATCAAGGAGTTCAGAGTCATCCTTGGCTACATAATGTGTCGGGAGGCAGCCTGAGCTACATGAGATCTTGTGTTAAAAGATGGCTCAGTGGGTAAAGGTGCTTTCCACCAAGCCTGACGACCTGAGTCAGTCCCTGGGAGCTGCATGGTGGGAGGCCAGGGCTGAGTCTGAAGGTTGTCCTTTGGCCCCCACAGGTGTGCGAGTGTTCCTGCTCTAAATAAATACCATTTTAAAAGCAAAACAAGCCGGGGGTGGTGGCGCACACCTTTAATCCCAGCACTCGGGAGGCAGAGGCAGGCGGATCGCTGTGAGTTCGAGGCTAGCCGGGTCCAGGACAGCCAAGGCTACACAGAGAAACCCTGTCTCAAAAAAACCAAATAAATAAATAAATAAATAAATAAACAAACAAATAAACAAACTAAAAGCAAAAGAGAACAAATATATTTTACATCTTGTGATTGTTTTGTTTTTTAGTTTTGACCATGCTGACTAATGAAACTGGCTTTGAAATTAGCTCTTCTGATGCTACAGTGAAAATTCTCATTACAACAGTGCCACCTAATCTCAGAAAACTGGACCCGGAACTCCACTGTAAGTCTCCCCTGGGGGCCGGGCAGGGCGACAGCCACCCAGATAGCCAGAGCTTGGAGGCTTTCTAGAAATTGTAGTATTTAGTGAACTATGAAGGAGTTTGACTTTCCCCATAATTTGTAAATAGTTTTACCACCACCTTCCTAGTGAGTTTTCAGAGCCTTAAAAATAAGGGGCTGGCGGGATGGCTCGGAGTGCTCTTCCAGAGGGCCTGGGGGCAATCCCCAGCACCCACATGACAGCTCACAACTGTCTGTAACTCCAGTATCTGACACCCTCACACAGACATACACACAAGCAAAACACTAATGCGCATAAAATAAAAATAACTTATTCAAAGGATTGCAGAATCAAAAAACTTGAAGAAAAAGATAAAAAATAGAAAGTAAAAGCCTATGTAAATCGTTGTGACAGGAAATACATTAGTGGAAAAGATGCTTGTTTTACCTGGGGAGGAACAGTAGTGTTTGGACAAGTGGCATGCCATTGTGACATGGGATGGTTTGCTGCCTTAGCCGTGCCACATTTCTAGCCGGGTATCGGGATTGGATGTATTGCACACTCAGCCGTTGTACTTGTCTTCAGTGGACATCAAGGTGTTGCAGAGCGCCTTAGCGGCCATCCGGCATGCCCGCTGGTTCGAAGAAAATGCTTCTCAGTCCACGTGAGTCTCATTGGCCATTTGGCTAAGATAATCTTGTTTGGTTGGTTTTTTGAGACAGGGTCTCTCTGTGTAGCCCTGGCTGTCCTGGACTTGCTTTGTAGGCCAGGGTGGCCTCAAACTCACAGAGATCCAACTGCTTCTACCTCCTGAGTGCTGAGATTAAAGACATGCGCCACCACACCCAGCTCTAAGATAGCCTTTCTTCAGGGGTGTAGTGGCTCTGGCCTGTATCACCATGAGTAACAGTACACGCCCCTATTTTCTCTGACAGAACTGTTTCAGATACGATGGTTGGGTTTTGATTTTTACCTAATAAACAAGATTGAAGGAAGATACAGTAATATTTCATTGTGTGTGCACCTGCTTGCACACACATGTACATGTGTGCACATGATGGTCACGTGTAGCCTGAGGACAGCTTTCAGAGTTAGTTCCCTTACGTGAGTCTTTAGGACTGAACTCGGGTTTCTCAGACTCAGGATAGACGCCTTCCTCTGCGGAGCCAGCCGGTGGGCACTGTATGTAGTTCTCTAAACAGGATCATCAGCTTTGACTCCTCACGTCAATGTTCTTACCTCTAACCACTGGGTCTCTATATTCAGAGTTAAAGTTCTCATCAGATTGCTGAAGGACTTAAGGATTCGTTTTCCTGGTTTTGAGCCTCTCACACCCTGGATCCTTGACCTCCTTGTAAGTAAAAAGGGGCAGCTGAGGTGTGGCTCTGTGTAGTGTGCTTGTCTAGTGTGGGACGTCTTTGGTTCAGTTGCCAATATTGCAAAAAGGGACAAGTGTAAAAGTAATTATTCTATTAATATTAGTTAATGCTGATTATTAATACAGTGATTCCTTATCCTCCTATTATGTAAGTAAAAGACACAGAAACCTGTTGGATTTTTAATAAGCATTAATGCACTGGGGGTGGGCAGATATTAACCCTCTAAGCTGTTTTGTCGGCTTCCCAGCCAAAACCCCCATAAACGCTTGCACGTGCTTTCCATTTGGGCTGCTGCTCTCCATCAGGCCAGTCCTCAGCAAGATGTTCTCTGCCATGGGCTTTTAGTTCACACTAACCCATGGCCATCTCTCTCCTCCTCCCGCCATCGTGGTCCTGCCCCTTCCCCGGCCCAAGCCCACCAACCTCCCTCTCTTCTGCCCAGTCCAGGCTGTAGGCGACTTTATTATCCAATCAGGGATAGTTTGAGAGGGAAAGTTTACATAACATCATTTTAGATATGTGACACTTTGCTCCTAGAATAAGGATTTTGGGCGTGCAATTAACATTTGAATACATAGTAGTTCCAGATGAACCCCAACAGACAAGGTGTATTAGGGTCACTCTTCGTATTCACTCACTCACTCACTCATTCATCTGTTTGAGACACGGTTTTTCCTTTCCTGTTCCTCTGGTGGAACTTGCTTTGTAGACCAGGTTGGTCTTGAACTCACATCCATCTGCCTTTGCCTCCATAGTGCTGGGATTAAAGGCGTGCTTCCTCACACCCAGCTTGATTACTCTTAAACCTAACAACATCAGAAATTCAACGGGGCTTAAGAGAAATTTTAGTCAGTCTTAGAGAGGCTGAGGCAAGAGCGTTTTGAGATCCAGGCCAGTCTGGGTGACTTAGGGAGGCCCCAACTTTAAAAAAGACAAGAATTTAGTGGTGACCAGTATGAAACCAGGTGAAACCAGAGGTTTCAGTATGCAGTGGAAGTAGTAGTTTACTGCTGTCAGCTCATTAGCATTATGACGAGTTTTCCTCATGACTTGAAGTTTTAGTTTGTTTGAACATAGAACTGCCAGTTGGTTGCACACCTACCAGACTCACTCTCTTGCAGGGGCACTATGCTGTGATGAATAACCCCACCAGGCAGCCTTTGGCCCTGAATGTGGCATACAGGTATAACGCGTTTCCTTGGGTTTGGCTGTAAGCTGTTTTGTGTGCTTTCTAAGTTGTCCTTGTGTTTGTTTCAGGCGCTGCTTACAGATTTTGGCAGCAGGGCTGTTCCTGCCGGGGTCTGTGGGCATCACTGACCCCTGTGAGAGTGGCAACTTCAGGGTACACACAGTCATGACCCTAGAACAGCAGGTAATAGGACACCCATGAAATGAGGGGGTTCTGGCCAGAAGGCAAGGGACCAGGGTATCTGGGGAGTCTCAGCGACTGACCTTGAGATTAAAAGCGCCTTCACGTTTCACATGGTTCTTAATCATGTATAGTCCATTTATTTTGGCTTGTTTTCTCCTTGCTTTTCAGGATATGGTCTGCTACACAGCTCAGACTCTGGTTCGAATTCTCTCCCATGGAGGCTTTAGGAAGATCCTTGGCCAGGAGGGGGATGCGAGCTGTGAGTTGTCTGTAGTGTGGTCCAGGGGTTCTGATCTATAGAGAAGCTATGTCCTAAGGTGCTCTAATACTTACGGATATAGCTTAGCTTGTTTTCCATGCGATTTGTTTGAAGTGGGTTTTATCCCTGTCTCTTCCAGATCTTGCTTCTGAAATATCTACCTGGGATGGAGTGATTGTGACACCTTCAGAAAAGGCTTATGAGAAGCCGCCCGAGAAAAAGGAGGGAGAGGAAGAGGAGGAGAATACGGAAGAGCCACCTCAAGGGGAAGAAGAAGAGAGCATGGAGACTCAGGAGTGACTTCCCTTTACTCTCTTTTCTGCCCAAGGGAAGATGAGCTAAGCTAGCCGCCATGGGGCTTTTTATGGTGGCGTTTCTGTGTCATAGGGAGATAGCAGGAAGGAAAGCAAACTGTAAAGAAAACAAGAAAACACATGTTCCGCTGTTCTAGTGGTGGCCAGGCGGTGAGAGGGCTCCCGTCTGTGGCTGCAGATGCCACCGTCCATCTCTAGTGAAGCAGAAGCCACACATTCCCGATATTTAAACCTTCACCACTCCCAACCAATGTTTTGTTGAAATGTTGTAAACTGTCAAGTGTTTGGGGACTTTTTTTTTCTAAGAAAAATTATTAAAGTACTTCCTAGTAGGGGTTTTGGTTTTATTTTTCTTTACTAAGTAGCAACCATTTTTTCATTCTAAACACTGGACTTCTCGACTCTTTTCTATAATTGAGAGTAAACTGGAATGCCACTTAAGCATTGTGATGGTTCACTTTCATGTCACATCAACCCTAAATGTGGGTGGAACTATGCTACGAGCTGGGTGTCTGGATTGAATGAAGGGATAAAAGAGGAAGCAGGCAGACTCCCAGCATTCCCTTGTCTTGGTTACCTCACACTCATCACATCTGATAACAGGTGTCCATGGCCTGAACCCTTTGAAACCATAAAACAAATCCTTTTTTGTTAAAATAACCAATATAAGATTTATTTAATGATGCTGGACAATACTATTAACATATTCAAGCCAGAATAGTCAAGAAGATAAATTATTTACCTTGACTTACCGAGGTCCTCCACTGTAAACAAAGCAAGTGAACTGACAGGCGGAGGAAGCCTTGCCCAGGCCCAAGTCATAGAGCAACAGGAGTCAACACTGGTTAACTAGGCCTGGGAAGAATGGAACTCAAATATGTAACTTTTAATTTTTTATTTTATATGAATGGATGTATTGCCTACATCGTGTGTGCTGTCCCCAAAAAGGCCAGAAGAGGGCACTGGATTCCCCTAGAATTAAGAGTTACAGCCTGCTGGGAAGCACTCACCACGTGGGTGCTGGGACTTGAACTGGAAGAACAGCGAGTGCGCCTAAGTGCTGAGCTTTCCCTCCAGCCCTTAAAATGTGTAGCCTAAAGACCAACAAAACCCACAAACGCTTAGGGGCCCTCAGCTTTCAAGGCTCTGCCCCTGACTTTGGATTCTCCTGTCATCTGTCATGCTCTTCCCAGGCAGTAGTAAGGGCAGCAGCTGTGGTACTGGGCGTTAACCTGGACATTAGAAACACATGCAGGATGACACTGGGATGCTCACTACCTCCTGAGAGGGACTGTAGTGAAGCCGGGGAGAAGTGGAAGTATACTTTCTACACTAAATCTCTCGTTGAATTTTCTTTTTTTACTATGTATACAGTGCGCTGCCTGTATGACAGAAGAGGGCATCAGATCACATTATAGATGGTTGTGAGCCACCATGTGGTTGCTGGGAACTGAACTCAGGGCCTCTGGAAGAGCATCAGTGCTCTTAAGCCATCTCTCCAGGCCCGAATTTTCTATCACATGATGCCCAACCTTCTTAATGTTGTGGGGGGAAATGTATAAAGGTTTGAGCCAGGCACCTTGGTGCACGCCTACAATCTGAGCAATCAGGAGGCTAAGGCAAGAAGACCCACATTTAGACCAGCCTGAGCTACATATTGCGACCTTGTTTCAGAAACAAAACCCAAAAGGTAGAGGTTATGTTTCCTGGACAAACTGTAAGGAGGCTCTCTTCAGGAGACAGTCCTGGTGTGCACATGTTTCTTGAGGCTGCTACATGAGTGTATCGTTCAAACACCAAAGGTCTTCTCGTGTTTGCCCAGAAAACGCAGCTGGAGGACAGTGCTTGTACGTGCGGGTCACAGGCCCAGGCTTATTTGCTTGGAGAACCAGGAGGGTAGACGCCTGAATCCAGCATCGCCCTCCTGCGAGCTGTTTCTTTGGCAACACTGTGGTTTAACCGCCTTAGTCGTTCCTACAAGACAGAAAAATAGGGAATCTAATGACTGCTGTAAAAAGTTTTATCTGAGTCAAATAGGTGCTGAAAGGTCTTAGGTTTGGGATTTCCCCCCCCCCCCCAACACCCAGCAGGGTTTCTCTGTGTAGACCTAGAACTCAGCTCTAGCTCAATTTGGCCTCAGATCCAGAGACCCACCTGCCCCTTCCTCCCGAGCAATAGGATTAAAGGCAGGCCCCACGCTGCCCGGCTGACGTGGGCTGTTAAACTTAGCCCTTTTACGTGTACATAAGCAGCCGGGTTGGGGGCGCAGGGCGTGGTGGCACACACCTTTAATCCCAGCACAGGCAGGCAGGTCTCTGAGTTTGAGGCCAGCCTGGGCCACAAACTGAGTTCAGGACAGGCAAGGCTACACAGAGAACCCGTTTCCTGGAGGGGTGGGGGGTGGGAAGGAGTGTACATAAGCCTGTAAATGACAGACATTAGAAGTTAAGAGTTAAGTTTATAGGCATGTGTCTAGTATGCAAGAGGACCTAAGTCTGACGCCCAGCAATGTAACAGTACGAGTCTTTATTATCAGACTAGCTAACACGGCTCTTTCTCCCATGGCTGAAACTTTCGGTGGCTTTCACTGTGTTGAAGACGTAATGCAGGATAAAGAACTGTTAAGATTTATTTATCTATTTTTGAGCGAGGACCTTGCTATATAGCCCTAGCTGATAAGACTGATGGTCCCGTGTAGTCCAGGCTATGCTTAAAGTTACAGCCATCCTTCTTGCCCTAACCCACCACGTGCTGAAATTACAGCATGCACTACCATACTCTGCTAGGAAATGTTTTTTTCTTTTCTTTTCTTTCTTTCTTTTTTTACCTGAGCATTCTGTAAAATGTTGTTGACCAAGACAACTCGTCGCCTGGCGTTAAGCAGCTTTTTAACATAGGGGTCCAGATCCAGGGCCACCTTCTGATCCTCACTGATGCGGCACAGCTCTAGGAAGAGGAAACGGGCAACCAACATCTAACGGCTCTTTTTTTTTTGTTCTTGGGTAATGTAAGAGAGGAACGGGATGAGAAACACTCCTGCGGTCGGCTGTGAGCCACAGCCACCTGCCCTTCTTTTATTCTGCCCTAAAATAGCCCCGGAAATTAAGAGTCCGTGAGCAGTTCTGATATTAAGAGAGGCAAGCGACAGAAACCTAGCCCAAAACCTGGGTAAACAAAGCTGCAGGTGTGAGCTGAGGGGTTCTAGGTTATTTTCCGGGTGCTCACTCACCTGTAGCTAGGTTGTCAATTTGCTCCCGAAGCTCCACTTGGCTTTCTCTGTAAAGAGGTGGTACAAAGGCCTACACGGTCAGTGAACGGGATGCGGGATACTAGTCCTACTTATCCCCCGAGTCCTACCCTCAACTTAAAGGCTTCACCTACGCCCTTCCGCCGCTTTCACCCAGCGCCAACATCAGTTTGTCTCAAGAACTCATCCAGTCTCCTCTCGTTTCGGGGGGCCCGCCCCTACAAAGCCGGTTCCAAAGGCCCCGCCCCCAGCAACCCGGGCCAGCACCTGACCGCGTGCACGTGGGAGTCGAGCTGCTGCACGGCGGGTCGCAGGAACTCCAGGAGCCCCTCGGCAAAGAGGTCGCGGCCCGTGGGCCCCGCCACCGGGGTCCCTGCCCCTGACACGGCAGCGGAACCGGCCGCGGCCATCACTAACTTCCCGGACGCCGGCAGCCTGCCGCGAGGGCCGCCGGGAACTACAGCCCGCTGCTGTTCGCCGCGAGGGGGCGCTTAGAAATACAGTCTGCATGGCAGTGGGATAGCTGGGAAATGGAGTCCTCAGAGAGTCGGCAGTGGGATAGCTGGGAAATGGAGTCCTGGGGGGGGGGGCGGGGCGGGAAGAAGCACGGGGTGGAGCGACTAGAGCCCCCTGGAAGTTGGAGTTCTTCCATGGACCTAAAGGGGGCCGGATCCAGACATCAGGAGTCCTCAGGAAACATTTTTCTTTTGGATTGGATATTTATTTTTTGAGTATTTATTTTTATTTTTATTTTCCGAGATAGGGTTTCTCTGTGTAGCCTTGGCTGTCCTGGAACTCGCTCCGGAGACCAGGCTGACCTCCAACTCACACAGATCTGCCTACCTCTGCCTCCTGAGTAGGAGTTAAAGTGAGTTAAAGGCATGTGCAACCTCCACCCGGCTTTATTTTATTTTTATTTTTTTAAAGATTTACTTATTTAAACCAGGCGTGGTGTCACATGCCTTTAATCCCAGCACTCGAGAGGCAGAGGCAGGTGGATCGCTGTGAGTTCGAGGCCAGCCTGGTCTACAAAGTGAGTCTAGGAGAGCCAGGGCTACACAAAGAAACCCTGTCTCGAAAAACCAAAAACAACAAAAAACAAACAAACAAAAAACCAAAAAACAAAAAACGTATTTATTATTATGTATACAGTGCTCTGCCTGCATTTGTACCTGCAAGCAGAGGAATGCACCAGATCACACTATAGACGGTTGTGAGCCACCAGGAATTGAACTCAGGACCTTTGGAAAGGCAATCAGTGCTCTTAGCCTCTGAGCCATCTCTCCAGCCCCTCTTTATTTTATTTTGAAAGACAGGTTTTCTCACTATGTAAACCAGGCTGGCCTTGAGTCCACCGAGCTCCGCTGGCGTCTGCCTCCCAGGTGCTGGCCCTGAAGACATGCTCCACCACTCCCAGCCGCTGTTCTTTCTTCCAAAGGTGAAAATAAGTGCTATTGTGCATAGCCTTCCCACGGGAATTGATGAGAAAGCCAGATTATATTCATGTTAGAGTCTCTCTCCTCCCCCCTCCCTCCGCCTCTCTCTTGCCCTGGCTGTTCTGGAACTTGCTCTGTAGACAACGCTGGCCTCTAATTCATGAGAAACGCCTGCCTTTGCCCCTGAGTGCTGGGATAAAAGGCGTGTGCCACCACTGTCGGGCAAGTTTTATATTTCTAAAGATTGGATTATTGAGTTCACAGTCTTTCTGTCTCAGTCTCTCGAGTGCTGGAGTTACAGGCCTGCGCCACCACAACAGGCTTTAAAGGTGTTTTTTATTTTTGGCTTGAACCCAAGGCCTTGGGATTGCTCTGCTGAGCTATATCCCCACCATACCTTAACTCTCCCTTTTTTTCACTTTCTATTTTGAGATAAGGTTTTATTAAATAGCCAAGTTGGGCTTGAAATTGCTTTGTAGTTCATGCAGGCCTTGAATACGTGATCCTCCTGCCTCAGGTACAGGCTTGTACCAGGTCTAGCTCTTAAGAAGGTTTTGTCTCTCATTTTTATTTTATGTGTGTTCAAGTATATGTGTACACCTGGGCCATGGCACACAGAGAGAGGTCAGAGGACAGCTGTGAGCGGTGATGCTCTCCTTCCAGCACGTGGGGTCCCAGCGCTGAACTCGAACCTTCAGGTTTGTTAGCAGGCAGGCACCTTCACTGTTAGAGCCTTTTTACTGGGCCTACTTGTGTGTGTGTGTGTGTGTGTGTGTGTGCGGTGCGTGGGTGTGTGGTGTGTTTGTGTGGTGTGTGTGGTGTGTGTGTGTGTGTGTGTGTGTGGTGTGTGTGTGTGGTGTGTGTGTGTGTGTGTGTGTGTGGTGTGTGTGGTGTGTTTGTGTGGTGTGTGTGTGTGGTGTGTGTGTGGTGTGTGTGTGTGTGGTATGTTTGTGTGGTGTGTGTGTGTGTGGTGTGTGTGGTGTGTGTGTGTGTGTGGTGTGTTTGTGTGTGTGGTGTGTGTGTGTGTGGTGTGTGTGTGTGGTGTTTGTGTGGTATGTGTGTGGTGTGTGTGTGTGGTGTGTGTGTGTGTGGTGTGTGTGTGGTGTGTGTGTGGTGTGTTTGTGTGGTGTGTGTGTGTGGTGTGTGTGTGTGTGTGGTGTGTGTGTGTGGTATGTGTGTGTGTGTGTGGTGTGTGTGTGGTGTGTTTGTGTGGTGTGTGTGTGTGGGGTATGTGTGGTGTGTGTGTGTGTGTGTGTGTGTGTGTGTAGGGGTATGGATGGGTATATATGGGTTCACTCAGTGCAGGTGCCTAAGGAGGTCAGAGTTATTGGAATTACAGGCAGTTGTAAGCTTTCTGACAAGGCTACAAGGAACCAAACTCCAGTTCTCTGGAAAAATAATTATATGCTAAGCCATCTTGCCAGCCTACTAACAGGTGTTTTTAAAATTACTTTAAAAGCGATGTGCGTGGATAGGTGCCCGTGAGTGCAGGTGCCCAGGGGTGCAGGTGCCCAGGGGTGCAGGTGTCCGTGAGTGCAGGTGCCCATGAGTACAGGTGCCCAAGGGTGCAGGTGCCCGTGAGGGGGTGCAGGTGCACTTGGAGGTCAGAGATGTAAGTCCCTGGAGCTTTGAGGCCAGGGGTGTTGGATTCCCTAGAGCTTGAGTAAACAGGTGGTTGTGAGCTTCCTGATGTGAGAACCCATCTGGAGACTTCTGCAAGAGCAGTCAGGACTCCTAACAACTGAGCTATCTCTTCAACCTCCCTCGACCCTAGCTGTTCTGGCTCTGTAGACCAGGCTAGCTCAAATGCAAGAGATCCACCTGTCTGTGCCTCCCAAGTGCTGGGATTAAAGGTGTGTGCCACCATACCCGGCTGGTTTGTTTGTTTGTTTAATTTTATATGCTAAGCCATCTTGCCAGCCTACTAACAGGTGTTTTTAAAATTACTTTAAAAGCGATGTGCGTGGATAGGTGCCCGTGAGTGCAGGTGCCCAGGGGTGCAGGTGCCCAGGGGTGCAGGTGTCCGTGAGTGCAGGTGCCCGTGAGTACAGGTGCCCAAGGGTGCAGGTGCCCGTGAGGGGGTGCAGGTGCACTTGGAGGTCAGAGATGTAAGTCCCTGGAGCTTTGAGGCCAGGGGTGTTGGATTCCCTAGAGCTTGAGTAAACAGGTGGTTGTGAGCTTCCTGATGTGAGAACCCATCTGGAGACTTCTGCAAGAGCAGTCAGGACTCCTAACAACTGAGCTATCTCTTCAACCTCCCTCGACCCTAGCTGTTCTGGCTCTGTAGACCAGGCTAGCTCAAATGCAAGAGATCCACCTGTCTGTGCCTCCCAAGTGCTGGGATTAAAGGTGTGTGCCACCATACCCGGCTGGTTTGTTTGTTTGTTTAATTTTATATGCACTGGTGTATGCCTTGTGAGGTGTTGGATCTCCCAGAACTGGATTTACAGACAGTTGTGAGCCACCACGAGAGTGCTGGGAACTGAACCAGGAAACTTTAGAAAAGCAGTCAGAGCTTGTAACCGCTGAGCCATCTCTCTAGACCCCCAAGTATATATGGTTTGGTTTAGTTTTGTAGACAATGTTTCTCCTTGTTGCCTTGGCTATCCTGGACTCGCTTTGTAGACCAGGCTGTCCTCGAACTCACAGCGGTCCACCTGCCTCTGCCTCCCAAGTGCTGGGATTAAAGGCGTGGGCCACCACACCAGGCATTCCCCAAGATATTTTTTAATGGCATCAGATATGTACAAAACTATATATGCTTAAAAAAGGAATGGATTTAAGAATGAAATTCTGAGCTGGGCATAGCGCCACACTCCTTTAATCCCAGCACTCAGGAGGCAGAGGCAGGGGGTTTGCTGTGAGTTCAAGGCCAGCCTGGTCTACAAAGTGAGTCCAGGACAGCCAGGGCTACACAGAGAGACCCTGTCTTGAAAAACAAAACAAGAATGAAACCCCGATAGAGTCTAGGACATGGATGCCCTTAAGGATTTTTTTGCTACACAAAATAACCCAGCCTTCAAAGGACAAACATGTGGTGTTATATAAATAGCCAAATTCATAGACATAAAAATATAGGACAGGGGACTGGAAAGATGGCTCAGAGGTTAAGAGCACTGGCTGCTCTTCCAGAGGTCCTGAGTTCAATTCCCAGCAATCACGTGGTGGCTCACAAACATCTATAGAGAGATCTGGTGCCCTCTTCTGGCATACAGGCTCACATGCAGAGAGAACAGTGTATAAATAATAAATACATCTTAAAAAAAAAAAAAAGATTGTAGGACAGGGCTGAAGTGGTAGTTCTGGGTTGTACAGCATGCCTGAGGCTGCGGGTTAGATTATTAGCGCTCAGAAACAACAACAAAAGTAAAACTAAGCTGAGAGTTCCAGGACAGCCAGAGCTACACGGAGAAACTCTGTCTCAAACAAACAAACAAACGAACAAACAAAGTAAAACTAGATTGGGAGGAGTGGAGAGTTATTCATTTGCTGCTACTACTGAACAATAAACTTAAACATACTTAAATTATGTTATGCACATGTACTGCTTTGTCTTGTTTTTGAGGCAGTCTCACTGTGTAGTCTTGGCTGGCCTAGAACTCACAGCGATCAGGCACACAGGGGGAAAGCAGATATTCAGAGCAGCAACAGCCACTGGAGACTTAAAAATCGTGTGTCACCAGTCAGAAGTCCAGATCTTGTTGAAAAGGGCATGTCAGAAGCTCTAGGGATGGCGGAGCAGTTGCTGCAGTGCAGGGTCGCTGGACTCTGCCCTCTGGAGTTCCTGTTGCTATGAAAAAGCTTGAGGACTCCGGATGCCACTGGCCATCCTGCATCCCAGCACCTTAAACGGGGACAAGCCACGAGAGCTATAAAGTAGCATTTTCTTCTGAATGTTTCTCCAGCCTTCTCTGTCACATGGCAAGTAAAACATTCCAGAACCCCAGAACCATTTTCACTGACTAGACAAAAAGGATAATGTAACATTTGGAGGGTAACTTTCTTAACTTTGTTTCAGACAGGGCTTCACTGTGTACCCCTGGCGGGCGTGGAACTTCCTTTGTAGACCAGGTGGTCCTTGAGCCCACAGAGATCCACCTGCCTCTGCCTTTCAAGTGCTGAGATTAAAGGCCTGCACCACCATACCTGGACTGTTTTTTCCTAGAACTGCATCAAAATGTTTAAAATAAATAAAAAGGAGGCTGGGCATGTTGGTGCATGCCTTTAATCCTAGCATTTTAATCCTAGGAGTCAGATCTCAATGAGTTCCAGACCAGCCTGTAAAAGTAACTTTTATTCTCTTGGCTCAATTGTCTGGGAGGCTCACTGCCTCCTTCTGCTAACCTAGGCCTAGTCCTGGAAGCTTCTAGCCTCCGTACAATCCAACCTAGATCTAGAATGTTTTTAGCTTCTGAAACTTACTGCTTAATAAGTTCACCCTTACTTGTTCTTTCTGAGCTCTGGGCTGGCTGGTTCAGCTCAGCTGTTCTGGATTGATCTCTTCTCCCAGCTGACTTGTTTAATCTGGCTTCTCTCTCAGCCTCTGACTGGCTCTGCCTGGCTTCAAACTAACTCCAGCAGTCTGTTCTAATCTTCTGGCTCCTTCTCATTCTCTGGCCCACTCGGGCTTCACCAGAGTTCTCTCTCTACAACTTGTCTATTACTGTTCTAGTAAAACTGCCTCCTCTTTCTGTAAAAATGCCTCTTAAATAGCTTCGCTTTCCTCTCTCCTGCGAGTTGGGCATGTCCTATTCTGTCAAATCTTCTTGCCACCATCACTTTTTCTGGCACTCACTTAGACATCACTTTCAAACATGGGTGCTTGCTTCTACAGACTACCTTTTGTTTGGGGTTAAAGGCATGTACCATCACCCCTGGACCTAAGCTTTTACCTGATAATTGCTCTATCCCAGGCTGTCCTTGAACTCAGTTCTGTTTGCTTCTATCTCCTCAATTAATGGTGTGTTTGTATTCCAACCTGATCACAAAGACCTAGAAAAATCTTTGGATGTGATTTCTTGCCAGAACAGCCATGTTCTGAATTAACATTCCTCTGTACCAGCCTATTCTACAGAGCAAGTTCCAGGACAGCCAGGGCACAGAGAAACCTTGACTCAACAAACAAACAAGGGCAGAGGGCATCTGAAGTCAGGAGAGGGGGAGGAAAGAGGGTAGAATTAATGGGGAGTTGTACAAGAAAATACAGAGACCACGATCCTCACATCCTGACCACCACTGGGGTCCCCTGCTACCTAGCTCACTTTGGTGTGGGTTTTTCTTTTTTGTCTTTGTTTTCCCTGTGGTGGCCCAGCATGGGTCATTTGTGGTTTACACTTCTGAAATCTTTGTGCTTCTTGTAGCCAGCAGACTGGTGCTTAGTTGTACAGTGCTGGCAGCTGCAGTGAGCTGGAGCAAGGTGTTCAAGCCCCGGCTCAGCAGCATCTGTACTCACACTGGATGTCAGTTAGCATCCACAAAGCTTAGGCAGGGGCTCATGGGTACCATCCATCATCAACTTTCACAATGCCAGCACATCTGAAAATCCTAAGTGGCAGAGGGGCTGGAGCCTGGCTGACCTACTTCTTGGCCTTTAATTTGGGCCTCTGTTCTTCAATGTCCTCGTGTCTTTAACTCAAGGATCCCCCGCGTTGAACCTACCCAAGCAAGTCACCTTCAGCCGGAACATCTCCCTAACCCTTCCAACATCTCAACAAGGGAACGCTTCCTTTTTGATGATCTGCTAGGTTAACCCCACTGCACCCCACAGTCAATGCACTGCCTCCCTTCCAAATCACCGTGACAGGGACTTGTCCAGAGTCAAGGCTGGAGATGTTGACCACTGTGGTGGTGGTGGTGGTGAGTTGTGGCCTTTGCTGCTTTGTCTGTCATACGTCAACTGGCACACACAAGCCCTTGCAAGCAGGTTGGTGCCCAGCGTATATACCCTGATGACCCAGCTGTGCTCACACAGCCCTCTCTCCCTTCTGCCTGGATGTCTGATCGCATGGGTTGGTGCTGTTGGATCTCAGTACTCCCAAGCTTTTGTGTAACCCCTAGAGGCTCTAGCCCTGCCTTGCTTCAGGTTCACTCTTTGATGTCACTTCATTTCCTGGGCAGTGATTAGGTTGACTTGTCTTCTGTCTTGGATGCCTGAAGGTAGGTAGGTGCATAAGGAAACTATGCAGGAACAGCAATGTTAACTCAGGAGCACAAAGCGCCTCTGCCCCGAGGTCACCTGCACCCTGTACTCCTTGGGGAGACAACGCGCACTTTCACAAGGGGAGGGCCAGCTCTACCCAAGGACTTCCGCAGCTCACACCTTTCGTCTCTTGTCAAACCCAAAGGACAAGGATGGGGACAAGGATTCAGTTTGCCCTTCTGGGAGGCCATTAGAGCTGAAGGGTTGTGGGATGAGTGTTGGAAAGGGCTAAGCACAGGCAGGCAGGCAGGCAGCTTGGGGTTCTAGCTGCAGCCCTCGACTTGGTGCTTGCCACAAAAGGGGGAGAGATGAGCCTGTGGTCCTGGCCTTGGCAGTGCTGAGGACACCAGGTGCCTTTTATGTTTTCATTTTTGTTATTCATCCTTTCCCTCATCTGTTCTCATCCCTTTAAAGAAGTGGTTCTCAACTGGTGGGTCTCGATCCCTGGGGGTGGCCGACAAGACTCTTTCACAGATGATCAGAAAACAGAGATATATATTGCTATTCAGAACAATAGCAAAATTAGTTATGAAGTAGCAATGAAAATAATTTATTACATATATAGTGTTCTGCCTGCATGTACACTTGCACACCAGAAGTAACCAGATCTCACAATAGATGGTTATGAGCCACCATGTGGTTGCTGGGAATTGAAGTCAGGACCTCTGAAAGAGCAGATGGTGCTCTTAACCACTGAGCCATCTCTCCAGCCCCAATTTTTAAAAGATGTATTATGGGGGCTGGAGCGATGGCTCAAAGGTTAAGCGCACCGACTGCTCTTCCAGAAGTACCGAGTTCAATTTCCAGGAACCACATGATGGCTCACAACCATCTATAATGTGATCTGGTGTCCTCTTCTGGCCTGAAGGTGTATTTGCAGGCAAAACACTGTATACACGATTAAAAAAAAATTATGTACAGTGCTCTGCAGTACACCTGCAGGCCAGAAGAGGGCATTAGATCTCATTATGGATGGTTATGAGCCACCACGTGGTTGCTGGAAATTGAACTCAGGACTTCTGGAAGAGCAGGTAGTGCTCTGAACCTCTGAGCCATCTCTCCAGCCCGCAATGAAAATAATTTTATGGGTGGTGGTGGGGTCACGAACAGTAACTGTATTAAAGGGTCACAGCATCAGGAAGGCTGAGAACCACTGCTTTAGAGGGTGAGCTAGTGAATTTCAAGGTTGCATGGCATTTTGGGAGAATCCTCATCATACTTCCATAAAGCCTTTTTTGCATCCCCTTCCTGTGGATAAACCCAGGACAAATCTAAACCAAATGAATCCCTTAATTTTCCAAACATAATCCATTAGTTACATTCTGGGCCTGCAGGGCAGCTACCCTCGGCCTGCTTTACAATATACAACACTCCTCTGCCAGTACCTCGGCCTGAGCTGTGGCCAGCCAGGCCCCCAGCATGCTTGGTGAGAGGAGGCTGGAGCCCACTCAAGAAGGGGAACCCCAGCCCTACCCCTACTCGCTCTGCCATGACTAGTGGCACCAGGACTACTCCCAGTTGGCACACCTACCAACAAACTGTGCAAACAAGGTGGGCACGGTGACACATCCAGGAGTGAGGCGGGACCCTGAGTTCAAGGTCAACTTAGGCTGTATCATTAAGATACATGCAATCGGGAGGCAGAGGCAGGTGGATCGCTGTGGGTTTGAGGCCAGCCTGGTCTACAAAGCAAGTCCAGGACAGCCAAGGCTACACAGAGAAACCCTGTCTTGGAAAACCAAACAACAGAAGAACCAGTCTCACAATACAGGAGGCAGAACATCACACACCTGGATGTGGACTTCTGGTTAGTGCAGTAGCACTGGGTGCGGGGAGGCCGCATGGAGTTCACAAAGCAGCATCTCATGATATTTGCACGAGAGGTTATTTGGGGAAATGAAAGCGAGGTTCAAGTACATGCTGCGGCTGGGGTTCGGCAGGAAGGGAAGAGACACCAGGTGCAGCCCTCTCCCAGGCATTTTGGGACCGTTGCCTCCCTAAAACTCAGAGCCACTCTGATTGCTGCTTGGTTGCCAGGGAAAACAGGCATTAGTGTTAAATGCCCCAAGACACCTGAGAGTAGGAGGTGCCTCAGAGCGCTTACCATAGTGACTAGGTAGCTAGGGCTTTGTCCCTGTCGTCCCATCTCCCACCAGGACTGTGAAAACCATCCTATGTGCTTCTCAAACATTCGAATGGGGGAGAAGGCTGCGTCACAGTACAGTGTGGCTAACCACCTACAATTCCAGGTCTAGGGGATGTGACGGCTTCCTCCTGACCTGAGGGCACAGGCATACATGGTGGACAAAACACACACACACACTCTCCCCCTCCCCCAAGATACTGAACACAATTTCCGTCTGTGGTACCTGCACACTCTATTGCCTTGTATTTTAATTTTTTTGACACAACCCAGGCTAGCCTCAAACTTGCACGCAATCCTCCCCAGCCCAGTCTCGAGTGCTGGGATTAGAAACAAGCTCTTCTGCCCTTGTCCTGTTTCTTCCCAGCTATCTCTTAAACTTTCCTGAGCTTCAGATTTCAGAAAGCTTTAGCCGGTTAACTTTTTTCTCTTGGCCGTTCTGGAAGGTGAGTCCTCAGTAGATGGCAACTGAGTAGACTTCAAAGGGTGATCAGGAGTCAGGTTTGGTGTCTGGTGCACCTGAGGCGTTACCAGGAGAGAACTGTACACAGCGGGCAGGGCTGAAGGGCCTTGGCTGGTAAACCAATGACGTTTTTCATGAAGGAGGAGTGCCAGAGGTAGGATGAGGTTATAGACTAGTCAGCGCTCTTGCTGAGATCTACCCGATCACCAGCCTTCTCAACCCTTCCCTGGGTCCCACAGACTCTCCCCTGCAAGCACGCAAGGATTCAAGGTCAGATGACATTGTTCAGTATTTCCTTCCTGGCTCTTAATGCACAGCACAGTAAGTAAGCTGTGATTGTTTTGTTTTTAAGAGACAGGGTTTTGTGTCTCCTGGTTTTGTGTATATTCCTGGCTGTCCTGAACGATGTAGACCAGGCTGGCCTTGAACCACAGAGATCCACCTGCCTCTGCTTCTCAAGTGCTAGGATTATAGGCGTGGCCCCCTCCCCCCAACCGGGCTGTGATCTTTTAAACAGCTAAAAACCCAGTGCAGTCCACTAGTACCCACTAGGTGGGTAATTCTTCCTAAGGGCTTAATCAAAGTTGAGAATAACTTTTATTTCCTGCCAAAAAGCCCCACTCCCCACCCGAATTTTGTTTCTTTTTTGAGACAGGGTTGTGTAGCTGCTCTGTAGACAGCCTCTCAAGTGCTGGGGTTAAAGGTGTGAGCCAGCCACCTGGCCCTACCTCAGTAACTTTAACATGAGAACTTTCAACTATACAAGGGACTTATTAACACATCACAAAAATGGTTATGTAGCATTTAAGGACCCCCCCCCCCAAATAAACAGAAAACCTGGGTTAAATTTGAGAGAACAATTTGTTATAATAAACCAGAAATACAAGATTCCACTGAAACTGAACAGCTGACAAAATATGGTTGAACTTAAACCTTCAAGGTCAAATAAAGCCAGTGAAGTGGATTAGACCAAGATTGGTTCCGGACAAACACAGGCAACGGCATTTTAGCAGAGCAGCAGCATATGACCCCGCTCAGCAGTTGTGAGCTTGTAAGCCGTCTCCCACCCTTGTCTCCTCTGCCACTTGTGCCCAACCCAAGGGCTGCTGCTTTTATGATGGAGGTGCACAAGCCTCTTGGACATGACACGAAGCCAAAAGGAAAGCTTAAACATCTTGTTTCAGGGTGGAAACTACACATACCCAATTCAGCTTGTCAGCTACCATTTATGTGGTGTCAATGTAGGTGACACCAACTTTAACCAAATCCAAGTTGCCACCCTGTGTAACCCATTCTGTGGCCCAGCAGCAACAGCAACACTTCCAATTTACTACCCTCACTACCAACACAGCTAACACACCTTTAGCTCCAGCTGTTAACAAGCTTTAAGGAAGATGTAGAACACTAATCCCAGTGTTAGTGGGAACACTGGCTCCATCTGGGATCATAAAATATTCATAAAAATTGTTAGAGGAAATATTTTAAAATGTGGGAGTATGTGACAGGTGAGGCAAAGGCTGAAAAATTGTTCTACTCACAAGGCCAACGCATTCCTGTTCAAACAGAAGTCTGGGTGACTGGATAAACAACAAAAACAAACTCAACCAAATTAAAGGAAATAGGGTTTCATACAACACAGTATCAAAAGTAGACAGAACAGACTAAATGCACCGACTGGTGGCAGGTTAAGTCCACATCCTATTGTGACAGGTCCTTTCAGCGTCAATCAGGGTTCTTCTCATGTTTTCTCAAGTTTGGTTGTTTTACAGATGTGGTGACTTTAACAATAGTCTAACAGGCGGGCGGGCAGGCAGGCAGGCTTCAATCATTGGTTTCAGGATCTGTCTGTGCCATGTAGGCGTCCAATTCAGCATCCAGGTGTCCTTTAGTTTTTGACATGTATGCATCCAATTGGTTGTCCAGCTGCTCCTTGGTCAATACAGGGCGAGTAAGGGCACCTCTTCCTCGGCCACGCCCTCGACCTCGGCCTCCAAAGCCCCCTCTTCCTCGACCTATCATACCCCGACCTGGCCAAACAAGAAAAAACAAAAACAAAGAAAAGAAAAGAAAAGAAAAAAAAACAAAAAAACAAAAAACAAAGACAGTTACGTATTGGTTTGCTGGGTCCTAGCAGAGTGCCCCTTTATAGTTGCGGGGCCTAGCTGAGACAAGCTCAAGGACAGGGCAAAGAGAAATCTGAAAAAACAAGAAACACACTGGGTAGAAAGCAACACATGGAAAGCACACACAATGAATCCCTCTTACGTATTCATCTTTAAATGATAGTAAAAACAAAAACAAAAACCCTGCCCCCTCCCGCTCTGAGAGGGTCTTGCATGCGCTCCCGGGCTGGAGTGCAGCTCAGCGGCAGGTGCTTGCCTAGTGTGCACGAAGCCATGGATCCAATCCTCAGCACCACAGAATGTAATTCTAGTATCTGGGAGGCAGAAGCAGGAGGACCAGAACTTGAAGGCCAGCCAGGGCTACAGGAGAGCTGTCTCAAAAATAAACCAAAAGCCTCCCAGTTGCTGGGATTACAGGTGTGTAGTATTAGCTGAAAAATATTAAACATTAACTTCCCCTAGGACAAAGGACTATTCTACAATTTGGGGCTTACTGTAAATTCATAATTAAAACAGTATATCTGACCCTAGTTAGTCTGGAGGCAGTCAAAGGGCACAGAGACTCAGGGTAATATTAAGCTTTACCTGAGATATTCTAGACTGTTACCTCATCTGCTCTGAATGTGGTCTAATAAAGTGATCCCATGTATCCAAAGACTGAAAAAACTCAGCTACTTCTCTGACTGGCCACCTTAGGACAACTATTATCTGAGAAGTAATTTCAATTGACTAACCAAACACTCAACTTTCTCAAAGCAACTTTAGCTCCCCCCTAACCTCTGAGGCCTGTCAGAAACCATGTCAATACAACTGGACGAAGCCCATACAAGTCAGACACGTGACACACGGTGGCAGAGAAGAATGTAACCCTGGGCCATCAAATGTCCCTTCCTACGCTATTCTGCAGCACCGTCAGGACAGTGGGTTATGAAGACCTGTCCCACATTTTAGAAAGAACTAGAAAAAATAACCACCAATGCTTCATGCGTTGGGAGTTTACTCAGCAATAAGCCAGAAAGCCCCAGTGAAATTTGGCCCTAACACCATTATTAAACTCTTTTCTAATCTGGTCCATGAGGTCACAAGACAAGAATCAAGGCCCCAAAGCTAAGGTTACTAATAGGCAGCTGGCCAACTGTCAGCTTTGATCAGGAAAATGGTCTTTGGTTCTCCAGACACAAAACGTACATTAAATTTACTTGGTTTCAAGCCAACAACAGGCGCCAGGTCTCATCCCTCTACGTCAGTGTCGCTGGA
This sequence comes from Acomys minous, assembly GCF_964271855.1. NCBI lineage: Eukaryota > Metazoa > Chordata > Mammalia > Rodentia > Muridae > Acomys > Acomys minous. The sequence goes on from NC_140499.1 coordinate 62,775,696, forward strand.
CTGAATCTAGTCTCACGCATGCTAAGCATGTGCTTTGCCGCTGAGCTACGCTCTGCTTCTTACTGTTCTCTCTTATTTTTGTGTCATTTGCACTGGTGTCTTGCCTGCTTGTATGGCTGTGTGGGCGTGTGGCTGGCAGACAGCTGTGAGCTGCCATGAGGGTGCTGGGAACTGAACCTGGGTCCTCTGGAAGAGCCGCTCTTACTCACCGAGCCACCTGTCCAGCCCTTACCATTCTCCTTAATCTCTGTCTCACTTTTGCCTCTCTCCCTTATTTTTGTCGCTATGGTGTGAGATTGAGCCCAGAGCCGCCCGTGGGCTAGGTCAGTGGTCTATACTGCCCTTCACCTCAGCTCCACTTCTCTCTCTGGCTTTTGGGCTATGGGGTTGGGTGTGTGCAATGGCGGGGGTGGCAGCAGGCAGATACAAAAAGGCGGAAACCCCCAACCGATCACTGCATTATTTTAATACAACTTAAATTTCTTTTCGAGACAGGGCTTCTCTTGGCTGTCCTGGACTCGCTTTGTAGAGTCCAGGCTGGCCTCAAACTCACAGCGATCCATCTGCCTCTGCCTCCCAAGTGCTTGGGTTAAAGGTGTGCGCCACAGTGCCCGGCACAACTTAAAAATTTTAAGAGCCTGGAGAAGAACGCCTAAAATGTGGCTCTGGAAATGTACCCGACTTAATCCTAGCAGATCTTTGCATTCTCGCCATGTGAATTTAGAAACTAAGCCAGTTTCAAAAAACAAACAAGACAAACAAACAAGCCTGCCTATGACTTGAAGCTATGCAGAAAGGTGGCTCTGAGCTTTAAAGGGAGGAGAATAAGGGAGCTACTCTCTGAAGTTGGTAGCTGACTAACCTCTACCACCGATTCCGCCACGCCCCATAGCTCCACGCCCTAGGCCCCCTCTCCCAGGACCTCCACGACCTCGAACACCACCTCTTCTTAAGCCCATTCGGGGAGCTACGGCTCGTCCACCTCGGAGCAGGTTTTGACCTTGGAGAGGAGGCATACAATGTATATGCAGGTAAATCCAAGAGAGACAAAGTAGATTGTAACCAAAGGAAGGCAGGTGAGCGTTAAATAAGAATAATGAGTTAATTTTTAGTCTGGGTGGGGCAAATTGCACAGTGTGTGTGAACAAATTAAACAGATCTTTATTCAATTCAGCAATACTGACCACAAGCCATCTTTGGAAAAAGCTGGGGCTTAAGTAAGCTCATACACTTAGTAAGTTAACAATCGGATGCCTAGCATTATGGTAGATTTAAAAGTAAATGTGATGTTTCTTGCTTTAAAAAATTTTTTAAAGGGGGCAAGAATTTTATAAAGGGAAGAGGTAGGCACCATAGACTAAACTGTTCCCCCTTATCCAGATTAATAGTTTTCACTTGACGAACACAGATTAGTCACGGTTAGTCATGACACAGGCCAAACGACCCGTAATCTTTTCTCTCTTGGTATTGAGGATATTCAACCCAGGGCCTCGCACATGCTAACCACACATTTCTTAGACTTCTTCCTAGAACTTGATTGAACGTGCTTTGTGTTAAGCAGCAGCAGCGGGTGTTTTCAGATGGAATGGAGATGACATGGGTTACCTGTCGTTACGCAGGTCATAGCCTCTCACCATTGCACATTATCAGAAAAGGAATGATACTGGCAAAACACATGCAGCAGTACTAAAAATGTCATTTCAAAGTTATTAATTATATTAAAACAAACTCGGGATTAAAGATGCTAAACAAATGTGTTGATAAGCAGCCCAAGAGAAAGGGGAAGAGGATAGAGCCCAAGCAATATCAGCTACACAGAGACACTGACCTCGGAGTGACATCCCGCCCCTAAGTAGGGTTCTGGCAGTCCGTCCCCCGCGTAGTCCTCCTCGGGGCAAGCCTCTCTGGATTATGGGTAGGCCTCTTCCTCCAATTGCTCCTCTGGCCAGGGCACCTATGGGTCGGCCTAACCGTGCCTGGATGTTACTCTTACCCAGGCGCTGCTTTAAGCTCTTCTGGAAGAAAAGGTGTTAGAGGATTGAGATCAAAAAAAGCAATTCAGTGGGATTTGGCAATTTAAAGTACAGGACAAAAAAGGCAAGTGAGGCGTTGGTGTAAAGGGAGTGCCTGCTGAGGATGACATGATTCCAAAGGAAAGACTTTTTATTTACTTTAGAACATGGAGAAAAGCACAATTCTGACCCAGAACAAAGGCTCTAAAAAGCTTTAGCACGAACCACAACAGTGGTGCCAGCACAAATCCCTTATTAGGCTATTCAAATCACAGCAGCAGCTGCAAACTTGCTGCTTCTGAGCTGCAGGCTGACGAGGACATGACTTCATCCCTACCTGCCCAAGGACTACACTGCTGGCAAAGGCTACTCACACACCACAGAGTGCATCACATTCGGGGTAAACTTAAAGTTACAAGTTCACTTCAACTCTTGAGACTTAAGGGCAAGATTGACTCCTCACAGTCAAAGACACCAGTGTGCTCCAGTTCTGAGTATCTATCTCCAGACGGTCCTTTTTTTTTAACCTTAAGATGCAAATAAACACAAAAGTCAACATTCCTTCCCTTACATTTCTTAAATATCTGTAAATTCCTCATCTCTCCTTGCCAACAGTTCCCTTAAGCCAGTAGAATGGTCTTAAACACACAATTCAATTGTATCTTCATAGAGAGCCACCAAACTCGATACCGATTTTCAATAATTAGTTTTCCAAAAGTCCCTGAAGATCACATCTCAGAGAATTAGATTTCTTCAAAGGAGAAGGAGACAATACAGCCAGCCTTGAATACAACCAAGGCCTTGTAATTCTGTTCTTCCAAAAAGCCAGGCAATATTAAAAGTTTGTACCTGCATCCAATCAACTTCCACCACATACTGACAGCAGAGGCATATACAAATGTCTTTGCATATATACTTGGCCTGAAAAGAGCTCTGAAGAAGATCTTGTGGCATTATCATTAGCTTTCTAGCACAAAACCTTAAACTACTTCCAATTACAGGAGAAATGCTCCTAACATTAGACATTTAATACAGTCAGGCACAACCAACCCTAAAGGCCTGTCTTGTCATTCCCCCAATTAGCACAGCAATTATTTTTTGTGGTGCTGGGCATAAAACTCATGGCTACGGTAGGGAAATACTTTACCTCTGAACTGCACGCACCTCTAGACCCTAGCATACAATTATGATGTCAGGACTGCATTCTCAAGCTCAACCACTGACCTCACTCATTTCCTGAGTCCCCTGCCTTAGGGAAGAACTGTACAGGGTGGAGTTCATCTCCAGCTGTAGTTGCTCTCCATCCTGGACACTGTGTACACTGAGAGCACTACTCAGTTTTTACTCTAGTGCTGTGCTGTATAAGGTAGCCACTGATTATATATGGCTAAATTAAAAAAAAAATTAGGCAGGGCGATGGTGGCGCACGCCTTTAATCCCAGCACTTGGGAGGCAGAGGCAGGCAGATCGCTGGGTTCAAGGCCAGCCTGGTCTACAAAGAGAGTCCAGGACAGCCACGGCTACACAGAGAAACCCTGTCTCAAAAAACAAAAACAAAAATTAGTCTGAGGACACCCTGATCTACATATAAAATTCCAGGCCAACTGTAGCTACAGAGCGAGACTCTGGCCCCAAAACCACACTGCACAATAATAACCAAAAACTAACAGAATTTGGGTTGGCCTTGAGCTCATAATGCCCCTATTTGCTGAGATTATAACCGTGTGCCCTTTGTTTAGCCTTAAGTTAAAAAAAAAAGCCCCTCAATTACACTAGCCACACTGGACGCTCTTTGACAGGACATATGGCTACTGAACAGACTGAGAGCATCCCACCAACACAGAAGCTGGTGGATGCGGCTGCTTTAGGGGTTAGCCTGTGGAAAGGACCTCTGGCACGCTTTATCAGAAACCTCACAGTTTTTATTTACTCTTAGAAAGTGGTGGGCCTACGGCTTGTTCTCCCGAGTCAGGGATGAACCTAACCACTCCAAGGCTGAAAGGGAGATAAAGCAGAAAGCCTTGCTTATTTTCGGTCAGTGAGCCCAGTGGTTCAGAGTGGGGGTGGGTGTTGTAAGTGCCGACTCTATGCACAGCCATGCAGTGCTGCGGTTAAAATCCTTACAGTTGCATGGCACCGCCCTCTGGACGCCCAGCCACAGCTTGGACATATCCTTCCACAGCCACTGTCCGGACTTGCATATAAGGTCTACGAACGATAAAGAGCAGGTTTTATTTCAGGCCTGAACAGGATCACTTCTTACTGGAAATGGGAAAGAGAACTGACACTGGACTATCCTGCATGCTTGCTCTACTATGCTGATGAATCTAGGTGCTGTTTTTAGCACCGAAAACCTTAGACCAAGGCCATTCAGATTCTGCACTAGGAAGAATAAGATTAATCAAGTCTGTAAATCATTTTTGCAGACAGCAAAGGTAACCAAAACAAAATTACTTTCCTGTTTTTTAGTAAGTGGAGAGAACTGAACCTGGGGCCTTGGGCTAGGCAGGTGCTCTACCACCGAGCAACATTCCTAGACCAGAGGTTCTTTGTATAAAAAGATAAAAGTGAATAAAATTATTCTAAAAGCAAGGACAAGAAAATTATCATTTAATCCTCATTGATAACACAGGTTACAGGTGTCAAACTCCCTACAAGAGAAAAGTATTAAAAAGTTACTTAATTGGTACCTGTCCAAATTGGAATTCTTTGAACAGCGTTCAGATAAGTTTCAGCTTTTACCCTGAGCCATGCTGTAATCATCCATCATACCCTGCCAGCCTTGGTGGCCTGCCTGACAGAGGGCAAGGCCCATTCTCTCACCTGCTTAAGCTTTAGTGCTGCCTGGACAGAGGGCCTATTCTCCATCTGCTGGGCCAGTCTTCTGTTTCTGGCACTGGCTAGCTGCTGCTGCTGCTGCATCGAAGCCCGAATATTCACTGGCATCGGTTGTTTGTTCTTCAGCATATTAGTAAAGCTTCAAGGTCGAACAAAACGGGTGTTTAAATAAAAGCTTTATTATAAACCCTTATTGGCATTTTCATGGCTTGCTAGACCAGGAGCTCCAGATCCCACGAACTTTAAAGTGGTACATTTGGATCAAGGCTGACGTGGGTTAAAGACTCCTCTGTTTCCACAAACTTGCAAGAACCAGAAACTCAGAAATGCAGCCAAGTGCAGCACAATTAGAAGTGATAACAAGGGCTCAGGTAACAGCTCTTAGAGAAGTGGAAAGTATGAAAAACACGCATTAAGCAAAAATGATGACAATAAATAGAGATGCAGTTACAAAGACACACAAAACTGCCTACACCGTTAGAGAGTGAGGGCTCATTCTGAGGACCAACAGGAGGAGGACCAGAGCCCCTTCCAAGTCCACTCAAACAGCACAGACACAAATCAGCCAAGTTTACCACATTCTAACATGTTACTTTGTAACACATGCACACAGGTAAATAATGTATCACATTTTAAAATGAGCAGAGAAGCACATGTGCTTTAGAAGCAAAAACAGGCATTAAATGCCTTGGGTGTTCTAGCAGCAACATAATAAAATGCTCAAAGACACCAAGTAAACAAAAACTCTCACGAACAAGCCTTTAAATACTTTAATTTTTCTTAGCCTCAAATAATCACTTTTTCTAACTCAGGACTTCTGAGAAAGTTAGTTAGTTAAATCACTGAGAGCCTATGAGACATTAGATCATTCCTGCTATGATTACATTTAATGGAAGAAAACACACAGCTGCCAAAAGAATCAAGACAAAACAAACTACAAAGCAGAGTGGGTAGAAGGTGAAATGGAGCAAAGCAAGTGCCTCTTACAAGGCCCAAGAATGACATTCAAGGGCCTTTGGACATAGTCATGGCTTGCTACCTGCCTCTTACAGGCCAGACACAACCCTGCTGGCCTTGGACGAGGCAGCAAGCCCACTGCAGCCAGGATGTACCGGATCATCATGCTGCACCACCCCTGTATCAATGTTAGAAAAAAAAAAATTAAAGGGAGGATGTGAGGAGTCTTTTAAAAAATATATCCCACCAGGTAAATATTTCAGATAGCTTAATATAAAAATCTACTGATAAGGGGTTTTGAAACAACCGCCCAATTTGTTTTGTGTACCACATTAGACACAATTAAGAACAGAGGTCTGTAGCCGTCTGTCATAGCTTACAACTGGCTTTGTGTATTGGACCCCAGGGCCAATTTAAGTAATGTTCCCTTAGGAAGGAGCTGGAGTTGCTGTTGGCTGCCTCACCGCTCATTTAGAGACATCTTGGTGGTGCTTTTTAGCACAACTTTCGGCGCTGACTGTGCAGCCATCTTCAAATCCCGAGAATCTACAAAGGACAATACGCACAACGAGGGAGTCAGAACAGTGAAGACTGCATTTCACAAGAGGCAAGGCATAAGCCGACGAGAGGCCACATTACTACTGGTTAAAGATCATCTTAAGAACTTAAGTTAGCTGGGTGTGGTGGGCACGCCTTTAATCCCAGAACTCCCCAGGCAGAGGCAGGTGGATCTCTGGAGTTTGAGGCTGGCCTGGTCTACAGATAAGTTCCAGGACAGTCAAGGTTACAGGGGACAAACCCTATGAGTGGGCAATGGGGTGTGTGTGCACTAAGTTTATATGTCCGTTATCTCAACTTATCGGAACTTCAAAGCCGCAGGATGAAGAACATCCATCTTCAAACTCACAGCCCTGTCAGAATCTCCAAAATGGCAGAATCAGATGGAGGCAAAGCTTAGGAGTCTGGCTTTCAATTAATCACAACAGTCCTTTTCAGCCTGAATAGAGATTGACTCGGCCAAAGAACGTTAAAAAAGAAAGGCCCCAAACCAAACTCAATCTCCAGACCAAGTAAACTACAATCTGGCCGAAAGGCTGACGGTAACGGCATTAACTGGGCTTGGGGGTGCATCTTAGATGGCTATAGCAAGCCGAGGGCCGTGGATCTAGAGAAACGCAGGAGCTGGCAGATGGCTCAGTAGTAGGGTGCTTGTCTAGCACGATGACGCCCTAACTTCAATTCCCAGCAGCAGCAGGGGAGTGGTGTAACAGGCCGAGGCCATCGTGGGTTACGTATGCTCTCACACACACTCAAAGCAATGAAAGAAATGCCTAGATTAAAAACCAGTTTCTCATCTCTCAATTCCAAATGCAAGTGGGGCTCTAGTAAGATATGGTAGGGGAAAAAAATTGAACCGCACAGACAGACCTGGTGACACACACCGGAGAGGGGCTGAGTCAACAAGCTCACGGGGAGCTTGGGTTACTTGAGAGACCCTGTCACAACCTAAAGTTAATTTTCTTTTTTTTTTTTTTTAAACGGCTGGGGATATTGGGCGGGGCAGGCCTTTAATACCAGCACTCTGGAGGGAGAGGCAGGTGGATCTCTTATGAGTTCAAAACCAGCCTGATCTACAAAGCAAGTCTCGGACAGCCAGGGCTGTTATACTGAGAAACCCTGTGTACAAAAAACAAAAACCAAAATAAATAAATAAACAGATAAAAAAAATAAAAATAAAATAAAATAAAATAAAATAAAAAAAAGAAAAAGAAAAAGCTGGTGATGTTAACTCGGGGTGTTTGCCTAGCCACAGCAGGATTTTGGGCTCAATTTCGGTGTCGCAAAAACAAACACCCAGAGCCGCCACTAAATCCTGTAGTGCTTATTAACCTCCACTCCATCCTCCAAGCCTCTCAAGAACCCCCCCCCCGCCCCAGCTCCCCCCCCGCCCCCCCACTTTGGCCAGGTGCCTATTTCCGTTGTCCTCATCAAACGCTATTCTGGGGGCGAGGCTTGGGCTCCGATGTACGGTGCTTATCGACCTAAGCCAAGACCCCGGATTCCCAGGCCCGGCGCGGAGAAGCCAGAACCAAACCACCATCGCCACAGCCCCCGGCACCAAGCGATCCCGTCCGCCTGCTTGTTGGCTGCGGACGCGGCTCAGCCTCCGCCTCCCGGCTCCGCCCCCTCCCCGGCCTGCGCGCACCTCGGCTCCACTCCCCCACCTGCCACCCGCGCCGCCGCGGCCCGCGCCCCCTCGGCGCTCCGCCTCCGCCTCCGGCACGGACGGACTTACCGAAAGAGACGGACACCAGCGCTCCTCCCGGGGCTGCCACCACGGCTGCGGCGGGGCGGGCCGGGCGCCGGCCGGACCTGAGCTGACGGGCGGGCCGCACGGGTTAGCTAGCGGGGGGCGGGGGCCGGTTGGGTTAGGATGCTTAAACGGTAGGACGAGAGGCTCCCTCGCCGTGGCCTGAGGTGTCTAGCGCCGGCCGATCCCCCTGCCCGTCGGGCCTGCCCTTCCCTGCCTCTTCTCGCCTGCGCTACCACAGCCGGCACCGCCAACTCCCGCTTGGTGTCCAAAACAAAATGGCTGCCAGGCCTTACCAGGGGCAGCGTGACCGGCTAAAATGGCGCCGGCGGACTTGCGTCACTGCGCGCGCAGCTAGGGGCGTGGCCAGACGGGCGCTCTGGCCTGCGCAGTCGCAGGCGAATCGTTTCCCCCCCCCCCCCGTGGAGTTTGGCCGAGGGCCCTTAAATGACGTTAGTGCTCCGCCCGTCGGGGCGTGGTCAGTGGCTTTAATCGCTTTAGGGTACTTTCAGGACTATCTTCTGGACAAATTTATACCCAGCTCTGGTGGGGTTTTTAGGTGTGATGGGAAGTCGTATTCTGTTACTCCCTTATCCCCAAGCTGGGGACAACTGTAAAAAAGTCTTTATTAGGACCTCAGAGCCTAGGTGATTTGCTCTGGCCCTCTCCTCAGCCCTGTTTGGTGGGTGGGTGGTTGTTTTTCGAGGTAGGGTTTTTCTGTGTAGACCAGACTGGCTTCACATTCACAAAGATCCGCCCGCCTACTTCTGACGCCCTCCTCCACCCCCCATACTTGTATTAAAGGCGTGGGCCATCACACCCGGCTCTTGCACATCTTTTTATGTGGAGTCCCACTAGAAATCGTGGCCAGTTTTGTTTAGGGTGGGGTCTTCTCAACTCAATCCAATAAAGCTAATCTGTCACAGGTGTGCCCAGCTGCTTGGTTGATTCAAGATGTGGTTAAGGAAGCCTGGTGTGGTGGCACACACCTTTAATCCCAGCACTGGGGTGAGGGGAGGCTTAGGCAGATGGATCTCTGGGAGTTTGAGGCCAGCCTGGTATACAAAGCATGTCTAGGACAGCCAGGGCTACACAGAGAAACCCTTTTTAGAAAGCCTAAAGAACGCCGGGCGTGGTGGCGCACGCCTTTAATCCCAGCACTCGGGAGGCAGAGGCAGGCGGATTGCTGTGAGTTCGAGGCCAGCCTGGTCCACAAAGAGAGTCCAGGACAGCCAAGGCTACACAGAGAAACCCTGTCTCGAAAAACCAAAAAAAAAAAAAAAAAAAAAAAAAAAGAAAGCCTAAAGAAAAAAAATGTAGTCAAAGTTGACAACCAAGATAAGCCACAGGATATCTCACCATGGAGCCCAGGCTATCCGTTGAACTCTCAAAGATCCTCCTGCCTCTGTGTTAGGGGGCTGGTATTAAAGGTGTACCCCGCCACACCTAGTTAGGGCCCCCTCTCACACTATGCTGCGTACTGAACCCACTGACTAAATCCCCCTTCCCCCCAACCCTCAGTGCCTGTGTTCAGAACTGTAAATGGCTCTAAAGCCTGGCTTTGGTGTGTTTTCTTTTTTCCTTTCACTCTTTTGTTTTCTGAAACAGGGTTTCTCTGTGTAGCCCTTGCTGTCCTGGAACTCTTTCTGTACACCAATCTGGCCTCTGCCTCCTGAGCACTGGGGATTAAAGGTGTGCACCACCGCTCCCAGCTCAGGGTATTTTTTTCTTATGGCTGGAGACAAAATAAAGGGCTCAGGTGTTTGAGGGATGAACACTTTCGGTTTCCCCTGCCCCATGTGCTCATACTTCCTAGCAGTTTGTGATGACTGGAGGCTGCTTAGTGGTCATTTTCCTTGCTGGATTTACCATAGCTGAGGGCAGGGGTCTCACTTACTTTGCTCACTAGTGTTTCTATTCCCAGCTCTTATATAATGCCAAGCAATGGTGGGACATCAGTAAACATTGCATGAAGGCTGGAAAAAAATTTCAGTTTTTTTGTTTGTTTGTTTGTTTGTTTGGTTTGATTGAGACAGGGTCTCTATAATGTAGCCTTGGCTGTCCTGGAACTCTCTAGGTAAACCAGGCTGGCCTTGAACTCACAGAGATACATGTACCTCTGCCAGGTGTTAGGTTAAACAACCATGGTATGTGCCACTGTGTCTAGCTTTCTTTGGTATTTTTTCTTTTTTTCTGCGGTGTTTTTGATGGCTTTTTTCTGGTTTTGGAGACAAGCTTTGACTATGTGCTGTGGGCTGCCTTGGAACTTTCTTCTTTGGTGTTTTTGATGGCTGGTTTTGGAGACAGGCTCTGACTATGTGCTATGGGCTGGCTTGGAACTCAGTCTTCCTGCCCCATCCTTCAAGTGCTGGCATTACTGATTACTCATACAAATCCTCAAGAAACCAGTGATATTTGGATTTCAGCCAGAACTTTGTACCCTTACATTTCTGGGTCTTGGGTGTTCCTTAAGTAAGATCTAATGTGCATAAAGTCTCCAAGACAAGGAGTTGGGGAGTGGAGCCCTCTTTACTCCACACATATCCAACCCAAAGGAGACAGACGCTGACACTCGGTGAGAGAGAGAAGCCTTTATTAGGATGAATGGCAGATCTGGACTGCCGCTCTTGCGCCCTTGGTGCTTGTTGGGACTAGGCAAGGATGGGGACATAGGGAGGTGCAGGTGGGCGAGGAGAAGGAAGGATAAAGGGGAAGTTGGAGAGACAAGGGCGCCGCTCACTGGGGCCGTGTGCTCAGCTGTTCTCCCAGAAGAAGTTGTTACAAGCCACGGTGAGAGCAGCCACCAGCACGACATACTCCTGGAAGTCCACCTCCCCGTCTCCGTTTTCATCCAGCTCCTTCATTACCTTGTCCACAGCATCTGCGTCCTTCTGCACCTGTTAGAGCCAGCGTAGTGGTTGAGGAGGAGGCGGAGATGAGCAAGTGACAGGATAATATTAGTATTTAATTACGGGAATCGTCTGCAGCCCTAAAGACTGGTGCGCTCCCGTTGCCTGCAGAACCAAGCAGAGTGAATATTAGCATCAGCTGACGTACCTGATTTTCTACTATGTGACAAGGACTGCATGCTTTGTTTCATTTAATTAAACACATGCACACAAAAGCGGGGCGTGGTGGCGCAGGACTTTAATCCCAGCACTCAGAGACAGAGGCAGGTGGATCTCTGTGAGTTCCAGGCCAGCCTGGTCTACAAAGCGAGGCCAGGACAGCCAGGGCTTCACAGAGAAACTCTGTCTCAAAAAAACTAAAACCAACCAACCAACCAACCAACCAAAACCAAAACCAAACAAACAAACAAAAGGCTGGAGAGATGGCTCAGCAGTTAAGAGCATTGACTGCTCCTCCAGAGGTCCTGAGTTCAATTCCCAGCAACCACATGCTGCCTCACAACTATCTATAATGAGATCTGGTGCCCTCTTCTGGTGTGCATGAACACAGTGTGCTCATCTACATAAAAAAATCCTTTTTGTTTTTTTTGTTTTTGTTCTTTTCCCCCCTGAGACAGGGTTTCTCTGTGTAGCCTTGGCTGTCCTGGACTTACTTTGTAGACCAGGCTAGCCTTGAACTCACAGAGATCCACCTGCCTCCGCCTCCCGAGTGCTGGGATTAAAGGTGTGTGCCACCACGCCCAGCATAAATAAGTCTTAAAACTAAACTAAAAACAACCAAAACCACTCACATACATTCTAGGGTACAGTGGCAGATGCCTTTAGTCCCAGCACTCAGTGGGGGAGAGATGCAGATCTAAGAGTTCAAGGTCAGCCTGGTCTACTACGTGAAACCCTGTCTCAAAAATGAGCAACCCCAGTTTTTGCCGTGTGACCCAGGCTGGTCTAGATCCTGAGGTCTTCTTGGGTCTGCACTGTCAGTGCCAACATTACAGGTGAGTGGCACCAAGCCTGTCTTCTTTAACCCTAGTGCAAATAATGTGCGAGCTGTTCCCACTGCTCCCATTATAGGGAAGAAACAAATTGAGAGTTGGGGCATAAGCAAAAGTTAGGCAGCAGCAAACCTTCGCAGGGCCACAGCTTGAGTGAAGCCTAGCAAAGGTTCTCGAGGGTTGCATGTGGTCCCTGTGAGCATCTGTTCCTACCTCTCTGCATCCTCCAGTCAAATGAAGCTACTGGGCACCCTTTCCATCCTTCCTCCCAGCCTTCTTCTCATGTGGACGCCTCCTACAGTGTCTTAATTTACCCCCAGTCTTCCAGTGGACACCCATGGCTCAAACATCACCCTGGTGGGGAAGCTATGTGACCTCAGGACTAACCTCAACTCTTTGTAGGCCCTTGCTAAGGTTCTGTATTTGAGTTCATGGCTTTACTTTTTATTTGCTTATTTATTATTATTGAGAAGGGTTTCTCTGCGTAGCCCTGGCTGTCCTTGTAGACCAGACTGGCCTCAGTCTCAGAGATCTGTCTGCTTCTGCCTCCCGAGCGCTGGGATTAAAGGTGTGCGCTATGTCACCACCACCGGCTTCCAGGCCTACTTTTTTAAAAAGTTTTCTTGGGTGCTGGCACACACCTTTAATCCCAGTCCTCGGAGGCAGAGGGAGGTGGATCTCTGTGAGTTCGAGGCCAGCCTGGTCTACAAAGTGAGCCCAGGACAGCCAGGGCTATAAAGAGAAACCTTGTCTCACAAAACAAAAACAAAAACTAAAAAAAATTCTCATGGGTATGGTGGTGCACTAGCATTTTGGAGGTAGAGGCAGGTTGATCTCTGTGAGTTTAAGGCCAGCCTGGTTTGTGTAGTTAGATCTAGGCCAGGCAAAACTGGTAAAACCTTTGTCTAAAGAAAAAAAAAGTTCACTGGGTAAGTAAAGTAGCCCATGCCTTTTATCCTAGCACTTGGGAGGCAGAGGCAGAGGAATCTCAGTGAGTTCAAGGCTAACCTGGTCTACATACTAAGTTGCCGGACAGCCAGAACCACACAGTAAGACCATGTCTCAAAAGAAAAAAAAAAAGTTCTTTATATCTGTGTGTATATGGGTGGTCATGCCCATACCAAGGTGCTTTTGTGGAGACAAGGGGACAGCTTGTGGGGGTCCATTTTCTCTTTTCACTATGTGGGTCCAAACTTAGGTTGTCACACTTGGTGGCAAGTTCCTTTACCTGCTGAGCTATCTCACTAGTCCTTAAAAAAAAAAAAAAAGACAGTCTCAGTTTGTAGCCCTGGCCGCCCAGGAAGTCATTATGTAGTCCAGGGTGGCCTCAAATGCATGGTCATTCTTCTGCCTCAGCCTCACAAGTGTCAGGCATTACATGGGAGCTTCCATGCTCGGCTTTGTGGTTGATTTATTTGTTCATTTTTAAATGTATTTATTTTTAAACAAGATCTCACATAGCCTAGGCTGGCTTTGAATTCCTGACCCTCCTGTCTCTACTTCCGAGTGCTAGGACTGAGTGCCGTCTCCTGTGTTCTGCTGTTCATGACTCCACTCGAGGCTGTGGTTAGGGCGCAGAGCCCAGTAGTAACAGGTGCTCGGTACACTAGGGCATTTTGGCTTTTCCAGGGAGGAGTTAGGGAGCCTGGAAAGTCTAGTTAAGACTGGAAGAGGAGGATGGTTGGGCTGAGCCAGGGGTGAGGCAGGGACATGGCAGGGGCACCCACCCGCTTCCTCCCCCCTGTACCTCAACCCTCCACTTACATCCAGGAAGCCGGAGAGTTCAGTTTGCAGCAGGTCTTTCAGCTCCTTCTTGCTCAGCTTGTATCTGTCCCCTTCCTTGCCCGAATGGGCGTGGAACACATTGATGAGGGTCTCCATGGCAGTCTCCAGCTCGGAGCCCATTTCAGCAGCACACCTACCCACCCCCACAAGGATGGACATGAACTGTAAAGCAGGTTCAGCACAGCCGGGGTCTGGGTAAGGGGAATCCTCACACCTGGCCCTGGTTTCACAGCGCAAGTAGCCTCGAGATGGGACCCTCCTCCCCCATTGTACTTTATGTTTCACTGGGATTTTGCAGTGTGGGAGAAGCCACAGCCCACCTAAGTCTAGTCCAGTGTCCTGGACCCCTCTGTCATCCCCCAGTCAGAGGGAGTCAGGGGTGGGCATGGAAAGGAAGCAATAGGAATCGGATTGTCTTCAGAAGCTTGTAAAAGACACGCGGTGCCGGCTCCTGGCTGCCTGGGCAGATACTTGAGGGTGGTGTCAGGCATGGGTGGACACAGAACCAGGCAGGCTTCTAGCTCTATTTTTACCTTCCAGGCCTGCCACAGGCATGCCATGCTGTTGGTAGTTAAGTGGACTGAGGTCTCCAATGCCCACCCCAGGAGGAAGTCTGGTACCTTTGGTGAGCTGATGGAGGAGTGGCAGTGGGGGTTGGGGGGCAGGTTGGGGGGGGCAAGAGTTACTGGGGAGGGGAGTCTCACTGTTCCTGGGCTTCCTGTCAGCAGCATAGCTTTTCCTCTTTAGGCACCGAGGGTTAAGCCCAAGTCTTTTTGGCTATATCTCCATCTTTCTGGCTTTGGGGTTTATTTATTTATAACAGGCTCACATTCTATAGCCTTGGCTATCCTGGAACTAGCTCAGGCTGGCCCTCCACCTGTGGCAGCCCCTCCTCCCTGCGCTGGGATTCCTGGTCTGAGCCACCATGCCTGGCTCCCCTCTCTCTGGGGGTACACTTCCCGTACTCCTGCTGCAGGCTTCTTCTCTGCAGAGCCATCCCTGTTCCTCAGGTAGAAGGCAGGGAGAGGGGGATGTCTGGGGGGTTTCCTGGGAGGAAGCTAACCTGAAGGCCTTGTCCCTGCCGCTGTCCATCCCTGCCTCAGGCCAGCCCTGTTTCAGTAGCTCCAGTGGGAGCAGGATGGGGCTGGTTCGGGTTTAGATAAAGGGCTGAATGCTAAGGTCATCTGAGCTCAAGGGGCTGGGTGAGTGCAGAAGAATGGAGAGGTCGGCTGAGAGGACACTGCCAAGCTCGGTCTCAGCCCTTTGGCCCCGGGACGGTCATGCCTCCCACAGCCTGAAGGCAGCTCAGGTGTCTCAGCTCAGGTGTCCTCGTCCTTCCTCACCACTGGCTGTACCTGGACAATGGGTTCTGATTAGATGACACCCCAGCTCTTCAATGGAGCCCTTGTGACTGTCACCTGAACTCCAGTCACAAGAAGCAGTTGTCACAGAGAAGGAGGGGAGAGAGAACCCAAGCCGGCCTGATCAAAGGGATAAGGGGGCGCTCAGGGGAGGAATTTGGGTGGCTCGGTTACCAGTCTCATCTGGGAGGGGGGGCACCTGGAGGTTGCCTGAGCCCTCTAGCCGCCTGGAATTTTATGTGTGTGTGTGTGGGGGGGGGCAGGGGTGGAGCAGTGGGAAAACAAAGAGTGAAAAATTAGGGGAGAGAGAATTGGGGGGGGCGGTCAGGGTTGAGTAAAGGGATAGAGAAGAGGTCTTGGGAAGGTGGGAAGGCAGCGATGTGACAGGGCACACTGCCGCACAGGCCCCCTTCTTCATGGTATCACAAGGCCTGAGCTCTGCTGCTCCTACAATTCTCTGGGATCTGGTTCTTGAGAAGGCAGAGACTGCGGCTGGAGAGGGGCAGGACTATCCTTTCTTATTCTTACCGGCAAGGAGCAGGGCTGTATCCCGCCTCTCCCCACACCTAGAGACGGGGATGCCTGACAGGAGGCGCAGGGCTCTGTGCAGGAGGACCTGGTAGCCGGGAAGCTGCGTGGCGTCCTCGCTCACCAATCTCCCAGCTCTCTGACCTTCACTCACCTCCTCTCATGACTTTTCAAACTTCGTTTCCTCTAGACCCCAACTGTGCTTTCCCTTGACTGATTGCTCCCAGTCCCTTGCAGCACCACAGTAGCCCTTTTCAGGGCTCTTGGGGGTCCTTCTGAGGCCCCCTTTCCTCCAGACTGGCTAAGCCAGGTGCCTGTCTATCCTAGGCAGCGTAGGATACTCACGGTTGGCCTTGGCCTGAGGTGGGAGCACGTTCTGAGCCGATGGGCAGGCGGCAAATGTGGCCCCAGGAGCGGTGTGGGGAGACCTGGGCTTTAGCTGTCCTTCCCTGCAGACCCTCCTCCCCGACGGCTCCACCCCTTAACAAGCGACACCCGAAGGGCTAGGGGCCAGGAGTGGACAGAGGCGCCCTCTGTCTCCCGGGCGGGCGGGAGCGGGCTGCCCTGTGTTTCTTTCCGTTCTTGGTTGCACCCCCTCCCCAGGCCAGCAGGGAGGAGGTGGGAAGAGAAGTCCTGGGAAGGGTGCTGTGGCGCGGGCTGAGCACGGGAAGGGAGGAATTCTGTCCAGGAGGGCGCCTCCGTGAGGGGCTTCTGTCGCGCAACTCAACTTCAATTCCCCAATTTCAGTTCTACTATGGGGGCCTCAGCCTGGGCTCTCCGAGTGCCCTTGAACTGTAGGCTCTCACATGGGCACTTCCCAGTGCTGAATTCCCCAAGTGTTTTTTGATTTTTGCTTTTTAATTTTTACAAACAGCAGCCTCTCTGACATAGACTCCTGAGTAGCTCCCGCCTCCCCCCCCCCGCCCCGCCCCATAATTGAGAAGGAGGGATGGGACCCCACGGTCTCTCTTGAGCAGGCTCTGTCCGGGGCGCGGGGCGCTGTAATGGGATGGCTAGTGACAGCAGGGGCGGTCCCTCTTTTCCGAATCAGCGGAGGCGGAAACTTGACACTTGGGACTTGGGAGTGGCTCTCCCGTTTGCTGGTGCTTATAAAAACTTCAGCCTCGAGGCTCCAGCTGCAGAAGCTGCATCCCTTCTCCTTGTCTCGAGGTGAGTTACTCTTCCTGATTCTACAGAGAGCCTGGAGACCCTTTTTTCTATATCGGCTCCCGGGTTCCTCCTTCCAAGCGGATTCAGGCAGAGATTCAGGAAGTGGCTTTAGGAGAGCAGGCAGGGTCCTTGCAGGAGTGTGTGGAAGGCTGGGCGTAAGTGCCGTAAGTGCCGGGCGAGCAGGCAGGCTTCTTCCTGCACCCCCGAGGGGCCTGGTGGCCAGGCCAAACACTTGGTAGGTTGTGGGGGGCTTGAAGAGTCTGAAGAATCCCTTTCTAGACCTTGTCAACCATAGAGAGGAGACGGGAGGGTCGGTGTATTCCTGTGCTGAGCAGCCGCCAACCCCCTTAGCAGAGGTAGGGTATGGCGCGGAGAAGATGGGTCTGTCCCGATTGAGCCACCCTGACCTCGGCTGGGCCTTTGCCAACCCTAGGCTTCTCTCTCAGGGACAGTAGCCAGTATGTGGGAGGGTGGAGACCCCCGTCTCCTGACCCTATGACAGGGAGTGACAAAAAGAAAGGGCCGCTAGAATACAGACCCCACACAGGATGCTACCACACTCAGAGAACTCTGTAGAAAGATCCTCACAGATAGAGCGATTGCCCCAAGAGAGACCACTACTACAGAGGCATCCTTAGGACAGACACTCAAAGAGGACACGTAGGACATGAGCGTCAGAGAAAAAGATTTTTCGGAAGTGAACCTACACTGAAGTCCTAGTGTCTGTTCTGGGCCCTTTCATCGTTGCCGCGCTGACCCTTTGAGGCAGCCACTGGCCCCATTCTCGGATCCCTGACTCTCCTGGTCTCGTCCCTGTCAGGTCAGTCTGTGAGGACATCAACCCCTGCTTTGGCGTACTAATGGCAGCAGAGCCCCTGACTGAGCTGGAGGCGGCCATTGAGACCGTGGTCACTACTTTCTTCACCTTTGCGGGGCGGGAAGGACGGAAAGGCAGCCTGTGCATCAATGAGTTTAAGGAACTGGTCACCCAGCAGCTGCCTCATTTGCTCAAGGTTGGTAGAGGTCTCTAGGGAGCGAGATTTTCTATGTATGACAGGTGATGACACTGAGTAGACAATGTGACGGGCGGCTGCACGTGTGGGTGGTTCTGTGTTTCCCTGCCTCTGGTAGAGGTGTGTGCGTGTGTGTGTGTGTGTGTGTGTGTGTGTGTGTGTGTGTGTGTGTGTAAAACTAGATGAGCAAAGATGCTATGTTGGTGTTATTATTGGGCCCAATGCTTCTGCTAAGCAATGTTATTTACTTGAGTCTGCCTGTGTCTCTCTAGTCTCATTTTCCCAACATTTTACTGGGCCCAGAGGTGGATTCCAGGAGATTTACAGACATAATAAGAACTAAAGGAGGCTTAACAAAGATACAACTGCAAGATTTGGGGGCGCATGCCTGTCCATCCGTAACCCCAGCACTCAGGAGGTTGAGGGAGAGGGATCAGGAATTTGAAGCCACCTTAGGGAGACCCTTTCTCAACAAGCAGTACATAAAGTCATAGTGGTCTATACTCTAAGTCTACCCAGGCGTATGAGGAACATCTATGACTACTTTCTACTCCCTAAGAATATCCCCTCAATAGGGGGGCTCATTCTACAGAAGTTAATGGGGGGCTTCTAATTTATTGAGTCTGAGTTTTCATGCTATTTTGGTTTGCTAGCAGTTTATTTTACATCACTTGTGAACATTCACAGGCACATAGGACTATATGAAGACGGCTGGGCATGGTGGTGCTGCACGCCTTGAAGCCCAGTATTCGGGAAGCAGAGGCAGGCAGATTTCTGAATTTGAGGCCACTCTGGTCTATAGAGCGAGTTCCAGGACAGTTAGGGCTACACAGAGAAACCCTGTCTGGAAAAACAACAACAACAAAAAAGAAAGTGTGATTTTTTTTCCCTCCTTTTTGAGACAGGGTCTCACTATATAGTCCTGGTTGACCCAGAACTTGCTATGTAGTCAAGGCTGGCCTACCCTGCTGCAGCTTCTCAAAGTGTGGGATTGTGCCACCCCACCCAGCTCCTAGATTGTGTGTGTGTATGTCTCACGTAGCTAAGGATGGCCTCAAACTTGTGCTGCTATTTCATAAGTGCTGAGATTGCAGGTGTGTGCCACCAGTAGCAACACGATGTAGATTATCCCCCCCCACTTTCACTTTCACTTTCTGTATATGGGTGTTTTGCCTGCATGTGTGTCTCTGTGCTTCATTTGTGTACTTGGTGCCCATGGAAACCAGAAGAAGACATCAGATCAGGTGGTTGTGAACTGCTATGTGGGTGCTGGAAATTGAAAATAAGTCTTGCTGGGCATGGTGGCACACTCATGCCTTTAATCTGGCAGAGGAAGGCAGGTCTCTGAGTTCAAGGTCAACCTGGTTACAGATTGAGTTCCAAGACACCCAAGACTATCCCTGTCTCAAAAAACCAAAAACATTTAAAAAATTTAAAAAATATGTAACTTAAGGTAGCCTTGAAGTCACTGTAGTCTCTAGTTTTGGCCTCCTCAGCGTTAGTCAGGATTCAGGCATGAGAGTCTTGACGTCACCAGGATCTTTAGTTGTCTCTTGATGTCACCAGGATCTCTTGACTGCTTATTTTTCTTCATTTTTGGTTTCTCAAGACAGGGTTTCTCTGTGTAGCCTTGGCTATCCTGAACTCACTTCGTAGATCAGGCTAGTCCCTGAACTCACAGAGCTCCATCTGCCTCTGCCTCCCCAGGGTTGGGATTAAAGGCATTCATTACCACCAACAGGTTTGTGTTAGTTTTCAAGGAGAACTTTCATTTTAATTATTTATTTAATTTTTAGATCTTTTAAGACAGGGTATCATTGTGTAGCTTTGGCTGATCTGAAACTCACGGTCACAAGCTGGCCTTGAATTCACAGTAGTCCTTTTTTCTTGGCCTCCCATCTGAAGGAGATGACAAGTATTTAAAAAATATTTTATTTAATTTATGTGTGCTGGAGTTACAGACAATCGTGAGCTGCCATATGGGTGCTGAGAATTGAACCTGGGTCCTTTGGAAGAGCAAGTGGTACTCTTAACCACTGAGCCATCTCTCCAGCCCCGATGACAAGCACTTACAGTACATCTGGCTCACTTCATTTTATTATGTTAAAAAGTGCCCAATAAATATTTGAATTAGAATCCCATTGATTACATTTAAGGCAAAAAACTGAGTCTTGCCAAGATGTGTACTTTAAGTAGAGAGTGTCAGAACTGGACCAAAATCCAGAACACTCTGTAGTGGGGAGAAACATGTTTTTGTTTTGATCCCAAGTGTGGGATGAGGAGCAGACTTGTGAGATAGCAGGTGATGTTTATCCACTAGAAGACAAACCATTTCTTGGGGGTCTTGGTTTTTGCCATCTGAAAAACATCCT
Organism: Acomys minous; assembly: GCF_964271855.1. Classification (NCBI taxonomy): domain Eukaryota; kingdom Metazoa; phylum Chordata; class Mammalia; order Rodentia; family Muridae; genus Acomys; species Acomys minous. The sequence goes on from NC_140499.1 coordinate 62,795,944, forward strand.
AGTAAAAACTCTGAGAGGATACACACACACGCACACACACACACACACACACACACACACACACACACACGCACCAGCACATGCACATGCACACCCCCCCCACATACATACACATATGCCCCAAACAGGAGGGTGGGCTTTTTTGGGTCTTGGATTGTTTGACTGTTCATCGGTCCACTTTGAGATGCTCCTAGAGAGAACCGCTCCAGGGAAGGCTTCGGGCTTGGGCTGAGGCTCCGGGTTCCAGTTGCTCCAGGTTCCAGCAGCAACTTTGGTGGAATTGCTGGTCTGCGGAATCCTGCTCACTAGGCCAGGAGAATCTTTCCCAGGAACTGACGCCCAGAAGGTTTCATTCTCTTTTCCTTCATCTCCTTTCCCTCCTGTTTAGGGCAGTCCGGGTTGTAAGGGAGATACTTTCATTTAATAAGTTCATAATAAAATATACTTGTTAGTCGGGTGGTGGTGGCATAACACCTTTAATCCCAGCAGTTGGAAGGCAGAGGCAGGCAGATTTCTCTGAGTTCGAGGCCAGCCTGCTCTACAGGGTGAGTTCCAGGACAGCTAAGGCTAACACAAGAAACCTTGCCTCGAAAAACCAAAACAACAAGCAAACAAACAAACAAAGTATACCTGTAAGGAAGCTGAGGCTGTAACACTCAGTGTCTGCTGGAGGACTGCTTGGTATGCACGCCTGCACACATCTGCTGTAGTAGTGTTCCGTGTTGAAGCGGGGCTGGGTGGTGGACACCTGTGCTCCCAGCACTTGAGAGGTGGAGGCAGGAGGATTAGGACTTCAGCGTCATCCTCGGCTACCCGGCGGGTTGAAGACCAGCTTAGAGTACATGAGACCCTGTCCAAGAGGCAACCAACCCAGAAAGTGTTCTGTGTTGACAGCAGGCATGGTAGCGCATGACTGGCATTCCACATCATTGCAAAGCAGCTTTCAAAGAGAATAAGAGAGAGTTTATTCTGGGCCAAATATGAGCAGGTATCAGGTAAAGAAAAGCTTAGGTCCAGACCTGGTGGCACATGCCTTTAATCCCTAACCAAAAATTAGTTTGGGGCCGGGTGTGGTGGCGCACACGTTTAATCCCAGCACTCGGGAGGCAAAGGCAGGCAGATTGCTGTGAGTTCGAGGCCAGCCTGGTCTACAAAGCGAGTCCAGGACAGCCAAGGCTACATAGAGAAACCCTGTCTCGAAAAAACAAAAAACAAAACAAAACAAAAAAGTTAGTTTGTAGAAGGAAACACCCATGTTTTAAAGTGATGTCTAATTGAGTGGCAGAAAAAGTTCTGGATCAGAGAAGATTTGACAGAATAGGACCTGCCCACATCTCAGGAGAGAGGAAAGGGAAGCTACTTAAGAGGTAGTTTTACAGGAAGAGGAAGCAGTTTTACCAGGACAGTAATAGAGAGATGGGTTTGCAGCAAGGGAATCCAGGTGAAGATGGAACGGGCCAGAAAGTGAGGAGAAGCCAGGAAGATTAGAGCAGACTGCTGAGTTAGTTTGAGGCCAAGCAGAGCAATTCTGGGCTGAGAGAGGAGCCAGATTGAATAAATCAGCTGGGAGAAGAGTTTAAGTCAGAACAGCTGAGTTGAACCAGCCAGCGCAGAGCTCAGAAAGAAGGAGAGGGGGTGAGCTTGTTAAGCAGTAAGTCTCAGAGGTTGAAAACATTCTAAACCGATTGTATGGAGGCTAGAAGCTTCCAGGACTAGGCCTAGGTTAGCAGACAGAGGCAGTGAGCCTCCCAGACAACAGTTGAGCCATGATAACAAAAGTTTCTTTTACAGTCAGCCCTGTAGAATCTTTAACAGGAGTGTGGCTTTCTTCCTGGGAACTTCCGTTTAGACTCAGCACTTGAAGAAGGGGGCAAGAGGAGGCAGAACTCAGGGCTAGCTTGGGCCATATAGTGAGTCTTTGTCAGAAAAACAAAACAAAATCAGGTAGAATCCAAAGTAATTTTCTGTGCTTAGTATGAAGAGAGAGATTTTTTCCCCCCCAAGAGAGGGTTTCTCTGTGTATCCTTGGCTGTCTTGGACTTGTTTTGTAGACCAGGCTAGCTTCGAACTCACAGAGATCCAACTGCCTCTGTCTCCTCCAGTGCTGGAATTATAAAGGTGCGCCACCGTGCCTGGCTCTCTGTTATTATTCTTATAACTAAAAGCAATTAAATTTTCTTTGAGACATAGTTTCCATATATATCCCAGGCTGGCCTCAGATTTGCTATAGAGCCATGAATAATCTTGATCCTGATCCTCCTGCCTCTACCTTCCAAGTGCTGGAATTACAAGCATGTGCCACTATACAAGTTTACCTGTTAATAATAGTTTTGTGTGTATGGTATTAGAGACTGAAGCCAGGGCCTCGTGCATGTTAGGCTCCCCAGGGCTCAGCCAAATCCTTAGCCTTTAAAAAAATTTTGAAAGAGACTGCCATTAAATTGACCTGTAGGCCTTGAACTCTGAATCCTCCGGCCTTTGTCTCTTGGGTAGTTGAGATTACTGTTCTGCACTACCAGGCATGGCTGAGGTGCACGCCCAGTGAAAGCCATGATATAGAAAAACTTAGATTTGGTCCTGGAGAGATGGCTTAGAGGTTAAGAGCACTGGCTGCTCTTCCAGAGGTCCTGAGTTCAATTCCCAGCAACCACATGGTGACTCACAAGCATCTATAACTAGATGTGGTGCCCTCTTCTGGCTCTGCAGGCAGAGCACTGTATACATAGTAAATACATTTTAAAAAGAAAAAGAAAAAGAAAAAGCCGTGGCGTGGTGGCGCATGCCTTTAGTCCCAGCACTTGGGAGGCAGAGGCAGGCGGATCACTGTGAGTTCAAGGCCAACCTGGTCTACAAAGTGAGCCTAGGACAGCAAAGGCTACACAGAGAAACCCTGTCTCGAAAAAAAAGCAAGCAAGCTTGGGTTTGGCTTAATGGTTAAATGTACTGGCTGCCCTTCCAAAGGACCAGGATTTAGCTCCATTGCCCCATGATGACTCATCACTGTCTGTACCTCAGTTCAAGGGGATCCAAACCCTCTTCTGGCCTCAGCAGGCACCAGGCACACACATGGTGCAAAATAGCCATATATTAAAACAAAACAAAACAAAATAAAATAGTACAAAGAGAAAAAGAAACCTGGACTCAAATACAGATTCCAGCTATTTGTCTGTGCTTGACACCAGTATCTGATCTTTCTGAGGTTTACATTTCTCATCCGCTAGGCAGACTTGTCATCGTGTCTTTCTTATTGCCTGGATGGTCTGTTTTAGTTCTTCTTCTTTCCTATTTTAAAAAAGATATATTTAATTATTACATATACAGTGCTCTGTCTGCATGTACACCTGCAGACCAGAAGAGGGCACCAGATCTTATTAGGCTGTGAGCCACCATGTGGTTGCTGGAAGAGCAGGCAGTGCTCTTAACCTCTGAGCCATCTCTCCAGCCCTGGTGGTGTGTTTATTTAACCTGTATTTGTTGAAGACCTATTCTGTCTTGGTGAGCAAACTTCAGCTGTGTACTTGACAGTGAAAGTATGGTGCTGAACAAGGTAGACAAGGTCCTTGAGCCACTGAGGGGGGCCGCCGTGCTAGCAGATCTTGAGGATCAAATGACACAAAACATAGTGTAATCTCATAACGCTGGGAACAAGGCCCTAAAGCTGGCTGTTCGCACGGCCACTCTTCCCTCCCGCTGGTAGTGGAGGTGCCGTCCAATGAGTTTGTCATCTGGAGATTTGTTTGGCAGATCTTTGCCTTTGTCCAAACGTTGACTCAAATACTGAGCGTGGGAGCTAGACCCGGGTTTGGTTCCCAGCACCCAAGTGGCAGCTTAACTCGTGTTCAGATATCTTCCTTTCTGACTTCTGTGGGCACCCGGCACATCTGTGCTACGTGTACACGCCACATGTTGGCAGAATGCTCATACACATAAAATAAAATGAATAAAGCTAAAAAGCAAAACCCCAAAACCCCTCTCCCCCCCCCCCCCCCAGTGTTGAGACTGAAACTCCTGAGAGGCATCCTTCACTCCGACATCCACCGGTTGCCCAGCAATGACGTTTATGCTGTAATTGTTTATCTGGCAACAAATCCTTTCCCCATGAAGACAGGCTTACAGAATCCGCTGGTTTCATAGCCATGAGACACTTTCTCAAGAGCACCCTAGAAAACCAGATAACCTGGTATTTTTGCTATTCCTCTGCCCTACCGGGTGGTGACTAAACTGACAAGGCATTAGGATGTTGCCGATGAGCAGCGGTGGCAGTAGTGCCCTGTGGAGGAGGAGAGTGGCCTAGATCAGCGATAGCTAGGTCGCCGCTGTCCCTTGGATACGGGACCTCCAGGCAGTGCGACCATGGTCTCCTCCTTCAGGAGCAGGTGTCGGTGCTGTCTGAAGGAAGGCACCCGACAGTTCTTCCCTGTCTTCCTGCCTCAGGAGTCCTAGTTCCTAACCGTTCCCTTTTACATCTTAGGACATGGGCTCCCTGGACGAGAAGATGAAGAGCTTGGACGTGAACCAGGACTCGGAGCTCAAGTTCAACGAGTATTGGAGATTGATTGGGGAACTGGCTAAGGAAATCAGGAAGGAAAAGGCCCTGGAGATGCGGAAGAAGTAAAGCCTGCCTGTCGGGACTGGGGGTCAGCAGGGCCTGCTGCGCTGGGCCAGGCAGAATGCCACTGTCCCCAAATAAAGCTTCCTTGAAACACAGATGCTTATTATTATTTTTTTATACACTACTATGATTTTCTTTTTCTTTTTTTTCTTTTTCGACACAAGGTCTCTCTGTGTAGCCTTGGCTGTCCTGGCCTTACTTTGTAGACCAGGCTGGCCTCGAACTCACAGGGATCCACCTGCCTCAAGGATCCACCTGCCTCTGGCTCCCAAATTCTGGGATTAAAGGCGTACGCCACCACTGCCCGGCTCTGGAAAATTATCTTTGCCTGAGGTAAAAACATGAAAATTATGGGCACTTTGAAGATCGGGAACGTGATTCATCTTCAAATATCCGACAGCATTCTAGTGCTATGTAATTTCGTGCCTCTAGTGTTGACCCAGCATGGCCTTGTGCGGCACAGCAATAGATCTTTCCCTAAGTAGGTGCTCACTAAATACAGAGTTGATGAGTGAAAAATACACAGATTTGAAATAAGGTAGGTGGCTGCTGGGGCTCCAGCTCCCAGTTTCCCCCATGCAACTCCTAGAGTTTGTCTTTTCGCTGGGGCTGATAGTATGCGCGTGCTAAACATTTGACCTCTTTACCCTAGTTAACTGTCACAGCTGCTAAGGTTAACTAGTTCAATTAATTCTTACAGTATTGAGGATTAACCTAAGATCTTGCACATATTAGGTGAATTGGGAGCAGCCACACCCCTAGCCCTCTGTTAGCTTGTTTTCTTGCTTTTTGTGTTGTTATTGTTTTAAGATAGAGTGTTGCTACCTTCAGCAATCCTCCTGCCTCACCTTCACAGGTGCTAGGACAACAGGAACGTTACTACTCCTGGCTCTGAGGGGACATTTTTAGGGAGGTTAGGTTACGAAGACACCAATAGCTAAGACCAGCCTGGAGAAGTGCTGCTCAGATGTGACAGGGAGAGGGAGCTGTGACAGTATGGAGCACTCCCTGACTTGATGGAGCTGTGATGGTATGGAGCACTCCCTGACTTGATGGAGCTGTGATGGTATGGAGCACTCCCTGACTTGATGGAGCTGTGATGGTATGGAGCACTCCCTGACTTGAGGGAGCTGTGACGGTATGGAGCACTCCCTGACTTGAGGGAGCTGTGACAGTATGGAGCACTCCTTGACTTGAGGGAGCTGTGACAGTATGGAGCACTCCTTGACTTGAGGGAGCTGTGACAGTATGGAGCACTCCTTGACTTGAGGGAGCTGTGACGGTATGGAGCACTCCCTGACTTGAGGGAGCTGTGACAGTATGGAGCACTCCCTGGCTTGATGGAGCTGTGACGGTATGGAGCACTCCCTGACTTGAGGGAGCTGTGACAATATGGAGCACTCCCTGGCTTGAGGGAGCTGTGACAGTATGGAGCACTCCCTGGCTTGATGGAGCTGTGATGGTATGGAACACTCCCTGACTTAAGGGGCAAAGGGCTTGTATAACTCACCACTAGGGAGAGTAGGGGTGCGGCAGTGACGTAAGCCTCCTGGCTTGTCACTGCTGTGACTGTGAATGTCCACTTGGGGCAGCTAGTCAACCAGAGGAGAAGCAGGACAAATTTCCACATCAGGAAAGACCACATGAGGAAAGTCACACATGAGGAAAGAGGCCCCGGAGGGACCTCAGAGGGATCCCCAGGCTCTCTGAGGGGACGATGCTGCTGGCAGAGACATCTGAGAGGCCTTCGAACTCCTCAGCCCCTCAGACGGGGAGTCTCCAGACTGAAGCCCTCCTTAGGAGCTCTCCAAATGAGCCCTATGGAAGAGTCTCCGACTGAGACCAGAAATCCAGGGGACCTCAGCCTGTGATACAAGGAAGGAAGTCTGGATATGTCTTCTGATTCCATAGTTAGCAAAGGAATTTTGACTCAAGGCGCATGCAATCCTTCTGCGGACCCCTCAAGCCCTTCCACCTCTGTCTGCGTCCTAAGTCCTGGGCAGGTGGGAGGGCTAGTTGGGTTAGTCCCAGCCCCAGGAGATACAGTCTAGGCTCCCCCTGGGGTGCTTGGGTAGCAGCTTGAAGGGCTGGCATTGAGGTGCCGGTCAGGGACGGGGTAGGACTTTGAAGGAGGGAGGAGATGGCAGCCCAACCAGTTTGGAGAGGTTGTTACCTGCCAGGTAACTCCTTTGAGCCTTGCACATGTGTACCCTGGGCTGCTGCAAGGCGCCTACAGGACATCAGGTGAAGGCTCAGTGTGGTTCCCAATCCCAGGGTGCAGGGCCCTTCCTTTCAACTCTGCATCTCTAGGCTGTCAGGACTGGAAAAGGCGTGGCTCTGGGTGTCAGCAGTCCTGAGTGTTACTAGGTAGCTTAGCTTTAGTTTGGAGCAAGCGGAGTGAGAAGAGAGACCTTGTGGGCCTTTCTTTTTTCAAGCTCCATAATCCACAAACTCACCTTGGTCAGCTCCTTGTCTCTCTTTTCAATGGTGACTCCCACTGCATCCGGGACTTAGCTGCATCCAGCTAAGATTCCCTCTGCACCCCCTTCCCTTCCCTTTCCTCTCTCCTGTGACTCTGTAGTAAGGTGATCCTGTGCCAGGGGCATCCCATACCCAGCCCTCCGTGGCTTCCTCCTCATGGTAGGGGTGGGGAGCGACTGTAGAACTGTGGAGGGGTGCGGCGCTCCACGCTGGCGCCCAGCCCAGGAGGCTGCAATAGTTGGGGTGGCTGAGGGATAAGGCCCTGGCCCTGCCCCTGGCCTCCCCTCCCTTCCCCCAGGTATAAGAGCTGAGCTCAGATGAGCTGCCTCATCCATCCTGTCTCCGAAGCTGCCAGCAGGTAAGAAAGCAAGCCCAGCGCCTTCAGCCTAGACGGGCTGTCCTTCCGGTCCCGAGTCTTACAGGGGTGGCTGGTGGAGGTAGGGAGAACGAAGCTGAGAAGAGGCGAGGCCCAGGGGGGATTCCCTCTGAGTGGGTTGGCCTGGGGGCTGTGGTCTTAGCTCCTGGAGTTTGGGCAAGACGGGACCTGTGTAGACTCCAACCGCTTAGGTGAAGGTATATGTTGGGCGGAGCCAAAAGGGGCCATGAAGAAAAGAGAGCTCGCCCCTAACCTCAGGCCTCTCCCCCAACCCCCAGGCAGATCATGATCCATCAGCTCCGGTGGGGCAGGCTGTAGGACAGACAACCGAAGTCACCCACGGAAGGAGCGACCGGTGTACCAGGCACCATGGGACAGTGTCGGTCGGCCAATGCTGAGGTGGGCCCATTCATCGGGACTGTCTGTTCTTACACTCTTCTGTGATAAGGGCGCATGCCTGCCACTGACCTCTACTCTTTGCCTAGGCCTTTTCTCATAAATATTGCCAGCAAGCCTCGGATGCCCGCCCTTATGCCTACACAGGGCGATGATGCAAATGGATTTCTTCTGGAAATAGGATGTCTAGGCACATGCTAGGGCCTGCCCTGCCTGGGATCGGGGGTGGTGGGGCTTGCCTAATCTGTGGCTTAGGGCAGAGGCCACTGTGGCCTAGGTGCTGGACTGCAGGAGAGGAGCGGGATAGGATTCTGGGCTCTAGAGTGTCTTCCAACTGCTTTCTACCCTGTTGATTTCCCAAAGGCTCCTGAGAAGGGTTTTGTAGGGTGGATGGGGTGGGTGGGGTTGGGTGGGGTTGGGTGGGCCTTCTGACTTGGCTTGTGTCTCCAAAATCTTCAGGATGCCCAAGAATTCAGTGATGTGGAGAGGGCCATTGAGACTCTCATCAGGAACTTCCATCAGTACTCTGTGGAGGGTAGAAAGGAAACGCTGACCCCCGCTGAACTGCGGGACCTGGTCACCCAGCAGCTGCCACACCTCATGCCGGTACTGAGGAGGGGACCCCACCCCATGCAGACCCCTGACTTCTCAAGCTAGTGCCCCAAGACCCCACCCACACTGGCACTGGGAGCTCCCGCCCCCTGCTTTCCTCCTTGCCAACACCTGGGAGGCGGCTGCCCTGCTTCTTTGCCCCGGGCCAGGGTGGGGCAGAAGCTCTGAAGGTGCTGCCTTACTGAGTTGTGATATCTTTCCTGTCCTCAGAGCAACTGTGGGCTAGAAGAGAAAATTGCCAACCTGGGCAACTGTAATGACTCGAAGCTGGAGTTTGGAAGCTTCTGGGAGCTGATCGGAGAAGCAGCCAAGAGTGTGAAGACGGAGAGCCATGTTACTCGGAGCTGAGGGACCTCTTCTTGGAATTCGTTGGGGGTGGGGATGGGGGTGTTGCGGGTAGGGGATTTTTTAGAGGCCCTGGGCCTGGAAACGAAATTTCTTTCCACCCCACTCCCCCACCCCATTACCCATCCTGCACCTCTCCTCAGCTCTGTAACAGTCAGGCTCAGGACAGCTTTCCCTGGGGGCTCTGTGGACCTCCTGGGGTCCAGAAGTTCTCAACTCAAGGGAACTCAAGGGGTGGGGGTGGGGGTGGGGGTTGGGGGCCGGAGAGAGTGTTCAGGGGTCCTGGCAGGGGAAGGGCCGAGCGATTTGGTAGGAGGGGGAGGGCAGAAAGAAACTGAGCTGTGGGAAGTGATGCAAAGAGTGGGGCTGGGAATCTGGCTGGATGTTTGGTCCTGGAAAGTGTGTCTGAGAAATCTACCCCTTCCAATCTGAACCAGCCTGAACTCTAGCTGTTGTCTTCTCTGTGTCATCCTCGCTGCTTCTCCTCCTGCCCCATCCTCCTTCCAGGGTCTGTCCCTGAGTAGGCGCAGGGGAGACAGGAGCGGGGTTGTAAAGGAGGCTGAGGAGGGCATGAACTTCGGGGCCAGAGGACCAGCTAGGTGCTTGGGCATCTGTGGATGATAGTTGTTTTATATCATTTGATTAATAAAAATATTGGAAAAAAAAAGTAAAGTGTGTTGTCTTGACTCTCTGTTCCTCTCCTTTGCTTCATGTCTCAGGTTCCAGGCACGAGGGGTTCTTTGGGGGGCAAATGGCAGCATCCTTGGTGGGTGGGAGGCGTGAGGATGGAGTGGTTGGCCATGGGAAAGACTCACTTCTCTCCATGGACTTGAAGGCGGTCCTGCCCTAAAAGCTAGGGAAAGTGTGCTTCCCTGAGACAGGCTCCTCCGGGCCAAGGCTGGCCCTCTGGTAGGAGATGAAAGCAGGCGTGCAGACCCAGGGCAAGGGATGAACCAGGTGTCCTGGGGCACAGCTGACTAAGGTCAAGGGAAATAGGTACGGAGAGAAACAGGTTGAGAGGCTGGAGGTCAGGGTCCCAGCTCTGCCACTCACAGCTGTGAGCTCCAGCCACTCACTCTCTTACAGTGTGCTTCTTCTAGTCAGTGGAGGTTGAATAAAAGTGAGGACACGACCGCCCCTGGGTATGGTTGAAGAAGAAAGTTTTTATTTGTAGCTATGAGCGAGAACAGCTACAGGCATTTGGAAGGGTCCAAACTGAACGTGGCCAGCAGGATAGACTGGGCCATGAGAGAAGAGAGAGGGAGGGAGAGCGAGAGATGGGCAAGAGAGAGAGGATCAAGAGAGGAACAAGAAGCCGGATGGTTGTGGCACACGCCTTTAATCCCAGCACTTGGGAGGCAGAGGCAGGCGAATCGCTGTGAGTTCAAGGCCAGCCTGGTCTACAAAGCGAGTCCAGGACAGGCAAGGCTACATAGAAAAACCCTATCTCGAAAAACAAACAAACAAACAAACAAACAAAAAGAGAGAGAGAGAGAGAGAGAGAGAGAGAGAGAGAGAGAGGAACAAGAGGACAAATAAGAACCAAGAGAGCGTGTGGCCAAAATGGCTGGTTATATAAGAATTAGGAACTGGCCGGGGGGGGGGGGGGTGAGGAGAGAAGAGAAGCTCCGGGGCTGAAGAGGTTTAGAGTAGGGAGTGGGGGGAAAAGTCCTGAGAGGACCCAGGACTCTGCATCAGGTAGCTGTGATGCTGAGAGAGCCTGGCTTGGGTAGGCTAAGCAGGCACCACAGCCAGCCATTTGTCCAGGGCTTTCTCTGGACTCTGACATCCCAGCCTTTTTGTTGACTGATAAGGGGCGAGATCACGTCTTCTGTAGCTGCTTCTTAGCAGATATTGGGGCGTCATTGTAAAGAGCCCAGGAAGGCTGAGATGTTGGTCAAAGGCAGGAAAAGGAGAGGAGTACAGGCTGGGGGAACATCTGCTCCTCTCACTGCCCTGCGTTCAGAGCAGCCACCTGGGGCTGGTGAAGAACAGACTGATTTGGAGCAGGCTACGGTGCAGGGCCTAAGGAGCGTCTGGAGGTGGCGGTTGCAGGCAGCTTTGGAGCAGTTTGCACTCTTCAGCTGACTGGGAATCTGCTGAGACACACAGAGACTAGGGAAAGAAAGGGAGGTTAAGGAGCTTAGGGGAACATTCTTATCTTGGCTACACATTTGAAACTTCTAAGTCCTGGTAGTTGCAGGGGAATTGGGGAGCCCCAAGGCCAGGGGAGCGAGGGAGATCCCACCCTCAGGAATAGGCAGGCGGGAATCTTAGGCTGCTGATTGATTAGCAGGCACACGTCTCTGCAGTCTGCTCGTCCTGTGGGAGGTGGTCTCAGCCTCATGACTTCCTGAGGCTTACAAGAATCCTTTAAGTTTACAAAAATTGTTCTAGATCCATAAGCATTATTACTCTTTTGTGATCTGTGCTGAAATTCATGTTGTAGAAAAAGCAGATGACTCATGCCTTTGAGTCATAGTAAAAGCTGGGGATCCCCAAACAGTGATCCCAGGCTAGAAGCTGAACAGTGTCCTCTACCCAGAAAACTATGTATATAAGGATTGAACAGACGTTTTTAGCACAATGAGAAACCCTTGAGGTCCATACTTAGAAAACAACCAAAAGGAATTTAGAATCTTGAGCTTGTGACTGACTATAATAATAGTAGTCAGTGCTTACCAGAGCTACACTAATAGAGTGTAAAAACTCCATTGGTTAATGTTAAAACTCTGAACTTTGGAAGTCTTTTTTGTTTGTTTTTCAAGACAGGATTTCTCTATGCAGCCCTGGGTGTCCTGGAACTAGCTCTGTAGACCTGTAGACCAGGCTGGCTTCAAACTCACAGAGATCCATCTGCCTGCCTCTGCCTCCTGAGGGCTGGGATTAAAGGTGTGCTCCACGAACACCCAGCTTGAAGTCTTTATATAACAATAGCATGGAGAGGGAAGGAAAGAGGAACCATTTCTCATTTTTCACATACCTAAATCACTTTCTTATACCTTTACAAGTTGCATGTACATACCTTAAAACACCTTCTTAGACCCTCACAATTTACTTAAGCTTTCACATTCTCAGACCTTTACAACGTGCACTTACATACCTCAAGTTACTTCCTTAGATCCTTACAACTTTCATCAACCTCAAACCTTCTCCTCCCATCCAATCATTTACCCTGAGACACAGGTGGTTGGTTACTGAGAGCAGCCACTGTAAAACAAGTTCCTTTAAATAAAGGAATAGTAAAAAGTTACATTGAAACCTGTTTTGTGAGTTTCCCTTTTTCAGTGTTAAGTCTGCCAACAAGGTATCTGTGTCTCTGTGTGTCTGCCTTTCTCAGCAGGAGATCCCACAGCTCTAGAAACAAGGGAGGCCTGGTTCTTACTTAGCCTATGAAATGGACTGGCCAAGCAGGGGATGGGATGCTTTGCTTGCTGCTGTTAACATAAAGTTAGTCATCAGAGAGTTGAGAGGGATACATTCTAGCAGGGAGTAAGATCCAAATGGCCTACATATCAAATAAACCGACAGAGCCTTCTGGACTACCTCGATGGTTACCCCGGGCTCCCTGTGGTCGTCTCAATGGCTTTGTTGTGGGTAGGAGAAGTTGGTCCCTGGCTACCACACAGGACAGCATTGGCCTTTCATTGGTTGCCAGACCGGGAAGCTCTGAGAGATTTTTCTATGGATGAGGAACTTGGGAAAGCTGACATACCCTGACAAGGCAGAGTAGGACAGTCAAGCCAACAGTGCCCCTTGTTTGGGCAGGTCCCTGGTGGCAGGCGGGGGATGGGGCAGTTCTTCCCCCAGTGGTTAGCACTACCACAATCCTGGTAGTCATCTGGGCCCCATCATCTTCTTTGGGGACCTTAGGGTCACTTCTAGGAGCTTGCAGTTCTGTCTACACAGGAAGCGGTTTCCATTAAACATTTTAAATGCCATATTCATCAGGTCTCTGAGTTTGAGGACCATTTATTTATTTATTTATTTTTAGTTTTTCAAGACAGAGTTTCTCTGTGTGATAGACCTGGCTGTCCTGGACTTGCTTTGTAGAGCAGGCTGGCCTCGAACTCATAGAGATCCGCCTGCAGGGAGCTAAATAAAGCTTGTCCCTGTAAATAAGTGACATTGTACTTAGCTTGACTGTGCATCTAGTGCTGAGCACATTAAAGAATTTGACCGTTATATAAGGTGGCTGACCATTAACTTGCATGTCTTAATAATCACTAACAGTTTACAAAAAAGTTAGTACCTTTCAAAATGTTTATTTTTATTCTATGTACAATAAATAGTGTTTTGCCTGCATGTATGTCTGTATGAGAGTAGTTGTGGGCTGCCGTGGGTTGCTGGGAGTTGAACCTGGGTCCTCTGGAAGAGCAGCCAGTGCTCTTAACCATTGTCCTGCCCCTCCAGCCCAAGTTAGTACCTTTCACAAGACCAGGATTTTACAAACTTATCCCTGTAAAGTTTGAGCCTTAAGAATCCAAAGAGTTGGGAAAAAAAAATTGGAGTTGAGGATTTAATTGAAGACCTTCTAGGGTGAACATAAAACTTTAAATCATAAAAAGTACAGTGCACAGAGGGATTTGGAACCTTATTTTCTTGAACTTTTTAGAGTGAATGATTACAGAATATTATAGATTCTTGCAAGCCTCAGTTTATTCAAGTAGCTAAAGCTTAGTAAAGACAAAGAGGCTAGACATATGTCTTTAAGGCAGTTATTGTTAACCTGAGTAGACTTTAGGAATATACACTATTTATCAAACATGTTGTTTATTGTTTAAATGTTCTAGAAACCTGGAGTTAAACACTTAGCAAAGACACAAGTGGTTAGACATGCATCCCTAAGTCAGTTTCTGTTAACCTGAGTAGATGTTTATAACCTTAGGAATTTATCATCATACAAAAAAATCCATCCTAATCCAGAATATTTTGGAGACTTGCTGTTTCCTTCTTAGTCAAGAAGGAGTTACAAGCTGGGTGTGGTGGCACACGCCTTTAATCCCAGTGCTCAGGAGGCAGAGGCAGGTAGATTGATGTGAGTTCGAGGCCAGCCCATAGGCTCAGTTTCCTTAACAGTTATACTTTATTATGAACTTATTAAATGAATGTATCTCCTTTACAACTCAACTACCCTAAACAGGAGGAAAAGGAGATTAAGGAAAAACAAGAATGAAACGTTCTGGGTACCAGTTCCTGGGAGCAATTCCCTGGCCTAGTCAGCAGGATTTCAGCAGAGCAGCAATTCTACCAAAGTTGCTGGAACCTGGAGCAATCGGAACCTGGGGCCTCAGCCTGAGCCCAAAGCCTTGAAGCCTTCCCTGGAGCGGTTCTCTCTAGGAGCCTCTTGCAGTGGAACAACGAACAGTCAAGCAATACCAAGACTGGGGGGGGGGGGAGGGGAACAAAAACAAAAACAAAAACAAAAAACAAAAAACAAAAAACCCAGCCTCCTGTTTTGGGCTCATATATATGTCTCCTCTCAGAGTCTATACTAGGATGTTTTTCAGCTGGAAAAAACCAAGATCCCCAAGAAGTAGTTTGTATTCTAGTGGATAAACATCACCTGCTATCTCACAAGTCTGCTCCCTATCCCACACTTGGGATCAAAACAAAAAAACATGTTTACTTCCACTGCACCAGCCTGGTCTACAAAGAGAGTCCAGGACAGCCAGGACAGAAAAACCATATCTGGAAAAACAAAACAAAACAAAACAAAAAACAAACAAAAAAAAAAAAAGGAAGGAGTTACAGTGATTATCAGAGGGCTCAGTAGGACTAAGAAGTTCCAGGATGGATGCCTTAGTTGGCTTATACCATGTGGTCATCTTATTTAAGATGGCGGTCAAATTACATTGCATGTGCTCTTTTTTAACCTTAGTAAAGATGGCTGCCAGCCACATGGTGGCTTTCATCTTGATGAGGTTATCAGCCAAGAGGAAGGTGAACTACATGGCTGCCATTTATTTTTTCTTTATTTTTATTTTTATTTTTTTGGTTTTTTGAGACAGGATTTCTCTGTGTAACAGAGCCTTGGCTGTCCAGGATTTACTTTGTAGACCAGGCTGGCCTCGAACTCTGCCTCCTGAGTGCTGGGATTACAGGCGTGTGCCACCACGCCCTGCTCAAGGCTATTTAAAGACACCCATTTTTCTAGTAGACCTATGTTTTCTTTAAACAAGTTAAACGGGGTCCAAGTTAGATATATAGTACATTCTAAACAAGAATTGAATCATCTATATGTATAATATGTTATAGAAAATTAAGATTACCTATGTATAGATTTTTAACTATAAGCCTTTTGTTATAAGCTTTAAGTTAAGTTCTGTAACAGATTAAAAACTTTTAATTGATTCTTTGTGAATTTCACATCATGCACCCCAATTCTACTCATCTCCCCATTCTTTCATATCTGCTCTTCACCCTTGCAACCTCCCCCTTCCTCAAAAAACCAAAACCAAAACCAAAACCACAACAGAATGACTCACCTTGTTGTGGAAGCTGTAGTATTGTCACAGCGTGGACCCTTTCATCTACTGTTAGAGATTTTGTTGTTGTTGTTTTTTGTTTTTTGAGACAAGGTTTCTCTGTGTAGCCTTGGTAGGTCTGGACTCTCTTTGTAGACCAGGCTGGCCTTGAACTCACAGAGATCCACCTGCCTCTGTCTCCTGAGTGTTGGGATTAAAGGCGTGCGCCACCACTGCCCATCGAGATAAATGGATTTTTAAAGAGTAAAAGTAGATAAACCTTAGAGATAAGAGACCTTTGGAAGTGTACAGCCGAGAAAGTTTAGCTATAAAGGGAGGCATAGGCAGGCGGATCGCTGTGAGTTCGAGGCCAGCCTGGTCTACAAAGTGAGTCCAGGATGGCCAAGGCTACACAGAGAAACCCTGTCTCGGGGGGGGGGGGGGAAGAAAAAGAAAGAGATTTGGGGCTCATGTGTTTGTGCAGAGGTCGTTACCGTATGAGAAGGTTTGAAAATTGAGTATGTCAAGTTTTGGCCATTGATTGAGCTGTACTGAGGCCAAGCTGTTTTCAGTAAGAAAGGAGGTTTTAATGTAATCTCTGAGTTCGAGGAAGAAGGAAATGAAGAGTCATATAAGCCCCAGGAGGGTGTAGGAAAGTTAGAGCCCCAGAAGGGCATAAGAAAGCAATGGGATTCTCAGGAAAGAGCCGGGAGACAGAAGGTAGGACAAGGGTCACAAGTAGAAGCTCTGCATAAGGAAGGATTCCATATCATAGAGTCTAGGAGGGCAGGAGGAAGCCCACGGCTGCTCCCAGGGGAAGGTGAGGAAGCTACAGGAAGGAGCTGAGAGAAAAGGCAGCAGATGCTGCTTCCTCTTCCTCTGCATGGTGTCAAGGTTTTCACTCTGGGGCATCCTCCACTGAACTGAGAGCCATATCAGAGAGAAATGAGCCAAATCAGAGAGGTGACAGGCACCAGCAGGGTAGGAGGAGCTTTCTGGCACACTCGTGTGGCTTTTGTAGTTAATAGTAGACAAAGCAGGCAGCTCTAGGGGTGACAATGACTCAGTAGAGGAGGAGAGTTGAGTGGTTAGAGCAGGTAGAGGAGAGAACAGCCGAAGGGGAGCCCTGGGAGAGGCTTTTGGGGAAAGGGAGAGGAGCGAGCGCCCAGGTGCTGCTGGGTGCCCTGGAGGGCGCAGCAGGCCTCCTGAGTAGACAAAGACAGTTGAGTGGTTAGAGCAGCTGGAGGAAAGAAATGGCTGAAGACGCAGACCCTAGGATTTGGAGTCAGACTTGGTGGGTGGCAGACTCGGGCAGCAATCCATGGTCCATCAGCTCTTTAGGAGAGACAAATGAGCAACGGATCGCCTAACAGTCCCGTCATAAGAGAGAGGGGCCGAGCCGCTTGGAAGGAGGGGACATGGCTGCTCCTAGGTATGGTGTAAATATGAGAGAGTATAGCCAGAAGCATCTGGAAGAGTCCAGACAACTGAACGTGGCAGCAGAACAGACCGGGCCATGAGAGGAGGGGGCGGGGCGGGGCTGTGAGATATGAAGAGAAGGGAGGTGGGAACAGGAGCCAAGAGTGCAGGGCCAAGACGGAAGCCGAAAGCACAACCAGAAACCGAGAGGCTGGCCAAAATGGCTGGGAAGCTGGTTGTATGTCCCCCCGCCTCCCCCACCCACCCCACCCACCCCGCCACGCTGGAGAGGTAGGGGCTGGTGGTGAGAAGTGTTGAGAAGAGCCAGGACTCTGTAACAGGTGCTGAGAGAGCCTGGCATGGCCTTTGATATGCTAATAATAGGCATCTCAGCCATTTATCAAGGAGAAGTGTTGGGGGGGGGTGTGGGGGTGTGTGTGTGTGGGGTGTGTGGGGGTGTGTGGGGGTGTGTGGGGTGTGTGGGTGTGTGTGTGGGGGGGGTGTTGGGGGGGTGTGTGGGGGGTGTGTGGGGGTGTGTGGGGGTGTGTGTGTGGGGGGTGTGTGGGGTGTGTGGGGGTGTGTGTGTGGGGGGTGTTGGGGGTGTGTGTGGGGGGTGTGTGGGGGTGTGTGGGGGTGTGTGTGTGGGGGGTGTTGGGGGTGTGTGTGGGGGGTGTGTGGGGGTGTGTGGGGGTGTGTGGAGAGTGTTCTCCGGCACCTGACAGAAGTCATCATGGGAGTGAGCATCTGGTGTGCAGAAGGGTCTTAGGAGTGGATCCCTGAGCTTAGGGTGTCTGAACTGGAGAGGTGAGACCAGGAAGAGATGCTGTGTTTGCTCTGTCACCGAAATCGGGGGTTAGGCTCTTTAATCCCAACAGCAGGGAAGTCCTGTGGCAGTAATCCAACTGAATTTGTCTTTGGTGGGGGTTGCCCTGAAACCTGGCCCTCAGTGACCGAGGTGAGAAGGGCAGGGGATGAGAGCTCCCTTTCTTTCCTCTGTCTCGGTAGGAGTCTGCTTAGAGCCTGTGGGGTTAGGAGGGTGGGGCTGGGGGAGTGCCAGCTTCTACCACTCCCTCTAGGGTGAGGGTAGATGGGTGGGTTTTTTTTTTTTAAAGGTGTGTATCCCTTTAACAAGGGCCCAACCCCAGGCCAAGTCAAGAGTTCAGTCACTACCTTCCCACAGCCAGCTCAGCCAGGCAAGGCTGAGGGAGGGAGTGGGACAGATTCTGGGAGGGCAGTGGGGAGGAGTCCTGGCTCCGCTGAGCTGGAGCTGCTAGGCTGTCGGTGCCAGAGCTCAGGCCTCAGAGCCCTGCTGGAGGAGGCGGACACAGAGGAGGCAGGTGAGCACCCCAGGGCCCTCTGGGGGTTAGTCTGGGGCTGTTGGTGGGACCCTGAAGCCTTGGTGGGCCAGTCAGGGGAAGGGTCAAGGAAGGGAACCCCGAGAGAGGTGCCTGGTAGACTCCGGGCAGGGAGATTTTGGTAATTATTAACTCTCCGCAAAGGCTAGTTACTCAGTAAGGAGACCTGTGGAGGGGTAGGTGGGGTAGCAGGACTCCCCTCCCTGGCCAAGCAGCCGACCTGGCTCATCTCCAGGCATTGGGACATTGGGCAGAACATTCCAGGGCCTTGCCCACAGCTGTTGCGGCACAGAACAGGGAAGCGAGTGTGCCTTGGTGGGGGTTAGGGGCCAGCAGACTCTAGACAAAGGCCTTACTGGGCTGTGGTAGCTGTGACCTGGGAAAGTTAATAGGGGTCCAAGACAGGGCCCAGAGAGCCTAAGATGCCAGGCAAGGGAGGCAGGGGCTGAGGTGGCTTCTTCTTCACCTGGGGCTCAGGCAGGGACCGGATGCAGGCCTCATTTGCTCTGGGTCGTGTTTCTTGGGAGGGGCCTGGGGAAGGGTGGGAGGTCCCATGGAGGGGGAGAGGGAAAGAGAAAGGAGGGGAGCTTCAGACGGGAAGCTTTTCCACTCAGGATCTAGGCAGGTCCCAGCTTGACTGGCTTTGCCTGCCAGAGCCGCCTGCAAGGTAGATAGATGTGTTTGCCTGCCCAGCCCAGTTGAGGTGGGGGCAAGGACAGGGGTGACGCTAAGGTAGGCTCAACCTCTACCCAGGAGAGGAGCCCTATGAATGTTGGGGAGGCCTGGGGTAGAGATAGGGGTGTGTGTGTGTGTGTGTGTGCGCGCGCGCGTGCGTGTGCATGGATTTACAAGGTAAGGAAAAATTAAAATAAATTCAAATAAATGGGGTACCCAAGCAGATTAGGACTGGCCGAATTCCTGTGTGTTGATATATGGGTGTGATGTCATGCGTCCTGTGAGGGTACAGAGGTAGGAACAGCCTCCAAGACCAGGGAAAGAGTGTGAGAGAGCAGAGAGACCTGGGCAAACAGGCTTGCAAGTAGAGACTACAGCCCCATTCAGTTATTCTGCTAGCCCTGCCTGTCGACAGGGGCTGGGAGGAATGAGCTAGTTACGGAGGGGCTGAATGCCTCAATGAATGAAAGCATGACTGCGTTGCTGCTCGGATTAGTGAGCAGGTGGAAAGTGAGCAGACGAGGCCGTTGGTGAATGAGTAAACAAATGGTGAAATACTAAGTGGATTTGGGGTAGATGGGAGGGACCCAGAGAATGCCAGAGTTAAAATGGAAAATCTTGTAGGCTTTGGGGGAGCATGCTGAGTAGGAGAGATGGGTAGGGACATATTCGACATTTGGAAATAACCGCTTAAGCGTATGTGGGGTGAACGTGAGGGTGTGGTGGACATTCAGAGCTCCAGACCAAGGTGGACTGAAGGAAGGCTCTTGGAAAAGGGGTGGGGACCAGACTTGGGGGTGGGAGGGTGGGGCTGGAGTGGCTGAGATCCAGGGCCATCCATCCATGGTCAGGGCAATTTGGGCTTTTGGAAAAGTCAGCAAGCCAGGCACAGGTGGGTGGGTGGGGGGGGGTTGGGGGTGGGGGTTGGAAGCCTCCTGGTTGCTCAATGATGAATCAGCCCAAGAGACTAAGAGAACATTGGGGGAAGGGTGGGGCCCAAGGTGGATGGCTTCTTTAGGAGCGAGCGAGCCCTTTAACGTGATGTCCCTATTTCTGCCTTTTTTTTTTTAAAGAAGGCTTCAGTGTTCATTGGTGCCCCATGCCCTCATAGCCCCCAACTTTCATTCCAAGACTTGCCTGGGAGGAAACCAGGCCTTGGATAGGTTCTGCCTAGGAGGGGAGAACAGTACCCTTTCCCTCCCCACCTCGGCGCCTGGAGGTCCTCAAGCGTGACTAGCTGAAGGATGGGCAGCTGCAGGAGCAGGTGGCTGTGAGACAGGTGAGGTAGCTGAGCCTGTCTTCTGCCCCTGAGGGGAGGGCGTAGGAAGAGTGTAATGACACCTGACTGCCCCACTCGGATACTCTGTCCTCAGAAATCGCTCCAGAAACACACGCTCGTCCCGATGCTTATCTCAAAGCCATCCATTTTATAAGGAAAACCTGGGGAGGAGGCGGGTCCCTGGGAGGAAGGCCTGGGAAAGCCAGGACACAGAAGCTGCGCCTCTGGTCGGCCCAGTGCTCTTGGGACAGGTGGCTGCATCATCTCTTGGGTGTGTGTTTCTCTGTCAGTTGTTTGCTCGGCTGCTGCAAGAAGCCAGGTAGGGACCGGCAGGGAGGAAGCTCCCTTGGTGGAGGAAACAGACTTAAGGCAGGTAGAGGGAGAGCTGGCAGAGAGCAACAGCAGAGGCGCCGGTCCCAATTACCTACTCTACCTCGTCCTCTTCTCTCTGACTGTTTCCTACAGAGCTCGTCACTTGGCACAGCTCTGGGATGGTAAGGCGTGGGGGCAGGATTCTCCTCTTGCTTTCAAGGCTCCGGTGGGAGAGAGTTGAGGGCAACCCTTCCTGTTCCTGAGGCAGGTTCCAGAATCTCCAGGAACGCTGGCCACGGGCCATCCTCACCTCCACCCAAGGGTGTCAGTGCAGACAGATCATGGGTTGGAAAAAAAAAAAGCCTTTGCGTATGTTAGAGAATTTGCTTCAACATCTTTCAAACATAAAACACACTGTTACAGCCCTAACAAACAGTATGGGAAGAGGACAGCTTCCTGTGCGTCTGGCTCTGCGTGCTGTCCTTCCAGCTGCAGACCACAGTGGCCAGGAGGGTAAGGAGGGGAGGAGCCCCCCCGGGGGGGCCCCAGCCTGGCCACTCTCCCTCTCAACTCCGCTTCCTTCCTGCATCCTGGCCTGCTTCCTCCGGTTCTGACCATTCCTCAAGAAAAAGATGCCTGAACGTTGTAGAAGGGTGGTCAGGGGCCTTGGGCCCTTGGCATTAGGTGGACTATTGGAACATCTCCCCTGAGCAGGGCAGGCACTGTGGGCCAGACAAGCTACAGAGATTAAAAAGGAGGGCACCTGTAACTCAGGGTTAGCAGACCTCGCTCCCAGGTCGACAGATTCTGCTATTTGGCTCCGAAGACAGCCGGGGAATGAAGAGACGCCATGTGGCTTCCTAGACGGAGCGGTCAGAGCCAGAAACTAATCTACCAGCTAATGGCCCCAGCGGGGGTTGACGTGGTGAAGACAGACATGGCTGTGGGAGTCCGGGTATAGAGATGACAGAGGTCAAGGCAAGATTTCCTGCAGGCACACTTTGGGGAGGGGCAGAGTGACAGGCAGGCGTCAGCTAAGAGGAGCATGCAGGGTGATGGGCACGGGAGAAGACATGATCTACCCAAGGGGTAGAAAGCGGGTGGTAAGGCCAGGCGGCGTGCTGGGGCCTGGCGAAGGAGGGGGCCTTTTTGAATCAGACTGTGGGTGCACAGGCCTGCCCAGTGGTGGTGTCCTTTGGTGTCCACCTCCCCTTCCTGGGACCAGCTGGGTGAGGGTACCAGGAGTTCATTCTTGTCCTGGGGGGTGGGGTGGAAGGGGACTTTGATTTGCCAGGCTGATTTGGAGGGGCTCTGGACATGGGCGGTGACTCGCAGAGTAGATCCGCCTGCTCCCCTCATATCCTGTTATTCAGAAGGCTGTATCCGCTTGGAGTGTGAGTGGCCTTTTGTTCTGGGGTGAGGGGGTGATGTGTGTGGCCTCTGTCAGGCAGCAGCTGCGTCCAGAGGCCCAGAGTCTGTCTCCAACTGGGGCAGAACTGGGCCAGGATCTTCCTTAGGTATGGGGTAAAGGGTGTCGCTGGGCCATGATGTGTACTTACGAATGGTTTTGAGGGAGGAGAGGGTGACAGGGTGTGGCCAGGAGGGGAGCCACACAAAATCTGATCTGACGGAGCCAGACTTTGCTCTTTCCTAGAGATGGGCAGTGGTAGCTGGAGCCCCTGAACTCACTGCTTTAGAGCCTGTGCTGGGGGTTGAGGTGGGCTGACGTTCCTGTTCCTGCTTTGTTGCCTAGAGCTGGGGTCTCAGCCAGTCCTCAGGGTGGAAGATGAAAGGCCCTGGTTCTCTCTGCCTTGACTCTTCACAACTATGGTTGCCCTAAAACAGGGGACCTGGGTGTGTGTTTGGGGGCATAGTTGCCTGCCTCCTGTCTCCACTGCAGCCTCCTGCTCTCAGAGGGCTCTGACGTGCAGCAGGGCTGCCCAGGGCAGGGGAAGGGCCTGGGGAACCTGTCTTGGCAGTTGGCAGTCTGGGGAACACCTGGATTAGAGGAGTTAGTTACACAGCTCTCCTTCCGGGGTGTCACCCCCACACTCTGCAAATCCACACCTTCTCCCCTCCCTTGTCCGGAAGACAAGCGGTGTGGGGATATTGGTGTGTGTGTGTGTGTGTGTGTGTGTGTGTGTGTGTGATGTCCCTCCTCATCTTCCCTCTTTCTGGTCCCCCAGGCCCAGAGAGGAGCTGAGGCAGGGAGATGGCTGACTGCTACACAGAGCTGGAGAAGGCTGTAGTTGTCCTGGTGGAAAACTTCTATAAATACGTATCCAAGCACAGCCTGGTCAAGAACAAGATCAGCAAGAGCAGTTTCCGCAAGATGCTCCAGAGAGAGCTGAACCACATGTTGACGGTACCCACCCACCACCCACCCCTCCCGCCACCGTTCCCCCCACCCATCTCCCCGCATTCCTCTCACACTGCCCCCCTGTCCCCCCCGACCCCCCCCCCCCGCTCTCCCCATCTCTCCCCTCAGTCCTCTCAGCCACCCCTCCCTGTGCCCTGCTCAGTGACCTCCGCTCCCCCCACTCCCGCCCCCATACCCTGCTAGCCTGGCCATGGAGGTTTGTTCGTGGCCTGGCAGTAGCTGTCGGGTCTGATTCCGGGGCTCTGCCTAGGGGCTCTTGCCTGGGTCATCGCGAGATCTTACTGACTCCCGTTCTTCCACAGGACACAGGGAACCGAAAGGCAGCCGACAAGCTCATCCAGAACCTCGATGCCAACCATGACGGGCGCATCTGCTTTGATGAATACTGGACCATGATAGGAGGCATCACCAGCCCCATGGCCAACCTCATCCGCCAGCAGGAGCAGCAGGAGTGCCAGCAGAGCAGCAGCTAGGGGCGCCTCATGCGCCCCTTTCCACGTCCTGACCCATAATGCCCTGCCAGTGTTCTTTCCACGCTTTTTATTGACTCTTTCTTTCCTTCTCCCTCCAGACCTGTTCCTACCCTGGCTCAGCAGCACAGGGGGTGGGGGCGGGGCCTATCAGGGCCTCTTTGTGAGTGTCTCTCACTGTGGTAGTGCGTTCCCTGGAGCCTACAGGCCCTGGGGGAGGGGGTCCCCTTTGTGAAATGTCGATGCTGTTTGGGGCACTCCCCCTCCCCCACCAAGAGTTTCTTCATCTCTTGAGTCTGCGCACTCCTGCAATGTCTGATGGTCTTGTCTGACTCTTGCCTGATTCTGGGTCTGTCCTGGCCTCTAGAGGTCAGCTTGCTGCTTGAGGTCTCCCAGCTCCTGGCTGTGGCAGCTGTGGAAATGGCAGTACCAGTATTTGTCCTCTTCTCCTCCTCCCAAGCCCTTAGCTGGGTGGAGAGGCATCCCCAGGGGCTCCTGTCCAGCTGTCTCTGTTTGGGAATGACCTAACCTGGGTTGAGCCTCCTCTCTGCTCTGCCACTGAAATAAATGCTGGATTTGGAGTTTGTAACTCCTAGCTGGTTCCTTTGTGATTTTTTTTTTTAAATATTATTTTATATGTTCCACACTTTCTGGGAATTTATCTCACCTTGGTGATCTTTGCCCTGGACCCCGAGGCTCTAGAGAATCTCCTAAGAAAAACCTCATATGAAAACAAAGCAACAAGAACAACAAGAAGCCAGAAGTTAAGCTGGGCCTGATGGCACATGAGTAATCCTAGAGTCTAGGCCAAAGCATAAGAGTCCGGAGTTCAAGGCCAGCCAGGGATACATAGCCCAGCATGCTGTTGTTTGCCTGCAATCCCCAAAGGCCCTCATAAGCTATTCTCAGACTCATGTCCAACTTCCAGGTGCATAATAGATGTCCTTCCGTCACTTTATCATTAAGTAAAAGGGCCCGTGACGCCTCCGTCTTGAGCCTGAGTCTTTAGCATGGAGGCCTTAGATCTTCTCCAGAGGCTAATTCTAAGATGCAGAGATGGTGTGGGCTGGGGATACAGGGTGTAAGTGGAGAGGGTTGTGGGAGGCCAGAGAAGGAAAGGGAAGCAGTTTTCAGCTGCTGGGAGCAATGCCAGCCTTTCCATCTCTCTGCTACTTCACTGAGGAGCCCTCAATAGGCACATGCCAGGAAGCCAGCCTGCACCCACAGTGGAAGGTCGCCCCCAAAGACACACAGGCGCACAGGTTATTTTCCCCTTTCTTTTTCTTGTTTCTTTCTTTCTTTCTTTCTTTCTTTCTTTCTTTCTTTATCTCTTTCAAGACAGGGTCTCACTGTGTAGGCTTGTCTGGCTTGGAACTCACTATATAAACCAGATTGGCCTTGAACTCAGAGATCCAAGTGCCTCGTGCGCCACCACACCAGGCCCAGGTGCAGAGACTTTTATTGGAGTGCATTTAAGACTTTTCAACTTTCTGAAACTGGTGTGCCTCAGACAGGCTGGTGTCAAGGTCTGCTGGCCTTTCTTTCCCAACATAGCATCACAATAACCTCTTTTTAAAAACATTTAAAATTTTTATTTATTTTATGAAAATAGATTCTTCTCTCATACAGTATATCCCAATTACATTTTCCTCTCCCTCCACTCCTAGCTCTTCCCCACTTCTCCTCTCCCCAATCCACTCCCCCTCCATCTCCCACCAGAAAAGAGCAGACCTCCAAGAGATGACAACAACCAAACACAACAAAACAGAACACAACAAGACAAGACAAAGGCCCTCACACAGAGCCTGGACACGGCCATGCCACAGAGGAAAAGGTTCCAAGAACAGGCAGAAGAATCAGAGAGTTACTCTCTCTTAGCACTTAGGAGTCCCATTAAAAACACCAAGCTAGGGGGCTTTGGTCGGGCGGCTCAGAGGGTAAGGGCACTGACTACTCCTCCAGAGGTCCTGAGTTCAATTCCCAGCAACCACATGGTGGCTCCCAACCATCTATAATGTGATCTGATGCCCCCTTCTGGCCTGCAGGTGTACATGCATCCAGAGTACTGTATACATGATAAATAAATAAATAAATCTTTAACAACAACAACAACAACAGGACCTGGTGTAGACCCCCGAGTGCCCCATGCTTGCTGCTTCAGGCTCTGTGAGCCCATAGAGCCTTAGTTGATTTAGTGGGCCATCTTCTCTTGGTGTCTTCCATCCCGTCTGGCTCCTACAATCTCTCTGCCCCCGCTTCCACAGGATTCTCTGAGCTCTGAGGGAAGGGGCCTGGTGGAGGTCTCCAATTTAGACCCTTTCCCTGCATAGTGTCTGGCTGTGGGTCTTTGCATGTTCTCCTATCAGCTGTCAGAGGAGGAAGCCTCTTTGATGATGAGTGCACAAGGCACCAATCTACGAGGATAGCAGAATATCATTAGGAATCATTTCATTGAATTTTTTTTTTTTTAAAGATTGGTCATATTTGGTTCTACCCCAGGTCTCTGGGATATCCAGTCTCTGGTTCCTGGCCATCCAAGCAGTGTCAGGCATGGGTCCCCTCTTGCTGAGTTAAATCTCAAATCAGATATTGGTTGGCCACTCCCACAAGTTCTGTGCCACCATGGAAGCAGGACAGATCGTAGGTCAAAGGTTTTGTGGCCGGGTGGGTGTCCACAATTTCCTTTAGGTAGCCTGCAGAGTACCTTCCTGCACCAAAGAGACTAGAATGTAAGTGTGAAGGCTCCACGCGGGCACCAGCTTGAACCTCTCCATGTTCAAAGAGCTGTGTGGATGCTCCCCCACTGTGGCCCCGCCCCATCAGTTTGCAGAGAGAATCCCTCTGCCCTAACCTCAGCCTTGATTGTTTGGAGCTCTCCACGGGATCTCCCCAGCCAACAACTCCACCATATGCATCCCAGTCCCTTGACTGGAAGCCTTGCTTGGCTACAAAAGATGGCCAGTGGAGACTCTGTGTCCTTCATCACGAGGGTCACCCTCAAAGAGTCCATGAAGTTTTCACTGCACTAGGTTTCCACGCCACTCCCCAATCGCTTTCTAATTCCAGCAGTCTCTCCCTGTGTTGTCTGCATCTATTCCATCTCCTCCCACTCCGGATCCCTCCTGTTCTTGTTTCCACCTGCCCCCAGTCTACCTGAAAACTCTATTCAATTTCCCCTTCCCTATCTTTCCTAGGGAGATCCAGGTGTCCCCCCAGAGCCATTTCTTTACCTAACCACCGTGGCTCTATGGATCGTAGCTTGATTATCATTTACTTAATGACTATTAGTCATTTGTAAGTGTGTACATACCATATTTGTCTTTCTGGGTCTGAGTCTCACTCAGGAAGATTTTCCCCAGTTCCATCATTTGCCTGCAAATTTCATGATGCCATCTTTTTAACAGCTGAGTAATACTCCATTGTGTAAATGTACAACATTTTCTTTACCCATTCTTCTGTTGAGTGGTATTTAGGTTGTTTATAGTTTTTGGATGTTATAAGTAAAGCTTCATTGAACATACTTGAGTCTTTGTGGTAGGATGGAGTGTCCTTTGGGTATATTTCCAAGAGTGGTATAACTGGGTCTTTTTTGTTTTGTTTTGTTTTGTTTTTTTTCGAGACAGGGTTTCTCTGTGTAGCCTTGGCTGTCCTGGACTCACTTTGTAGACCAGGCTGGCTTTGAACTCACAGCGATCCACCTGCCTCTGCCTCCCGAGTGCTGGGATTAAAGGCGTGCGCCACCACCGCCCGGCTAACTGGGTCTTGAGGTAGATTGATTCCCAACTTTTTAAGGAACAATCATATTGGCTGTACAAATTTGTACTACCACCAGCAATGGAGGAGTATTTTTCTTGCTCCACATCCTCAATAGCTTGAGATGTCACTTGTGTTATCGATTTTAAGACATTCATTCTGTCAGGTGTATGATGGAATTTCAGAGTAGTTTTGATTTGCATTCCCCTGATGACTAAGGATGTTGAACAGTTCTTTAAGTGTTTCTCAGCTACCTGAGATTCCTTTATTGAGAGTTCTGCTTAGATATGTACCCCATTTTAAAATTGGATTATTATAAACGTATTTTCTCATTTTGTAGCCTCCCACTTTGTTGGAATGATGGTGTCCTTTGCCTAACAGAAGCTTTTCAGTTTCTCGAGGTCCTATTTATTAATTGTTGATCTTAGTGTCTGCATTATCAGTGTTCTGTTCAGGAAGTTGTCTCCTCTGCCAAAATGTTCCTGCTTTTTTTTTCCAATCAGGTTCAGTGTATCTGCTTATATGTTGAGGTTTTTGATCCACCTGAACTTGGGTTTTGTGTAGGGTGATGAATATGTATTTATTTTCTTTCTTCTACATGCAGACATCCAGTTTGACCAGGACTATTTGTTGAAGATGAAAAAGATATTCCCCCTGCCCCAAAGTGTGTGTTTCTGGATTCTTTCTAAAAAAAAGCAAGTGTTCATATATGTGTGGATTAAGCTGGGTCTTAAATTCAATGCCATTGATCAACACGTCTCTTTTTATGCCAATACCATGGAGTTTTTATTACTGTAGCTCTGTAGTACAGCTTGAAGTCAGGGATAGTGGTACCTCCTGCAGGTTTTTATTTTATTTTATTTTATTTTATTTTTTTAATTTTCAAGATTGTTTTTAGCTATCCTGGGTTTTTTTTTGTTTTCCATATGAAATTGAGAATTGTCCTTTCAAGGACTGTAAAAAATAGTGTTGTTGTTGGGGTGTTGGAGAGATGGCTCATTGATTAAGTGTCCTGGTTGCTTTTTAGGAGGACCCTGGTTCAATTCCCAGCACCCACACGGCAGCTAACAACTGCCTGAATGTCTGGACCCAAGGAATCTGGACCCTGCATGCACTGCATGCACACGCTGCACAGACATACATGCAGGCACCCCCACAATAAGCAAACAAACAGACAAATTGTGTTGAGATTTGATGGAGATTGCATTGGATCTGTAGATGGCTTTTGGTAAGATGGCCATTTTTGCTGTATTAATCCCGCCGAGCTATGAGCATGGGAGATCTTTCTGCCTTCTGATATCTTCTTCAATTTTTTTTTTCTTCTTCAAAGAGTTGAACTTTTTGCCATACAAGTCTTTCACTTTCTTGGTTAGAGTTACCCCAAGATATTTTATATTATTTGAAGCTATTGTGAAAGGTTTTGTTTCCTTGACTATTTTCTTAATTTATCACTTACATATAGGAGGGCTACTGATTTTTTTCTTTTTAGTTAATCTTGTATCCAGCCACTTTGATGAAAGTGTTTATGAGCTATAAGAGTTCTCTGGTGGAATTTTTAGGGTCACTTATATATATTATTTTTTTTTTTTTTGGTTTTTCAAGACAGGGTTTCTCTGTGTAGCCTTGGCTGTCCTAGACTCGCTTTGTAGACCAGGCTGGCCTCGAACTCACAGAGATCCACCTGCCTCTGCCTCCCGAGTGCTGAGATTAAAAGCGTGCGTCACCACGCCCAGCTGACTTCTCCCTTTTCAATTTGTATCGCCTTGATTTCCTTTAGTTGTCTTGCTACCCCAGCTGAAACTTCAAGTACTGTATTGAATAGATATGGAGAGTGGACAGCCCTGTCTTGTCCCTGATTTTCATGAAATTGCTTTGCGTTTCTCTTCATTTAATTTGATGTTGGCTGTAGGCTGTGTTTCCTTTATTACATTTAGGTATGTGCCTTGTATCCATTATATCTTCAGGACCTTCATCGTGGAAGGGTGTTGGATTTTGTCAAGGGCCTTTTCTAGATCTAATCAGATGATCATGCGTTTTTTTCCCTTTCAGTTTGTTTATATGGTGAATGGCATTTTCTGACGTTTTTATATTGAACCACCACTGACTCTCTGGGATGAAGCCTGCTTGATCAGGGCGGATGATCTTCTTGATGTGTTGCGTCTGTGTTCATGAGTGAAACTGGCCTGTGATTCTCTTTCTTTGTTGAGTCTTTATGTTTGGGCATCAGGGTGACTGTGGCCTCATAGAATGATTTGGTCAAGGTTCCATTTGTATCTATTGTGTGGAATAATTTGAGAACTGGGTTCAGTGAAAGCCCTTGCCTCAATATATAGGAGGGTGATCAAGGAAGACACGATGCCAGCCATGGTCCTCCACACATGTGCCTATATACATGCATGTATAACACACACACACACACACACACACACACACACACACACACACACACCCCACAGAGGAAACCCAAATACTTTGTTTTCAGTGCTTTTGGATATGCTCAGAAATTGGAATGCTGAGTCATATTATAAGTCTGTTCTAACTTAAAAATGTAAACATCTGTCTATCTACCTACCTGTCTTTCAATCAGTTATTTATTTATTTCTGTATGTACATATGTGTGGAGGTCAGAAAACAAAGAGTTGATTCTTTTTTGTTACCGTGTACAATCCAAGGATCTATCTCAGGTTGTCCAGCTTTGGCAACATGAGCCTTAACCCAATGAGCTGTCTTGTTGACCTACTTTCAATTTTTGGTGAAGTCTCAAGACCGTTTTCCGTAGCAGCTGCATCATTTTACAACCCTGCCACTAGAGCACGGAGGTGCCGGTTCTCTCCATGTCTTTGTCCACACTTCTCTTCTCTTTCTCCCCCCTTCTCTTTGTGTGGTACTGGACCTGAATCTCCCTCCTCTTTGGGTGGTACTGGACCTGAATCTCCCCCCTTCTCTTTGGGTGGTACTGGACCTGAATCTCCCCCCTTCTCTTTGGGTGGTACTGGACCTGAATCTCCCCCCTTCTCTTTGGGTGGTACTGGACCTGAATCTCCCCCCTTCTCTTTGTGTGGTACTGGACCTGAATCTCCCTCCTTCTCTTTGTGTGGTACTGGACCTGAATCTCCCCCCTTCTCTTTGTGTGGTACTGGACCTGAATCTCCCCCCTTCTCTTTGGGTGGTACTGGACCTGAATCTCCCCCCTTCTCTTTGGGTGGTACTGGACCTGAATCTCCCCCCTTCTCTTTGTGTGGTACTGGACCTGACTCTCCCCCCTTCTCTTTGGGTGGTACTGGACCTGAATCTCCCCCCTTCTCTTTGGGTGATACTGGACCTGAATCTCCCTCTTCCTCTTTGGTTGGTACTGGACCTGAATCTACAGTCTCAGGTGTGCTAAGCAAGTGCTGTACAACAGAACCCTATCTCTAGTTTTATGCCCCCCCCACTTGAATCATGTCCTCTGCTCTCCCCATGACACTTCGCCCTCATCTGACTCCCTTTCTTCCCTTACAAGTTCTCTCCTTTTGTTTGCCTATCACATTTTTATGGGGTTCGTTTGCTTTCTTTGTCGTTTTGAGACAGGCTCTCATGTAGCCTTGAACTGGCTAAACGTAATAACTGAATTTGAACTTGAACTCTGTTATCTTTCCGCTTCTACGTCCCAAGTGCTGGATGACAGGCACGCTCTATTTTGGTTATTTCCAACATATAATAACAGTATGTATTTTGTGGGGTGCGATGTCAACTTGACACGTGTATGCAATACATAATGATCAAATTACGGAAGGTCTGCTTAATGGGCTCAGAAATACACTTAAACAGGAGGATGGAATTGTACTATTCCTATGTGTTTCAAAATGTCTCAGGGTTGTGCTTGCTTCAGCAGCCCAGTACTAAAACTGGAATAATACAGAGAAGATCAGCATGGCTCCTGTGCAAGGGTGGCATGCGAATTCATGAAATGGTCAGTCTGTTGTTTCAATGTCTTGCTATTAGTTTGGATTTTTGAGACAGTCTTGCTATGTAAGCTTACCTAGCCTGGCTCTCACTGTGTAGTTCTGCTTGATCTCTCAGGCTCACGGCAGCCTCCAACCTTTCTGCCTCTGCCCTAGGAATTATGGGTGAGCAGCGAGCATCACCACAGCCAGCTGCTGCTGCTTCCTTCTTCCTTTTCCTCTTCCTCCTCGTTTTCTTCATCTTCTTTTCATTTTTTGAAACAGGGTCTCTATATAACCTAGCCATTTTGGCTACTCCAGAGCCCCCTCCCACAACCCCCTTTTTGGCATATAGTTATTCATAGACGTCTCTTATAATCCTTTCCATCTTTGTGGCATCGTGCCCCTCCCCCACCCCCATCCACATGTCTTGTTTTGACATAGGCTCTCACTCTAGGTCTGGCTAGCCTTAAACTCTCAGTCTCTTGAGGGTTGGGGCTAAATCACTGTACCCACAATTACTAGGCATTTACAAGTTTGCTCTTAGAGGGTCTAAGTTCAAGCCTAGAGTTATGTGGAGGAAGCTGAGTTTTTTTGGAGGCCAGAAACTTTAGTGGCAGTCTGGGTTTTGCCTCAGGGCCTGAAGCCAGAGAAGTCCCAGAGGGCCAAACACAGCTAAGACAAGGTCAGGTCACTCGACAGAACGTAGGGCTCCTTGGGAAGTGTGGGGTGAGAAAAGCGCTGACAGTGTAGACTGGGCAGACCCGAGGACCAGCAGCAGGCCTTGGTAAGCTGCCTTTCCCAGCGCCCTCTGTTAGGGTCTCACGTTGCCCCGCCTTAGTGTCCAGTGAGTTGTGTTCGGCAAAGCCATCAGTGGCTTGACTTGTCATTCTTTAGGACCTGGAATATTGTGTAACACAAGGGCAAAATACCTAAAAACACTTACAGCAGCACTTACAACAATCAAGACTTATTTATTTATTCTTACGGATATAAGTGTTTTGTCTGCGTCTATGTATGTGCATCGTATGTGCGCCTAGTGCTTGTGGGGCCCTGCAAGTGATGTTGGATCCTCTGGAACCGGAGTTACAGATGGCTGTGAGTCATCATGCAGGTGCTGGCAACAAGACAGCCAGGGAGTGTCCTCGACAGCTGAACCATCTCCCCAGCCCCTTGCGTCAGCTTTTGTTTTCCATTTAGATTCCTAGGGAAAAAAAAAATCCCTTTTGGAAGACTACAACCCTAATAGTGTCCAGCACTAAAAGTTCAAACATTTGTTTTTGGAATCCAAGGCTTGTTTGTTGTTCCTTCTGGCAGCCCTGTGAGGCAGGAGCCGGTGCCGACATTTCACAGTGGAAAGCACTGAGGCTCAGGACTTGGTGTGTGTGTGTGTGTGTGTGTGTGTGTGTGTGTGTGTGTGTGTGTGTGTGTGTGACTCACCCAAGGCGCATCGTTCATGCTGCAAAGATCTGCAGCTCAGGCCTCTTCTTTTACTAACTCTCTGTGGATTGGTACCACTACAGTCGAGAGCCAAGAGTGTCCCTTCCTGGTGGTAGCTCAGTGGTTACTGCATGAACAGGAGGATGGCAATCTCATCCCCAAAATCCATGTATTTAAGAACCAAGCACACAAACAAATCCAAACAGGCATGGTGGTATGTACCTGTAATGCCAGCGCTGGGGATGATCACGGCAGGATGCCTAGGCCTTGCTGTCCAGCTGATCCAGTGAGGCTCAGGTTCAGGAGAGACCCTGTCTCTAAACATAAGATGAAGAGTGTTAATCTTCCTGGGAACTCCCCTCAAACGTATCCAGAGGCATGTCTTTTAGTTGACTCCAGAGCCAATCAAATGGACACTCAAGATGTTAACCCAGGGAGCTGGAGAGATAGCTCACTGGTTAAGAGCACTGGCTGTTCTTCCAGAGGACCTGGGTTCAATTCTCAATATCCACATGGCAGCTCACAACTGTCTATAATTAATTCCAGTTCCAGGGGATCTGACACCCTCACACAGACATATGTGTAGTCAAAACACCAATGTACATAAAATAAAGATAAAATGAAAAAAAAAAATACATTGCCGGGAGGTGGTGGCACATGCCTTTAATCCCAGCAGTCGGGAGGCAGAGGCAGGCGTTTCTCTGTGAGTTTGAGGCCAGCCTGGTCTATAAAACAAGTCCAGGCTAGTCAAGGCTACACAGAGAAACCCTCTCAAAGAACTAAAAAAAAAAAAAAAAAAAAAAAAAAAGATGTTAACTCAGTTTTGAACATGGATGCGTTCGCCAAGGGACTAGAACACAGAGCAAGAAGCAAAGGGTCAAATTCAAAGTGAACATGTGTAAGTCCAATCTCCTGATGGCCCCTTGCCTCAGCACCAACTCCGTTCTCCCCAGTGTAGTCTGCAAATCTGGAGCTGCCTCTGGCTCCTTCCCTTCCCTCACATCCCCTGGTGAGTCTGTTTTCAGGTCGTGCCGCTTGGTTTTCCAACGCATCCAGAGTCAGTCCCTTGTTCCCACCACCACCTCAGTTACTATACTATGGTATACTCAGATACCATCCCGAATCGTGGTCCCTTCTCAGCTAAAGCAAGCGTTGCCTGTCGTTCTTTTTATATGACTCACTTTACATATGGCACCAGGTGTCAGCCTTGCTCGGAGCTAGATCACTTGATAGGCCTAACTGGCCCAGACCTTGGACTTGCTGTAACCCCAGTACAGGGTTGCAGGTGTGCTCTCCCATGCTCAGCTCAAAGTGAACCTTCTAAAAAGGTGGATTAGGTCACGTGCCTCCTCTGCTCAAAAATCTTAGCACTTCCCAGTGTCCCTAGGGAGGAGCTGAGGCGGGGTGGTGAGGAGAAGAGAATGCTGGGAGAGGAAGGGGGCTTCGCATCTGCTTCTACTTCTGAGGGACTTCAGACTCCACCAACGAGGCCCTGGCGGCCACAGACAATCTGTGTTTTCCACAATACATCTTGTCAGAAGGCAATGAATAAGTTGCCCGTGTTCAGGGCCCGACGATGCATTCTCAGAGACACCTCCATCAAGGACACCAGCGACAATGATGACAGTAACTAGGCTTACTTGGCGTTAAGATGACGTAGGACTTCATTGTCCCATTACTTCTCCCTCCTGGGCATAGCTGGTGCTGCTCGTGAGTGTACATGACCACTTTGCTTACTGAGAAAACCTCTAACTTTTAAGGAGGAATTACACTCCTTAGGTGAAGTTAGAGAGAAAGGAAGTGGTTTCTTAGCAACCTTTAGAGATGTACCTTGGTGGGGCACCAAGATCCCATAAACACTATCTGTCCAGGAACACATGGTGAGTCACCTTGAGAAGCGCCCACTTGCTTTATCAGGTGTGTTTTACTCACTTGGAGCACATGCCGCTACACCTGGCTACTATTTTCTTTTATTTTTGTACTAAGGATTAAAGCCAGGGCTTCACAAATGCTAAGTCAGTACCTTTCCACTGAGCTGTAACCTCACTTCCTCACTTTTTGTCTTAAGTTTTACCTTTTTTTTTTTTTTTTTTGAGACAGGGTTTCTCGGTATAGCCTTGGTTCTCCTGGATTCGATTTGTAGACCAGGCTGTCCTCGAACTCACAGAAATCCTCCTGCCTCTGCTTCCGTGAGTATTGGGATTACAGGTGTGCACCATCACGTCTGGCTTTAAGTTTTACTTCGAGACAGGCTCTTTTGAAGTTTCCCCGGCAGGCCTTGAACTTGGCATGCTCTAGCCTCCGCCTCCGCGCCAGCTGGGACTACCACGCTGCTTTGTATTTTGATATAACATTTATAAATCTCAAAGATGTCATTTGTTTATTGCTTTTTTTCACTACAGCTTAGTCTCCACG
Source organism: Acomys minous (assembly GCF_964271855.1). Lineage (NCBI taxonomy): Eukaryota > Metazoa > Chordata > Mammalia > Rodentia > Muridae > Acomys > Acomys minous. The sequence goes on from NC_140499.1 coordinate 62,830,654, forward strand.
AGGGAGAGTTTTCTCCTGTCTTGTTTACTGTGTTGTTTTACAGTACCTGGCACAGAGCCAGTGCTCGTATGTGGAGGATGAGTTTTACTGCATCCCAAACCCATGCTTTCTCTCCTGGGTTCTTTGCTGTCTCATTCGGGTGTCTACATTTGTCTTAGGGTTTATTGCTGTGATCAAACACCATGAACAAAAGCAACTTGGGGAAGGAAGGTTTTTTGTTTTGTTTTTTGTTTTTGAGACAGGGATTCTCTCTGTAGCCTTGGCTGTCCTGGACTCTCTTTGTAAACCAGGCTGGCCTCGACCTCACAGAGACCCGCCTGCCTCTGCCTTCCCAAGTGCTGGGATTAAAGGTGTGCGCCACCACGCCCGGCTTGGGGAAGAAAGGTTTATTTCACTTACACTTGCATACCACAGTTCCTCGCTGAAGGAAGTCAGGACAGGAACCTGGAGCCAGGAGCTTCTGGAAAGGCCATAGGGGGAGTGCTGATGACTGCCTTGTTCTCCATGGCTTGCTCAGTCAGCTTTCTTATAGCCCTCAGGACCAGCAGTCCAGGGTGGTACCGCCCACAGGAAGCTGGGCCTTGCCACTCCAGTCAAAAAAAAAAAAACAAAACCAAAAACCAAAAACCAACAACAACAACAACAACAACACGCATACAGTTGGCCAATAGTGTGGGGATATTTTCTCAATTGCGGTTCCTCTTCCAGCATGACTCTGGTTTGTGTCGAGTTGACAGAAGCCTAGTCTGTGCCAAGCCTGGTCCCAGGAGTTTTTCTTCTTATTGGGTTCCCTTACTTCTCACATCCAGTTGACTAACAAGATCTACTGCTTTTACCTCAAAAGTGAATCTCAGCCAACTGTGGCAACATGTGGTTGCAATTCAAGCCCTTGGGAGGATGAGGCAAGAGGACTGCTGAGTTGAGGCTAGCCTGGCCAACAGATGGCCTGTATTTTTCCATTTCTACTGTCCTACAACTTTATCTTAATTTAATTTAATTTTAATTTTAATTTATGTGCACGTGTTGGTGTAGGGGTGTCAGATCTTGGAGTTACAGACAGTTGTGAGCTGCCGTGTGGGTGCTGGGAATTGAACCAGGGTCCTTTGGAAGAGCAGGCAGTGCTCTTAACCACTGAGCCATGGCTCCAGCCCCACTTTATCTTAAAGTACCATCTCCTGGACACCACAATTGCAGGAGACAGCCTTCTAGCTCCCCCCCCCCCTTTTTTTGGTGCCAACATAGTGTACTTTGATCTCTTAAGCTTTTCCTTAGGTTTATTTGTGTAGCCCTGCTTGCCCTGGAACTCGCTTTGTAGATCAGGCTGGCCTCAAACTTGGTCTCCTGAATGCTGGGATTAACGAGGTAGACCAGGCTGGTCTTGAACCCAACAGAATTTGCTTGCTTCTGCCTCCCCAGGGCACTGGGATTAGAGACGTGTGCCACCTTTGCTGCTTCTTTTGGGACAGGAAGGACTCTGACCCTGTCCTAACAGCAGCAGCAAAGGAAACAAAGCGCAGGCAGGGGAGGACAGAACAGGACAGCTGGGACAGGACACAACAGCAAGAGTCAAACAAACAAGAGCCGCTCTGTTGCCGGTTGACTAAGAATGGCCCCCAGGGCTTACTTATAGATTTGAACGCTTGGTCACCAGGCAGTGGCACTATTAGGATGTGTAGCCTTGTTGGGGTAGGTGTGGCTTTGTTGAAGGAAGCATGTCACTGGGGTGTGTGTGTGTGTGTGTGTGTGTGTGTGTGTGTGTGTGTGTTGGCACCACCATGCCCCCTGCCTTGAGGATAATGAACTAAACCTCCTAAACTGAAAGCCAGGTCTAGTGAAATGCTTTTCTTTTGTTCAGAGTTGACACTGGTGGGGCTTGGTGGTACAAGCCTTTAATCCCAGCACTCTGGAGACAAGAGTTCAAGGCCAGCCTAGTCTACAGAGCAAGTTCCAGGTCAGCCAGGGCTACACAAAGAAACCCTGTCTCAAGGGGGAAAAAAAAAGAGTGGCAGTGGCCATGGTGTTTCTTCACGTCAATCGGACAGAGGTTGGTACCAGGAGTGGGGTTTTGCTGTGACAGGCCTGGCCATGCTGCTTGCTGCCAGAGTGTGAACTCTGGGACTTTGGACTGGAAAAACACTAAGTGGGGCTTAATGGGCCATAGTAGCGGGAGCTTGGAAGACAGTGGGGCGGAGAGCAATACAGATTATCCCTGAGGATACCAAGAGAGGACAGAATACAATTACATAGACTGTGAGATGTATCCACAGGAAAAAAGGTACAAAAATGGTACCACGATACACACACTATTTTAAAAAGTCCTACATAAGTTTTACCTGTATTTACCTGGAGAGAAAGATGAACAAGTGACTGAATTTCAGATTTTGAGAAATATTAATTCCTTAAAAAAAAAAACTCGCAGAAAAAAACCCAACTCTTCAGCGCATTTTATTTTATGCAGTTGCAGCACAGCAACTCTTCAAAGAAGATGGGGGAAAATAGTGAATTCACTTCTACTCCTGTTTCCGCTGCCTCAGTCTACCACGCTCTGATGACTGGAGCTCGTCAGTATTAGCGTGTTGCTGCATCTGCCACGCTCACTGCGGGCCATCAGGATGCCTGTGTGCGTGTTGAGCCTCAGGTCTCTGAATTCAGGGTTCGCAAGCTTCATCCCTGCACCTTTATCTGATTCATTATTCAGTTGGTTGGATTTCAAAGCCTCTTGGCTCATGGACTCCCGCGTCCTTTCGGCTTGAGACTGTTGTTACTTGGCAGGCGGAGTACAGCTCTTGGGGCCCTCATCCTTTGCTCTGAGCCCTGCAGACACTGCAGCACTGTCTGTGGCCCTCGGTGGTTTCCTGGGAAAGGCTCACACTTACCCAGCTCCCTTTCCTGTATGCAGCTGTCTTTCTCTCCATGGAGTCTCTCTCTTTTCCTTCTTAAATTATTATTCTTTTTTTCTTTTTCTTTTCTTTTTTCGAGACAGGGTTTCTCTATGTTATTTTGACCATCCTGGACTCGCTTTGTAGACCAGGCTGGCCTCGAACTCACAGAGATCTGTGTGCCTCTTGCCTCCCAAGTGCTGGGATTAAAGGTGTGCACTATCACGCCTGTCTCTCTCTCTCTCTCTCTCTCTCTCTCTCTCTCTCTCTCTCTCTCTCTCTCTCAATCTAGTGTTGAAATATTTTAGTTGTATAGAAAACTAAGAAAATAATACAATATTCAAATTAGTTTTGTTGAGTTTGAATGTTTTCCTGTATTTGTTTCAAATCACTTGAAGTAAATTATTAACACTCATCAGCTGAAAGCTTCTGCCTACACAGCCACGTATTGTATTCTTTCTCCTCCTCGTCTGCGAATGTTGTCCTGAATTAGAATGTGTGTATGATTCCGTTACGGAAAAAAAATTATTTGTGTTGCTGGGGTTAGAACCCAGGGCCCAGCCGGGGATGGTGGCGCACACCTTTAATCCCAGCACTCGGGAGGCAGAGGCAGGCGGATCTCTGTGAGTTCGAGGCCAGCCTGGTCTACAAAGAGAGTCCAGGACAGTCAAGGCTACACAGATACACAGAGAAACCCTGTTTTGAAAAACCAAAACCAAACCAAAAGAAGAACGCAGGGCCTGAAGATATAAGGAGAGGCCACTTTCTGCTTCTTTGGCTTGAAGTTAATTAGACAAATGCATTTGCAAGTCTGGGCCACCTTATCACCTCACAGAGGGCAATGCTGTCTGGCTTCTGGTCACACTCCCAAATCTGTTTGCTCTCACAGAGGCAGGGGCCAACAGCTCTCATCGAAGGGACGCTGCTGACAGGAGGTCCCGCAGAAAGTGTGGCTTCAGCTTCCCTGTGTAAATGCTCTGTGGCTCCGTGCCTACAAGAGGGAGACTCTGTAGGTGCCAAGATGATGCACAGGACCTCGCTGGATACTTTCTGGGCTTTCTCGGCTGGAGTTCCATCTGCCCAGCAGCCTTTGGAGCTGTGGGGACCGGCTGAGCAGGAAGCCCAGGTTTGGCCATCCTCGGCCACTCTAATCCATCACTGTGCTGCCTGGAGTGTTCCGTCTCACTCGGACAAGCTGATGACGCGCATCGAGCCTGCTTCAGAGCTCCTCTGCAGGACGTCGGCTGCTCGTAGAAGCGTTTAGAGCTGGAGCCGACTTTATGTTCCTCAGTTTAAATATAATTAGTCTAAATGCATTTTTTCTAAGTTACCCAATATAGCGCCTTTTCATTGCAGATCTTCCATTTCTCTCTATTAAAAATAAATTAGCAACTTTACCAACTTAAATATCTCTTCCTCTCTGTTTAAAAATTTATTTAATTTTTTTTTCTTTTGGGGAATCCTATTATCTCTATAGCAACACTTCTACTTTTATTCTTTAATGGCGCACACCTTTAATCCCAGCATTTGGGAGGCAGAGGCAGGCACATCTCTGAATTTGAGGCCAGTTTGGTCTACAGAACAAGTTCCAAGACAGCCAGGACTACACAGAGAAACTGTCTCAAACAACAACAACAACAACAACAACAACAACAACAACAACAGCTAAATAAATGAGCAACTGAGCCTGGATCAGCTTAGTATCCTACTTTTTCTTCTCAGCAACTGAAAGGCAGAGGCGGAAGGGCAGGAGTTCAAAGTCCTTCTCTGCTGCATAGAAAGTCCAAAAACCCAGCCCAAGCTACCTGAGAGCCCTGCATTTAAACAAACGAATGAACGAACGAACACACACCAAATCTCCTGATAATTCCCTTCATGTTCTGGAGTTTCTCTGGGTACTTGTTTGTTCCTTATGTTCCGTCCCTTATATTCTTCCCACGGTGCTCTCTAGGCCAGAGAGTGTGATTTCAATCCCCAACATGCTCACCTCATTCTTGGACCCATTTATTCCCGTGTGTGTTCGTGCACTAGCGTAGCAGGGCCCCAGGCCTTAGCACAGCTGACTCCACGGTGGAAGGGCCAGCTATAAACTCCTTCCGGAAGACAGCACCACCTGCCAAAACGAAAACAAAGGCCTAACCCATCAAAGTCTGCAGCCATGGAAAAGCCTCTGAACGTATTAACTTTCTGCTTCCGGCTAGCTGGTCTTGTTAGCTGGTAACCTGGAACATGGTTTTTGTGCTTCAAAGCTCACCCTGGCCGGGCGGTGGTGGCGCACGCCTTTAATCCCAGCACTTGGGAGGCAGAGGCGGGTGGATCGCTGTAAGTTCGAGGCCAGCCTGGTGTACAAAGTGAGTCCAGGACAGCCAAGGCTACACAGAGAAACCTTGTCTCAAAACAAAACAAAACAAAACAAGACAAAACAAAGCAAAACAAAAGCTCATCCTGAACACCCAGTGTAGTCACTGGCCAGCTAATAAAGACTTTCTATTAGCTTGAGCCTGTGTCTGAGCAGTCTTTTCTGGTGGATACCCCACAACACTAGTGTGCGCCTATGTGTTCGTGCACACACGAGCAGGCTGCAATTGCAGTGGAGGTTTGTGGACAGCTTGAAGTCAGTTCTCTCTTCCTGCAGGACTGGACTCAGGTCCCCAGGCTTGGTGGCGAGGGCTTCACCCACTGAGCCATTCCCCCTTTCCCCCACCCACCACCCCGTCTTCATTTCATTATCTTTAATGACTTCCCACTTTATTTCTGTCATGATTTGTAATAGCCTTTAAACGCGCCCCAACGCCATTGCTGCGCACCTCAGACTCTGCTATTTTGATTGGTGAGTGCACGTGTCAGGACCAGGCATTGAAGCCGTTTTCAGCCGGAAGCGAATGGCCAAAGGCACCGAGAAAGTGTCTTGTCTGTTTGCTGCCCCTCTGCTGGGTCACATCCTAATGACTGGAAACGTTTAAAAGATGATATTTTCACCTCCATAATAAAACCAAGAAGGACAGGAATCAAGTCTTCTCAGGATAAGAAGCTGACAACAGCAGAGCGGGAGGGTCGCCCTGAGGCGTGCACTCTCTCCTGAGCTGCTTTTGAAAAGCTGAGCAGACAATTCCATGATGTCCTCCAGCTGCCTGGATTCCAGCCCTGAGCCACACGCCTTGTTAGCATCGATGTTTGCTTTCTCACTTATATGTACGCGTGTTTTGTCTGCACGAATGGCTGTGCACCGTGAGCATGCGCAGTGCTTCCGCATCGGGTCCCCTGGGATTTCGTTAGCTGCCTTGTGGGTGCTGGGAACTGAACCAAGGGTTCTCGGCAAGAGCAGCAAGTGCTCTTAACCTCTGATAATTTTTCCCCTTACCCCCATTTTCTTTTTTTAAAATCTTCCTTGGGTAGATTTATGTGGCTGGTTGATTTCTCTAGTGGTTATGAGTCTTCAGTGCCAGCCAGTGAGACGTGTTTTCTCCATAGAGACACTGATTTTAGATAATTAAAAAACCCTCAGTCTCAGCTTTAGGGAAAACTGGTTAGTCTGGTTTAAAGGGCCCAAGGCCGTTACCAGTTTGGCAACACTTAACACAATTAACTTTAGTATTTACTTTTTTTTTTTTTTTAAATTGTACGATAGGGTCTCATGTAGCTGGGGGCTTGCCTCAAACTTTCTATGTAGCCGAGGCTGTATTTGAACTCTTGACCCTTTTGCCCTCATTTCCCAAGTACTGGGAACCACTACATGCACACATGACCATACTAGGCTCAAACTCTCTAATTCTTTCTGTCTCTGTCTCTCACTGCCCCATTGTCTGTTTCTTCTTCCATCTTCTCTGTCTCTGGTCTGTCTTTCTCCTCATTTCTTTCTGCCTCTCTTGGTTAAAATGAAGCCATGCCAGGTGATTACTCTATCACTGAGTCACATCACCAGCCACTTCTAGACTGAGTTCTTGGCTTATCTGAACCACACCAGCCCTGCAAGCAAACCCTCAAGTACCTCAGAAGGCGGAGCCACGCTTCACTTTCCCTGGGAAAACTATTTTTTTTTCTCCCAGTTAGAACGCAGGCTGCCAGTGTACAGGCTCTGTTGCTGTTGGTTTCTTTTAGCTCAATCTCTCACTCAGAGACAAGGATTCCTGGATCTCGTAGGGGGATTTCCACTTCCCAGCTGCTCGCAGACACAGCTGCAGCCCTTGGTCTCCCAAGTCTAGAGCCACGCCTCCCTTACGCACAGCTGTAGTGTTTATCACGAACAGCTGTAGTGTTTATTGCTCATACTTTGTGCTTTATAGTTCCCCCTTTGCTGTGGCCCTTGGATAATTTCCTTTACGTTCATCTGACCTTAGCTACAGACTGAAAACAGTTATTGCTACTATGCTTTAACCACATGGAAACAGGAATCTATCTTTCCCTTTTATTACACTCCCCCACTACACAACCACGCCGTTGAATTTCTCCACATTTGGGGGGAAATTGCAGGGTCAGCTCGGGACGAGTCTCATTCTGGGAAAACCACTTACCTGATAACGGTTTCCCCCCTGCCAGCTATGGTTTTTATTTATTTTTTCTTTATTTTAAAGGTTCTATTTTCCATCATGTATATAAATGTGTGACTGTGTGCTGACATGTGCATGGGACTGGACTGAGGGCTCCCTTGGAGGTCAGCAGAGGGCAGTGGGTCCGCCCCCGCCCCCAGGAGGAGTTATAGGTGCTTGCGCCCAGCCTGCTGTGGGTGCTGGGAACTGAACTCAGGCCCTCTGTGAGAGCAGTACCCACTCTTAGCTATGGAGTTATCTCTCTAGACCCTATATATTTTTCTTGTCATAATAATCTAGGTCATTTGTGTGTGTGTGTGTGTGTGTGTGTGTGTGTGTGTGTGTGTGTGTAATATGGCATACTCATTAGATACGGAGAATGAAGTATTTATTTTAGATTATTACCTTTATGATTTGTTTTCTGGAAGAGCAATTCTATATCATTTGATTTTTATTTATTTTTTGAGACCGGGTCTAGAGAACTGGGTAGCCCAGGCTGGCTTGAATGATCATTCTTCCTGCTTCAGTCTCCTGATTGCTGGCATCACAGGTGTGAGCCACCTTCTGGGCTGGAGATTGTTAGTTTCTTCCTTCCCTCTTTTCCTCCCTTTCTCCCTCCTCTCTTTGTTTCCCTCCTTTCTTTGTGACAGCATTTTCTCTGTGTTCCAGAGAGATTCCAGGCCTCAAACTCTTTCTGTAGCCTAGGCTGGCCTGAAATTCTCCATTTTTCTGCCTCTGTCTTCTGAGTGCTGGAATTACAGGAATGGACCACTTACCTGGACATTTACTTTTTTTTTTTTTTTTTTGTGGCGGTGGGTGTCAAAGCCAGGGCCTTGTGCACCTAAGTCCATCATCACTGAGAAGTGTCATGACTGTGTTTTCCCCGTTTCATGTTTATGATATTCTAACTGTTGCGCTCTTGGAGTTATTCTTTCCTTTAGTCTCTTGAACTTGCTGTGCAGCCAAGAACGGCCTTGCATACTTGATCCTCCCACTCCTGTCTCCCAAAAGCTGGGATTACAGGTAGGTGGCACCACACCCAGATATGCCATTTTGTGTGGAGTTCCCAAAGTAGCTTCTAAGATCTAAATCAGCTTATGTCACTCCTCCATTATTTGAGACCCTCCGGTCCCTTCTTACTGAATGTAGACAAAGTCCAAGCTCTCGTGCTGTCCACAGGCTCTGCTGTCCTTCAGTCCCATGCCTGCCATCGTCTCCATTGCCATCCATGACCCCTCCTTGACCCCTTTATAGCTAGAACTCTCATCTCTGGGCCAGGGCCTGGAATGTTCCTGTGTTCCACTTCCAAGGCGAGTGGCTTCACGAGCCTTACTGAGTTCTTTCTTTCTTTCTTTCTTTCTTTTTGAAGATTTATTTACTTATTATGTATATAAGCACTCTATCTGCATGCCAGAAGAAGGCGTCGACCCCAGTATAGATGGCTGTGAGCCACCATGTGGGTGCTGGGAATTGAACTCAGGACCTTTGGAATAGCAGCCAGTGCTCTTAACCGCTGAGCCATCTCTCCAGCCCCAGAGTCCTTTCTTGACCATGGCACCTGGTGGATGCCAGCAGCTCTGATTAGCACTGCGTCTGCTTGTTTCACTCACAGCACTTGTTCTGCAGTGCTGGGCACTGGACCCAGGGCCCTGGATGAGCCAGGTAAGTACCACAGAAAGGCACCTCAGTCTCAGTTCGGAGCCTTGTTATGATTTGTGATTATATGTTATTTATTGTTTTTTTAAAATGAGTATATGTCCCACCAAGAAAGGGAACATGCATTTTAAAATTAATTAATTAATTGATTTAATGTATATGGGTACTTTATCTGTATGCACACCTGCAGGCCAGAAGAGGGCATCAGATCACATGATAGATGGTTGTGAGCCTCCATGTAGTTGCTGGGAATCGAACTCAGGACCTCTGGAACAGCAAGTGGCACTCTTAACTGCTGAGCCTTCTTTCCAACTCCTGAAATTGTATGTGTGTGTGTTTTTTAAAATTTAGTCATTAGTTTTGTATAGCGTGAGCACTTACAAACATCTGTTGAGTGGATAAATAATAGTGCACACCTGTAGTCCCAGCTACTTGGGAGATTAGGACAGAATTGGGCCCAGAAGTTCAAGACTTAATCTGGGCCCACAGTAAGAGTTCAATCTCTTGGAAAAAAAAATCAGAGAGACTCACTGGCTTAAATCATGTAGAAGTTGGTAGAAAGAGCCAGAAGGCGTCTAAGCATGTGACTGACAGAATGGGCAATTGTGATCGTAATGACTGCAGACTGGAATGCAGAGAAGATCAAGCCACCAGGACAGGCTGGTGTGAGGCGGCAGCCGCAGAGCCCACAGCCCACAGAGGTCAGCTGGGTGAGGCTCTAAGGAAAGCCCAGCCCCGTGTGATATGTGCTCAGTGAAGACTGTGGTTGTCCTGGGGTTAGGTCAGATTGGAGTTCTACCCAGCAAGGCAGAGATGACGCCCACGTAGGCTTACGGTGGGGAAACAGGAGCGCTGAAGCCTCCATCTGAGAGAACCAGGGACTGGGAGTGAGGAGCCGGCTGAGAGTAGGTTCTGGCCCTCTGACGTTTCAGAGCCGTCTAAAGAGAGGGGTGGTGAGAGAGAAGGAGGGAGAGGGACAGACCCAGAGAGAAACAAGCGAGAGAGAGAGAGAGAGAGAGAGAGAGAGAGAGAGAGAGAGAGAGAGAGAGAGAGAGATAGAGAGAGAGAGAGAGAGAGAGATGTGGAGGGACCGTGTTAGCTTTTCCAGCTGGGCTCGGAAGAGAAACCAACAAGTGCTAGCGGAAGGACCCCGGGCAAAGCTGCCGAGCCGGTGTGAGGCGTGGTGCTCTGCAGCCTGGCCGGCTTGAGTTCAAATCCAGGTCTACTCTCGATCCATGAAGATTCTGTTGCCAGATCAGTTCATCACATACACTGTCCATGTTGTTAGAGTGGGTGGGAGGATTTCGTTAAGCCAGGGCTCCTTAAAACTTTTTTCTTTCCTGGCTGCTTTTACCTGAGGCATTTATAAAAGAGCAGGCTAGATAGATATAAAATAGGTATATAAGTCAAGCATTTGTTGATAATAAATTATAAAGGTATTTACTAAAAACTAATATTTAGGTATTATATAATTTTGTTAAAAATGAAAGCAAATTTGAATACTAACAAGATGGATATGCTTGTTTAATTAGTTAATTAATTTTATTTATGAGATTGTAGTTTAATCACAATGTTTCTCCCTTTCCTTTCCTCCCTCCAAGCTCTCCCATATACCCCTCCCCGCTCTCCTTTCCGTGTATGTTTTTAGGGCTGCCTGGCGTTGGACAAGCCGCTGCTGTGATCCTTTCTGGGTGGGACCACCCCTCCTGCTCCCAGCATTACTCGGTTGCCTATAGTTCTTTGAGTAGGGTTGAGGCCTCGTGGGATTATCTCCATCCAGTTGGGCATGTCTTTTGGTGTCAAACTTGTTTAGGCCTTGTTTGGGCTGTCATGTTGGTGAGATTTTGCAGATAGAACCTTCTGATGCAACTTGGAGACACAGTCTGATCCCCTGGCTCTTACCCATCTTCTGCGGTATTCTCTGAGTTTTAGATGCAGGCATGCTTTGTAGAGTCATCCATTGGGACTGGGCTCCACGGCTCTGCACTGGTTGTGGTTTTTGGTAGTGTCTGTTGCAAAGAGACGTCTCTTTGAAGAGGATGAAGCTTGCATTCATCTGTGGGTGTCAGGGCAAATGTTCATAAGCCTGTTGTTAGGGATTATGCTGATATTGTAAGTTACTGAGTGTAGAGTCTTCTCCAGTAGCCATGATCTCACTAGCATTGAGTAGTTAGCTAGGGTTCCAATATCAAGCATGGTTTCCCTCCCATTGATCAGGCCTTTAATCCAGTTAGAGAGCTGTTGGTTACTACTAAGGTATGTGTGCCACTCCGGCACCTGGGTTGTCATGCCGTGCTGGTCACTGAAGTGGTTCACGGGCCTCAGAGCTGGGTGGGATTGTTGGTTGCTTCCCTCCTTTCATCCTAGCTGGGTCGGGCTGTTGGATGCCTCCCTCCTTTGGAAGTTTTCCTGGTGTCATCTGGTACCATGAAAGCGAGTCCTCAGGGAGGGAGCATTTAGGTTAGTTCCAGCTCAGGGGTCTCTTGGCCTTGCTTCTGAGGTGTTAGGATCTTTAGCAGCAGGGATTTACCTTATTCTTCTGGGGGACAACCGAAGGCAGCACACTTGTTTAGTCTTACATAAAGAATTAAAAAAAAATTTTTTTTTGAGACAGCAGAGTCTCACTATATATCCGTGGCTGGCCTGGAACTCACCACTTGTAGATCAGGCTAGCCTGGAACTCACCACTTGTAGATCAGGCTAGCCTAGAACTCACAGAGATTCATCTGCCTCTGCCTTCCAAGTGTTGGAACTAAAGGTGTGCACCATCACGCCCAGCCAATCTTGGTCGAATGTTCGATACTGCAGGATCAAGTCAGCAACTCAAACAGCAAGTTTTATATATTTGAGGTCTTAAACATTTTAGTTTTTTAGAAAAATTTTTTATTCAATCTTCATTTTGCTTATTCATATATTCGTACAGTTTATTTTAACCATATCCAAATAAAGGCATCTATTGCTCTCCTCTCAGACCCCTCCATACTTTCCCCTCCCATCTCATGTGTTCTCCTCCTCCTCCTCTTCCTCCTCCTCCTCCTCCTCCTTCTTCTTCTGGCCTACCCAGTCCAGCACCCTAGCGCTGCTCCTATCCTCAGGGATGACAGGTGATCCATGACAGCACGGGCAACCTGCCAGCAGCCACCTGCCCTGAAGTAAAGGACTCTCCCTCTTTCATCAGTCATCAGGTATAAAAAGGTCCTTCGTTGGGGTGGAGCCTCATGTATTCGCCTGGCATCCAAGCCGAAATGTGGACCGGCTTGATCTGCAGGTAGTCATGGCTGGGAGTTCAGGAGTGCAAAACCTCATCACGGCCAGAAGGCAGCACTTCTGGCCATCCTCCTGCTCCTACACTCTAGGTACCCTGACTTTGTGTTCTCTGAGCCTTGGTGAGGGGAAGGGAAGGGTTATGCTTTGATGTAAGCGTCCCATTCAGGGTTGGGCACGCAACAGTCGCTTAGTATCAGCTCTTTCACCAGTTATGAGTCTGCTGTCCAATGAAAATGGAGTTTCTCCGAGCAAGTCTCAGAGCAGCACTAATCCGTGATCGTGAACATAAATACTTTGAAGGTGACAGTTTGACATGTCGATTTAGCAACAAACAAACAAACAATCAAAAAACACAAAAAACAAACAAACAAAAAACAAAACAAACAGTCATAGTTCCCCTGCTTTGACCCCAGGGTCTGTAAGTTTCCTAGACATGGGCTTTTGACTAGGTAGGCAGCACCAGGCACAACTTTCCTCCTGTGGACCAGGGCTCACACCTATCAGCAAGTGACTGGTTACTTCTGTAACTGCCGTGCCACTAGTGTGTCAGGCAGTTAATTATCATAGCATGCGTGGCCCACTGGTGAGCAAGACCACTGATGTCTTTTCTTCCCCAGTGGCCTCTGCAGCACCTTCTGTCACTCTGAAAGCTAACTAATAGGGAGGAAACTTCTAGATCACTTTTGTCTTACTTAGGGTTTCTATTACTGTAAAGAGACACCATGACCATGGCATTTTTTTTTTTTTTTGAGACACAGTTTCTCTGTGTAGCCTTGGCTGTCCTGGACTCACTTTGTAGATGAGACTGGCCTTGAACCATGGAGAACCTTCTTCCTCTGCCTCCCCAAGTGCTAGGATCACAAGCATGTGCGACCTCACCCAGAAGCTGAACACGGCAACTTTTATAAAGGAAAACATTTAATTGGGGGCTGGCTTACAGTTTCAGGGGCTTAGTGCATTACTGTCATGGCAGGAAAGCATTGCAGTCTGTGGGCAGGGTGCAGTGTGTGGGTAGTGTGTGGGCAGTGTGTGGGCAGGGTGTGGTCAGTGTGCAGGCAGTGTGTGGGCAGGGTGCAGGCAGGGTGCGGGCAGTGTGTGGGCAGGGTGTGGTCAGTGTGCAGGCAGTGTGTGGGCAGGGTGCAGGCAGGGTGCGGGCAGTGTGTGGGCAGGGTGTGGTCAGTGTGCAGGCAGTGTGTGGGCAGGGTGCAGTGTGTGGGTAGTGTGTGGGCAGTGTGTGGGCAGGGTGTGGTCAGTGTGTAGGCAGTGTGTGGGCAGGGTGCAGGCAGGGTGCAGGCAGTGTGTGGGCAGGGTGTGGGCAGACATGGCGCTGGAGAAGGAGCTGAGAGCTCTACATCTTGACCCACAGGCAGCAGGAAGAGACAGAGAGCAACTAGACCTGGCCTGAGCTTCTGGGACCTCAGAGTCCACCCCTGAGTGAAGTATTTCCTCCAATAAGGCCACAGCTCCTCCAATAAGGCCACACCTCCTAACAGCACCACGCCCTATAAGCCTGTGGATCATATTCATTTAAGCCACCACAAGATCCATCTTGATTTCTCTGTTTGGACCAGTGTGTAGTGTCTTCAGCAATAGCATCTCACTACACAGCTGAGGCAGGTAAACAAGAGCAACAGCAATAGTCTGTGTTGTTTTAGGGGCCTCTGAAGCATCCTTGACCAATAACCAGATGGTCATATCCTACACCTGGCATTGAGATTTTCAGTTAGGAACTCATGTGTTCCCAACTCATGACAGGGAAGCACTGTCCACCTATGTAAGGTGCCTGTGTTTAAACTCCTTTTAAAGTTAAGAAAGTATAGCTTACACACTGATGAGTTTCCATAGGCTTTTTTATTTATTTATTTATTTTTGTCTTTTTGAGACAGAGTTTTACTATGTAGCCCGAGCTAACCTGGAATTCACTATGTAGACCAAGCTGGCCTTAAAGTCACAGAGATACAACTGCATTATAGGTGTGTGGCACCACTCTCAGCTTCCATAGTTTCCATAAGGCACGGCACACACACACACACACACACACACACACACACACACACACACACCCTCCATCTTCTCCTGCCCTCCACTTTTTTTGAGATATATACCAGGCTAGCCCTGAATTTGTTTAGCTGAGAGTGACCTTGATTTCTGAGCCTCCTGCCTCCACCTCTTGAGGGCCACGATTACAGGCCTGTGCTACCACACCAGGCTTAGACGGCGTCAGGAACTAAAACCGAGACTGTGCCCGCTAAACAAGCACTCTGTCAACTAAACCACATTTCCAGGGTCCTCAAACGGCATTTTTTTCTTTTAAATTTTGAGACAAGGTTTCTCTATGTAGGCCTGGATGGAATTTGCCCTGTAGACCAAACCGACCTCAAACTCAGAAATCCAACTGCCTCTGCCTTCTGAGTGCTGGGATCAAAGGGGTGCACCACCACACCTGGCCTCAAGCAACAATTCTTTTTTTTTTTTTTTTTTTTTTTTTTTGGTTTTTCGAGACAGGGTCTCTCTGTGTAGCCTTTGCTGCCCTGGACTCACTTTGTAGACCAGGCTGGTCTCGAACTCACAGCGATCCGCCCGCCTCTGCCTCCCGAGTGCTGGGATTAAAGGCGTGCGCCACCACGCCCGGCTCAAGCAACAATTCTTAAAAGCAAACATCCAAACATAATACAGTCCTAAAACACATGGACAGACTTGTTACTAATTTGCTGAAGAATGATAACAGGAAAATATTAACAGTCTTTGTTTTCCAGGCTGGAGAGATGGCCTAGCAGTTCAGAGCACTGGCTGCTTTTCCAGAGGAGTTGGGTGCCCAGCACCCACATGCAGTCTACAGCCAGCTGGAACTTCACTTCCAGGAGATCTGACTTTCCTCTGGTCCCTGAGGGCACCTGCACGCACTCTTCCCTCACATATACGCAATTTTTAAAAAATCCTAAACAAACAAACAAACAAACAAAAAAACCCCCAGGATTTGAGACAGGGTTTCTCTGTGTAGCCTTGGGTGTTCAGCACTTGCTTTGTAGACCAGGCTGGTCTCGAACTCACAGCTATCCGCCTGCCTCTGGCTCCCAAGTGCTGGGATTAAAGGCGCACACCACCATGCCTTGGCCCAAAAGAGCAGGCAACCTTGTGCTTATAGTGAAAACATTGCAGTTGATAACATGAAATAGTCTCAGGTCTGGGCGGTGTGTTAGCATTCCTTGGTGCTGTGAGGGGATTGAAGGCTTGCAGAGAGAGAGCCCTTGTCTGTGCTCGGAAGCCTCAAGGCTGCAGTGACGTCGTGTGCTCTCACATTCTGATTCATCGTTCCCCAGCCCTGCCCCTTACACACACACACACACACACACACACACACTCAGTTGTGACTCCCCCACGTAGGATTGTAACACAGAGTTTGAAAAGCCAGGAACCAGGTAGTATGTGAGTACTACTCAGCACGTTTAGTTTCTATCTGCCTGCTGACTGGGAAATCGTCTTTGTCTGGAAGCTGGACAAGTCCATCACTTCATTCAGGGAGGGTCTTGCCCTGAGAGACTGATCCTTCATCCTGTGACCGTGAGGTCAAGTCTCCGTGTCAGCGTCAGCTTCATTATCTTCTTAGGAGGAGTCTATCTATGAATCCGGAGTTGGTAGCAAATAATTGTGTGCAAATGGTTCTCTCTCTCTCTCTCTCTCTCTCTCTCCTTTTTTCCTTTCTTTCTTTCTTTTTCTCTTCTTTCTTTCTTCCTCTTTTTTGAGACAGCGATGCATTCTCATGCAAGCCAGGCTAGTTTTAAACCTTGCTGTGTGGTCGAGGCTGGCCTTGAACTTGCGATCCTCCTATCTCAAGTGCTGGGATTACAGTTCTCCAGCAATAGACCCAGAGACGTGAATGATCTTAAAGGCCGTATGAGTGAGCTCGATAAGGGTGTGTGCCTTTTCTTGTGGGGACTAGAATTGATTATTATTTTTTCCTCTTTTATTTTTCTATTTGAGAGGTTGGTTTATGTATTAAACTTGTATGCGTATGAGTGCTTTCCTTTTCCTGTATGCACATTTGTGCCTGGTGCCTGGGAGGTCAGTGCGGGGCACTACATCTGTTAGAACTGGAGACAGTCAGTTGTGAGCCACGTGTGGGTGCTGGGAGTTAACCCCAGGCACTTTGCTGCCCCGCTTTCCTCTTTACAGTGCTGCTCCCACTAACATGCATTGAATTCCTGTGTATGCCACATGTGTTAACGCATTTGATCTGGGGGCAGATAGTGGAGCGATGATTGCAGGGAGTTACCTGTTTGTTAAGAGCGCGTAGCGAACGTGACTTCTGTGACGGCTTGTTTGCTTTCTTTAGTAAAGGACTTAGACAACATGGCTAGACTTTACCCTGGGTATTCATAGCACTTGGTTCCCTTGGCAACAGGGATAGGCCAGCAGCAGACCGTATGAACCAAACAGGGCCAATCAGGGCTTCCCAAGTATTACCAAGCAGACCCTAGGTTTGCAAGGCTGGAAGAAGACCTGGATGATGTCTAATTACTTTTGTGGCCCCTGAGGCTGGACCACTGATCCTGTGAATTACTCCAAAGGCCTTATGCTTTGTAAAGACTAGTTTGTTCATTTATTTTGAGATAGGGGCTTATGTATGCCAGACGGGGCTCAAACTTACTATATAACTGAGGATTATCTTGAAGTCTCTATCCTTCTGCCTCCACGTCCCCCGTGTAAGGAGTATACCACTGCAGCAATTTATGGGATGCTGGAGATTACACCCAGGATTTCTTGAATGCCAGGTACTAAAGGAGCTTTGTTAACCCAACAGCTTTCGTGATTTTGTGAGCTCTGGTTGGTGAGCTTGTATCTTAGCTAAAGCGCAGAGTGCGGCCAGCAGTGTCTCCTCTTGTTTCGGTAAGAAGCCTGAAAGAAATGACTTAAAGTTGGAATGACTTTCACACGTACTCCGGTGCCTCATATTTGACCATGTCCCCTGGATGGGGAGACCTGGTGGCACTTAGAGGAAAGATAGCAGGCTACCAAGAAAAGACTTGATACCCTATGAGCATATAAAGGGGGAGGAAATCTCCCTCAGTCACAGTCATAGGGGAGGGGAGTAAGGGGAAAATGGGAGGGAGGGAGGAATGGGAGGATACAAGGGATGGGATAACCATTGAGATGTAATATGAATAAATTAATAAAAAAAGTATAAAAAAAGTTGGAATGATTCATTTTGCCTGCGGTTGGAGAGGGTGCAGCCAATCATCCAGGGAGAGCGGGAGGAAGCCACACTAAGGCAGCAGGCTGCAGAAAGGTGGGTGGGTCACTTGCCTGGCTCTAACCCTCAAGGCCTGCCCTGCTTCCTCCAGTGAGGGCTCCCACCCTAAAACCTGTACAGTTTCCCCCGACAGGGTGAACAGCTCGGGGTCAGTGGGGACGTTTCCCATCTTTAACTCTGAGGCTTAAACCCAGGCCTTCTGCGTACTGGGCAGGCACTCAACCATAGAGCTAGCTCCTTAGCTGGTTTTAAATAAATAAGTAAATAAAGATTTATTTATTTTGAGGCAGAGTCTTGCCCAGTTGTTCTTGAATGACCTTCTCACTGCAGCCTCTTGAGATAGATCAGGCTTTGCTGAAAGATTTAAGAAGATGTGCAGGTGTGTGTGTATGTGAGTGTGAGTGTGGATGTGCAGGTGTGTGTGTATGTGAGTGTGAGTGTGGATATGCAGGTGTGTGTGTATGTGAGTGTGAGTGTGGATGTGCAGGTGTGTGTGTATGTGAGTGTGAGTGTGGGTGTGCAGGTGTGTGTGTATGTGAATGTGAGTGTGGATGTGCAGGTGTGTGTGTATGTGAGTGTGGATAAGCAGGTGAGTGTGGATATGCAGGTGTGCGTATGTGAGTGTGAGTGTGGATGTGCAGGTGTGTGTGTATGTGAGTATGAGTATGGATATGCAGGTGTGTGTGTATGTGAGTGTGGATGTGCAGGTGTGTGTGTATGTGAGTGTGAGTGTGGATGTGCAGGTGTGTGTGTATGTGAGTGTGAGTGTGGATGTGCAGGTGTGTGTGTATGTGAGTGTGGATAAGCAGGTGAGTGTGGATATGCAGGTGTGCGTATGTGAGTGTGAGTGTGGATGTGCAGGTGTGTGTGTATGTGAGTATGAGTATGGATATGCAGGTGTGTGTGTATGTGAGTGTGGATGTGCAGGTGTGTGTGTATGTGAGTGTGAGTGTGGATGTGCAGGTGTGTGTGTATGTGAGTGTGAGTGTGGGTGTGCAGGTGTGTGTGTATGTGAGTGTGAGTGTGGATGTGCAGGTGTGTGTGTATGTGAGTGTGAGTGTGGGTGTGCAGGTGTGTGTATATGTGAGTGTGAGTGTGGATGTTCAGGTGTGTGTGTATGTGAGTGTGAGTGTGGATGTGCAGGTGTGTGTGTATGTGAGTGTGAGTGTGGATGTGCAGGTGTGTGTGTATGTGAGTGTGAGTGTGGATGTGCAGGTGTGTGTGTATGTGAGTGTGAGTGTGGGTGTGCAGGTGTGTGTGTATGTGAGTGTGAGTGTGGATATACAGGTGTGTAGGTGTGTGTGTATGTGAGTGTGAGTGTGGATGTGCAGGTGTGTGTGTATGTGAGTGTGAGTGTGGATATGCAGGTGTGTAGGTGTGTGTGTATGTGAGTGTGAGTGTGGATGTGCAGGTGTGTATGTGAGTGTGAGTGTGGATGTGCAGGTGTGTGTGTATGTGAGTGTGAGTGTGGGTGTGCAGGTGTGTGCATGTGAGTGTGAGTGTGGATATGCAGGTGTGTGTGCATGTGAGTGTGAGTGTGGATATGCAGGTGTGTGTGCATGTGAGTGTGAGTGTGGATATGCAGGTGTATGTGTATGTGAGTGTGAGTGTGGATATGCAGGTGTGTGTGTATATGAGTGTGGATAAGCAGGTGAGTGTGGATATGCAGGTGTGTGTATGTGTGTGAGTGTGTGTGTGAGAGAGAGAGAGGATATGCAGGTGTGTATATGTGAAAATGTGGGTACACAGGTATGTGTGTATGGGTGTGGATATGTAGATGTGTGTGTGAGTGTGGCTATGCAGTGTGTGTGTGAGTGTGGCTATGCAGGTGTTTTTTATGAGTGTGGCTATGCAGTGTGTGTGGCTACGCAAGTGTGTGTGTGTGAGTGTGGCTATGCAGTGTGTGTGTGAGTGTGGCTATGCAGGTATGTTTGTGAGTATAGCTATGCAGTGTGTGTGTGTGTGTGAGTGTGGCTATGCAGTGTGTGTGGCTACGCAGGTGTGTGTGTGTGAGTGTGGCTATGCAGTGTGTGTGTGTGAGTGTGGCTATGCAGTGTGCATGTGTACACTCATGTACACACCTGAGGTGGTCAGAAGAAGGCAGCATGTAATCCCCCGGAACTGGTCGTTGTAAGATGCCCAACACGAGGGCTGGGCATTGAACTCTGGTCCTCTGCAAACACAATATGGGCTCTTAATAAGTTACCTCTGAAGCGTCTGAAAGATATTTAAAAATTATATGAAGGTGTGCTGATGTGCACCTTTAATCTCAGCATTTGTGAGGCAGAGGCAGGTAGATCGCTGTGAGTTTGAAGCCAGGCTGGTCTACATAGTGAGTAGCTGGGCAGCCAAGGCCACATAGCCTTTGTCTCAATAAGCAAAAAGGAGTAAAACACAAATTAAAATATCAAAATGTAATAATTATTTTTATTTTTGTGTCTTTAAGTGTGCAAATGCATGTGAGCACCTGCCAGAAGAGGACTTTTAGCCCCTTAAAGCTGGAGTTAGAAGCAGTTGTGAGCCATCATGTGTGGGAGCAGGGAGCTGAGCTCCCACTGAGCCATCTCCTCAGCCCCTGAAAGGTCTTAATTAATAGAATTAATGTTAATTACTGGGTCAAGATTCAAGTCCAGATCCAAAAGTCTTAACTCTTTTTTTTTTTTTTACCATGACTGATCTCTGAAACCACTTTCTCATGAGTAACGCCCTCGGTTTAAGAACACACCGCTCCCACTGAGTCACCTGTCCGCCTTCCTGAGACCGGCCACCATCCCTGGAATGAGGAACTGCCCTCATCAGAACCCACCTCACACATCACTCTCCGAGTTGGATGCTTCTGAGAGGAATGCTAATCTCGCACCAGTTCCACCAAGTAACACAGTCCATTGTTGGCCTTCTCTTCTGGCAGCCGTGGAGCCTGGCTTCAGCCTCAGGCTTGCCTGACACCGAGGCTTCTGTGCTCTCTGGGACAGCAGCCAGCCTTTGGCTAGGGGAGGCCACAGGCGTTGCCAGCCAGGGCACAGATATTCTGATCTCCTGATTCAGGCAGCAGGTGTCAGAGCTCTGGAGCTACAGGGCCTTTGTACCCTGGTTGTCACGAGCTGTGGGATGTGGAAGCCTGCCTCCAGTCCTAGTAGCTACAGTGTGGAGGGACGATTGTCCAGACAGTGACGCTCCTGCCCTTCCCCCACAAAGCAGGGCATTTAAAACAACAGTGGGATATAGAAGTCTAACTAGTTTTAGTTTAAACTACAAAATGTTCCCCTTTGTGACACCAGGATGCAATAAACCACCCTTTCATGTGTACACGGGTTGACTCTGATATATAGCACAGAAAACCACACTTTATGGGAGCTCATGAAAAAAAAATGTTCATTAGCTAGTGGTGTGGCACCGTGACCCTAGCTGAGAGGAAGTACTTTTCAGATGCTCCACCCAGATTAATATTGGGAGTCTATCTTGACATTACAAACAGAAGAAATGAGGACACTCTCAGGTTCAGGCATAGCTATGGATCATGACTGGTGACAAGTGGGTGACAAATATTGCCCAAGAACATGCAGACTCTAAAAAAACCAAACCAAACCAAACCAAACCAAAACAGAAAGAAGATGAACTGGAATTCTTGGTGAAAGACCTATAAAATATGTATCATTCTAGAACTGTGTAAATGTAAGTAACAGATTAATACAGCTAATATACTAAACCACCAATTTAATTATTAAATGAAAATGTAGGCTAGGGGTGTGGCTCAGTGGTAGAGCATTTAGCCAGCATGTGTGAGACCCTGGGGCTCCATGCCGTACACCACAAAACCAAAGAAAGGAAGGAAGGAAGGAAGGAAAGAAAGAAAAAGAAAGAGAGGGCATCTTGGATGCTCCATCCAGGTTAAGGCTGCACTCTGTCTTGCTGGTACAAACTGAAAACTGAGGCTACTGGAGGCTAGCTGTGGGGAAGCAGGCTCTTCTAGCATTGTGATGGTAACTGTTATGAAACAATCACACAGGGTTTTAAACTTACTGTGTATAATTAAAAATGTATTGCCATTTGGTCAGTGGTATTTGTAGGTAAGTGGCAGGCCCGTGGTAGAATGTTTGCCCAGAATGTGCAATTGGGATTTGGAAAGAGAGAGAGAGAGAGAGAGAGAGAGAGAGAGAGAGAGAGAGAGAGAGGTGTTTGAATAATTCATGCTGTGAAAGCATTTGTTAATCTATACTATTTGAAGATTCTGATGAGACAGCTATTTAATATACGTTATATTGTCTCGTTGGTATTAGAAAATAAGTGCACTTTTCTTCCTGGGAAGCCTTTTAGAAAAGTGCACTGAATATGCTGCTTTCTCAACTAATATTATGAAACTCACTTAAGAATCTCCTCACTGGGAGAGACTGGTTAGTATTTTAAATAAGAGTCCAGAGTCTCTGACTTCTCCTCCCCCAATTTGGTTTGTATAGTGATGCTACTCACAATGACCATGTCTCTGAAAATTTTCTAGTTAGTCTAAAAACAAAACAAAACAAAACAAAACAAAAAACAGCGCTTTGAAAGTTCTCTGGATGGTTCAGCAGGTTTGGGTCCCTCAAATGTCACAGCAGCCTATAACCCTGTCTCCTAACAGGATGTCTTCCTTAGCAATTTAAGGAGAAGAAGAGCTGTTACCAGGGGCAAGTGAGGTTTTTGTTTGTTTGTTTGTTTTGTTTTGAGGTACATGGTGTTTTCTGATGAAGTCTCTGACGTGGCTTACAGTGAGAGGTGAACATGGAAGCCTGGTACTTTGAGAAATATCACATTTCTAGGCGATCTTATACACTGACATATGAGTAATGGGTTCGAAGCTGCATGTGGTGTCATGTGCCGGCAACCCCATCACTCGGGCGTCTGAGGGAGACGCATCTCACACCGGAGGCTGCCCTAGGTTACACAGTGAGGCGCTGTTAACAAAGGAAAGGAAAGAGATAAGGAAGGAAGGGAAGCAAAACAATAACCAGGACAGAACAACACAGTCACCCAAATTACGTAGTAGGACAGCAACATTGTCTTCCACCCCAGAAGCGATTTTCTAAGCAAATTTCCAGCCTGGGACCGTCCTAGGAAAACCCGCGTCCCTGCAGCGTCTTGCGTTGCTTCTTTACCTCATGGCTAAGCGTAGTCTCTCTTGTCTTTATCTGTTTACTTACCTATTAATGTAAGAACACGTATGTGTGCCATGCCGCACATGTTGGGGTAGAGGACAATTATGGAAATTTCTTCTCTTCATCCACCGTGTGGGGCCATTAGATTGATGGTGAACACCTTTCCCTGCTGAACTTTCTCACTAGCCCCTTCTTTTTATTATTTTATATACTTAATTTGCCTATTTCTCTTTTTTAAAATCTTTTTTATTTTTCAAGACAGGGTTTCTCTTGTAGTCCTGGCTGTTCTGGACTCAGTTTGTAGACCAGGCTGGCCTCGAACTCACAGCGATCCACCAGCCTCTGCCTCCCAAGTGCTGGGATTAAATCCATGTGCCACCACCCGGCTTTGATTTACCTACTTTTGCTGTCCAGTGAAAAGCAAGCATTTGACACCAACCTTCTGAGCGTCTTAAAAAAAGCTGCTCATTAAATATTCAGGATTTCTTTATTGACGACCAAGAAGGCATGGTTATCAGAGCGTAGTTCACAATCTCTCCTGCTGGGGACGGAACCTAGGTCCTTGCTCTTTCCAGGCAAGTGGTCTGCGACCGAGCCACGGCTACTGCATCTTTTTATACTTTCAAGGTTATTTACTTCCCCAATTATCTTTTGTCTTCATTTGCTTGTTTATTGTAAGGGTTGCCGGTGAAGAGATGCACAGGGGAAAACGATTCCGAATTTCCGTGGCTCCTCCGAGTGTGCCACACTGTAGGGCCTCCCGCGCGCGCGATCCGTTTCATTGTGCTCCTAATTGGTTTTCACTAGGACGCAAACGTGGTTTTGGTGGTTAGAGGCTGGGGCGGGTGGGGCGCGACACTGAGTGTTTTTCTTTTCCTGACCACGTCTCCCTGAGGACTGACTCTGGGGAATGGCGTAAATGGTCCAGAGAGGCTGAGAAGCCAAGGTTCTGGGTCTTGGGGTTTTGGGGGCGGAATGCTAATTATTCCCACCTTCTTCCCTTTGAGGTCTCAAGAAGGACTCAAGCGCGCCTCCCAGTCCCAGTCGTGGTCCAGATGACGTCACCTGAAGCGGAGGCTGTGTTGTGGTTTGGATGGGAATGCTCTTCCCCAGTCTGAATAGTTGGTTCCCAGATGGTGACACTATTTTGGGAGATCGCGAGACCTTACGGACGCGGGGACGATTTGGGGACTCGAGGCTGGAGGAGTAGTTACAGCCCATGCGCAGTTACAGCGTGGGCTCTCAGCTTCCTGGATGGCACTCACCCTGTGGCACCCAAGTGCCTCCTGCTCCCACTGCCGCGAAAGCCATCCGCAGCCACACTTTCCTCCATGATGGATTGCATCCACCCAAATCATGAACCAAAGCAAACCCTTTCCCCCTGAAGCTGTCAGGGATTGCCTAGAGTGACGAGGAAGTAACTAGCGCAGGAAGTTGTTACTGTTCTAAAACCGACCGTGTCGCTTGTGGGTCTCTGGAGGTGGTTTGTGGGAGGAATGTGGACGAGTTTAGAACTGTGGGCCAGGGAGGCCCTATGATTCCGCAGTCGGAGCGTACAGTGGCCATTCTGGTAAGGGCTCAGGGGACCACGCTGTTGATGGAAAGATATGAACACTGTTTAGACTCTTGGGGACTCAGAGGGTGAAATGGCTGGGAGTGGTGGTGCATGCCTATGATCCAAGTCCTTGGAAGGTGAAGGCCAGCAGGATTGGGAGTCCACGGTCATCCTTGGCTCCATAGCAGGTTTGAAGCCAGCTTGGACTACACAGTGAAACTCTCGAAAGAGGCAAGCAAGCAAAGAAAAAGCCAAGAAAACAAATCAAACTAAAATACACCTACCAAACAAAGCCAGGACTGCGGCAGACACTGGGCTAGATGCCATTTATGTTACATTAAGGTAAAGGAGTTGGCTGTGTGTTCTGCCCTAAGAATCTGTGTGAAGTCGAATTCAGAAGCAATAGGCTCATTTGTCTGGCAGGGGATGTTGCCAGACAGCACGGCATTCAGGCTGTCACATGGTTACTGATCACTGCCTTTAGCTGTGCTTCCAGCGAAAATTCCGAGCTGACAGTGGAGCGGGAAAAAAATGTGGAAAATGAACAGTTTTAATGTGCACAGGAGCACGAGCTAAGGTAAAGTTGCAGAAAGGGCAGATAAGGTTTTTGCAAAGTAGCTATAATTATAAAAACACGAGCCCAGCTTGGTTTGGGACAATGGGAAAAGGTGCATTGCAGGCAAACCTAACTCACGGAAGGCTTCAGAGCATGAAACTGAAAACATGTTTGAAAAGCATTCACTTGAAAGCAGAGTCTGCAAAGGAGACCCCCTCCACAGGGTGTTTGCTATTTGCTTGAACAGAGCTGCCCAGGGGAAAATTTTCCTGATTAAGTCACATAGGCACATTGATACATTGTCTATTGTCCAAGTGGGTCAGGCTGCATTTCAAGCTGGCAGTAAAAACTCGGTGTTATTTTTCATGTAGTACTGGTTTGGCAGGCAAATAAAACTCAAGACTCATGGGCCAATGGAAGTTATTCACCAAGGTTCCGCAAAGCTGCTGAGGTCAGATGAGACGTAGCAGTGTCGCATTCTCAGCGTGGAACCCTTCCTTGAGTGGGCTTTGCATAAAAGATTGAAGCCCAGATTTCAATGGAGACCCCAGGATGTTTACGAGGTCATGAGTGTGGACTTCTGTAGGCACTGAGAGGAGCCAGGCCAAGAGAGACGCTATAGATTACAGGGCTGGAGGGGCTGTCTAAACCTACTGCAGTCCAGAGGATGCTGCCGTGAGCCGCAGATGCTGGTCACGGAGTCGTTGCAAGGTTTAGTGTCTGGACTTTCTTGAATCTGCTATTCTCTTGATGTTTTTCCATTTCTTCCTCTTGGAAGGGGTATGTTTGTACTGTTATACACTGGAAGTATGTAACTTGGCTTTTTATTTGTCCAGGGGCTCTTAGCTAAGGGTTTGTTTTGAGTCTCAGAAGAGTCTCAGAACTCTAAGAGTACAGGGACTTTTAAATTCTCATTTACTTTACGTGTGTGTGTGTGTGTGTGTGTGTGTGTGTGTGTGTGTGTATGTGGTGTTTACATATGTATATGTGTATATATATACATACATATACATACATATATATATATTGTGTGGAGGCCAGATGCTAAGTTCGGATGTTTTCCTGAATCTAACTTATTATCTGTCTGAGGCAGAATATCTCACTGAACCTGGAGCTCATCAGTTGGCTGGCCTAGCTGACCAGCAAGCCCCAAGGGTTCTCCTGTCTTCCCCCCCCCCCCCCCCGCAACCCCTGGGCTGCATGTATGTGCTGCTATGCCCAGCTATTTATTTATTTTTATTTATTTTAGTTTTTGGTTTTTCGAGATAGGGTTTCTTTGTGTAGCCCTGGCTGTCCTGGACTCGCTTTGTAGACCAGGCTGGCCTCGAACTCACAGCGATCCGCCTGCCTCTGCCTCCTGAGTGCTGGGAATACAGGCGTGCGCCATCACCGCCCTGAGCCCACTTATTTATATGAGTACTGGCAGTCCAAACTCAGGTTCCCATGTTAGAGACGGAGACATTCCCCCAGAAACGCTGGTGCCTTTTAAAGTTGTCCTGAATGTGTGAATGCATCCTGTATTATGGGATGGCCATGAGACCATCCAGCTGGGCCAGAATGTTACTGCTTGGTTGGGAGCTGTCCTGCTCCACAGCCTCATGTGTTTTCCAGACTTGAGCCACAGCAGGTAGTGCTGTTTCAGGGAATTAGGAAACCTGGGGGAGGGGAGACCTAGCTGGGGGAAGTGGGTCACTGGGGAGAAGGCCTTAAGGAGCTATAGCCCTGGCCAGCTTCCGGTTGACCTCTTTGATTTCTGGCTGATAACACGATGTAATCAGTGCTCAATGCTCCTTCTATGCCAGCATGGCGTTGCTCCTGCTTCTATGTTTTCCTCATCACAATGGACGGTATTATCTTGGAATAATGAGCCAAAGCCAAATTTTTCCTCTCTTAAAATTTCTTCTTTTAGGTGCTTTCATCACAGCGATTGGAAAAGTAACTAGTGCAGGCCAGTTTTGTTGGGGCTGGAGAGATGGCTCAGAGGTAAAGAGCGCTGTCTGCTCTACCAGAGGTCCTCAGTTCAATTTCCCAGCAACCACATGGTGGCTCACAGCCATCTTTAAGGTGGTCTGATGCCCTTTTCTGGCCTGCACATGTACATGCAGGAAGAGCACTGCACACATAATAAATAAATAAATAAATAAATAAATAAATCTTAAAAAAAATCTTTTTGTTTTATGTATGCCTCTGTTTTCCCTGCTTGCAGTCCTTTTTGAGGAGGCCAGAAGAGGGCATCAGATCCCCTGGAAAATTACAGCTGCCTCATAGGTTCTGGAAACTCAAACCTGGGTCCCCTGGAAGAGCATCTGTCCTCTCAACTGCTGAACCATCTTTCCAGCCCCAAATATATATGACAGTTGTATAGCTATTTCCCCAGAATGTAAATATCCCCCCCTCAAAGGCTCAGACAGTAAGCAAAACTTTTATGTCTCAGGAAGCTCCCAAGACAAGGCTCACAAGATGCCGTCCTGATGGTATAGAAGCAGAAAAGACTTTTGGAGAGAGTAGACTGGTTGATTTGCTAAGCTGGCTACAAGCAGTGCAAGGCGTGCCAAAGATGCAGTTTCACGGGCTGCTACCCATGCTAATAAGGTGGGCTTTTTGTTAATGCAGCTGCCTTTGACTCATCCATGGTCGTCACTACACACATTTGCTCATGACTCTCCAGGAAAAGTCAGTTACACAGCATGGACCCCATGGGGGGGCACCATTAGCAGAGGAAGAGAACACAGAAGGGTACCCTCCTCATGGGCTAGGTTGGATAGGAAGAAACAGCATCGGCGGTGAAGGGAGAGAGAGAGCAGTCTTCTCAGAGTGGTGGAGAGGACGCATGGAGTGAATTGTTCTCTCTGAAGAAATTTTCTTTTTGTTTGAAGATTTATTTACTTATTATGTACACAGTGCTCTGCCTGCATGTACACCCGCATACCAGAAGAGGGCAATAGATCACATTACAGATGCTCGTGAGCCACCATGTGGTGCTGGGAATTGAACTCAGGACCTCGGAAGTGCAGTCCGTGCTCTTAACCACTGAGCCATCTTCCCAGCCCCTGAAGAAATCTTCTAAGCAGAGGGCCATTAAACTGCTTCCTCTCCTTGGCAAGAAGGGAGCTCCTGGCAGCATTGGCGAGAGCTAATCCCATAGAATGGCAACGAGTCAGTTTTCAGAAGGTTCTAGAGTGGGGTAGAAGGTTGAGCGTATCTGGAGATAGGATATTGCAGGGCTGTGAGGGGCAGCACCCGAGCCTTCATCCTCTATCCATCACTTGTTTTGTGCCTCCCGGGGATGGAGGGATCCACGAAGCTTAGTGTCTATTTCTAACGGGAGAGATATGCAAAGTCAGAATTAGTAAAGATGAGGTTATAGAGCCACGGGTAAGGGGAGGAGTGCCTAGCTGTGAGCATGAGTGTCCGTGTGCTCAAACACGCAGGAGACCTGGGAAACAGACACAGAGAAAATACCCAGAGGGGATGCCCTGGTGGTGGGGCTGGAGGGATGGCTCACTGGTTAAGAGAGCCTGGCTGCTCTTCCAGGGGACCCAGGTCCAGGGGCTTCCAACAGTTTGCAACTCCAGTCCTTGGGGATCTGACAGCACCTCCTGGTTTTCTTGGGCACTGTATGAACATGGCGCGCAGGCATACGTTCAGATAAACACTCATATACATAAAATAATAAATAATAAATAAATAAAAATCTCCAAAAAAAAATAAAAAAGGAAAGAGGCTGGTGGGTGGCTCTGCTGAGGAAGGCCTTGCCACCAGAGAACATGGCACTGGCGAACGTTTGGGGCTGTGAAAGAGTACAGTGACCTATACCTCGGCAAAGGCAGCGTGCCTAGGAGGGCACTTTTGCCCTTGATCTCCTAATTCACAAGAGTCCTCTGATGTGGAGAGAGCTGAGTTTTTAAATAGTTACCCTGGTGGCAGAGCTGACGAGGGTTTAGAGCGAGGCCCCGGAGCAGGCTTGGGAGGAGGATCAGGGTGTGTCTGCAGCAAGGCCAGATAACACAGTGTGGACAGGAACCAGGCCTGTTCAGAAACAATCAGCAGACTGACCAGACATCTGCTGAGCAGGCAGGGGAAGCCGGAGGCTGGGCAGAAGCCAAGTGTCTGGTTTGGGTCACAGAGTGGATGGTAGTATTTTTTGTGGCACAGGCGAGGCCTGCTTCTTCTGTCTGGCTGTCTCCAGTCTCCAGCTTTGTCCTCTTGGGACTTTGCTCAGCTCCTTTTTCTAGGTCCCTGTGGCAGGATGTTTCCTGTGGTCACTCCTCAGGGATTTGTAGTTCTGGGGGGGGGGTCTGTTTTCCAAGCCTGCCTCATTGACACTCCTGGGACCCAGAGGAGAAGTTATTGTCTCCTGGTGTAATCGGTGGTGTGCTTCTGGCAGTGAGAAAATGCAGAGCGATCCCTCCCCCTCTGGCCTCTACCCGCTGGAACCCTTGCTGCCGCTCAGCAGCCGTAAACACACCGGTGGGCACCGAGTGTTTCCTGGAAGGTGCGGGAGCTGCCAAAGGCTTCTTTTTAGTTTATTTCAAGTCCGGGCCACAGTCCATTTAAAGGCAACAGGGAAAAAGTTCCAGAACCGGAGATGCGGAGAAGACAGGCCTCCCGGACCCCAATACGGCTGAGACTTGAGACTAATTTGCTGGCCAGATGGAGGTTGGTCCGTCTCTGCAGTAATCTTCCTGAAAGCCTCCTGGGATCGCCGGTGGCTGGCGCACACGGAAGATGAACACGGGGAAATCACCCATCTTTAAATCTTCTCTCCTCCCTCATTGGTTAGGTGGGAACACTTTCTTGAGCCCCAACTTTTGGCATGCAGTACGTACTCCACACTGTCCTCCAGCCACAGGCACGAACACGTCCTTTAGGACTAGCAACCGAGAAGGAAAGGGCGAGCCGGGCGTGATGGTGCGCGCCTTTAATCCCAGCACTCGGGAGGCAGAGGCAGGCGGATCTCTGTGAGTTCGAGGCCAGCCTGGTCTACAAAGAGAGTCTAGGGACAGCCAAGGGCTACCCACTGACCATGCTCCCAGCGGGAGAGTCATGGATAGGATTTGTAGAACAGATCGTGAATGATTTAATGAGACTTGATAAGAAAAAGAACTTCAAGGTGTATTTTAGGGTACAGGGGATACTAATAGCGACCTACCTCTGCGAGGTGTGGTACCGTCCTCCCAACATCGCAGAGTGAGTCAGAGACAACACCCAAACTTACACCTGAGGTGCTGATAGTGAGGGCATTTCTCTTGAACTACCCCAGAAAAGGGGTGAGTGAGTCGACCTTTATGACACCCAGTTCCTGTTGGCCTAACCTAGGCATTTAAGCTGGTTCCCGAAATCTGGCTTACAGTTCAATTCACCTAGGATCCTCAGCAGGGACTGTTCAGGAAACCCCTTCTGTGCGAAGCAGGTGTGGGTGTGGGAACGCTCCTTGGCGATGAATCACCACTGCCTCCTCCTTGGTGAATCACGGCTGCGGCTTGGCACGGGAACAGCTAGCTGGCGGACTGGAGGGAGAGCCGGGAACGACGCTGCAATGATACATCGCAACCACCAGGGGGCAGGAGCCGGACAGGCAAAACCGAGCCAGGAGCTTGGGGCACTCAGCGGCTGGGAGTGGGTGGATGGAATGTGAGGACCCAGCGCTGCTAACGCGTAGCCAGTCAGCGCCCCCATTGCCTGCCTCTGTCGGGGATTCTCTGCTGGAGAATGACAGAGCAGATTGCCGGGCATGGGGGTGGGGTGGGGTGGCGTGGGGCTCGTCACCCAAATGCTGTCTGTTCTGATGTCCCAAATGCAGACACCCAAGGTCTCACAGCAAGCCAGTGGCAAATCAGTCCGCTTTTCACAGCTTCAGGAGCATTGTCGTTGGATGGGGGCACAGATCTGGCCTCCATGTCTGAGATGAGACACCGGTGTCCCGTGTCCCGGTGCCGCTGACTCTGTGCAGCCGTCCCCTCTCATCTTGTTCCTAACTCCCTGGATCCCCATGTCCCTGTCGCACTCTCTTTGACACTGCAGCCCCCTCTCCCCTGGCGCCAATCCCTCCTTTTGGCCTCACTCTCCCGCCTGCCTGCCTCTCTGTCCTTTGTCAGCCTCTAGTCTCTGTCCCTGGCCTCTGGGGACTCTGTCCTGGGGCCCTGTGGCAGCATGTTTCCTGCGGTCACTCCTCAGGGCTTTGCACCTCTCTGGGGCTGTATTTTCCAACCTTGTCTCATTGCCACTCCTGGGACTCAGAGGAGACGTTACTATTTACTAGTGTAATCAGTGGTGTGCTTTCAGGCAGTGGCTCCTTCCTACCCACTGGCTTCCGTGACCCCCCCCCCTCTCCCCGCCCCGCGCCCCCTCAGCAGTCATTAAATGCTGGTAGGCACCTGGCGTGGGCGAGCGGGAGCCCTCGCTCATGCAGAAATGAATAGGACTCAGTATTCACCTGTGAGCTCACCAGGAGGCGGTGAGGGCGAGGGAAAGCAAGCACACAAGTTAATCTGCCTAACCAGGAAGATACTAGGGGCCCGAAGGGAGGGCACGCAAAGTATGTGCCAGAACAGGTAGAAACCGACTCTAGCTGAGGGAGAGAAGGCCTTTTAAGTGACTTTCAAAGGGTAGATGGGATCTGATCAGAAGGAGGAGACGCCCTGTGGGGGTGTGGGCACACTCTGACGGGGTGGGGTGGGGCGGGGGGCGGTGGTCGGTGAAGCCAGGGGCCTGGGTTGCACCACGTGCGCCCTCGTTCAGACAGCGAGGAATGGCGGAGAGGTTGGAAAGCGGTGGAGTGTTACAGTGTGGGGTATTTCACTGTGCGCTTTAGAGCAGAGACACAATGTAGTTTCTGAGCAGAGAGGAACCTGCTGATGCTGACTGAAGCGGAGGAGTCCCCTTGAGAAGCCGTGCTTCCGGTTCAGCATGGGCCCTTGCTCAGGGGGCAGAGCCTTTATCTAGCTCCACTACCGAGAGTAGCTTGTAGGAGGGGAAGCTGGTGAGGAATTCAGGAGCCTTGGGGAGGCTCGGGACACCCACTGGGTGGCTTTGCAAAGGCTTAGGAGACCCCAGAGGACCCCAGACCCACTTTCCCTGTGCTGTTGCAGGCTGCTTGCCACAGCGACCCTTAGGCGGAGACCCTGGGCTGCTTCTGTTAGCTCTCACGCTTCAATGGTGTCATCACCCTAGTCTCCCTAGGCGCTGCCTGCTGAGGGGCTCCTCGCTGGTGCTTGTGGGTTGGGGTTTCCGGCTGCTGCCCTAGCCCTGGGGAGCCGGGTGTGCCTCTGAGTCACCTCCTGGGTATTTGGGCCTGAACCATGCGTGAGTCACCCAGCTCAGGGCGAGCTGAGAGAAGCTGCTTGCTGGTCAGGAGAGGGGGAAGAGAGCGGGGCCCACAGGAAGGGTGCTGCCTAACCGGGGATGGCATAAAGAGCAGAAGGGGGCAGTGTGGGGTCGGAAGTCAGCTCTTCCCTGAAAAGACCCCTCCCCTGAGCCCCGCGGAAGCACACAGTGTTTAGTTTTCTCTCCATGGAAAAGATACGCTGGGGACTGCCCTGGGGGACTGCCAGGGCCCTGAGGGAGGGTCCTGGCCCCCTGTTTTCAGCTCTGGGTAGGGGAGTCTTTCCTACCCACTCACTCCTTTGTAAACTGAAGAGGAGGAGGTTCACGACCCCCCTTTTCCGTCTTTGGGGGCTTTCTTGCATTCTACCAAGTGCTGTGGCTGGAGCAGAGTTTTAACCACACCTAGTCACTTACTCTACTACCTCTTTAAGAGGTATTCCGGTGCCAGGCATTTAAAACAAAACATCTCTCTGTCTCTGTCTGTCTGTCTTGTCTGTCTGTCTGTCTGTCTGTCTCTCTTACACACACACACACACACACACACACACACACACACACACACACGGGAGGGGGAGCTCTGACTCACAGGTACCACATGAGAGCCAGGCTTGGAAGGAGTCTCCAGGCCCCAGAACTCTCTAGGCCCCAAACAAGAGCTGCCTCCCCTCACCCTTGGCTAGGCTCCCTTCCTCACACCACCTCTGTCTCCTCTGAGGCCTGGATGAGCTTGGGGTGCCCTTGCCTGGGCCTGGAGGCTCCTCCAGGTGATGATAAGGCCAGCGCTGTCTGGGAGGGAGTGTGTGGAGTGGCAGGAGGCCAGATTTTTTTTTTTTTTTAATCAAGATCAGGTTAGAACAGGTTCTGGTTCCCAAAAATGACAAGTTGGAGGCCGGTTGGGCTAGCATATAAATTCGTACCCTGGGTGTCTTGGTTACTTTACTTCTTCCGGAGTCTCTCTGACACCTGATCTGGTGAGTAGCTCCTGTCCTGAGGAGGACCTGGGTTTTTATTTTTATTTTTAGCTTTGTCCCGCTATCTCGAGCCTTGCCCTTGTAGTTTTCTCTGGCTTCCTGGTGAGACCTCCCATCTGAAGAGACCCTCTCTCTCTGAAGGGCCTTTCCCAGATCCCCCTGCGAGGGCTTAGGGATTTACTCTGGGACTTGTTCTTAGGCCTCGGGGCTGAGACCTCTATGTCTCTCACTTTAGATATATCCGTCTGGGGTCCCTTTTGGGGAGGGTTGAGGCCTAGGAATAGGTCATGGCTATTTGAGGGGTGCTTTTTATAAGAATCCGTAGTTTGAGCTAGATGCAACAGAGGGTGCCTGTGATTCCACGGGCAGGAGACTGAGGCCGGAAAGCCCTGAGGTAAAGGTCTGACTGGGCTGCCC
The DNA here is from genome assembly GCF_964271855.1 of Acomys minous. NCBI lineage: Eukaryota > Metazoa > Chordata > Mammalia > Rodentia > Muridae > Acomys > Acomys minous. Next base: position 62,864,190 of record NC_140499.1, read on the forward strand.
AGTGAGACGTTGTTACAATCAATCAATGCGGAGTTCATTTTTTTTTCTCAAAGTCTCAGATTCTTTTAGGACTAAGAGCCAGAGACAGAGTCTCTTTTAGGACTAAGAGCCAGAGACAGTGTCTCAGGGGCTTTGCCCTGCCTTGGTGTCTGGTCCTGAGTGGCAGAGCCATGCCCCAGGCTGACTCTTGTGCTTTTCTATCTAGATGGGGGTGGGTTCAGCCGGGCAGGCCTGAGGTTTTTCTTGCCTCCAGCACTGGCTCCTTTGGCCTTACCCTGGAATGCACCCGATATTCTTAGAGGAATTTGGAAAAGGTGACCTCTGAACTCTGACCTTATCCCCTCTGCTTCTAGCCTGATCCCAAGACACTGGCCATTTAATGTCATTAGCTCTAACCTCGACAGAATCCTTCCTGTAGGGGAGGGTGGTCAACTGCCTCCGTCCTGCCCATGCCTGGTCCACGAAGAGCCAGCACCGTGCCACATAGCTCCTCAGCCTGGCAGGAGGCATATCCGTCACCCCACGAGAGTCCCTGGGATGAAGGAGGAAGAAAACCTCCCGTTAGGTGGCAGAGGCTCTGACTTCATAGACTAGAGTTTGTGAAAGGTTTGAGCCTTTCATGGGGCCTCATCCTCCTGGGCTGGTCTCATGTTTTACTGCCAGGCCAGTCTGGGAGCCCACGGCCACATGTGTGCTCTGCATTCCTGGCCCAGATAAGAGTCAACCCGAGACTGCAGACGCCCTGCCACCCTCTTCCCTTTTCATCCCCGTTCTCTCCTCCCATGGACACACTGAGGCAGGGAGGCCTACCCTCCCAGCTTTGTCCTTGACACAAGGCTCTGCGCTGGGTGACTCCAGATCACAGGAGAGGCTTGACGCCTGACCACAGAATGAAGCAGCAGCTTGCAGGGAGCCACTCTCTCTTTCAGGGCAGGTCGCAGGCACTGGCTGGCCAATCCCAGAGAGGCTTGGGGTAGCAGAAATGGGCCTCGCACACTGGACCTGAGATCCCAAGTGCCTTGGTGGTGTTCTTTTGTGTCTCTAGACCCAAAATGTCTAGTCCCCTGGAACACGCTCTTGCCGTGATGGTCTCCACCTTCCACACCTATTCCGGCCAAGAGGGCGACAAGTTCAAGCTCAGCAAGTCGGAGCTGAAGGAACTTTTGCAGAAGGAGCTGCCGAGCTTTGTCGGGGTAAGTGGGGCGGGGCCAGGAGGGGAGCGTGGGACAGTGTACACTTTTTCCTGCTCCGGGTGCCTGCGGGTGCCAGTGCCAGGGTGGGGCCGAGGATCCCCATCAGCTTTCACTTTGTGGTCCCCAGGGTGCCCGTTAGGTCTACATGTGGATGGGCTATTAATGGCGTCCCCGTCAGCGTTCTTGAGCACGTTGCTGTTGGGGGCTCCAGAGTCCATCTGTCTAATCCTGTTATTGGCCAGTTGAACAGTCCCAAGCCCAGAGAAGGGTAGCAGCTGGCCATGGGTCACACAGAAGGACACTATTAGGGAACACTAATTTCTCTTTTTATTTTACACATTTATATGCCATGCCAGGAAAGCAGGCAGAGAGAATGGATCCCAGCCAAGACATGCACCCTGCGGGCATTTGGCAGAGAGGGGCTGTTAGGTCCCAATTTGCCTCCTGCCCTGTACAGGCTAATGGGTAATCCTAGACTTACCTCTTGGGTCTTAATATAGGAGGCAAGTCTTGCCTTTTTTTTTTTCTCTCTTTTTCCCTTTTCTTTTCTTCATTTTGTTTAGTTCTCTCTCATTGTTTTGGCTGGTATTAAAAAGTTTGCCTTTTCTGTATTCATCCTGCTGATGTAGGGGGCAGTGAAAAAAATTTTTTTTCTTCACCATTAAGATGAAGCTGGGCTCTAGCACAGGTTAGAGTTCATACATCCTCTGAGAACTACCCAGCATCCCCCACTCCAGCAGGCATGCTGGAGGCTCTTACATCACAAGTCTATCTGTCCTTGCTCACTGGGCCTTCTTGGTACCTCCCAACGGTTTCCTGCCCACGGAGAAGCTGGCGGCCCAGTGGGGAGAGCGAGCAGGGTGCTGACCTACAGCGAGGTTTCGGCAGCGAGGTTTCAGGGGTGGGTCGGGCCAGGGGCCAGCGTGGTGCTAACTCCGGTCCCTGTGACCTTCAGGAGAAGGTCGATGAGGACGGTCTGAAGAAGCTGATGAGCGACCTCGATGAGAACAGTGACCAGCAGGTGGACTTCCAGGAGTACACTGTGTTCCTGGCGCTCATCACGATCATGTGCAACGACTTCTTCCAGGAGGCCCCAAACCGGCCCTGAAGCAGAGCCCGCACGCCTTGCCACACGCGAGGCTCTCGGGCCGACGCAGCTCTCTATCTTTTTAAATTTTGTACTAAATAAACTTTTGTTTGTCCCTTGTGAATAATACTGGGATGGCTCAGCGACGCTTTGAACCTTGACTAGATCAGTTAAAGGGCCGGAAACAGAGGCTCCCTCATTTCCAACACCTTCTGCACCCCGACTTTCCTGAGGGCAAAGGTTCCGTTTCACGCAAATAAAATTTTGGGAATTGAGTTAGACTGGTAGCATTTTATTTTGTTAAGAAAGGTATTTTAAAAAGGAAGGTTGGGACCGGGGCGTGGTGGCGCACGCCTTTAATCCCAGCACTTGGGAGGCAGAGGCAGGCGGATCTCTGTGAGTTGGAGGCCAGCCTGGTTTACAGAGTGAGTTTCAGGACAGCCAAGGCTACACAGAGAAACCCTGTCTTGAAAAAACAAAGGACTTGTGGTGCAAAGCAGGGGAGGGGGCAAGGGCTGAGGCAGGGGTAGGGACAGGGGAGGGAGGCAGAAGCAGCTGATCTCTAGGAGTTTGAGCCCAGCCTGGTAAGATTTTCTCTCAAACCAAACCAAACCAAACCAAACCAAAACCCACCACCACTAAAAACCACCAACACACACACAAAACCACAAATACCACCTACAATTACAATCATTTCATACCCCCCCCTATTTCAAATCCACACAGAAGGGAGGCTGTGACCTCAGAACTTAGCACAGCCGTTACTGTTCAAGACTGTGAAGGGTGAGTTTGTCCCGAGAACCGCTCAGGAGGCGAGAGTTGCCTGGCCCGCAGCTTCACTGGAACTCCTGGTCAGATTACAGGCTCCAGGCAGCAGGCCTGTGTTTAGAAGACCCTTTTACTCTACATGCTTTCAAAGTGGCTAGCTCAGTTCTGGGTTCCCTCCCTCCCTGTTGACGTCTGTTAAAATCTCTGAGGAGCCAGCTTAAGCCAAAAGTTCTTATGTTTTCTACCATTTCCCCTAAAGCTGTAACTTAAGTTGATATATATATATATATATATATATATATATATATATATATATATATATATATATATATATATATTCTGCACCCTGAGGCGCATCAGGCGACAGTTTGAACACAAGACTTGCTGTGCCATGCCGAGGGCCACCAGCCCTTTAAGCTCTAAGCTCTATATTTCACTCTTTCTCACCTCCTTCCAATTTCATCTTTTAAGTTATTATCCTTGGTGGATTTTTATAGCTACCGGATTTTCTACCAACTACACAGCATTCAGAAGTTCCCCAAGGCTTGACCTGTAGAGCTTTAGCTGAACTGGCATTGAATGTCCATGTGGTTCGACTTCTTATACAGTTCAAGTTTGGTTCAGTGACTCACAGACGTCCCACTAGCTCCTTGTCACTATATAAGGAAGCACTCCAAGATACGGTGGCTGAAAACATACATTTATATCTCTCGTGGTTCTGTGAGTAGATTGGAAATCCTTGTGTGTGTGTGTGTGTGTGTGTGTGTGTGTGTGTGTGTGTGTGTGTCTCACTTGGGGTGTCTCAGGCAGTTGCATGTAGGTGGAAGTTGAGGCTACAATCACCTGAGGCTGCTCTCTCAGCATGCTTTGCACTTGGCCCTGGTTTGCCAGGAGCTCGGATGGAACCATCAGAGTGGGGCTAGATTTATGCCAACTTGACACAAACTGGGGTCATCTGAGTAGAGGGAGCCTCGACTGAGAAAATGCCCCCTTAAGGTCAGGCTGTGGGTAAGCCTGCAGGGCATTCTCTTAGTCAGTGATTGATGGAATAGGGCACAGCCCATTGTAGGAGGAGCCACCCTGGGCTGGTGGTCCTAGGCTGAGCATGCTGTGTGGACAGAGCCATAAACAGCACCCTTCCATGGCCTCTGCCTCAGCTCCTGCCTCCAGGTTCCCGCCCTGTTTGAGTTCCTGTCCTGACTTCCCTTCAGTGATGGAGCATGATGAGGAAGTGTAGGCCAAATGAACCCTTTGCTCCACATCGTGGCTTTTGACCATAGTGTTCCATCGCAGCAATAGAAACCCTCTAACTAAGACAATCAGCTTACCGGCTCCCTCTCCAACAGGGGGTCAAGAAGGTGGACTTCTCTCTTTTTATTAACATGAAAAGAGACCGTTTGTCTCCCTCCTCCCCCAGACCCTGCCTGCAATGAAGGCTGTCACATGGCCTCCCACCTGGCTCCTTCCTCCTCTGCAGAGCTCTGTCTGGCCTCTGTGAGGGTGGCCCCCACACATCAGAGTTTCTGAGGGGGGGAACTTCTTGTCTCCCCATGTAGCTTGGCTTCTCAGAGCATGGCCCCTAGCTTTTGATGACTCTTAGAGTGAGCGCTAAGAGAGGCTAAATTGGAAGCTGAAAGGTTCTTAAGACGTATTCAGAATTCCCGGGGCATCCTTTCCGCTGTATTTTATTGATCACACAAATCATTAAGGTTGGCTCAGAATTAGGAGGAACCTAAGTAAAGGAGTTGTTTTCTAATCTCCACAAGTATGGCCGCCCCCGCCCCCAAAGGCATGCACACCCATGCATACACCCACAGTGTCAAGTTCTTTACTAGTCTGGAGTTTATTTAGTAGTGAATTTGAGAAAACTTGACTGACAGTAGCTTTAATCACTTTACATAAGAAGGCTGCTGTATGTAGCTCGGGGTTGGGTCCAAGGCCCAGGGACACATCTGAAACCTAGCATCCTTTCATTGCTTCGGCCTTTAAGCCTACAGCACCCACCCCTACACCTGGTCACAACCTGGCAGCCATACTCCCAGGGATCACAGGGCGTGCTCTCCGTGGAAGACTGTCTGCAGGGAGACACAGAAACGCTCAACCCTCCCCCATCCGCCCCCCCCCCTTGGAAGACTGTCTGCAGAGGAGACACAGAAACACTCCCCCCCACCCCCTCCCCCCCCCACCCCTTGGAAGACTGTCTGCAGAGAGACACAGAAACACTCCCCCCCCCCTTGGAAGACTGTCTGCAGAGGAGACACAGAAATGCTCCCCCTTCCCCTCCCCCCATCCCTCCCCCCCACCCTGAGAGCCTTTGCCTTGTTCATATGGCAGAAGTGCCCTCTCTAAACAGGGTTTCACCTGTGCCTGTTGGGGCTTAGCTATGTAATATGGCTACTTCTAGCTGGGTATGTTGACACCTTGAAAGAAAAAAAAAGTTTTTTTTTCTTTTTTTAATAAAAGAGGGAATAAATTATAATAATAATAACAACACAAGTAAAGGCAGTGCTTTTCTGATTGTTTTCTTTCTCCCTCAGGAAACTCTGGTCTGTGTGTGTGTGTGTGTGTGTGTGTGTGTGTGTGTGTGTGTGTGTACTTGCAGAGTAGACCAGACAGAGCTCTGCAGAGGAGCAAGGAGCCAGGTGGGAGGCCATGTGACAGCCTTCATTGCATGCATAGGGCTGGGAGACAAAGCCAGGCAGGGCCTCTGGGACAAATGGTCTCTTTTCATGTTAATAAAAAGAGAGAAGTCCACCTTCTCGACACCCTGTTGGAGAGGGAGCCGGTAAGTATAGGTCAGGGAATCATGATGCCAGTAATTAACGTCCTGGGGGCAGTTCTCAAAGCTAAGCATACTGTCATTTGAGTCTCATGGTCACCCCAAAGGGGCTATCATTAAACCTTTTTTACAGATGGGAAAGCTGAGAGGGGCAGCTTTAGCCACTTGGGGAGCCCTGTTTCTGACAAGGTTCTTGCAGGACTCAAGCCTCAGCCATTTAACCCTCTCGGTACCTGCACCTTGCAGATGAGGAAACAGAGGCTGAGGTTAAGTAAGGGCTAGTGTCAAGGCTTGACCCACATCTGTAAGAAAACTCCTGATCCCTGTGGGACCCTGGGCTAGGAGACTGGGCCTCTTTCTTCTCCAGAACTGTAGGCTTTGTGTGACCTGGAGGGGACCTGGCTGAACAGGGTTCAGATATACCTGATCCATCACCCCGAGTCACAGGGAGATGGGACGAGGTGGCTCGGTCTGCGGACTCTGACTTCTGGGGATTCTCAGTTTTGGGTTTGGACAGTCAGTTGGGGCGAGCAAGACCAGACTTACCTTGCTGCCCCTGAGGTTTCTTCCCACTTGGAGAGGTTCCAAAGTGGCTAACCACTCCTTTTGGTCTTTGACAGACTAACTGACATCAGACTGTAGAATCCAGACCAGCAAGCTCCCCTCTTCTCTGTACTGAGTCGTGTGTGTGTGTGTGTGTGTGTGTGTGTGTGTGTGTGTGTGTGTGTACATTAAGGACCTGTGGCCAGATCTCCCTCATTTCTCCTGGAACTGCTGCTGGGATGACAGACATAGCAACTTCAGCTCCTGTCATATCACCATTTTTTTTTGTGTGGGGGGAGCTCAGCTCCGGAAAGTCCTCTAATGCTCCGTGGAAAGCCATGGTGGAGCTGATTGCCCAGCCGCTCAGAAGGGAGCCCCGTGAACTAGGACAAGTAAAAAGACCTAGTCCAGAAATCCAGCAAAGCTTGAAGGCAGTAGGGTAGAAGCATCATCTCAAACCAGCCCTCAAGGGACCCTTTCATCCTTAAACAGGGGGCAAAGACGGGGGCCTCAGCCTGCGGCTTCTCTGAGCTTTTCCTGTGATCTGGAATAGGACATTGAGAAATGTGGTTGGTACACATGTGGTCACAAGACAGTGATGTGACCGACTTTTGAGAGAACATCTAAGTCACTCTTATCTTGGTGCCTTTAGCCTAGAAAGGGGTTGGAGAGAGGTCAGGGTAAGTCAGCCTTGTATGAGGAGTCCCAGACAAACACTCATTAAATGACTCACGTCTCCGTGTGCAGAGTTCAGCAGAATCTGACCCAAAGGTTAACGTAGCGAAGGAGCCAAGCACAAGCGGTGGAGGTTCCTGGCCTTTTCACCCTTGTTTATTTATTTGAGACAAGGTATTGCTATGAAACCGAGGTTGTGCTCAGATGCTCAGCAATCACCCTGTCTCAGCCTTCCCAGCGCTAAGAGGACAGGCACGCAGCGCCGAGCTCCATCTCACCTTGCCTAGGTCTCCATTAGACTGTGGCTGTCTCATGAAAATCTTCATTTACCAGGAAAGTGGCACAGAGGGGAGGACATCCTATTGGGACTCTAGGTGAGAGAAGCATGGAAGAATGGGGAAATAGAAGGATCCAGAGAGTCCTAGAAACCTACAAGAAGAACATTATGATGGGCAGATCTGGGCCCAGGGGTCCTCCTGCTCAAACTATGACACCAGCCAAGGACAATATGTGCAGAAAACTTTGAACCCCTACCCAGATCTAGCCAATGGACAGGACATTGTCCACAGTTGAGTGGAGAGTAGGGACTGACTTTCACATGAACTCTGGTGCCCCATATTTGACCATGTCCCCTGGATGGGGAGGCCTAGTGACACTCAGAGGAGAGATAGCAGGTTACCAAGAAGAGACTTGATATCCTAGGGTCATATACAGGGGGAGGAGGTCCCCCTCAGTCACAGTCATAGGGGAGGGGAATAGTGTGAAAGTGGGAGGGAGGGAGGAATAGGAAGATAGAAGGGATGGGATAAAAATTGAGATGTAATATGAATAAATTAATAAAATATATTTAAAAAATACCCTATGTGACTTTTTTTTTTATCCTTTTAAGCCAAGAGATGTCAGTTGGACTAGCACGAGACCTGGTCAGCTCATTGCTTCCAAAGCTACTGGCTTTCAAAGTCAACGAAGAGCAGACGGTGCTAGAATTAGACAGCTCTGCACTTAGGAGCGTGCACTGTTTATGCAGAGGAACGTGAGGTCGGTTCACAACCCACACTCAGCTATGGGTCCTAGGACGACGGAGTGAACTGGTACCCACGCTCCACAGCTCCCAGTGGGCTGCTTGATCACTCCACCAACTCGCTGTTCTTATCTGTGCAATGGACACAACCAGCCATCAGCTTGGTTGTCAATGCAAGCGATTGACCTAAGCTCTGCAGGTTCTTCTTGGTTCCAGTTTAGATCGCCTCTCCGCCTCCCAGTCCCAATGTTGTAGTTTCAGCTCAGGAGGCTCCAGTTTCCTCCCTGGCCCCAGTGCTGGTCCCAGGAACCAGACACCCTTCCCAAGTGTTCTCCATACTTGGCTCGGGAGATCAGAAAGGAGGTCTATTGTTTCTGTCAAATACATGTAGCCTCCTAGGGCCATTGGATTTGTGTGGTTGCTCTGGCCATAGGGCTCGGGGCCCTGATGCCAGAAATAAATAGAATGTCCAGATTCTTGAGACAACACTATCTTATTTTTCCCCCTGAGGTGCAGGACGAGACACTGCCCTTTAGAAGGATGATGCGTTTTCCAGGGACCGTAGGCGATGGTGGTGATAGTGAGGAGACCGGGGGGGGGGGGGTGGGGGGGTGGGGGGGGCGGGGGGAGCTGGGGAAGAGTCAGACTTTTAGCTTGTAAGAAGTCCTGCCAGATCGGCTAGCATCTGCGTTCACCCTTTGCACAGGCTCTTGTTGATCTTTGAGGCAAAGCTCCTCCTCAGTCTCCAGCAATGGCACATTTCTCAGCGGTCAGCTCATCTGTCCTCAGGGAGTTATGCAAGGTGAGAAGCCATGGTGCTAGGCTCGGCCCGAGGATGGGGATGGAGCTTGTGGACAGACAGGAGTGAGGACAGCTCGAGTCCTGGCCTTGGACCTGGGGTCCATTTGCTGTGCACTGGGGGCCACTGCAGAGAGAGTTCAGGGTAGATGCTGGAAACTTCTAGGCACTTTAAGAAGTTTTTTTTTTTTTTTTTTTTTTTTTTTTTTAACAAGGGAAGAGATCCTGGTCTCTGTCTTTGTGGAGGCAGAAGCCAGACAAGATGACCGGTGAGGAAGGCTGCCCGGTTCCACTTCCCTACCCCATCTCCTATCTAGGGAACTCTGTTTCTGTTGAGTTAGATGTGGGGGGGGGGCAGAGCCCTCACATTGCCACAGTAACTAGTAACAAAAAAGTAGTTTGAAGCCGGTCGAAGTAGCGCACGCTTGTAATCACAGCAGCCGGGGAGGCAGAGGCGGGTGGATCTCTGTGAGGTTGAGGCCAGCCTGGTCTATAGAGTCCAGGACAGCCAAGGCTACACAGAGAGACCCTGTTTCGAAAAACACCAAACCAAACCAAGCCAAACCAGCCAACCAACCAGTCAACCAACCAACCAAACGAAGGCACTTTGAGTTTTTTTTTTTTTTTTTTTTTGAGACAAGATCTCACTATGTAGCTATATAGACTAGGCTGGGCTTGAATCGCCAGGATCCGATCGCCTCTGCCTCTCAAGCGCTGGCATGAAAGGAATGTTTCAGCATACAAGCCAAGGCAAGACTCTGGATTCTCAGGGAAGGAATCTTCCAAACCCATTTTGGAGGTAAGGAAAGTAAGTGTCCAACAAGGTAAAGGACAGAACACATTAAAGTCAGGTGGTGAGGTGGAGGGAGTCTTGAGCCAAGGCCCAATTAAGCAAGCGTTCTTTCCATGCGCATCCAGCAACCCCACACCTCTACCAAGACACTCCCAGCTTTCTCCCCGTGGACAAAGAAGCTGTGTGCCCTAGGGGCTGTGGCTGTGCCGTGAAATGTGAAGGGCTGTTGGATAAGAAAGCGGAGCTAGGGCTGCTGGGCTCGTCCGGCAAACATTCGTTTCTTATTGTCTGTCTCTCCCGCTAGATTGTCATCTCCCTTGAGGGGGGCTGTGTCTGTTTTGTTTATGCTCTATCCCCCCCCCACCCCCCCTGATATAGCCTAGCCTCAGAGTCTCTAATTCCTTGGATGGACAGTGAATGGTGACCACGCTGCTTCTCTGGTTATAACTTCGGGCAAGTCACTCTACCTCTTGGGCTTAGCACTTACCAAGCCCTCTCTACGTTTTAGCAACATTTAGTCCACGAGCCTTGTTTGTGGTAGCTCAGACTCCTCAAGCACTTCATGAGATGGTTACTATTTTTATTTCCACCAATGAGGAAAATCAGGTCACAAGAGCAGAGATGACATCCTTAAAGTAGCTGGCAGCAGGGGGTCAACACAGGTGGCGATAAGTCATTGACCTAGAAGCAAATTAATCGTTGCCCCACTCCGGCCCCTCCTTCAGCTGCCCTGTGACCACCTCTGTCCCCCGTCCTGGACCGCTCATAACTCCCTGCCAATAAAACAGGGTTAATCACAGCTCTTTCTTCCTCCTGCCTCCATGGCTCACTCCCCTCACGTACGGGCTGGCGACCGACCTCCAGGAGGAGATGGTAGCCCAGGCAGAGCTGGGTGCTGGGCTCAGGATGAGGTCAAGGCCATGCTCTTCTCCTTCCCATAATCCTCTGGGTGTTGGGTTTTCTTTCTGTGAAACAGGGACGCTTAGGGGTGGGAGAGCACAGAGAAGCAGTGGGAACAGATTTCCATGTGTGGGTAAGTGGTGGTCTCCACCTGCGCCAGCTGAAAGTGGCAGGAAAAAAAAAAGAATGGCAGGAAATGCCAGGCGGAATCAATTATGATCTTTTTCAGGCATCAAAGAACAACAAGGTGGCACATGCCTTTAATCCTTGCTCCTGGGATGAGAGGCAGGCAGATCTGTGAAAGAAGGCCAGCCTGGTCTACATAGTAAGTTCCAGGCTGGCCAGGGATGTGTAGAGAGACTCTCTGTCTCAACAAAACAAAACAGGCTCCACTGTGGTTGGAGAGACAGATGGCTCAGAGGTCAAGAGCACTTGCTGTTCTTGAGGAGACCAGGACTTGGTTCCTGTTACCCACATGGTGGCTCACAACCACCGCTTAATCCGGTTCCAGGGGATCCAACACCTTCTGACCTCCTTGGGACAAGTCATGTGTTATGAAGACGTGCAGGCACTCACACACATAATAAAAATAAATATGTTAAGAAAAAAAAAAAAGAAAAAATGAATGAAGGAAACCCCACTGGAGTCTTAAGTGAGGGCTCAGCCATTGAGAGTGCACACTGCTTTTGCAGAGGACCATGGTTTGGCTCCCAGCACTCATGATTGGCGGCTTCCAACCTCCTGTAACCCCAGCTCCACGGGGATCCAATGCCTGTGGCCTTTGTGGGCACCTGTGCTATTACTCACACATGTGCACATAAGGAAAAAGAAAGCGAAAGCTTTAAAAAGAAAATAAAATCTTTGAAGCAGCAACAAGACAAGACAAAACAAGCAAACCCAAAAAAAAACCTCCAAAAAACCAACAAAACAAAACCCAAAAAACAAAAACAAAAAACACACAAAAAACTCCTTGTTTAAAAAACCTTAAGTGATGGCAAAACCTGTGAGGCTGAACAGGGTGCCCTGGGGGCTCTGGCCAAGCTCAAGCTGGAATTTGGGTTTGATGATTTTGGGAGTGAGGAAGACACAGGCTGAAACCCCGGGCCTCACAGAGGAGGGGAGACAAGTAGAGCTGGAACCCCAAGCCGGATTTGCTTAAGCTGAACGGTAAATGGATGCTCTGCTCCCAGGAGGCCTTTAGCTGTTGCCCCAGTGCTGAACAGAGCAGTGGAACAGGAAGCCAGCTTCCTCGGGAGCTAGGGGACAGCGCCAGCTCTCCTACGGCCAAGTTCATCCATATCACTTGGAGTAGAGAGACAAAAAAAGTCCAAGACTCCTCACAGCTGGAGGCTCCCTACCTAGGAAGAACACCTTGTCTTTTAGGTCTCAAAAAAAAAAGCCTCGTGACAATTTTGTCCAGTGAAATAAACAATTCACAGCCAAAGGCCACCAAACACTCAGTAATCTGGAGGCTGGGGAGAGGGGCGACAGTCCCATGGCCTCAGACTATCTCACCTGGAAATGGGGGTGGGGTGGGGTGAGGTGGGGGGTGGGGACATGGGCTTAGCGGGATGCTCCCATAGAGACTTTCTGGAGGTCTAACCTAAGGGAGTCCAAGGCGTGCTCCCATTTTGTACTCTTGGTCTCCTCACAATTAAGAGCGGGGGAGAGGGCTGTGTGTGTGTGTGTGTGTGTGTGTGTGTCTGGAAGCTACAAGCAGGAAGCTGTTACCAGCTCCCAGCTTTGGGGAAGGGCTGAGGAAGAGTGAGAAGGGAGTGGTGTCTGAGACTCGGCCTGGTCTTTGATGTGTGCGTTGCTAGGTGGGTGGTGGGCCTGTAACAGCCGCTCCTGAGGGAAGAAGGCAGGAGACCCTGGGGGCAGCCTCAGCGTTGACCTACTTGGGCCCTTATAATTGCTCCCTTCATCTCCAGAGAGGCTACAAATAGGGACACCCAGGTGTTAGGATTCTACAGCAGGAACACCAGCAGCAGTGGTGAGTGTGGCTGCTGGGTGTCGGGCAGCTCAGGGACCCCCTCAGCAGCTAGTTCGATCCTGGATACGGGAGCAGAAAGGCATCGTTAGCAGGAGATGGGGCTGGGGAAATCAGATACGGTGGAATCAGGGGTTCCCTTGTGCGCTGCGGAGCTCAAGGAAACTTAGCCTGGGGGACGTGCCCAGCCAAGATCTTGCACTGATGTGGGGACAACGGGCTCTCTGAGGTTCTACGCAGCCAGCCCTTAGTGAGCTCCATGCTTCTGCGCTTTGTCTTCGCTACATTCCGGGGGATGAGTTGGGACAGGCCAGGGCTGCAGGAGAAGAGAGAATCCCTGTGAGGCTTCAGGCCCTGAGCTTTTGCAGTAACCAGAGTGGCGTCAGGCAGGCTGGGAGGAACTCAGCAGGGCTCTGAGGTGCCGAGCTCCTGGGATCACGGCGCTTTCCTCTACTGGGACCGTGGGTCCTTGCTCCAACCCTGGGAGAATTAGACCCCTGCGGGGCTTGCCACTTCAGCCCCGCCTCCCCTATGTCCTTGCCAGCTACAGTCTTGCTGGCCATTGGCTCCCGGTCTTGGCCCTGGCTGCCATAAGTTGCAGGACTCCCCATGAGAGTCACTGGACTTATGGGAACGGTTCTCACTGCCTTCCCGGCCGCCAGGGTCTGCCCAGGCTGCATGGGTGATGGGGGGGGGGGGGGGACAATAGAAATAGGGTGAGGGAGGGGATTCTAGGGAGTGCTTCCCTTCCACCCCAGTGGGGGATTCTCCTCAAAGCCTTCTGTCTTAAGACCTGCCAGTGCTGTCTCCCCACCCCCTCCATCCCCCCGGGAGGAGGGCTACAGGGCAGGGCACTCACAGATGAGTAGATCTGTGGACGGGCGGGCGGACTCTGCAGAGGCCACTATGTTTCTGACTAGGCCTGTGCAGCTGGATTAACCCACTTCACAGAGAAACAGTTCAGCCAGGGCTGCAGGGTGAGCAAGAGACGAGGGTTCCCAAGTGTAGCTTCTCTGAGTTCAGGGCAGGAGGCATGGGGAGGCGGTAGGCGGTCCCTCAGGCCTCACCATCGCTGCTGGCACTAGCCTCACCAGGATGTGGACAAAGAAGCCCTGGGCAGGGATCCCTGTGCAAGCTCTTACAGGAGGAGGCTCCAGGTCCCCAAGAGGCAGAGGACTCTAGGACCAGGGGCTGTGCAGCATGGAATGGTGCCCAATGGGAGACTGAGAGTTCCCAGGTGTTGGGGGTGAGAAAGGATAGGAGGATATCAGAGTCCTTAGGGAGGCTCCCAGTGCGCGGTGTGTGTGTGTGTGTGTGTGTGTGTGTGTGTGTGTGAGTGAAGGTGGCGAGGTAGGATATTTTGTTTCTGAGGAATTTATGGTGATGTTGGGGAAATGAAGCTTCTGCCCAGAAAAATCACAACAGGCACGATGAAGGTGTGTGTGTGAATTGGTGTGTTTGTGTGTGCGTGTGTGCATGTGTGTGTGCATGCTTGTACGTGTGTGTGTGTGTGTGTGTGTGTGTGTGTGTGTGTGTGTAGTCAAGGAGGACTGCTCAGAAGGGCGCTTCAGTATGGTGGAGACTGACAGGTCTGGAATTAGGACCTGGGACACATTGAGGAAGAAGAAAGTAATAGCCTGGCTCTCCTTGTGAGTCACACCTTTGTTTTGTGACAGTGAGGATGGCCCAGACCCTGGAGCAGGCGTTAGCTGCCATCCTGAGCACCTTCCAGAAGTATTCTAGCCACTGTGGGGACAAGTACAAGATCTGCCAGTCGGAGCTCAAGGAGCTGTTGCAGAAGGAGCTGCCCACTTGGACTCCGGTGAGCACCCACATGCCTCTCCCCACTGGTGGGAGCACCCTTGTGCCTCTCCCTGCTGGTGGGAGCACCCTTGTGCCTCTCCCTGCTGGTGGGAGCACCCTCATGCCTCTCCCCGCTAGTGGGAGGTACCACTTGGACTCTGCAGAGAGTGGCCTAGGGCCGAGTGCCAGCCTAGGGCATCAAGAGGGAGAGGGAACTTAAGGAAGTGAGGTGGTGCAGCCGCATGAGCCTTAGTTGAACAGAACGTAAATAGGGTGACAGCCTGTGGATAAGCCTAACTCATGGCAGGCTCTCCATAGCAAGGAGTAGGTGCTCAGCAAATGAGCCGGGAAGCAGGGCAGGGAAGGCGGATTGCAACGGGTAGGACGAGGTTAGCAGCATGTGGGTGTGTGGCTTGGAATGGGGGCCGCCCACCCATCAGAGGGAAGTGGTGTGGGAAGGTGCTTAGCTTCCTCATCCTGGTTTCCTGATCCCTCCCTTCTCATCCCTTCTACAGAGTGAGTTCCGGGAGTGTGACTACAATAAGTTCATGAGTCTTCTGGACACCAACAAGGACTGTGAGGTGGACTTCGGGGAGTACATGCGCGCACTTGCCAGCCTCTGTCTTTACTGTCACGAGTACTTCAAAGAGTGTCCCCCAGAGCCCTCTTGTCCCTAATGGCCTCTACGCTATTCCGGAAGCCCAGGGTCTGCACCATCTTTGTCCCTGAAGTGGTCCTGGATGTGAGGCCACACCCTCCCTATCCTCTCTGTGGTACCCCTTTCAATCTGCACTAACCAGGTCCCTGATGGGCTAACCTCAGCTACCCATGAGCTTTGGAGGCTTTCCTAAGGATGTCCAGCTAGCGAGCGGTGGGGCAGTAACCAGCCTTTGCTTGGAAGCGAAGAACATCTCTGCTCTCACCTTAGATGCTCAGCCATGTGTACGCCATTGGGACCGCTGTGGCACGGGCCTACTCAACTCCCAATAAAGAAATGTCAGCTTGGCTTGGTTTGATTCTTCTGATGGGGACGCACTCGGCCTTCCGACAGAATCCATGTGATCCTTGCTCCTCTATGATCCTTACCACTGGAGGAAGGAGGCTGGACATGGGGGTGGGTGGGGGTGGGTGTGGGGGTGGGTGTGGGTGTGGGGTGGGGGTGGGGGTATGGGCCCAAAGAAATGTAGAAATGCACAGGTCTCAGTGTCCAGTGGGGGGTGGGGGCCAACACAAGGTCCCACCAGTCAAAGGCTGGAGGGTCGCTGTGTCCATCTCTCTGCCCCCTGTCTTGAGGTGGACGCCCTTGTCTCGGGCTTTCCGCAAGGACGAGGAATTCCTTGGGAAGAAGTCAGTACTTTTGACCAGATGCTCCAAGCTGGGTGTGGCTGTGAGTTCCCAGAGAACAGCAGTTATAAGATAAGGGGCTTCTGAAGTCTTCGGTCCCTTTGTATTAAAGGGGAAAGGGGACACTTTGAGTCAGTTCCCATCTCTGAAAACCATAACCCACTGAGGGACCAAACCCCCATTTCTGACTCTCACTCAATCCCTTAGAGATCAACCCATTTTTTTTCTATTTCCTCTCTAACTCTCCTGTGAGTGTCCAACCCTGCATGCTCTGTCATCCGGATGCCCTCACTGGACCTCCCATGCAGGACTCGCCACCACCCTAATTCACCATGGCACCCCCTAGATGTATTTCCCACTTGAGACCTAGGGTGGTCCCAAGGCCCCTCCTGACTTGCCAGCCTCCACCTTGGGTCTTATTGGATGCGACAAAAAAAGCTGTTTAGGCTGGAGGAAGAAGGGCTACCATTGTCCCACTGGATAATGTCACATGCTTAATTCCCGGGCCACACATTCCTGCGGCAGTTTCCCATCTCTTGCCCGTCACGTCACCCCTCCATCCCCCTCCTGTGGACCACACCCCAGGCCCAGGTTGCCCCTTCTCAAGGTTTCCTAAAAACTCTTGATGGAGCTGTGGCTACTGGGTGGTGTCCACCCCATCTGTGCCCACTGGAGCTCACTCACTGCTCCATCTGAGGGACAGAAAGCCCGGTTCCCAGGCAGGGCTGGTGGAGGGGGTTGTGACATTTACCACATCAACCAACAGCAGCGGCGGCGTAGTATTCTGCTCCCCCATGCCCAGTATGGGCAGGGCCAGGCAGGGTATAAATAGATCAGACTGTTGGGCTCTCCCCAAACCTCTCTGTTCAGCGCTTCCTCTCTCTTGGTCTGGTGAGTTGTGCTGGCCCTGAGCACTGTTAGCGGTGTTAGGGGCTGAGGCTAGGGAAGGAGAGAGGAAGGCTGCTTGGGGGGACAGGTGGCTTTAATAGATCCAAATGAGAGATTCTGATGTGGAGGCTTGTGTGTGTGTGTGTGTGTGTGTGTGTGTGTGTGTGTGTTGCACAAGAGTGAAAAAAAGTGTATAAATGGCTGCATTCGAGCTGGCTCTCGAGGCTTCTGAGATGCCAAGGCTTGTACATGTCGTTGATACAGCGTATGTACATACGTATGTTGGTACTTGGGAGCCATCTTCATGGATGGGTACCCTGACTTGTGTTTTCTGGGTCATACAACCCAGTGTGTATACACTCAGGTACAGGAAGCAAAGAGAAGGCATCTGTAGGCTTTAAAAAAGTATGGTTATTGAAACCCTGTCTTGAAAAAAACAAAAAAAATTATGGTTATTTATTTGCGTGCATGTGCGTGCATGGGGGGGGGTGTTGGGGTGGGGCACATGCCAATGTGCACTTGTGGGGGTCAAGCTGTTCCTTCTATTATGTGGGCTTTTGAGGGGGGAACTCAGGCTGCTGAGCTTGGTGCCAAGCACCTCTAGCCACAGAGCCATCTCTCCGGCGTCCACCTGAAGGCTTTTGTGTTCATAGTTCTGTGAACATAAAGCGTCCTGTCCCGGGCCAAGAGAGCCTGCCACCCCCACCCTCCTCTTGGGCCCCTACCTCGCTGCCTCGTCTAACTCCTCACTAAGCTGGTCACTAGGCAGCTGGGTTTTTTTCCGCTTGTAGGCCCCTGGGCAGGCAGCCAGGAGCCGCGCCCAATGCTTCGAGGGAGAAGAATGGGTCAGAGCCTTGTGCTTGTGGTTGGCTTGTGGGAGTGACTAAGCTGAGCGAGGGGTGGAAAACTGCTGTTGTTGAGGCCAGGCCTGAGGGAGGCACAGAAGGCTGCTGGGATCTCCAGAGCCTGGGTGGGAGGCTCTGCAGGTTCCAGAGCCCAAAGCAGACATGACCCTCTTGCCATCAGTTGGTCCCACTCCTTTGATCTCCTGGGGATTGAGGACAATTTCCTGAAGTGCTCCTAGAGGGTAGGTTGGAGTGGAGCACTGAAAACGGGGACGGACTGAGCCTATGACTTGGGTGATGCTCAGGGACACGTAGATGGTTCTTGACACACTGTTGGATACTGCTACTGTTGTGTCTCCTGCAGCTAGGTCTCAGCTGTCGCCATGGCGAGCCCCTTGGAGGAGGCCCTGGATGTGGTTGTGTCTACCTTCCACAAATACTCAGGCAAAGAAGGTGATAAATTCAAGCTCAACAAGTCAGAGCTCAAGGAGCTACTGACCAAGGAGCTGCCTAGCTTCCTGGGGGTGAGTAGGTCCTGCCTGTGTACTGTATGTGTGGTGCATGCCCGGGAGGAGGCTGGGGCTGTGGTGGGTACTAGCTACAGCCTGGCATATGTCCCTAGGGTGGGGAGACAGAGGCTGGAGAGCTTGCCCCGGATGCTTGGTGTAGAACATTAGCCCTCAGCTGAGACAAGGCAGAGAACGAACATAACCAGAGAGACAGAGGAAAACCCAAAACAACCGCATCAGATAGCCAGCATCTGAAACTGCAGCCTAGGTCAGGACTGTCTGTCCAGCGACCACGGGCAATAGAAAGCCAGGCATGGTGACGCACGCCTTTAATACCAGCACTCAGGGGGCAGAGGCAGAGGCAGGCAGATCTCTGTGAGTTCAAGGCCAGCCTGGTCTACAAAGGGAGTCCAGGATAGCCAACGTTATACAGAGAGACCTGTCCTGAAAAACCAAATAAAATAAAATAAAATAACCCCCTCAAAACCCCCCCCCCAAAAAAAACAAACAACCAAACAAAAAGAAAAAGAAAAAGCAAGAGCAACAGAAATAAAAGTTTCCATTTGTGAAGACAGGACTGTGGAGGAAGACAACTATTTGCACATCCTTCCCTCAGCAACACTGTACGTTAGTTAACACATCACCATCATGACTGTTACCTAGTGAGATAATTAAAACAAAGCCCAGGGAAGGCGTGGTAGCATCCTTTCCCATCATCCCTTAGCCCAGAGGCTAGCAAGGAGTGCCCAGAGGGCTTCCTGAGCTCCCGGCTGGGAGGCAGAGATCTGGCTCAGGCTAGCTTCTAACTGTGACTCTTCTACCTCCAGAAAAGGACAGATGAAGCTGCATTCCAGAAACTGATGAGCAACTTGGACAGCAACAGGGACAACGAGGTAGACTTCCAGGAGTACTGCGTCTTCCTGTCCTGCATCGCCATGATGTGCAATGAGTTCTTTGAAGGCTGCCCAGATAAGCAGCCCCGGAAGAAGTGAAGACGCCTCAGATGAAGCTGGGCGTGGGTGGGGGAGGTGGGCGGCGGAGTCTTCCCTGTTGGCTGTGAGCGGAGTGCCTTACTCTGGCTTCTTCCTGCCTGTGCACGATGCGGAGCAAGTTCAATAAAGGGTTCTGAAACGACGAGCTGTTGTCTGAGAGGCTGGAGACTGTGGGTTGAGGGCTGAGCGAGGGTCGTGGTGGGAACCGCTGGGACTTGAGCTGGAACTTTCTGGGGGACCAAATTAGAAAAGCCTGGGGAGGAATGGGGTGGCTGATTTTGAGTGCATGCAAGTGTGAGCGTGCTCAGTGTGTGTGTGTGTGTGTGTGTGTGTGTGTGTGTGTGTGTGTGTGTGCATGTACGTGCAACAAAGGGAACTCTGAAGGTGGAAACCACCAGAAGCTTGACTTGAAAGGCTCCAGATGTGGGACGTCAGCCAACCCGCCACCCTCCCTCTTGACTCCAGCGCTGCCTCCGGGCTCACACTGAAGCTGGGATAGTGTTGAAGGTCACATCTGCTGCTGGTTGGTGTCTGGAGGGAAGACATCAGGCCTGAGTCATGAGGAAGGAGTCCTCAAGCCAGAGAAGGCTGAGGAAGTGGACGACTGACACTCAGCCCCGACATTCATTTACCGAGTCCGTCCTTTCCTGTCCCGTGGCTGGATGAAGAAGGGCAGTAGAGAGGGAGGTCACTTGTAGTAGCGTAAGAAAGAGCTGCCCGATCCCTCGCCCCCTTGAGAGGAAGTCTCAAGTCTGTAGCCAAAGCTAGCCTTGAACTTCTGACCCCTTCCTGCCAGCCTCCTCCGTGCTGGCCTTACAGATGCATGCGGCCATTCGACCATGGCTGACTGACATGGTACAATAGCCATTCTCTCTCTCTCTCTCTCTCTCTCTCTCTCTCTCTCTCTCTCTCTCTCTCTCAGTATTTTTATTTATTTATTTGGTTTTTCGAGACAGGGTCTCTCTGTGTAGCCTTGGCTGGCCTAGACTCACTTTGTAGACCAGGCTGGCTTCGAACTCACAGCGATCCGCCTGCCTCTGCCTCCCAAGTGCTGGGATTAAAGGCGTGCGCCACCACCGCCCGGCCCAGTATTTTTATTTTAATTTTAACTTATGTGCATTGGTGTGAGAGTGTCAGATCTTGGCGTTACAGACAGTTGTGAGCTGCCATGTGGGTGCTGGGAATTGAACCAGGGTCCTTCGGAAGAGCAAGCAGTGCTCTTAACCACTGAGCCATCTCTCCAGCCCCAATAGCCACTCTCTTAACATACTGTCTCTGCTCCCGAAAGGCCGAGGGACAAGATCTTCAAGCACTAGGAATCATGTTGCTTAGAGGAGAATAAGTGGGGAGGGGGCAGATAGTGGCTACGTGTGTGTGTGTGTGTGTGTGTGTGTGTGTGTGTGTGTGTGTGTGTGTGGTGTGAAGGAGAAGATGGGATGTGGCCTTTGTTATGTTTAAAGATTATGGCAGATGATAGATAGAGGGTAATAAGACATAAGAAGGTACCTGGAGGCAGATATTATGCTATAGAGGGGTTTATTAAATGAGCATGAGGGGAGAGGGAAAGGGGGAGAAAGGGGGGGAGGGGGGACACATGGAGGTTTGTCCTTTTATATGGCCCTGGGCAGGGCCATCCCCCCCCCCCCCATGGCAGGTAAGCAATGACATCGCAGGTAGGCAGACTGACTGAAGCAGAGTCCTAACAGATGCAGTTTTGGCCATATGATGGCATAAACAGGACTGAGATCCCCGTCTCCTCACCCTCTCACTCCTAGAACATGAGGCACATTGTTGCTTCTCCTCAGGGTAGGCTTAAGGCCAGGGGGTCCAGAGTGCGGGGAATGGGGCTGAGATTAGACGTCAAGCCCTTGCCTGGATGATCCGAGATGCTTAAGGGAAGGTACACAGAAGCTGTCCCAAGGCTGGCAGGCTTGGTTCTCCTAAAGTCAAGCTTTCCTTCTCGTCATGTTGTGCTTTTCTCTCTGGCCTCAGGGGGGGTGGGGCAGGTGACTCAGATGCTCCCTTGGAGTTTGACTGTGGAGACTTAGGCCCAGGCTAACGCCAGCTCCTCGCTGCTTTTGCATTCCCAGTCAGTCTGCCCATCTTCCATGGGAGTGTGCTCCCCAGAGCCTCCTGCATCACTCTCTGCTTTGGGAAACTCCTGTTGCTTAGAGACAAGTCCCAGCTGTGTCACTAGTGTCATAGCTGTGGTGGGATGACAAAGGGGGCCCTGGAGAGGACCTAGGCAGGCTAAGGTGAGGCTTCAGACAGCATGGGTGCTATGCCCCGGTGCTATTCCTAGACTCAGTGTGGGTATTCTCAGAATACAGACAACTTGCCTTGACACCTAAGCCACGTATGACTTTGCCTTAAATCTGAGCCTCCTCCCCCGTCCACAGTCGCAATCTCTTCCTCAGTCTCAAACCTCTCTTTGGGCTTCTTCCCCAAGCCTGGATTCTTATTCCTCCAAACCAGGAGCCTCTGACAATTATTTCTCATCTTTAACTTTCATGGTGGCTAGTTAGCCGTACCCTTGGCAGGAAATAGCTTCCTTCACTGATCCCAAGATGCGTCCTTTCTGCTCTTGGACTGTATTCGAGGATGGAGGGTTTCAGTGTGGAGAGCAGCCTAGGATATGGAAAGGAGACCCTGTGTTTGGTCCACACCTTCTACCCTTCCTTCCTTCCTTCCTTCCTTCCTTCCTTCCTTCCTCCCTCCCTCTCTCCCTCCATCCATCCCTCCTCCTCCTTCTCCCCCCCCCTTTTTTTTTAGGTTTTTGAGACAGGGTTTCTCTGTGTAGCCTTGGCTGTCCTGGACTCACTTTGTAGACCAGACTGGCTTCAAACTCACAGTGATCCATCTGCCTCTGCCTCCCAAGTGCTGGGATTAAAGGTGCCATCACACCTGGCTTTTCTACCATTTCTTTTATGGAGAGCCCAACTTCCTTTTTTTTTTTTTCTGCCTATTACTTCACCAGATGGTGAGGCTTAGTAGGAAAAATAGTTTCTGCCATTAAAAAAGGTATGTCGTGCGTTCATGTGCCACCTCTAGCCCTGTTTGTAAACAGCAAGTCAGAATTTCCACAGAGGATTCCCTTCAGCCTCGCCTGGCAGTCCTCAGATCCCTGACCCCTTCTCACTGGCTCCGCCCATCGTGGATCTCCTGGGCACCGGGGATAAGGGAATAAAAGCGGATGGTCCTGACAGGGAGCGAGCCTGTGGCTGGCGCCTAGACTCTCCAGACTCTCATCTCTCTCGGTGAGTCCTTCCTTCAGGTGACCTCCTTTATATTTGCTGGGCCAGCTGGGGCAAGGAAGAGTGTGACAAGACATAGAAACCCCCATGAGGAAGGCCTGGCCTTGCAAGTGGGAGCGCGCACAGGGAGGAGAGGGCAGAATACTTGGAATTGTGACTAAGGATTTCCCCAGACTCCAAGCCTAGCAGCAGGTCAGGAGGAAGTCATCCTAAGATACATTGTGGGTGAGAGAGAGAAGGGAGGGA